>NW_024465894.1:23705769-24318653 GCF_017591425.1 Ochotona curzoniae | reverse complement strand
TGAAGACTTGAGAGAAACCTAGGAGGATATGAAATTGGTGAAGAAAATGTGTCCATCCTGTGATCCCATTAGAAATTTTTGCCCAAAACCTTTTAAAAGAAGACAGTAAGGATCACCTGAATGAAAACTACCATTCTGTATTTTGTGACAGAAATTAACTTATTTGTTAAGAAAACTGACTGTCACAAACATCCCCAAATCTCAGAGATTCTGTACAATGCAAGTTCATGTATCACTTGATCCACTCTCCAGAATGAAGTGCAGGTGTGTCATGAAGTTGTGCTCCACGCTGTCAGGCTGGGCTTCAGGCACCCTCCAGCTCAGCACCGCACCGTCTCCCGCAGTTGCTGGAGTGCTCTTCTGGAGCTTTTGCATCTGGCCTGCAGACAATGGAAAGTCATGTGCAGCAGGATCATGCGTGGAAGTTCCAGAGACTAGACATAGAAGCAGTTTCAACTCTTTGTTCAAAAAAGGCTAGACCTCATGACCTGCCAAAACCGCCTAAGTGATGGGGCATACAGTTCAGACACATTCTCAGGTAGAAAATTAAGAAGTGGTTTTAGCTAGAGTTATCTTGAAAAATTCAATGTGGAGTTACTATGATGGCAACGGGGAGCTTGGTTGTCTTTTTTTTTTTTTTCCTATAGAATAAACACACACACACTTTTTAAAGATGATTGAGAACCACAGTCAATCTTGTTGGTCTCTAGAATATTGTCTTTCTCCTTTGGAGTTTTAATTTTGAATGTTTATATTCTCTCTGGCTCTCCTCTTTAAGCTATAATTAGGTCAGCCATTCCATTGGTAGTGTGAATGCTGACCCATCACTTCCTTTTCCACTCTCCAATCCAGAGGGGATGACTGACCCTTAGAATAACTAAAGTGAAAAGTTCTCGGGCAGGCTGCATCATACCTGTGAAGAGAATTGACAGGTTTTCTTTAAAATTTGTAAAGCTTCAAACATAGAATTTCATTGCCACATTTCTGGCTATAGTATAGTAGCTGTGCATTTTATTTTATGTTTTAATTTGATTCTTTGAAGTTAAGCTTTTAAAAACAATTTTCTCTATCTTTTGAAAAAAAAATTAATAGAATAGACCTATGCTGTTTTTCCTTCCGTATATAATTGAATTTAATTCAGTCACACTGGAAACCCTAACTGGTTACCGCAGTATCCCATGTCTGATTGACAGTTTGAGTCCTGCTTTCCACTTCTGATCTATCTTCCTGCCAATGGGCCTGTAAGAGAAAAGGAAAACGGCCCCCTTGTTTAGGCCCCTGCCACTCACATGGGAGACAAGGATGGGGCTTATGTTTCTAATGCCACCTCTTTGGTTATGAACCAGAAGATGGAGAATCTCCCTCTCTTTCTGTGTCTCCTCACTTTGTCTCTGTGTCAAATAAGTAAATAGACAAAAAATACACATCTTATTAAAAAAAAAAACCTGTAATAGGCATTTATTAAGATAGAAATATAGAGTTTACTGGCAGATGAATGGAGAAGATAGGCTTCAAATACAGAAATATTCATCTGTGGACCTGGCATGGTAGCCTAGTGACTAAAGCTTTACATGCGCCAAAATTCCTATGGGCACTGGTCCGTGTCCCAGAGGTCCGGCTTCCCATCCAGCTCCTTGCTTGTGGTCTTGGAAAGCAGTCGAGGACGGCCCATGGCCTCGGGACCCCACACTTTCATGGGACACCTGGAAGAAACTCCTGTCTTCTGATCAGCTCAACTCTGGCCGTTGCAGCCACTTGGGGCATGAATCAACAGATGGAAGATCTTCCTCTCTGTCTCTCCTCCTCTCTGTATATCTGACTTTCCGATAAAAGTAAACACACCCTCCCCCAAAAGAAATATTCATCTGTGTTTTCCCAATAGCTGTGAAATGATTTCTATTTCTAAAAATTAGATTAGAAAGTAGAGTAACCGAGTAATGTTATAAAGTTCATAAAAAGACATGGCTTTGTCCGGTAAAGTTTGTCATGAATGATTTTTCTAAAGAAAATATTTAAATTACATGTTGAAAAATGGAAAAGATCTTGGTAGGCAGTAAAGAAGAAAAAGAGGAAGCTCAGTATTTTTGTGTGTGTGTGTGTAGAGAAAGCTTTGCTCCATAAACAGAGTCCATGGTGTGTCTAGGCAGTAGTGAAGAGATGGAGTGTCCAGATGAGAGAATGTAAAGGAACTGTGTGATAACATGAAATCAGGGTGGGCGTGGGGTTGGGTCGGGTAGAATGAACCCACATTTGTGAGGCATCTGAAACACTATGATAATTTTGACCTGAAGATTTTATAATATGTGAAAAAAAAGCATGACTTTCATAGGAATTGCATTTGCCTTTTAGAAAAAATTAAGTCTACTAACAGAACTGGAAATAGAGAATTTTAAACTCTCATACAAAGTTGACATCAATGAGAATACTCTGTGTCTTCCAGGGACATGATGCTTTTCAGCAAACAGCTGACACAAGCCATATTACCTTTGCCTTTTCACTTTTTCCAAGTGAAAAAATACAGCTCGGAAGTTACATGAGGGCTGCTGCTTTAGCTAATGAAAGATGTGGTGTTTAGTTTCAGTTTCTGGAACTGACAGCTTGTATCAAATTAACATCTCCACCAACAGTAGTAATATATTCTTGACAGACTATACACAACAGAAACTGCTGATTGGCACGGGAGAGCAACTGCAGCAACTACAGGCAACTGAACTAAACAGATTCAAACTGTGAAAGGAGAAAAACCACAATGAATGAGAGTGGAATTCAAGAGATTGGTCACATGGCCTTGACCCTGAGATGTCTCCCTGCCTAGTACAATAAATGGCTCAAATGGCTGGACTACTGCCCAAACGGAAACCAGCAGTTTAATTTACATGAAGCACCATCATACTGAATTCAGGCTTGTTCAGAATGGCTGGGAATTTAAGAGAGGACCCCAGAAAGGGGAAAGTCACCAGAGAGATACCTTCCAAATCTACAAGGAAACATCTGTTAAATTCTTAGCTGGGAGTGGAACTTGCATGTGAAAACAAATGCTCCAAGAAGCATAGGAAGTTAACAAAAGGTGTAATGCTGAGAGAACAACAGAGAATTCAGCAGCTTCTTACTACAGGGGTAACAGAGCTTAGAGTGTTAGTGTTAGTTTCCTCACCGCCCCACCACCTCTTAGCTCAGGTTAGAGAGGCTTGACTGACACTGTAGGTTTCTAGAATGGTCATGCTTTAAGATTAAGGACTGTATCATGGTATCTAGGATACAGGAAGAAACTTGAGATAGACCCACCTTAATAAAGTTCTCAAATTAGCTGAAAGCAGTTTACCTGCTAGAACAAATTTCGATACTCTTTTGTGGAGGGTAAACAAAATTTTAAAAAGCCTCTAAAATATTTTTAATAATTGCATTATGACATGAACGATCAGAAGATTTGCCAAAAAAAAAAAAAACACACACACACAAGAAATTTCAATCCAGAGTAAAGTAAATAACAATCAATATAAATAGACCTGTAACTGACCTTAGCTTTTGAAACTAGCACGACTCAAGCCGTATTCATCACAATTTAGTTATAATGTACTAGGAGATTAAAGTTTCCGGGGGGTGAAAATAATAAGAAGGGGGGTGGGATTTATGACACAGCAGATAAAGCTGCGACCAAAGATACCGGTATCACATCTGAGCACCAGTCTGAGTCCCAGCAGATCCGTATTTTTGTCTATCACCCTGCTAATGCACCTGGGACAGCAGTGGAAAATGGCCCAAGTGTTTGGCCCCTGCACCCATGGGGAAGGTCTGGATGGAGGTCTGGATGCCTGCCTCCAGTCTGGCCCAGCCCTGGTAATTGGGCCCATGGGGAGGTGAACTAGTGGGTGTGATCTCTCTCTCCCTCTCTCTGTCTCACTTTGGCTGTCACTCTTTTGCCCTCTTTCTCTGTAACTTTGACTTTCAAATTAACACATCTTTTAAAATGTTTTAATAAGAACAGAAACCAAAAATTTCAAGAATGAAAAAAACAAAAACAAACAAGCAAGCAAACAAAACCCGAGAGGAACCATATGAAATAGATGTTTAGCCTAGTGGTTAAAATACCAGTTATGGCTACCATGTTCCACATCCGGTATCTAAATTTGATGGTTAGATTTGGATCTATGGCTTCCTGTTAATTCAGATTCCGGGCAACAATGACAGCTCAAGTAATTGCATTCCAGCCACCTGTAGGGGTACCTGAATCTGGCCATTGTTGTAATTTGGGAATAAACCAATGGGTAGGATATCTCTCTGCTTCTCAAACATATATGTGTTTTTATAAAACGTATATATGTGCATATATACATACATATGTCTTTAAAATGGAACTAATAATGGACTTAATGTACCTTGCAACCTAAAAGCCAATACAAATTAGCAAAAGACATGAACACTTTAAAATAGAAGATGGATGGATAATAAAAAGTTGGCAAGTTACTTTACATCATTAGTCATAGGGAAATATATATTCAATATGCCTTTGTTGCAATTAGAATTGCTAAAATTAAAAAAGCTAAAAACACCAAAAAGAAGAAGAAGAAGCTAGCAACACCAAGTTCAAAAGAAAATTTGAGCTCTGGTATATTGCTGAAGGTTTGTGCAACCTGGTATAATTACTTCAGAAAACGTATGTTAGTTCTTTATGAAATATAATGTAAATCTACCCAGAAAATTTCATTCAAAGCTGTTTGTCTAATGGGAATGAAAATGTAATGCTGGACCTGGCATGATAGCCCAGTGAATAAATCCTCACCTTGCATGCACTGGGATCCCATATATGTGCCGGTTCATAGCCCAGCTGTTCCACTTCCCATCAAACTCCTGTCTTGTGGCCTGGGAAAGCAGTAGAGGATAGCCCAAAGCCTTGGGACCCTGCATCTGTGTGGGAGACTCCTGACTTTGGATCAGCACAGCTTCGGCCTCTGTGATTACTTGGGGAGTGAATCAGCAGAAGGAAGACCTTTCTCTCTGTATCTCCTTCTCTCTGTTAATCTGATTTTCCAATAAAAATAAAATAAATCTTTTAAAAACATTTTTAGAAAGGAAAATATACTGCTTTGAATGAAATTGTATAAGAATACAGATTTATTCTGAAAAACTAAAAACAATAATCTTTTACGCATTTACAGATGCATAAAAAAACTTACAGTATATGTAACAATGGAGAGAGTATTCATTTAAGGATAAAATAGAGGGAAGTCTTAATATATTAACACAATGAAAATGTGAAAAGCATATTGAGAAGAAGGATATATGAAATTTGAATTCTACCACAAGTAAAACTGTGAAGACATAAATCTAAATATGGACTCCTTCAGGGTTGTTAAGAGGAGAAATTGAATGGAAAGGGCACCAGAGACATGTTTGGGCTAATGTAAATATTTTGTATTTTCTTTTTTTTTAAAGATTTATTTTTATTATTTTTTCATTGGAAAGGCGGATATACAGAGAGGAGAGACAGAGAGGAAGATCTTCCGTCCGATGATTCACTCCCCAAGTGAGCGCAACGGGCCGATACTATGCCGATCCGAAGCAAGGAGCCTCTTCCGGGTCTCCCACACGGGTGCAGGTTCCCAAAGCTTTGGGCCGTCCTCGACTGCTTTCCCAGGCCACAGGCAGGGAGCTGGAAGGGAAGCAGGGCTGCCGGGATTAGAACCGGCGCCCATATGGGATCCCGGGCGTGCAAGGCGAGGACCTTTAACCACTTGCGCCACCGCGCCGGGCCCAATATTTTGTATTTTCATAAGCATCATGATCACATGAGTGTGCACATTTATTAAAGCCTAACAAAAGTACACACTTAAAATCTGCAATCATATGCACATTGTCAATTATAAATATAATTATGAGAATTTGAAAACAATGTTTCAGTATTCCACATGTGAGAATTGAAGGAAGACTGATGGCATTCAAGTTCTGAAGGCAAAGAAATAATGGTTCAGGACATGGTTGCTGAACTGCACAAATACGGGGGCTTGGAATCACATTACAAATACCTTGTGTACGTAGGCAAATTGCTAAACTTTCCTAACCTCCTTTAGAATGGAGACGATAGTCTATCTACAAAGCAATTCTCAGGGTAATGCCTCACACATAGATACATTCAGTATGTTTAAATTGTAGCCATTATTATGAAAAATAGATTTTCATTGTCCTAATGCAGTTAGAAAAACTGGTGTAATCAGGAAAATTTTGACAATTACATCCCCACAAACTACATTAGGCTGTAACATAAATAATGCAGACAATATTTGACAGCAAACGATTAAGTTCACCAGCAAATCCTATTTTAGTTATCCATTTCAAAGTGCTTTCTTTGCCACCAAGAAAAATTATTTACTTTAAAATATTTTTGATGCTTTTATAAAGAAGGCATACAGTGGACACCTCCCTCTTGGGTTGCTATGCCCACTGGCGAGCATGAGAATCAGGACTGGGACAGGCATGGCTAGACAAAGAATGGCACTCACCGGCACATATGTGGGCTTTGATAGTGGGGCTGGTTGGATTGAGCTAGGCTTCAATGCCCATTGACACATATAAGAGCTGAATGGGATGTGGGATGGATGGAACCAACCTGCTGTACATACTGGTAGGAATGGGAACCAGTGCGAGGGGTGTGTCTGATAGGGAATTTTGTGGGTTGCTCTGATTGGGCTGCAGCTCCCATTAGTTCGTATGGGGGCTGAGTGTGTGGTGGGTAGGATCGGGCTGGGCTCCAACACACATTTGTTTGTGTAGAAGTCAGGGCTGGAGGCAAAACTACCGAGCAATTACAACTACCAGCATATGCATAAGCTGATTAGGGCCATGGACTGTGTCAGACCCTGTATTGGCAAACATATACAATAATCAGGTCTGGGATAATCTCAGATGAAGTCTCTTTGGGGATTCCCTCAACTGAATTGCTGGACTCAGAACCCCACCCATGAAGAGAGTTGCAGATTCCATGGTCTGACCGTGGAATGCTTGAGTCAGAAGTGGGCCTCCTCAGTGGCTCAGATGGAGCAGTGGGCAGCATATCCCGGTGCACATGGAGGATATGGTAGTACACTGGAGTCTGCAGAGGACACCTGGTATCACAACAGAGAACAGAACAAATTGATCAACTACCCTTGCTAAATGTTGGCAGTGAATATCTGGGCAAACAGAGACTCCAGGGTGGACTATGTCAGCCAGTGGATTCTGGGGAAATTTTGTCACGACTGGAGTGGCGAGACTGGCAGTAATTTAGAACTGTTGAACTATCAAAATCTCTTGAGCAGGACCCTCAGAGCATGCCCCAACATCAGAGACCCTGGGTGTGGTATCAGGTAACTGTCCTCCATTCCAGGGTGCAGAGGCATTTGGGAGGCTGAGTGTGGCTTCCCTGTCCCCCACCCCCATTCCCTCATATACAGGACGGGAAAAAAGAGAATGTGGAAATGGTGATCTCACCCACCTTCCTGTAGCCCTTGACCCTTATCACCCTAATCAGTTATCATCAAAAATAGATGTAATTAACAAAAAAAGATATACATTGTTTGTTGTTTCCTCATAGTCTCATCCTGCAATGAGTCTCATCCCACATAACAAAGATATATAGTTTTCCAGTATGAGTATGTGGATATGTTATAGATATATGTGTGTATGAATATGACTTTGTTGTGAAAAGTCCTATTTAATGGACCAGCTTAGGATGGTATATCAGACTATTGCTCTGCCTACGGCACCTACATTCCCATGTGGGTGCTGGTTCTAATCTTGGCTGCTCCACTTCCAATTCAGTTCTCTGCTAATGGCCCGAGAGCTCTGCCATTAGTGCCTCAGTATGGAACACAGACATTTTGCCCAAGATCTTAACCACCAGCCGAAATACCTGCTCTGTTGTTCTCTGGTTGAATTTTAAGTAAGGAAAAGAGTTACTGTAAACTTTACACAAATTTTCAGCATAACGTGTTTAAGTTAACTACCATGAAATTGTCTATAACACTGTATATGACACTAATATGCTGAATGTCTCCCTTGCACATAATTATGGAAATTCTACATACAGCTCTGCATTGCCTTTATTTTAAAAGCCACCTTTTTTTTTTCTGTTTTGTTTTGTAACCTGCAACCTTACTAAATTGGTTTACTAAATCTAACAACGTTTTGATGGAATGTTTAGGTTTTTCCATGTACAGCATTATATAGACACTGATTTTGCAAAGGAAAAGGGGCTTGAGGCATCACATGGTTTGTAAATTGGAGAGAGAAAGTGACAGAGAAAGAAGAGAGAGAGAGAGACAGAGAGAGAGAATCAGATATCATGAGTTTTATTCTACAGAGCTAAGGTTTTCAGTGCTTAACAAATTGAATTCCTTTTGTTTTCCTGTTTTGATTTTTGCATTTGTTTCCAAAGGGCCAGGTATAATCTAACTTTCTCTCTCTTACAGTGGATGGCTGCATCCATAGAGCGGCTGGCCCCTGTTTGCTAGCTGAGTGCCGAACCCTGAATGGTTGTGAGACGGGACATGCAAAAATCACATGCGGTTATGACCTGCCTGCCAAATGTGAGTGTAACTTTGGAACACGGTTTCAGAATCAGACGAGAAATCTTAACTTGTTTTTATTCCTCAAGTACATACAAAGGAAATGATAGTGATGACATTTAATTTAAATGAGCTTGCATATATAGCAATAAGATGTTTTCTAAATACACATGCATATGTATGTTGTTTAACTGCAGGTAATGTTTGTTCAGGTCTTGAACAAAGAATGCCTCTGAAACAGGGAAATAAAAATATGGGCAAAATATACATTAGGGTATTTAAGTGCTACGGAGTGACAAGCTTCTGGAAATGATGCCAATTTCTTATTTCTTGTTCAGATTTCTTGATTGTGGATGTGTGCAGAGCAAAGGAGATCAAAGTGATGTATGTGTTTGCAGCTGCCATGTAATGGCTGATTGGCAATTACAGCCAAGGCATCTGTCACGTTCTGCTTTCAGGAAAAACCAGTGGAATGTGGTTGTCAGTGTGAGAATGTATTTGCTCCTTGAATGCAAAATGGTCAAAATTTTCATTATATTGGAATAGAGAGAAGTATTGCATTTGATTGATCCGGTTGCTTAGTCATTTAGCCAACTGGGTGGAGTGACGTGAAGTAAAAACACTGAGAGAGAAGCTGGTTAAAAGCAGTTTTTGTTTCTTCTTCTTTCTTCCTTTTTTTCTCCCCTTCCCTCCTCTCCTCTCCTCCCTCGTCCCCTCCCCTCCCCTCCTCTCCCCCTCTCGTTCCTTCTTTCATTTGAGTCACATTGCCTTCTGGAGTTAGAGATGGAGATAGTGTTATATTACAACACTAAGGTGTTATACATTAAGGTAACATATAAGGTAACATATAAGGTAACATTGTGCATTGAAGCAACGACTTGTTTAGTGCGCTATTCAGTTCAACCTCTTACATTGCTTAAATCTGTGAATCATTTTTTGTGTAAAAGTGAGGCTGCCTTTTACAACAGAGTGTCTCTGAAACAGGAAACAATCTATAGGATGCTGTTTGGATTCTGTGTGGACGTAATTTCCCATGACTAAGTATAATTACAAAGCATATTACATTTTAAGGGTTATTCGTATTTAAACTTGGGGAATTACAAATAGCAAGATATTAAAATAATATTTGTCTTAATAAGCATAATAATAAATTATGTGTTGCTCATAGTGAGTTGGTATTGAGAATATATTATCTATAACTGCCTTTAATAGTTTCGTTTTCTTTTATTCGTGGTTAGTGTTTTATGCGAACAATCTCTTACTTGGAATATATAATGTTGAGTACTTTTTGTTTCTGTACAGTGGTTCAGTGTTTAGTAGTTTTGCCCTAATTCACAGAACTAGTGCTGTCAATATTGAAGATGGTTCCCCTCTTTATACTATATAGTATTGTATTTATAAATATTGGTCCATTTTTTTTTCTTTTTAACACCATGATACTTTTATTATATAGCTGACTCTGAGTACAAGTAAGTACTTACTGATTTTCAAATTTGCATTGTAATTTAATCAGTAGATGCAGCTCCCTGTTGCTTGACTGTTTTTCTCTGATTTCTCACAACACAGCTAAAAGCTTCTTCATTTCTGGGCATTTTGAAAGGATTTGAATGTAGAATCCCTAAATGTGATCAACTAAAATGGAGCACAATGTGCCTGCTTCCATTGGCATTCCTGTTGAACTTTCCTTCAATTTCATTCATTTATTTGAGAGTTATTGAACAATGTGCAGTACTAGGTGCTAAGGCCTAACGATCAATATGTCAATCTCGTACTTTGCAGAATTCACCTCATTGGATCGCATCTTTAAACTAAACCATAATTTTCATGGTGTTCCTGCTGCAAGTGTCTGGTAGACAGACCCAAGGTTCTAGGCATGGAAAGTCATTGCATAGGACTTGATAAAGAATCCACGTGACCTGCAGCCCACAGGTTATGTTTAGAAAAAAATAATGTGAAATAGAAATTAACAGACAGCTATGGCAGTGACACCTCATAAAAGTTGCAAAACATGGAATGTTTGTGGAAGGTCTAGATATTTTTCTGTATTTTAAAAGATTAATGATTTATATTACGATCGTGAAGGAAAACAATATGAGAATACCTAGTAATAGCTTGCATTTCTATGGCACTAGATAGTATTTCATAGTCCTTTTGCGTGCCTTTCTATTTTAAATTATGTTTCATAACAATTGTGTGTTTTTCTTTTCTTTTTCCCTGTTCCTGAAACATGTTTTTCTTTCTCATCAATTTGGTTCATCCATTTCAGAGTCATTAACAATTCACAGATGTGCTTTTGTAGTGGAGAAATGAAAAGGGAGCTCATTACACATTGTTTAGGTCATTTCCCCCCTCTAAATTTAATAATTCCATGACAGTTTGACAGCAGAAACTAGCTCCCATCTCGCCTCTGAGACAGCGGGTTTATCATTATGGGGCTCTTCAAGCCAGTCATCGAGCCACAAGTGATAATATCTTCATGCATCGGCAATTTGTTTGGCAAATGCTATTGTCTGTTACATGCAAACTTTTTTTTTAAGTTTTTTTTTTTTCTAAATTGATCTATTCCTTAATGTTTGTATTAGAACTACTTCTGCTTACAATCTGTGTTTTGTGGCTCCTCATGCTTGGTGAGATGCTAAGCTGTAAATACTTAGTTTATTCTGTGATGTTTGGATCTTTTGAGTGATTTCCTTTGACATAAGAATATCCAGTCTTTGTTGTTGTTTTCAGAAGAAATGGCTACTCCAAAAGAAATGACTTAGGAAGTAGATGAACTGTGTATTCATTGAATCCTCTATGTGGGGGTCTTCTATATTAGAAGTCTTTCTGATTATAAGAACGTTTAGATTTCTATAAATGTCTCAAATCTTATCAGTATGTGAACATTGCTATCTATGCTTTCATCATGCCACCATATGATCAATTCAGGCAAACAACACGTCTATTCACGTCACAGTTATAGGTCAATAATGTTTCTAAGTATGTGCCAAATTAAAATGAATGAATGCAGATTAGATGGATGTATTATTTTGGTACATTTTGACTGTTGTCTCTATTTATAAACCTTTTTAATTCTGCAATCTATTCTGTGGCATCACCGTGATTAACATACCTAAGTAGGTGTCTTTGCAGTTGCCTATAAGGATGTCCATCATGTGACCTAACCTCTCTGACATCATCTCCTATTCTTTTGCAATGACATTCTTTCTGTGCAGGATTCTATTTTTCTAGAATTCATAGTTACCTTATGGTTAAATATAATTTTAGGTGTCACTGTGAAATAATGTTCACAGTCCCCCCTTTTTTTTCCTTAGTTATACTCAATTATCTATTGGTTTAAAACTTCAAATATATACTGTCGTTTATATTTAACTTTTTTGTTTATTATTATATCTGTGAGAATAAGTGAAAAGACTATTCTTTGCAAGTTTTTTTGCTTATTGCTGAATCCATACAGCTTATAGAAATGACTAATTCAGAGGTCTTACAAGATCATGTTAAGTTAATGAATAATATATAACTCAACTCATCTCAAAGGCTTGCCATGGGATTGTCCTGAATCCCAGACTTGCTCACGTTATCTTTGGCTTTCCATAACTTACCGTCATATCATGAACTTCTCACAACCTTTTTAACAATATGAACTCTTCCTAATGGATGTGTGTGCATGAAGTCTGGTGCTGCATAGAAAGCTCTTTCTTTGCTTCCAGATTCAATTCATACATCACACCTGCTATGAAACAAGTCTTCTATTATCACTTCAGCTAAAAGTGACTTCGTTTTTCTTTCAACTCCAAAGATTGCATCAACAACTCACTGAGAGCACTTTACGCTTGCTACATTTTATTGTCATCTATGTGAACTTTCTACCTGTCTAACACGGTGCCCTATTTATAATTAGTATTCAAGAAATGTCTTTCAAATGAGGTAATTATTAAAAGTTGCAAGCTGGTTGGTTTTGCTGGTGGGTAGGGAAGTAAAATAAAAGTTATGCTAATATTCCTAAAATGACAAAATGAGTGTCAATTATCCACTGTATTTTTAACATCATATTTTAACATATATTTAGTTCCAAAGTCTCATTTCTAAGAGCTTTACCGTCAATGGAACTGCTCAAGAAGAAAAGATAAAAATAAAGAGACTGTGTTATTTGCTGATTCTCAGCATAGCTCAAATGTCTGTTGTTTACAATACTGCATTTCTAGAATTTAGGTACGAATAATCTTAGGATAAATGAGAAAATACTAAATCTAAAACTGTAGGGGCTGTTTCTATTATTCCTTCTATTTATCTCGGATTGTACCAAAGGCTGATACAAGCATGCAACTCATGGTGATTTTGTTTTGTTTGTTTTTGTTTGTTGTTACCATTTAAAGGAAAACTATAGGGAGAGGGACCACAGCATGATGTGTTTGAACTAGTGGTCTGAATCAAATGCCTTATTGTATTCCCAGTGCAATCATAATCAGATGATAGTAGTTTTAAAGGTAATTGTTGATAATAATCAATAATGTCTTTATTCCTTGGTGCTCTGAACCATTCACCCAAGGAACCTTTTGAAATTCCTATTAGAATGTGACATGCAAACAGTGATATTTTTCTTCAGCACAAAGAGAAGTGGTGATATGGAGAGGCTAAGTTTGTTGCTCCCATGACCTAACTGTGTCAGAGTCATGAGCTGGTGGGGTGTTCCTTTCACAGGTGGTAGCTGTCTGTGTTATCTGCTTTTGTAAATGGAGTCATGTCCATTTGTTTCCATATTGCCTGTGGCTACTTTCATGCGACAGAGTTGCTACAGGTGTTATGTGGACATAAGACATGAAATATTTACTATCTAAGCTTTCACAAAATACGTTGTCAACCTGGATCTGCAGCAGAGCCCACTCTCTATAAAGGAGGCAGGTGAAATTTGGTGAGGTTAGTTTTTTTTTTTTTATCAAACTTTGTCAGCTATATGTGATTTATTGAAATCATGCTTGACAAAGGTAGAACTACAGTACTTGCTATCTCCAGGGACTCTTGTTTCAGTTGTCACAAGAGAAAAGTGCCTCAGAAGGATTAACTGAAACCTTTAAAATAATAATATTACTATGGGGAAAAATATAAAAATAATAATTATTCTCAAGAGTTCCAGAACCAGGAAGCCAGTCCATCTAGTTTCTCGATGGAGTGTAGCTTAAAACCGCTGGAGTGTTAGGCAGTAAATCTTTATGCTTTGCTTCCTCCAATGAGGTTAGCTAATGTGCTGAAAGGGAACCTGCAGTCCAGAGGAGATGCAATTTCTAAGGTAGTTGAGAAGATGTTTATGAATCCGCCCTTTGCAAAGCGTGACCTGATTTTGGCCATCATGGGTTCTCACAGCAGGTGTCTGATTGTGCAAGTGGTGGAGTGGGCATACTGCTCAAGATATGACTCTGCCAGGCTCTGCTGGAGTCCAGAGGGCCCTCATAAACTTCTATAACTAAATGATGTATCACTTGAAGAGAAAAATGGCCTCTGAAGAACATAAAATCATCTTTCTTCCTAAAAAGGACAGTGACATTTGTTCCTCCTAATTCAACTCCCATTGACTCATTTACTCCTTTGATGCTTTAGGAACTTAGTTTATATTTAAAACTATTTCTCCATAATTACCACCTCTTTCACTTATATTGTAATTGCATATGTTTTACAAGCTGAATGATCCGCATATTGAAAGTGGAAGTTAGAGCGGGTAGAGAGATTGTAAAAGCCAGAACAGTAAGTCTCACCAAGAGGTCCTCAGTCTGGTAGCTGCAACAGAAGAACCTGAAAATTTGTTAAAATTTGTTAAAGATGCAAATTCCCATGCCCCATACTCCAGAACCATTGAATTGCATTCTGTGGCTTATTAAATCCTCCATGAACTCTACTGACCTGGTCAGGGGTGAGGACTTTCACTCTAGAAAGTAGTGGAATCTCGAGTAGCATCTTTGTCTTTGGATTCCTCGTCTGTGCCCTTTTGGGTTGAATAACACAAGCATCTTTTTGGGTCACAGGTTAGGGTTTCTTGGAAGAGAATTCTGACATAAGCTTCTTTTCCTCTGTAACAATCTCACAAATAATGGACTCATTGTGTGATTGTTTGTTTATGGTCTAACTTCTCAAACAGAATAACATTTCAAGGAGGCTGGGAGTCTCGCTTGCCTGTTTCACCCCAGGGATGTTTAGCATCCTATAGAGTACTCTGCTTAGCATTGGTTCTTGCTGCGTCTTTACACAAAGCATCTTTTTTTTCTCTTCTTCTCCTTTGTCATCAGATACCAGTGTAGGAAGCCAACCAAGAAATTACTCAACATGGAACACATAATTTCAAAGAACTTCAGAGCTTGTGCCACTGCTGCTTTCAACATTTCTGTTATCCCATTAATAAATATGCTTCTTGTTCCAAGATCTGAGCACAGGAAAAGTCTCGGGCAAAATTTGGTTAATTTATCCACATACCACCTTAGCATTTTATCTTATTTTGCTTGATTTTTTTAAACTCATCATAAACTCAAACCACTCAAATTTCAGTTGTCCTCTTATTGAACGTGGTTGCGCTTTGCTTGCGTTGCTTTCCATGTTAGGCGGCTTTCAGAAGACACTGTACCTTCTTTCCCTTATGTGATCAATAGGAAGTCACAGTGTAAATCAATTCTGAGTAATAATGTAAATAGGTTCTTGAAGGCAGTTCCTGCTGTGAGATAAGTAGTTAGCAGTGACACTGACATTAACCGCAGTGGGAGTCATCAGCCTTTGGATGTTTTTAATCAGAGTTATCAGCCAAGATTCAAAAGAGAGCCACTGTTGTGCAGGATAATCATTTTCAGGATTTAAAAAAAATGCATATTTGAAGGTGTTCTCATAAATTAAAGCGATCAGAATGGCTTTGAGTAATTTGGGATTCTTTGAGGTCAGGTTCAAGCAAACAGGAAAGGTTAATCTCAGAGCTATAGTAGTTAATGCACAGAGAGAGTAGAATACATTTATTGAAATAAATGGTGCGTGCTGAGTTTACTGAAGATTTATAGCCTTGTGCTAAATGTCCCTCAAGCTATTTACCAACATATATGATTTTATTAAAAAATGGACAGCACACAGCAATTAGTAAATGTTTCAGTTATCCTCACGATTAATCACTAATCCCAAAGATTAAATACAAGACCTCTTTATGGCTTCATTAGAGGCATTATACAACTGAAAACATTGATGGAACCCGGCTCTGTGCAATGGGAGAGAAGATTGATTCTGTGTCAAGAACACTGAATATCAATGTGTGACATGAGACACGAAGAGTCTTCTGCACTCAGGATATTCTAGTTGTTCGGTAAAGTCCTTCAGCCTCTGAGTGTGAGCATATTCTGCCCTGTCTGGTAGCATAGAAAGGGGCAATATTCCTCCACTATATAGTGGAGTATACTCAAACTCATCTTTTACAACTGTGTAACATCAAAGAGACACGTGGTTTTATTATTATTACTGATTCAACCTGTGTTTATTGTGTGCTTACTCTGAATGATCATGTCCTTCTAGAATGTGAAATAACATAGAGAGAGCGACTGACATTCTCTCATGTCTTACCTTCCAGCACAGAGAGGCAATTAGGACCACATTTACAAAAAATTGAAGATCTGAGATATGGGTAAAGATGGTGAGAAAGATAAAGCGTGGAGATAGAACAGAGAGTAAAGGCAGAGGACTACCTTTCCTGCAGTGGTCCGGAAAGGCTTGTCTTGGGATATGTGAACTGAGAGCCATTCTTCTATCCAGAGCAAAACCACTACACCTACAGTCAAAGCCCATTAGCCCTGGGCTAAAAATTACCCCCACTGTGTGCAACATTGAGAGTCCGTGAATTTTCCAGTTGTTCTTGCTGGGTACAAATATTCTATGTAAGGACTGATGTCTGTGAAATTTTAGTCTGGCTGGGGAAGTAAAAAAAAAAAATACTGATGCTGAGGGTGCTGATAGGTAATTTAATAATCAACTAATCGGGCCTTGTGATTTTACACATAAGGCTGAGGCTCAGAAAGACGGCTCAGCTTTCCCGCAGGTGGTAAGCCATTTCCAGAGTCTTCCAGTGGTCTGCCTGCCAAGATGCCTCTTCCAGTCTCTGTCTATACTCATCGTCCTGTGTTTATGACAGACCTCCTTTAGAGTGTGCATGGAAGCGATCGCTGTCACAGACAGAAATGAATGAAAATCCTATGTTACCCTCAGGACCCATTCATTCACTCCTGCCTTTTTTCAGGTTATTGCCTTTAGAGAGAAAAAAAAAAATAAGGATACTTCAAAAGTTATGTTGTGGAATTTCAGATGATGACCGATCTACTTTAACTATCATGTGCAAAAAGTTTTTAATATTTTACCCCTAGAAGGGTAAAGCTGAATCCTTCTCTCTTTCACCACAGCTTCCTTTAAATCAATAGTACATGTGGAAGTGCTGGAAACTACCGAAATAGGCTTATAAAGCTCCGTGGCTTCCATCAGGAGAGCCGTACCGTGCTCTTACTCTCTCAATATTGGTTTCTGAGAGCTGCTCTAACAGAAATCTATAACTTGATGGCTTAAAACAGCAGGAACATACTTGCTTTTGGTTCTGGAAGCGTGGAGTCTGCACAAGGAATCCTCAGGGCCACGTTCCTCCTTAAAGCAGTGAGGAGAGCGCTCGCCCTTCCCTCATCCAGTTCTTGGTGACTCTGAGGATTCCATGGCTGCTGTAAGCAGAACTTCAACCTCCACTCTCATGTTTAAGCAGCAACCTCCCTGTGTCTCATTGTGTCTTCCCCCACTTCCCTTCTCTTCAAACAATGCGTTTCAGTGGATCTCAAGTTCTTGAGATCTTAAATCTACACAGACTCTTTTTCCAAGTAACTTCCAGCACTCAGGACATGTGCATATCTTTTTGAGTCACCATTCAACCCACTACACACTGTCTTCTGACGGAAACTTTTTCATGTCATGAGGCAGCTGTCAGCACGTGTGAGCCAGTCATCATGTGGTCACGCATCTCAGAAGTCCTTTTGGGTCAGGAACTGAGACTCACCTGCAACAGTGTCAGTGAAGTCAGTCCAATGGCACAGAAGTAAGTTTACCTCATCAGCTCGTTCTTAGTGAAGGTCTCAGATATCTGTAGCTGTGGCTTACAGCTTGACTGCAACTTCATGGAGGAGGTGAGGCCAGAGTCACGCAGCTAAGCCAGTCCCAAATTGCAAACCTGTAGAAATCCTGAGATAACGAGTGGCTGGTGTGTATGACGTTTTCTCAGTGTGTGATCTGCTGGGTTGAAGGGGAGGTGTAAAATGGAAGGTTACAGAAAATAGGACATGGGATAATTTTACGCCTAGCCAGTGCTTCTAAGTTCAAGATAGTCCACCATATTCCTTCACTATGCCTTGGCATTGGCAGCATGCAGGATGGGACAAACCATTATGAATGGAAACTTCCTAGAGTTAGGTAGGTGGATAAGAATCCAAGAGCACCACTTCTGTTTAGTAAAACAAAGCAAAACCAGAAACCACTAAGAGGAAAGGAACACGTAACTGAAGCACAGAATTGGGTATGACTATTTACCTACTACCCTCTATTTGTGAAGTGCTTTTTAATCATTACACTTGCAGTCCACATGTTTTTCACAGATAGGAATTGTTGTTTTCATTTGTGTCACGGGAGAATAAGGATTAACTCAGCTTCTCTCCTGTGGTAATGCAGTGTGCTAAGTGAAGTAGAGGTAATTTCTTATTTACATCTATAGCAGAGCCGTTCAAACTCTGCTGTACTAGGGAGTGTGTTTCGCATTAGTTCTTTCCTTTTTCGGAGCTACCTGGAGTTTACCCCCATCACCCACCATGTAATCATATGCTATTTGTGAAATCCCTGTAATTTCCTAAGGCCTTAAGAAGCTTTCCTCTTCCTACCTGTGACATTTTGAGGGAAGATTTATTCTCTCCCTGCATTTATTCTGCTTAGGGAAGATTGTCAGAGATAATTTTAGCTGTATTTTTTATAAATTTGCCTTCAAATGGTATCTGTATTGCACTTACCCATGTGAAGGTCTGTGGACCACAAGTCCCTAGTTTAGAAATCCCTTTCCAGTACAGATGCTTAGTTTTTATCATCTTGTATCATGACACATGATGCCTTTCCCTGCATGTCCAGGAGATTTTGTTCCTGCTTTAATGTCACTTTTGTACTTGATGCAGTGTGTCTTAGGAGCATGCATGTCATCTTTCATGTATTCTGATCTCAGCATGCCACATACATATTCCCTCTGCATTGTAATATGTTTTGTGAATGTGAAATTCAGCAACTTTGTTCAGTCTGTGGAAGCATTTGGGAAAGCAGTGTGGGGAAGTTAGAATTTTGGAGTGAGTTGATAGGCGGTAGGGCTCTATGTGTTCCCCAAGGAAATCTGCGGGATGTATCCTGAAGAGGCGGGAAGCAGAAGTGCTACCTGTTCTGCTGGGTGGGCTGACAAGACTGCGCTTCCAGTCTAGGACGTCCTAGTTACAGTTGGAAGATTCTTAAGTTATCTTGGCTTCTTCCTCTCAGTAGTGCTCGCCGTCTGAGAAGATGGGTGAATGAAATTAGTGATGAAATACTGAGAAGCTCCACATGAAGATGTGTCCCTTAATACTGATCAGCTTTCGATTTGCAGTATCGTAGAGTTAGGAGATCCGTCCATGTAGCTATGTGCAAAAGAGGAGGCAACATTTAGGGAACCATACTTCAACTAACAGTTAATACTGAAACCTTTCCTTAAATACAATAGCAGTCTTTCACGGGCAATAAACCCTTTACCTTAAACAGGTTAATATCATAATCCAAGCAATATCCTGTTGTTTATATCCATTTTGAGATTAACCATCACCTATCCTGTGTTTTCTTCTCTCTCATTCTCATTTTTTATTCTGCCATTTAATTAATACATATGGTATCAATGTTTTAATACCCTATGGGAGGCCTTTGCGCTTTGTTCCAACACCCAGGAAGTAGATTTGTGTGGGCCTGGAGGTGTGGGCTCTCAGGGGATCTAGGGGATGGTGCTGCTGGGGGCTCGCAGGGAGCTGGGGGCTTGCACCAAGGCAGCTAGAACAAGACTGGGGATTTCCCCCATGTGCTTGGCAGGGCAGAGGAAGTGGGGGCAAAAGGAAGGAAGGAGAGCACCAGGTTAGCATTCTGGCATGGTGCACTGGTGGATCGTATTTGGAGAATTTTGAATGGGCCTGAATCTTGGGTGGGCAGAGAGGCAAGGTCCCAGGCCAGCATACATGCCAGGAGCTTGGGACCCTAATGGGTGGGCAGAGCTCCAGGCCAGCACACTACCCCACTGGAAGATTGGGTTTTGGAATACTGGGCTGGGGAACCCATGTGCTCCAGGGCACAGAGATTGTGGACTGCTCAAGGAGGTGGGTGAGGGGATGTGTAGGAGGGAGGACCACTGGGGGAGTTTGTGGCGGGTGAGGGATCACTTCTGAGGGACTTCTGCCAACAATACCACTGTATTTGCATGTAAGAGAAGGGTGCTGAGACCAAGCAATTTAAAGGTGGGAAGCTAGAGGATCTTTCTGGATCAGACCGATGCACAAACCCAAGTGTGGACATGAGCATGGACCACTGCTGACCACCACCCACTGACACACACCAAAGTTAGTGTGAAACAAAGCACAAAGGATGAGACTTAACTTCAGTGACCAGGAAACTGTCCTCAGCTGGCCAACTAAAGTATACTCACTTGATAGTGAAGTCCTTCCCCCAAGGAGGTGGAGTAAATGGTGAAACCTGATTCCCAAGCTCAGGTTGTTTTTTTTTTTTTTAATCGAGTTTCATTAAAATAAATAATTTGATGATGTTCGCTGTGATACTTTTTTACCGAATGGGGATGCTGCCTCCTGTGTTCTCAGCTCTCTTGTAAACCTGTTGACGGAGGAGATTTTGGTTTGTGTATCCTTTGGGCTCAAACAGCTCAGACTTTATGGAGAAGAATAAAGCTTACAACTTGTTGTTCACAAATAGGTTGCACAGGACTTTGCAGCAGCATGTGAGATCTGTTTACCCATTTGTATCAGAGGAAGTTGGACCAGTGACTTGAGCATATTAATTTGACCAAGAGGATTTGTTTTTATTACAAAGAAAACAATTTTACAAGTTGAATTGTATATGCACAGAAATATTTACAAGCACACATCCTAGTACTATGTATTCCTACAACTCCCTGAAACCTATTTTGTTTTGCGCGATTATCTAGTCTCACCACAAAATCTTAAACCTAAAAGTTAGGGTTACCTTTATATTAAAATAACAGTATGAGCAATCTTGGGGAGATGAGCTTTAACTGTAATGTGTTTATGTGTGTGTGCGGGGGGGATTCATATCCATACACTACAGGACATGGAACATCTACTTTTAGCATCTTTTATCCATATAAGGGTCCACATGCTATATTTATTATGTGTCAATGCATTATATTTTAAGATATTATAAACTAGTTTTCATAGAACTGTTTCAAAAATTGAATAATAGACCTTCTATATTGTAATTAAATGTCTGGTGTTAAGATACAACAAAAGTCCCATGTGTAAAGCCGAGTATCATTCAACTATTCAATTATGCTTGGCCGTAGATGAGTAAACTTGTTCATTTACAGTGAAACCATTTATGTGTGTGCGTGTATGTATTAAGAGAGAGATGGATGTGCAGTTAGCCAAATATCCATTTGTGACTTTGAGGGAAAAAGTGACTGATCAATACTGTGTGTGCTTATTCTAGGTTGTTCTATCTACCTCATGTACAGAACCCATTTAAATGGGAGAACTGAATTTCTTTTTAGTAGTAAAATGTTATTTCGCTTTGTGAATGCTGGTACTTTTTGATGCATACTGACTTGGACTCTGACACAGCCACAGTCAGAGCATGCCTTTGGTTTTTAAAACAGAAGCTGATGCTACAGGCTCTGGAGGAGTGAGCTGGCACACCTGGCCATCTCTGCTTCTCCCTTTTGGAAAATTAAAAAAAAAAAAAAGAGGCCTAAATTCTCTCCTCAAATTCTACTTGCAAATCTCAGAGTTGGCTTTCCCCTGAATGAAAATGGATTATGTTCTCTGGTAAAACAATTGGGATTTCCCATGCATATTTTTTTCTTCTCTTGTATGAAAGATTGTTTGCGCCATGAGACTTAAAGCTTTGAAGATGAACAGAAAATTTGTTGAAGCACTGTTACTTAAAAGTATGCGAGTATAGTCAAATCACTTATTTTTAACTTGTAAGGGGTAAACCAAAAAAACACACAAATAATGATTTTTTTTTTTAATCCACGAGGCACTCAGACTTATTCCCTTTGTATTTCTGTATATTGCTATTTACACATATGAGAAGGCTTCCAGAAGTTCATGGACATGTGTAACATAGAAAAACCTTATTTGGATGTTAAAACTGCACTAAAATAAACATACATTTAAATTCTATTTTTCCATAAACATTAAAAACTATCGAGTCACTTCAGAGGCAGAGAGCAGACCGAGAACACCCTTTCAAATGCCAAGTTGGGATCCAGGAACTCAATCTCGATTTCCCACAAAAATGTCAAAAAACAATTGCTTGGGTAATTGGTTAATTACTCTGCTTTCCAGAGTTTGCACTAAACGAAGTCTTGACTCAGGGGCCTCAACTGGAAGCTGAACTTGGGCATTCTGATGTGGGGAGTGGTAACCTTAGGTCATATCTTTATTAGTCCAAACACCCACTTCTTCCTTGTACAACATAAAAATGCTTGCGCTGTATGTGTATATGCAATTTATTCGCATATATATTCTCATATACAGGCATGTTTGTATCCCCATATTCTGCACACACTTTCTACTAAAACTTAATGATTCAAACACATGGCTTACATGCTTATTCACTTCCCCTTACTTTCATTGTATCTTAACTATTCCGTCCACAATGAAAGCTTTTAAAGATGCTGTATGTATGTTCTGCACGTCGGCTCCAGAGTACCTTCAATTTCTAAAACTGTTTCTGGACTCTCTGGTAACTCTGCGCTTCACGTCAGTCTCGTGGGTGAGCCCGCGTCCTGAAAAGTCCTCTTGGTAACCAAGGTATTGCATCCTTCCAGCAGGGACCTAAGACAGCTCTTTTGTGCTGAATGGCACTGCATGGAAAATGACAGTGTGACAAGGGTTTAACTTGTTAGTTAAGTGAATAGATAGGAATTTGCTGTCGTGATTCGTTAATATTTTACTCTGTAAAGCAAGCTTTTGTGCAACTGGAGGGAGTCTGTGCAATCTTCTCTTTGCGTAATGAGTTACCCTCTCACTGTATCAAAGCAGCTCTGCTAAGAGGATAACTGTCCTAGTACAGGCATCTCAGCAGTCTAACAAAGAAGGACAGTCTGGGCCTGGCACAGTAGCCTAGCGGCTCAAGTCCTGGCTTTGAACACTCCAGGATTCCGCATGAGTGCCAGTTCTAATCCCAGCTTGTGGCCTGGGAAAGCAGTCAAGGATGGCCCAAAGCCTTGGGAAGAAGCTCCGGGCTTCTGGCTTCAGATTGGCTCAGCTCTGGCCATTGAGGTTACCTGGGGAGTGAATCATCAGATGGAAGATCTTCTTCTCTGTCTCTCCTCCTCTTTGTATATCTTCAGTTTCAAATAAAAATAAATAAATCTTGGGCCCAGTGCGATAGCATAGTGCTTAAAGTCCCCGCCTTACACGCGCTGGGATCCCGTATGGGCACGGGTTCTAATTCCAGCGGCCCCGCTTCCCATCCAGCTCCCTGCTTGTGGCCTGGGAAAGCGGTCGAGGACGGCCCAAAGCCTTGGGATCCTGTACCCGCGTGGGAGACCTGGAAGAGCTCCTGGCTCCTGGCTTCAGATCAGCTCAGCTCCAGCCATTGCGCTCACTTGGGGAGTGAACCATCGGACGGAAGATCTTAGTCTCTGTCTCTCCTCATCTCTGTAGGTCTGCCTTTCCAATAAAAATAAGTATATCTTTAAAAATAAATAAATAAATCTTAAAAAAAAGAATGGCAGTCACTTATGTAAGTCTTTGTGTTCTGTCTGCATATCAGGCAAATACACTGCTATAATGATGGTGCATTTCAACCCCCAAAACAACTCCCTGTGCCAGGTGCTGTGAGGATGTGTGTTACACGTGAGGAAAATCAGCAAGACAAAGTGATAAACTGCTTTCCTGATGTTTCATAGCTAGTCAGGGTGAAGCTAAGACTCTAAGTCTGGCAGCCCTTCTTCATAACTCTGTACTTACTTTCAAAAAAGAAGACATAAAGAAGATTTACTGATAGATTAATTTATCTCATTGATAGTGTTTCTCTGACTTCTTTTGTGAAAACTGATGTTATTTGGAAAGCTTTATCTTTTCTCCTGAAAATGTTTAAAAACTATGAGAAGATCTCAAAAATAACCAATATGTGTTCCTTAGCCACCAACAAATAAGAAATGACAAATGTTTACTATTTCTCTTTGCTTTTATTTTTTTTTAAAATACAGTTTGGAATGTAAGCTTTACAAATCTAATTAAAAATATGTATTGATTTGACAGACAGAAAGAGAGAGAGACAGAGAGAGAGAGAGAGAGAGACGCTAGAGGGAGTTCATCTTCAGATTCACTCCTGAATTCTCCAGAACAGCCATGGCTGAGCTGAGCAAATGTGATGCCAAGAGCTGACAACTCCACTGGATCCATCCACACGGGTGTCAGGGATCCAAGTACTTGTGCCATCACATACTGCTCTTCCCAGGTGCATCAGCAGGAAGGTGTATTTAAAACAGAGAGGTTAGAAATAAAACCGGAACACTGGTATGGGTTTGGGCGTTCCAAGCAGTCTTAAAGCTGGGCCATAAGGTCCATCACTTTCCTCCCACCCCCACCCCATCTCACTGTATCCTGGCTGTTTTAAGATAAGAGAACAAGTCATCTCTGACCAATTTTTTCCCTCTACCAAATTTCTTTCTCCCTGTTTTTTTTTTAAACTTTCCTTCTCTTTTCTACTACCCTACCGTTACCCTGCCCTGCCCCTCTAGCCTTCCATACCCCACTGTACCTCTCCCTTTCTCTGCTTTCTGTGCCCACTCCGGAACTATGTGTGCAAATGAATTCATGTAGCAAATTGTCACAGAATGAATAGAGATGCCTGAGTTCTTACCTTTAGGACTGACTTCAGGGGTGCCAGTCATCCCTTCCCTTTGGATGTCTGCCTTTTCCTTAACTTGCCATTGGGCTTCTCACTCTTGATGACCTTCTAAGAGCCTGAAAGTCAGAAGATTGAGATAATATGAAGATATTTTTCCTCAGGTCATACTTTTAGAACATTTCACTCAAATTGGCAGAAATAAATCAGAATGAAGATGTATGTGGAAAGTAGCAATTAGAATTCTATTTTTATCCAATGCCTTTAGTTCTAAATTGATTCAAAGCGCTGTTTTATAGTTTCTGCCAGGATTTATGAGGTTAGGCGACTCAAACATTAATGATATTAAATGTTTTGCTTCAAATATTTTTGATGCTTTATTCTCCTGTGAGCAGGGAAATACACTGATTTCCCTCTCCTTTATTGTATAGAATCAGGCTAAATGAAATTAAATTTTAAAATTTTGTGACTTAATAAATTCTCTAATAGCTTTTGATTAAGTATCTCATGCATTTAAAAATGGGTAAAGAAAAACATTCAAGTGAATAAAACTGACAGATAATGGTTTTGTTTAGCAAATCAACATTTCCTTTGCACGTAAAAGCTTCAGCTACAGACTTGGGTAATGCGAGCCAGCCCTTCTGGCCTCTTGTTTCCAACAAGTCACAGCTAAGGTTATGTTTATTGTTATTTTTATTGTTATTATTATTGTTACTTCCATGAGTTTAAAAAGCAGGGACTTGTTCAGACTCATGGAAGAAGCACTCCATGTATTGTTTGTTTGAACTTATTTAGTGCATGCTAATTTTGTAAAATGTTTTCTTCAAAGTTTATTTCTCAGACTCTGCTCTTTCAAAAATGTGAGGAGCCTGGCTGGGTGCACAAGGGCCTCTCTTTGCTTTCTTCTTCCTGAGTGGGTGTGATCACTGTCCCTCCTGTTGTCTGTGGAGTTCATCACACATTATCACCGCTCATTGGTGAAAGCGCCCATTGCGGAGACGGCAGGGTGCAGTGGCTGAAGGAGGCTCCTTCAAGTTAGCCCTCACTAAAATTTTAACTTAGTTGGTGCTGCTGTAGAAAAGCTGTTTGCCTGAAACATGAGGAATAAATAAATAATATCCTGCATGTGGAGTTCATAAAACAGAATACAGGAAGTCTGGAGCTAAGACGCAGTTCCAAGGTACTGATTCGCTTTTCTTCCTTTCTTCTTCCTCTCCTAGTAGAAAATTTCTCCTTAGTGATCTGTCTGGTGTGTTGGGCAGGGCTGAAAAGACAGAATTGTGGACTTTAGGATTTCAGTCCTTTCTGTTTGGAATGTGTAGCATATCAGAATTGACCGTCATCCCTGTCACCTCCTATGATTTGGAATGACAGCTTTGCAGAATGATGGAAAGACATGGGCACAGTGGGTAGCCTAGTGGTTAAAGTCCTGACCTTGCATGCACTGGGATCCCATATGGACGCTGGTTCTAATCCCGGTGGCCCTGCATCCCATCCAGCTCCCTGGGAAGGCAGTCAAGGACAGCTCCAGGCGTTGGGACCCTGCACCTGCGTGGGAGACCTGGAAAAAACTCCTGGTTCCTGGCTTCGGATGGCTCAGCTTTGGCCATTGTGGCCACTTGGGAAATGAATCAGCAGACAGAAGATCTTTCTCTCTGTCTCTCCTCCTCTGTTTATATCTGACTTTTCAATAAATAATTAAATAAATAAATAAATAAATCTTTAAAAAGAAAAAGACTGATGTAAGAACATGAAGGAGAGAGGCTGTACATACACATTTGAGATGTGAGGATAGGAGGTGAGACGAGGGGTGGCAAGCAGCCCACAGCACTGGGGCTCTAATAGTTGTTAACTCGTGCTTAACCAATTTGAATAGTATTCTTTCTGTTATTATCTTCTTTATCAATATTACCTTTAAGCATTTCCAGTGAAAACCCTCAGCTTTCTTTTCAGTGTTAAAATGCAGAATTTGCCCTCATTACTTGTCACCTTAAAAAGCCAAATGCCTCACTGCCCTGATCTTCACTTTTTATTGCAGCTCCCAGTGTGGAGTGCTCTTAAGGGCTGCACACTTTGGTTGCACGGGGGCCCACCTGTCCCAGGCTCTAAGACAGCAGTGAGCTTCTTGGCTACCTCCTTTGAAAGGAACGCATTCAGACTCAGCCTGTTCATTTTGACTTTCAACTGAAGCCCATAACCAAATCATAAATAAACACATGACAGTAAGGAAGACCTTCTCCATGGTCTCTTCAGCAAGACAGCAGTCCAAAGGAGCACCAAGGAATTCACTGCCCTATCACATTATTTTAGCAGTTTTCTAGCACATGTCTCATATGAAATTAATATTAATAGCTATTAATATCAGTAATCCATGATGCCTACTATGCTATGGCAAATGATGCTATAATTTGTGAATAAATGCAAAGTTTAATATTTCAAACAGAGTTTTCAAAAGACATAGAGGAAATATTATTGCATGAATTCTAGAAATTTTCCTAGCTGGGAAGTTGGTTAAAACTTGGAACATTTTATTAAAATATCTGTAGAATAGTAAAAGTAACAGCAAATAATTCATAGGGATATCCTAAGGGCTAAATGAGACACATGCAAAACAGTCAAAAAGAAATAAATAGACAGAAAAAACTTAAACACTTAGCACAGTACTTGAAAATTGGAAAAAAATCATGAATACTAGTTTGCGCTATCATTCCTTGGCTTTCATGTTTGTTTTAAGAGTTAATCTTCCTGGTTGGCTTTTTTGAGAGAACTTCCAAAAGTATGTAGAAAATAGAATGGGAGAGGAAAATAAAAATTGTAAACTTTATTCCTCAATAGAAACCCCATCAAATTCAAGTCACATTCATAGGTCATGATGTCAGCTATTTAGTCCATCACTGAAAAATGGAAATTTAAGCATGTCAGTACAGTTTTGGTTTGTGTTCTTGTTTTTCCATCACATTTATTTTTAAAGATTTATTTTTATTAGAATGACAGATCATATTTATGAAGAGAAGGAGAGACAAAAATCTGTCCACTGGTTTGCTCCCCAATTGCCACAAGAGCCAGAGTTGAACCAATCTGAAACCAGGAGCCAGGAGCTTCTTCCTGGTCTTCCATGCAGGCGCAAGGTCCCAAGGCCTTGGGTTGTCCTTGGTTGCTTTCCCAGTCCACAAGCAGGGAGCTGGGTGGGAAGTGGAGCAGCGAGGATATGAACCTGCACCCATTTGGATCCCAGAATGTGCAAGGTGAGGATTTAGCTTCCAAGCCATTCCAGGCCCTCCCTTGCACTATTAATTTAAGAAAAGTGAATGTCCTTCAATAGTGTTTTGTGATTAGGAAACAGCAGCAAGAACAGCAAAACCAACCTAATTATTTCCCAACAAAACTTTTAGAAAGTTGCACTTGTTTAATGAGAGGAATGAGGGGGAAAGCGTTGTCTTGGAGAAAGGCTCTCAGCTGAAGATTACTAGGTGTTTTCCTGCTAAAGCCTGGGTTACGTTTCTCAAAACGCTCTGCTGTTAATCAGACAGAATCCTTCTTTGGCCCTCCACAGGGAATCCAAGCAAAATATTTGGAGAAGCACACGCCCCCATCCCCCACCCCCAGTTATGCCATGGCCTCTGCTCTGGTTGTGGGCACTCTTTTCTGCACCGTGTAGTCCATTCCTGGTGTTGCTGCTTGATCGTGCTCATTCAGGATCATGCAGGTGGAGCAAGATCTCATCTGCTGTCACAATTCTTCAAGACTCTTTATCCAATTTGTGGAACATTCCCATTGCAAACTCTGCTCTTGACTACGGATGCTCAGAATACAAGGATTTGGCAACCTTTGAGCAGAAGGTTTGCTCCATTTTAATTTTTCATTCAGAGTTGTGTAAGCTGAGTACATGGAAGTGCCTATGGTGTTGACTGTTGTTGCTGCTGTATGTCATCGGTTCTCTTTGATTATGACAAAAAACAAGACTCATTTTTGTTCCTTACAAATGGATGGGGATGGACTGCTGCTGTGGGCTTTATCTTCAGTATTGCTTTGCACATTCTGAAGATGAATTATCCATTTGTGAACTGCTGATTTATGTGGAGCTTTGTTCTCCTGGAGTTTTTATAAAGCATCAGTGACTTCACCATTTTTCCACCCAAGCTCCCCTGTAAATTTGATGTATTGTTCTTGCTTCAGGTTTAGAAGAATCTATGTTGCTTTTGTAGGGACTCTTTCAAAACAGATAGCTTTTCTTAGAGTACTCAAACTAGCTTCTCTTCAGCCATATTGTAACAAGTTAGTATGACTTTGTGTTGATGAAAAAAAGTTTGAAATCCATGTGTAGTTTTTCCTAATTTACACTTTATAAGAGCATGCATTATTTCTTTAATACATTATACTGCTTTATTTTTGTTTTTATCTTGATTTTTAATAGATTAATGTATTTTAGATGCAATTCTAAGAACATTATAATATTTCTTTCCTCCATCCTCTCCACTCCTACAATATATACACTACTAAGGATAATGAAACATTTCTCTAAAGGCCTAGATAATAATTTTGCTTAGCTTTGCTGCTCATATAGCTTCTATGCTATCAGTGTTTTCATTTTAGCATGAAAACCTTCAAAAGCAATATAACTGAATGGGTGTATCTGTGTTACAATAAAACTTTGCAGCAACATATTTTTGCTTCCTAGTATGATGCTAGTCTCCATTATACAGTTTATCTATGAGAATACGTGCATGTATACATACACATATGTATATATTCGTATATATACATATATACAGACACACATATATACAAGCATACTCATTTGCTTATATATACATAGATATACACAGATATTCATTCGCTTTCCTATATCTATACTATACATTTATTACTGCATTGTATCTTCTGGACATGATAGTCTCTATTACACAGTTACTATACATCCTTTATGTGGAGGGCCATAAAACAAAATCAACACAGGAAGAAAAATAGAAAATTTATAACAACATGAAGTTAAATAACTTGTTACTGAATGATCAGTGTATCACTGAATAAATTAAAAGAAAATAAAAAAAAACTTCTTGAAGAAAATGATGCTGCTATTTGACCTATGCATCATTGAAGAAATTGATAAGGAAAAATTCTTTTGTGAAGAAGTGAAAATAAAAAAAAATATCGAAACCCATGACATGTAGCCAAGACAGTATTGAAATGCATGCTTACAATATCAGATATAGAAATATCTCAAATAAATGGTCTAATAATGTATCTCAAGGACTTATTATAAAGCAAAAATGAACAGAAAGCAAGAAATGATAAAAAAAAAGTGCAGCAAAAATGAATGGAAATGAAACCAAAAAACTACAAATTGCAATTACAAAGAGTTGTATACTTTACTCCTCTATAAAAGTAGGACTCCCAATGATACATTTAAATTTATCTTCACGGTATGATACTAGATTTTCTTTTTCCTATACATATAATGACATGATAGCACTTAAATAGCAGAAAGTTAAAGTTGTAACTATTACTAAAGGACTATACTACTGCAACAAATTGGGGCGAAATGGCGGGAAAATAGTGAGGAAACAAAGGGAAGTGGAGGGATAAATCCCCATAGCTACAAAACTGTGTCATGGAAAATAATAATAAAAAAGAAATAGATGCCCTACAGGCCATTTTTAAAAAGAGTACTAAAAAATCAAACTTTGTTTACAACGATAAGGACAAGTGATTTTCGACTTGGATATTAGAGTTGACAACTTTATACTTGTTGTCATAAACAAGAGCATATGAACAAATTGATTATGATTTTATCTTTGATCCCAGTGCTAATTTATGTTATATGTTGAGTGGATATCTGTCTAGCTGTCTTGCTTGCTTACATTCTTGCTCCATTTTATTACACAGACGTCTTTCTATCTCTCCAACCAATGATCTATTAAGGGTGCTTCCATCTGCTGGTTCAGTGCCCAAATTCCCAGAACAGATATAGCGGGGATAGGCTAATGCCAAGAGCTCTGTCTGGACTCCCACAAGGGTCGCATGAACCACCTGCCAAGTGGCTCAGTAAGAAACTGCATGAGCAGTGCAGAGCAGCTGGGACTCCAACTGGCTCTACCAAGGAGTTACGTCAACCTCCCAAGGGGAATTTATCCCATGTGAACAACACGTGCTCCACATCCAACACTATCTAAATTCAGCTCAGGACTTTTCTGTAGTTATAGTAATTATTTCTTATCTCATGATCACCTGCAATTTCTAAGATAAGGCTCAGTTGTGTTTTTCATTAGGATATGTGATTGATGTGTGTGGTCTCTTTTGTTTTACTTCAAATTCCAATATGGAAACATACTTCTTGACAGTAATACATGTTGAACATTACTTAAATATGCCTGGGTCATTCTTTGTGCTACTCTCTTTCATTTCTCAATACTAAAAGTACTGAAAGTACTAAAAATACTTTCTCACTCAAAAAGATATTCCCGGATTCTGAATCTTTAAGGGAAAGTGCCAATTTGGGGAGTGGGTCATAAGCCAATACCCTAAAATTTTAGTTGTAAATGACATCTTTGGGGGAAAGCATGACGTCTGAGACTTTAACATAAGTACTTACACATACTTCCAGGATATATAACCAAACACAACATTCTTATGTTCACTCACACATAAAAAGGATGTTGCAGAGCTGGGGCAATAGCCTAGCGGCTAAAATCCTCGCCTTGCATGCGCTGGGATCCCACATGGGTGTTGATTCTAATCCTGGCAGCCCTGCTTGCCATCCAGCTCCCTGCTTGTGGCCTGGGAAAGCAGTTGAGGACTGCCCAAAGCCTTAGGACCCTGCTCCCCTTATGGGAGACCAGGAAGAAGCTCCTGGCTTCTGGCTTTGGATTGGCTCAGCTCCAGCCATTGCGGCCACTTGAGGAGTGAATCAATAAATGGAAGATCTTCCTGTCTGTCTTTCATCCTGTCTGTATTTCTGACTTTCCAATAAAAATAATAATAATAAAGTCTTAAATTTTTAAAATGGTATTTGTGTATCAAAAAGTAGAAGGTATGCACTGCTGTCAGATTTACTCTTTAGATTGTTTTGGATTTTTCTAACCAATGTATGTTCTGACCTAGGAACTATGTATTTAGATTCAAATTTAGCAATTATCATTGATTTCTCTTTCTATCACAAATGAGAAGTTATACACATATATGTATAGGTATGTTCACATTAAAGTGCTGTTAATGAAGAGCAACTGGCAAGAGGTGACACTTGATCCTTGCATGCCAAAGTAGCCACACAACTGCAAACTTTGAGACAGTTATCAAACTTCAGCTTACATACATCATGTTCTATTTATGTGAAAAATAATTGTGGTAGCTGTCGGATTTCGTTGCTCTCAACTCATTCTAACGATTAGAACGTGTGACTCTTAGTTTATAAAACTGAACTCATGCCTAACGCCTCTTTTTCTGATGTTGGTTAAAATGTTCAGTTTCCATATGTACATCAATATGTTACAGTCTAACATTCATATACTAACTAAGAATATTAATTTTGTGTTTTCAAACATTTCCTAATTAATTAGCTGAGTTTATTTCTGTCCATGAATAGCTCTGTACTCAATCGAGTATCATTGGATCTAATATTAAAAAAAGACAATCTAGGACAAATCTAGGAACAGCAACTGTCAGAAGATTATTCATAACTCGGGACAGGAAACTAGCTTGAATAGCTCTGAGAATGAGGACGTAAATAAAGAAGATCTTGAGTTGCCAAACCAGTCACTTCAGTTGTATTTACTTGACAAGAACGGATATAACAATCAATAGGAAAACACAGTATGTACTTAGGGCGGATGATAAAGTAGGGCCTGTCTGAATGTGGACTCTTATTTTATCTTCTCCTGCTTGATCTGATGACAGACCACAAATATTCAATAAGGGCCTTTAACTGAATTTTCAGAAAGTGATGTGCAAGGCTTTAAAGGACATTTGAAAAAATTCAAATTCATATGAAGACTATAGAGTACATATGCAATTTCCCATGTCTCCTATGGTAGGGAAGAAAGTTAAGAATAGGGCTTATTGCATGCAGGATTTCTGAGATACAAATTACTTCCTGCAACTACTCATAGGAAAAAAAGAAAACTTCAAGTTTCAGATTTTTTATGTGTTGTTGACTGAGCCTCTGGAGAAAATTAAAGTTAAGGTATCATTTATCATGACTCTGAAATTCACGGTTTACCTGGCTTACCAGATTAGTCCCTCATTCTGTCTCCTTTCTGTACCTCCTCCCCTATGGCCATTTTGTGTTCTGCTGTTTTGCCCACATGACATAATTTATTGCAATTTTATATTGTTTGGTTTCATGTTTAGCTTCCTTTATCCATTTACTCCTTCATTCTTATTGACAATATCTTAAAATCTTTCTGAGCAGACAAATGCAATTGACAAGTCAATGTTCTCCTAATTGAAATCTGCTTCCTACTGCCACATCTAGGTGTGCTCCAATTTCTAAATATAGAGCCCTCAAGGATTTCTCTCCTCTAGGATACCATTCTCACTGCAGCTCAGCTTCTGCTGCTGGCCTGAGGGGATTCAATTCCAGCATCTCCCATCTTTCCCATCAAGTGGATTGGTGTTAAAATTAAGAGAGAGCAGGACAGAGCATGGTGGCCTAGCAGCTAAAGTCCTCGCCTTGAATATTCCGGGATCCCACATGGGCGCCAGTTCTAATCCCGGCAGCTCCACTTCCCATCCAGCTCCCTGCCTGTGGCCTGGGAAAGCAGTCGAGGATGGCCCAAAGCCTTGGGACCCTGCACCCATGTGGGAGACCCGGAAGAAGCTCCTGGCTCCTGGTTTCAGATCGGCACAGCACCAGCTGTTGTGCTTACTTGGGGAGTGAATCAATGGATGGAAGATCTTCCTCTCTGTCTCTCCTCATCTCTGTATATCTGACTTTCCAGTAAAAAAAATAAATCTTAAAAAAAAATGAGAGCATATGATCATTTTTATCTTTTCCTAAATTATATGCAAGTTTAGTACCAAGTTGTAAATTTGGGTTCAGAGCTGTTTGTATGCTCGGGATCACAGAAGTTGCTCAGGACTTTTCTTCAGTGGGTCATGAATCTTTATTTTTCCTCGATTTCTGTTCAGAATAGACAAGTATCTTTGATTTATTAGAGTCTTTTACCAAAGCATAATTACAACTCCCAGAGATTCCTTTTGAAGTCAGTTTCAGCTTTTTTTTATATTGAAGGGGAAGAGGAATAAATCAGTGGCTCATCTCGGTTCTGTACTTCTTCAGAAATCATTTTCAATGCAGTTGAAGTTAGAAACATCCAAGTTAATCATTATATCATATTGGTTTTGCAAAAGCAGGGTGTGTAAATTATTGCTCATGTTTAAGAAATTCAGTAATTTGGAAGCATTGAAATGTGATTAATCCTAAAGACTGGGGGACAGTGTGTCTGCTGCCAAAGACTTAAATATCTAATTACCCCCCACGTGGCAGAGGAGGCCTGTTTCTCTTAGATTTCGTCTTTTCATTTTCAGAATCGAACTTGTGTTTGCCTACAAGATCAGTGAAATCAATGGGACCTACACTGTCAGCTCTACCCTTTGGCAATTCTTTTAGCCATTTCTCCAACTTTTCACCTCTGAAGTATTTCAAATTAACCCGCAGAAACAGTCACATTGTTCCTTTGCCCAAATCCCAACCATTCCCTGAAGAGCTATTTTCACTTACTGCAGAGCACTTACAGTTTATCTCTGTGCGAGAATAGTTTTGAGTTTGGCACTTAGTTTATTTATTTTTCATTCTAATAGGAATTGCAGTGGAACTAGCTAAGCCACTGTTGGTTGGCTTCTTCAGTGCTGCCCAGACCTCTTCCATCTGAATGAAATACTCACTTCTTCTAGTCAGAAGTTTAAGGAAACTAGGAGAGAGAAATTCATGGCTGAGTGCCAGCAATACATAAAAATTGCTATGAATTATTCCAAAATAATTTAAGCAGGGCAGTTGTTGAAGACCACAATGGGGGCCACCTACTTTCTCCCTGTGAGTGTCTCTGTGGGGTTCCATTTTCGACTGCTCCACCTTGAGGCTTTCTGATAATGTGTACCCTGGGAGACAGCAGGTGGTAGCTCAAGCATCTACATCCCTGACACTTTGTGAGGCGCCTGACTTCAGCTGAGCCCCATTACAGCCATTGCGGACATTAGGGGGCAGTTCAGTTGTCTTGCATCTCTTTTTTTTCCCTCCATCTCTAGCCTTTCAAATAACAAGCAAATGAATATTTTAAAATTAAAATCTTTAAGAGCCAAAGCATATGTTTTCCTGGGGTTTTGGTAAGTAACGACGCAATACTGCCCGGGTTTTTTCATGTGGTATAAAACAGGATCAGGCTGGCATCCTTCTTCTGTTTCACGCAGTTGTGATTTGTGCTGAATGTCGTGCAGGCCTACAACTATTATGATTATGATTTTATAATACAGTTCCATAGGTTCTGGGATACCCTTTTTCCCTCCCCAAACTCCCTCTGGCACTCCCCACCCTCCCCTCCACACTGATTTCCCTATATTATTACAATGGTATCTAGTCTACATACCTACCGTTTTTAAGGGAATCATCATCCTTGGTTCATTTAGAGACTCTGATATCAAATGAGGCCCATCTTGTTTTGACTATTTCACCACACCTCAAGTAAACAAAAGTTACAAAAGTTACAAACATTAGGTGACACCTTCAGACTTTACACTGATTCAAATAGATTGTGACCAGCCTTTCTGGAACATTCAGGGACTTTTTGTGAGTTTGGATTGTCTGTTTCTCCTAATCTCTCGACTTTTTTTTTACTTTTTTTTCCCCCCCTCTCTCTCTTGATTTCTAATCTGGCTCAGTTAGACTTTTGAGGAGAGAATACAATAGGGGGATTAATGGCTCAGTTCAGAAATGTTTGCTTATCGGACAATAGGAAAGGAATTTGATAGAAGTCCTGGCCCTTCATGCTTCCATTCAATAATATAACTGCATATTGCATGTATAGCAGAAAGCTGTTATATATATATATTTTCAGTTGTGATTTCCAAGGTGTTAATCAAAATAAGGAGATGTCATTTCTGTCACATTTGGAGCTTAAGGAAGGACTGGAAGCAGTGCACATGTGTGTGGGAGCACATTTGTGACAATGTGTGTGTTTACATTAGGGCAGTTTGATGAAGGGTGCTTACTCATTTACATGTTTACATACAGTCTTCTGGGAAGGTACAACTGTCACCATTCCCACTTCAGGATGCAGAATCTTCCAGGCCTCATTAAATGGTAAGTGACTGAGCGTGAATCCAAGCTTGTTTTGGTCACTCCAAAGCCCATTATTTTTATTCTTCATAGATAAATCCATAGTTACCATGGGAGATTCAAATGTGATATTATTCTAGGAATGTTTTCACTTGACTTTATTGCTTTGTGTATTATTTGTGTATTTTCCAAAAATAATTGAATGCATTTTATGGATACTGCAATTGGAGTCTTCTAAGACCCTTCTCATATGGTAATCAAAAGCATAAAACAAAATTTTTTTTGAGCTTCATTTAGGGAACGAAAGAGAGGGGAAAGGGGAGATCTTCTGTTTGCTGGCTCATTCCCCAAATAGCCTAACTGGCTGGAGCCTTGCCTGTCTGAATCTAGGAGCCAGGAGCCAGGAGCTTCTTCTGGGTTTCCCACAAATATTGTTTTTAGTTAATAATCCAGTGTAGCAAATCAAGTCAGGACTACTTTTCTAATGCAATAGTCCCTTCCTCCTTATCTGGAATTTCTTTCTTTTCTTTCTTTTTTTTTTTTTCTTGCTGTAGTCAGTAGTGATTTGTAAATGCTGCATGGAAACTTCCAGAAATAGACATTTCATAATTTTAAAGAGTTTTCTTTGTAACTTACTTGTTGTGACTGTCTTTTCTTAAAAAAAATATTGTATTAACTCCCTATGTCTCTAAGTTTTAAGTCAATCTTTTAACAGATACGCATGTATGGGAAAACATAGTATGTCTAGGGTTTGGTGTTCCATGAACTCGGACATCCATTTAGCTCTTAGCATGTAAATAAATGTAGATATATGAAGACTGTAATACTACTGAATGCATGTGGAAGAAGCTGAGAGACAGGGATTTTGTAATAGCAGACAGGAAGGAATATAAGCTGGGCAAGAAGGATATACAGGATTTAAAAAGTGAGAACAGAGGTGAGAGGTTAATTCAGGCCTGAAGAGAAGTGTTAAGAAAAGCAGAAAATCAGGAGCAAAGAGTACTCCAACGAGGTTGAAAGGCCCAGACAAAACCAGGAACGTAAATAAACAAACTTGGACTGAGTGGAGCTTTGCACAGATTGAGAGTAGAGAAGCTACCCGAACAAGTGCTTTAGGGTCAACGTTGTCAGGCCCTGAATGGTCAGATAGACTGACATCCTGTGTCAATTGCAAACAGAGATGGAACTGTGCTTTAAGAAGATTCTTTAGGCTGCAGGACACAGGATGGAAGGTGCATATCTACACACAAGGAGTGAAGCAAGAACCCACAATGGGCACTTCTGGCTATGTCTGCCCCTCGGGATGCTGCATGCACCAACATCAACTCTCAGCTAGTCACACCCACTCCTGCTTCCAGCCAGCCAGTTCTCTAAGGTATAGCTGGAATGAGCTTTCATGCCTCAACAAAATGATCAACACAGTCCAAACTTCCGATTTTCATTCATACCTCCTACTCTAATAGGACATTTTCTACCGTGCTCACTCTTGTAGTCATGGCATGTTACCTTGGTAAACTATTGTTTCCATTATTGATGCTCTCCATGGCTCCTCCTTTGCTAGGGCTTTTCCTCAGGATGAATCCCCTTCATGGGCTGCTCTTCTTTCCCTCATTGTATCATCAACTTATGTTCATCCTTCAGATCAAGCCAGTTTTATTACAAGAGCTCCCTGATTAGGAGCTATTGGTTCGTTTAGAAAGCTCTCTGAGCCCAGTGTAACCATCTGTGCCGTTAAATTCATGTTCTTCTGTATTTCCCTGATTATTGGATTGGTATTGGATTTCATACACCGAGCACACTCTGCTTTTGTCCTCTATTTAGTTCCAGAATCTAGCATGCACCTAGGCCATGATGGAAATGTAAACAGGGTGAAAGCAAAAACAGTGTGTAATTAGAATCTAAAATGATACAAACATTTATGTATTTGAAGGCTTCAGTCACTGGAAATGTTACTTATTTTTAAATATCTTTGTTATTCATTTTTAAAAAGTTACAAATTGAGTGTAGAATTATATTCACAAACCAATGACCGATCCTGTTAGTCCTAAAATGGTAACTGTGCACATTTTAATCTGTTTCATATGTTTCTGACCTAAAGGCAGGCAGACATCCCCTGAGTGTGAGCAGCTGTTGCCCAAATGCAGAGAGTGTCTGGAGACGCACAGTGCTGTCATTCAGATGGTCTTATCTGCTCAGTCCTCATCAAGCTTACTGAGCCCTATGAAAACCAGATCAAGCCAGGCTTACTAGTTTTTAATGGATTATAAAGTGAGATTCAGAGTCTGTGAGTGAAAGGGAACTATTCTTGTCATGGTTTTTAAGTTGAATATGTAGAGAAATGAGAAAACATTAACACTGCGCAACTTGGAAGACAACCCAAGTGCACAGCATTGCTCACGACCTGTTTGCCCTTGAAACAAAATGGCAATTAACCAATCGGGATGGGATGTCAGCTTGAGAAGAAGATAATGTGAAACTTGCCTAAATCATGCATCATGAAGTACTTGGCTATATCTGATTTCCAACTGGCCCTGTTGCTATGAAAACTCATTCTCAAAACTCAGATCTTTCAGTACTACATATTCATGCAACTGATATTGTTTCTGAAAGATGTATTCTCTAATACTGTGAGACAGTTTTTCTTCAGTCTACCCAGAGTTTTTCCAAAGGAAAAAGGCTGCTTAGAAAGAGCATGCTCTTTTGGAATTATTTTGCTTGACATGCATTTCCTGATCCAAAGGGAAGACATTTTTATGTGAAGCGGCAATTGTCTAGGGACATGTCTCAATGGTGCTTGCTAAATTGCAGCGCATCTTTTCAAGCCTAGTCTTTATTTGTTTTTTTTTTTTTTTTCAATAGTTTGCTGGCAAAATCAAAGTCTTTGCTTCCTTACATTCCCCATTCTGTGGAGCACATTCCCCCTTCTGTGGAGCAGACTGGTAGGATGATCACAGGGGAGTGAGAAGGCCTTCACGGTTCTATTTCCATTTTCTTGGCAAAGGGGCCCCCACTGTGCCCCAACCAATTGTCAATTCTTTCTGCTACTGGCTTTTGTGGGGAGGGATTATTTGTTTCTTTATAATGCACCATAGTTCTTTTCCCTCCTACCTTTTCCCCTTTCTTTTGTGGCCTGGAACAATGCAATGTTAGTGATTCTGTTTTCTTCCATGCAGAGGATCCATATATGCTTGAAATAATGTAGTTAAATTTAATACTGCAGCTTGAAGTGAGACAGAAAGTGAAGATGACTTAACACGTGAAGTGGGTAAAAAAATGTGTAATTGAAACAGTATGATGTTGATGAGGCCGTGTGTGAGGCTGTCAGGAGGCATTAGAATGTGCTGATGAACGAGAGCGGCTTCCTACTTCTTCTGTATGCAAATGCTCCATTATTTTTGGTGGAGGAAAGGAGCCTGGCATATTAATTGGCTTTGTTTTTAGAGAGGCAGGTGAAACCTTTCCATTTGGCTTTCTGTAAAGAAATTTGCAGTATTTCCTTAAACTATATTTAGCTTTGAGTATCAACTGACAAATTTAAGGAAATAAAAACTCTTCGTTTTAAAACTTAAAGCAAAAAGAAATATTTTGAATATTGAACATTATAACCTTTGATTAAAAAATCCTGATATTATGTAACCTGAACTGCATAGGAAATCTTCTGAATTCCAACACTGAATCAAAATAACCTGTTTTTACAGTGCTGCAAAACTCAGAAGTAAAATACATAAATTACACTATATGTTCTATGTCTGGAATTTTATATTGCATTATTGGCAATTGTTTCCTGGTAAATTATCATTTAGTTACCTAGGATGTGTCTGTCTCTTCTAAGGGTTGTGTGTGTTTATTTGTATGTATGTTGGGAGTAAAACTAGGTGTGATTGGCAGGAGGAAATATCAATGAATGTTAGTTCTTTCCTTTAAAAAAACGAAACATTGGAAATTTAGGCAATATTAATCACTTAGAAATCTTATAAAGTGCAATGACTTTTTGTGGTTGTTGTATCTAAGTTATAAGAACACTGCAATACTATAAGAACACTAACTTTCATGTGATTGTTTTTAAGTTAATATCCTAGAACAATATTAAAAATATGGCCATTCATTAACTGAGGAGAGCTTAACATGTTGCAGAAGATAAACTTTTCATTTCATTCAAGTCTTAAAGTGAACAGGGAATAAGAAAGTGGAGACTTACAAAATTAGGGTAAGATTGGAGAGTTGGCAGCTACATTGTTGTAAAGTGGGATGTGAGTTTCAGGTAATTATTTGGATTTCTAGAAAGCGAATGGGGAGGACTGCCCAAAGCCTTGGGACCCTGCACTCACATTGAAGACCCAGAAGAAGCCCCTGGCTTCTGGCATCTGATGGGCTCAGCTCTGGCTTTGTGGCCACTTGGAGAGTGAACCAACAGCTGTAAGATCTTTCTGTCTCTCCTTCTATGTATATCTGCCTTTCCAATAAAAATAAATAAATCTCAAAAAAGCCAGCAAGCAGGCAAGCTAGGGGGTTGCATAATCTAACATCTTGCTGTTTTTATCTTCTGGAAATTACCAGGGACTTAGCAGAAGCTAGCAGGAGGGGCTGGTATTTGCACTGTGGCTCACCAAGCTAACCTTTTGCCCTGTGGAGCTGGCATCCCATGTGGGCTCTGTTCTGCATCCCCACTGCTCTTTTTCCAATTCAGCTTCCTGCTTATGGTCTGGGAAGACAGCAGAGGATAACCAAAGACCCGGTTCCTCTACCCTCACATAGGAGACCTGGAAGGAGCTCCTGGTTCCTGGCTTCAGATCAGCTCAGCTCTGGTTGTTATGCCCATTTAGGGAGTGAACCAGCAGATGGGGAAGACTTTCTGTCTCTACCCTTCTCTTTGTAAATCTGTCCCTCTAATCAAATGAAATAAATATTTTTCAAAAAGTGTGAATCATCAGAGAATTAGAGTAGCCTTTAACAGTCATCATTAATACTTGAGTTTCCAATTCTAATTATATAATTATTTATAATTGCTGGAAACAAAGTTTAACTACCTAGAAACAACCAAAATTTTATGAAATCAGTAATACTGATGATAATGTGGGAAGACCACATAAACATAAATTTAAGTTCTGTTGTAGGTTTCTCTTATCTGAATGTATTAATTTCCCTTTATTTTCTTTATAATTAAACGCATACATTTAAAACAAAATGATCGCCTTTTATCTAGAATGCTTATGCATTTCATAACTTCAGCATATGTACATTCATCTTGTGTTCTATACATTCCCAAAGAAAAAAATATGTAAATAAACGGCCCTATTTCTGCCGGTTTGAAAGTCTCATTTCAGAGTTATCTTTCATTTCTTCATTCTTGGTGAAGTTTTCCTGTAGCTTAGGAATTCCTGAATTTTTCATAATAGATGTAATCCCCATGCCTGTTATGTTTCTCAGCTATTTGGGAAAGAACATAAGGAATGGAAATCTTGTAAGATTTCTAAGTGAGAGCCTGCCTGTTAAAAGCTTTCTAATCTTTGAGATGCTCACAGTGGTTATTTATAGAACATTGACAGCAACTTAGTGACCCGTTAATTAAACTATGCTGAAAAGTATCCTTTCTAAGGAAAAAAAAATAGCCTGCAATACTGCTCTTCAAATTCCTGCAAATGCTGTTTGTCTAACAGAGACAAAAGGAAGATCTCATTAAAGATGGAGATCAGTTTGTCACATTGCTCCTAATATAAGACTTAGGTTTGGTTATTCTTAACTATTGTTCTATGGACAGTGATTCTGCCCTGTGTGGATTGCACCCACTTCCAAGTCCCACTGGCCCTTGTGTCTTCAGCAGCAAGGAAATAAAGTGTGATGAGACAAGTCATTCGGTAGGTACAGGGGAAGCATGAGGAAGTCCGGAGAGCTTTCCACATCTCAGATCCATAAAGTGATAGTTTATCTTCTTGGACGAAGAGTCTACTTTGCAAAAGAATGTTATTGGAAAGCAGTTGAATGTAGTATAAAACGAACGGTGTCATGTTAAAACAATTCTTTTGGTTGACATTTTTTTTTCTCAAATATAGTGATCAACTCATAATGGAAATAATGATTTTGACTCTTAAAAATATTGAGTATCAGTAAAAACCAGAAAGGCTATGTGGTGTTTGTGCCCAGTTGATGTTTCAAATAAATTATAGTACTTCGGATCATTTCAAACATAGGCGTGCTTCGGGTAAGTAAGTATTCCTTGTTAAAAGAATCAGGTAAACTAAAATATTTGTATTTTCACTTCTTAAATCATTCACATGGTTGGCCTATAAAAGGATGCTGAATGTTCATCCTGAGTAATTTGATGTTCTGGTTGCTATAATTGTCATATCATAGTCATACCCTCGTTTAGTTAGCTTTGTACACTGAAGATGGCAGATCTGTGTTCTTCTTTTTCAGTCTGATTGATTTGTCTTCCAGCTGCCACATTACTTCTTTTTTTTTTAAAGATTTATTTTATTTTTATTAGAAAGGCAGATATACAGAGAGGAGAGACAGAAAGAAAGATCTTCCATCCGATGATTCATTCCCCAGGCGGCCACAACGGCCGTACTGTGTAGATCCAAAGCCAGGAGCCTCTTCTGGGTCTCCCACATGGGTGCAGGGTCCCAAAGCTTTGGGCCGTCCTCGACTGCTTTCCCGGGGGATGGGAAGCGGGGCTGCCGGCATTAGAACCGGCGCCCATATGGGATCCAGGGTGTGCAAGATGAGGACCTTAACCACTGCGCCACCGCGCCGGGCCCCACATCACTTCTTTAGACCACATTTACAAATGCCTGGGCACATTTGCATAATGAACAGACAAATATTAGATAAAATGTATTGTGAAGTGAACTTAATATTAAAATATAGTACGTTGAATTTACATTTAGACAAATCTATATGTGTTGAAAATAAATCTTGTCTGTTGGGCCAGGTACAAGTAATCCCTGTTTACTCATGAAAATCATTGTTCTGTACGTCATTTTACTACCTGTATTCCTGTGGAGTCTGTGTGTGATCTCTCCAAATGTTCGGACTAAATACAACTTCCTAAATTGCTTCATTTCCATGGGTTTCTTCTTTTTTCAAAATATCCTGATGGTGTTTCATGTTCTTTGAAAGAAGCTAGAAATGCAAAGCCTGACATTCAAGACTATCTTAAAGGGATACCTAAGTGCTGTCCCAACCTTGAGACGCATTATGCCACCTCGGACAGTTCCAGCTAAATTGGGTTTTTCTCTCTCTTACTTCCGTGTTTTTGCTCAGTCACCTTAACCTTGCAAAGCCCTCTGTAACTTTCCTTTTCTCATCAATGTGGTAGAGGAGAACAGAGGTTTATGTTTATGACAGTCCCGAATTCTGGGCTGGACTCTATTCCCTTCCTGGTTTTGTAACCTTGGGAAAGCTGTTTAGTCTTTGCTCCAGGGCTTTGTGTCAGCTACTGACACAAAAACACCACAAAACAAACAACCACAGGCAATTCAGTGCTATAACAAACATGTATTTGTCATGTAGCGGTAGGTGGTTGGGTTGGCCCTTGATCCTGGGTCAAGAGCATCTCTCACACTGTAGGCACTCTGTGACTTTTAAGATTTTTTTGTTTCCTCATAAGATCTGCAGGAAGTCAAATGTGTGGTAATGCAGGCTTTTGTTTGTGCAATATCTTATGTGCACCTGGCCTAAAAAGTCACATAACCAGGAACCATGCATGGTGAGAGGAACTGTGATATTCTAAGACAAAAGCCATAAATGGACGGGATGAAAAATAGGAATAATAATGGAATCTCCCACAATATCATTGTCAGAAGATTGATTTAGATAATCTAGGTCACGTTTCTAACACATCATCTGGCACAAAGACATGAACACATTTCACTTTCTTTCCATACTTTCCCCTTCCCCACCTGTTCAAGCTCTCCCTTTCTCTGAAAACAGATGTCATCCCCTCCCTGAAGTCTCTCTTTATTTCAGTGAAAATGAACCTTCTGTGCCTCAGGGAATACATCACCTCCAATAGTTGGCTTAAGACCTTTAGCTCTTCCCCTGTATGTGTATGATCACCACAAGCGACTTCTAACACTCTTGCAACTAGTATTCCATCAGCAGAACTTTCTGTGTTTTTCACCCAGTAAGCACTCGGTAACTGTTAGATCTAAAATCATAAGTATTTTTATTTGCTCTTTTATTGAAGTACGTGTGGCACAACCTTATCTAGTCTCATTAATCTTAATTTTTTAATAAGTTCAAATGGAACTTAGTTGGTATTTATAGAGACATATTTGTTCCTAAACCTAGCGGGAAAAAGCCAATAGAATTTTTAAAAAATATATCAAAATCATAAATAAGTCTTCAAGTTAACTGCAAAGACGTGTATGTGAATATAACATTTTACTTCGACTCGTATTTCCTTAGAGCAAAGTTGATAGAAATAGCTTCAGTATATGAATGATACATAATTGATTGACAGGTATGTGAGTTGTCCGTGCAGAAATGACGCATGTGAAATATAGTACCTGGTCACCTCCTTTGTCATTCTTGGTGTTCCTGTCGATGACCACAGAACTCCTGATCCTGCTGCGTCTGAGTTGAGCCAGATTGCTCATGTCAAATCTTTGCTTCTGAGTAGGACGTTCTACATAGTCATCTCTTTGAGTGCTATCTGACTCGTCCTGCACAACAAAAACTGGATAAAGTTTATGTCGGAGGTCATATTACATTAATGAGAACCTGGAATCATAAGGCATGACTTCTCAGTTTGTTAATATGACTTTAGGTCTATGACAATAGGCGCTAGAGACATTATATGAGCATTCTGCCTTGTAACTCTCACCCAAAGAGCTCCCTTTTAATTCCCAGTTGCTTAAAAAGTGGCTTCATCTCAAATCTTTATAGTACTCTATTGCTGCTGTCATTGGTGTACATGTACCCCACACAGATACACACACAGACACACACAGACACACACGCACACACACACACACACACACACAGTCTTCTGCAGGTGTTGACTGTGTTGTAAGATGAACATGCTGAACTTGGAATAGGAGGTCCTGGGTTGTGGTCCTTGGCTGGCATTCCTTAACTGGGCCTCGTAGCTTAACTAAGAGCACAATTTATTTATATTAAGTTCATTCCTATATATCCTTTTTGATAATTACTTTTTGCAATTCTATTCATTGGAAATGGGGAACTAACAAACAGTTAAACTAGATAAAAACAATTAATGAATTATGTCTTTGTGCTTTTTTCAACCACCACTTTGGAATCTGGCAGAATAGCTAATAAGTATTATTATCATTATTATTATAACATTGGGATTTGAATATATGCCGTTTTGACAAATATTTGAAATTCTTTATTCCTTCAATTTCTTCCTTGAGATGATAGGTATATTTTGTTTTAGGTGATTAAATATATTCTTAAAAAGCTTGACAAGAATTTTTTTAAAAAAGATTTATTTATTTTTATTGGAAAGTCAGATCATATATGCAGAGAAAATGAGAGATAAAGAGCTATCAACCACTTGTTCACTCCCCAAGTTGCTGCAATGGCCCAGGCTGAGCCGATCTAACGCCAGGAGCCAGGAGCTTCTTCTAGGTCTCCCACACGGGTGCAGGATCCCAAACTTTGGGCTGTCCTCCACTGCCCTCCTAAACCATAAGCAGGGAGCTGGATGGGAAGTAGAACAGCCAGGGCACAAACTGGTGCCCATATGGGGTCCCAGCACTTGCAAGAAAGTGAGTTTTGACTGGAATTCTTTAACCATTTGTTAGAATGCTTCTGATGCTAGAGTTTCATGATAAAACATGTCAAAATAAGTTTAGAAGTGCCTGAATATTTATTTATTGTTATTTGAAAGTCAGATACAAAGAAGAGACAAAGAGGGAGAGAGATAGCTTTCATTCACTGGGTCCCACCCCAAATGGCTACAACGGCTGCAGCTGAGCTGCTCCAAAGCCAGGAGCCAGGAGCTTCTTCCTGGGTCTTCCACATTGAGCGTTAGGGGCCAGTATTTCAGGCATAAATTGTTTTCTCAGGCAATAGGAGGGCAGCAGGATTGGAAGTGGAGCAGAAGGAGCTGGAATTGGTGCACAAATGGGATACTGGTGCCAGCATTTGAAGGACTGGCTTATTGAGCCACTGCACCAGTCCCTGAAGAACTTGTTTTAAAAGCCAATTGTCAGGCCTGGTGCGATAGCCTAGTGGTTAAAGTCTTCACCTTGCAAGCGCCGGTTCTAATCTCAGCAGCCCCGCTTCCCATCCAGCTCCCTGCTTGTGGCCTGGGAACGTAGTTGAGGACGGCCCAAAGCCTTGGGACCCTGTACCCACGTGGGAGACCCAGAAGAACTCCTGGCTTTGGATCTGCACAGTATGGCCGTTGTGCTCACTTGGGCAGTGAATCATCGGTCGGAAGATCTTCCTCTCTGTCTCTCCTCTCTGTATATCCACCTTTCCAATAACAAATAAATAAAATCTTTAAAAGCCAATTGTCTCCTGGGTAATTTTTTTTTTAATTTATTTTTTTTTCTTATTAATAAATTTTATTTTGACATTCTTTACATAGTTAATTAGGGTAAGAAGGTTCAAGGGCTACAGGAAAGTGGATAATACTAGTATGTTTTCCATATTGTTAGCTTCATATTCAAAGGGGGGTATTTAAGGGAGAAGCCCACCCAATTTCCCACCCTCCCCAGGTCCCGGATATAGGGCATGCTCTGAATCTCCTGGGTAATTTTACTTGAATTTCTTCATCTACATATAATGGTACAGTTTTAGGCTTATTTCTATTTAGATGCTATTCAGCTTTTCTCTAAAATGACATCTATTCATATCCTTTGGTGTGTGGGCCATTTTTACTCTGATTTCAAATTATATACATATGTGTTAAATATAGCTTTGTTCTTATAAAAGAAACATTACTAAACGTGGCCACACTTCCAGTGGTTGTCATGTGAATTAATTATGTTCTGTTGTAATCGTGAGTCTTTTATTTTTCTTGTGAGAAATGGTCTGAACACCGTATCCTGTTGTTTAGACTGTTGAGATTCTCTTTCTAGATTCAAACAGAGGAAGAAAGGTAGCTTTATTTTTTTTTCTTTCTTTTTCGTTTCTGCAAACAGCCCCCAAATTAAGATTTATTTCTTAAGCATGATGGATGTTGTGTAAGAATCAGGATAATTCAAGAAAGCGGTATCTGTTTTGTGGTTTTTGTCTTGATTTTAATTCGTTTCCGACAGATTCAGTGTGATTTGTAGATTCAGCTCTAAGGATAAAATAGTGTATGTTTTCTTCCTCCGTTCTTTCCTTCTCTCCTCTCTCCTTCTCTCGCTCTCTCTCGTTAGTTTGTAAGATAGCATATTGTAAATTTACATTACAGTAAAAAAAAATGGGGGGTCTTTTTAGAACAAGATATTGTGGGAAAAAAATGATGTACGGAGTTCTTGGCAAGAATTTCTTTTATTTTTTTCATACTCATATTGCCTTACTACACACACAGATAAAGTTATGGAATAGTAGCCAAAATGATGAGCTCTGGAGTCAGACTGATTCAATTTGAATATCAGCCTTTTCCTCTATTGGCCTAGGCAAATTACAAAACTATCTTTAGACTCAGTTTTATCATGTTCAAAATGGGGATAATAAGAATAATAATAATTCCTGCATCTATTTTATTTAATAAAAGTTATGTAAGGAACAATATGTGTCAACTTATGTTCCAGATGCTAGCTATCCTTCCGAAAACAAATTTGCTAATGCTAGCTCGCTGTGCTTCTATTCTTGGCTTCCACTGAAAGGGAGATAAATAGTATAAAGAAATAAGCATGAGAAAGCAGGGAGAATCGCTAGGATAAGACAGCCCAGCACTGTATTAGCTTGGATGGTTTATAAGTTGTGTTTGAAGAGAATGTAATCAAACTAAGACTTATATAAGAAGAAAGTAACCAAATGACTATATCTGGAAACATTAAAGCAAAGGAAATAAATATGCTAATAGCTGTGGTGTAAGAATGAATTTGTATATAAAAACAGGTGAAAAACAGCCAAAGTGACTTAAGCATTTTGCTTTTTGGGTTTTTTTTTTTAAAGATTTATTTTATTTTTATTCAAAAGTCAGATATATAGAGAGGAGGAGAGAGAGAGAGGAAGATCTTCCATCTGATGGTTCACTCCTCAAGTGACTGCAATGGCTGGTGCTGCGTCGATCCGAAGCCAGGAGTCAGGAGCTTCCTTCAGGTCTCCCACACGGGTGCAAGCTCCCAAAGTTTTGGGCCGTCCTCCACTGCTTTCCCAGGCCACAAGCAGGGAGCTGGATGGGAAGTGCAGCTGCAGGGATTAGAACCAGCGCCCATAAGGGATCCCAGCGCATGTAAGGTGAGGACTTTAACCGCCAGGCCACTCTGCCAGGCCCAACTTAAACATTTTGTTCGAAGGAAAAAGTTAAATAGATATTTGAGAAGGATGAGTTACAACCAGAGCCCTGGACACAAGGGAAAGGAGTTTGGAGCTTAGTACAAATGCTAGTAGGAGTCACTGGAAGATTTGGAAGGTGGCATACCGTGGTTTGTCTCATAGTTTTCAAAAATATTGCTTGTCTTAGTCTCATGGGAGGCTACTGCAGTAGTCAAGATGAGAACGCATTCTGTCTTACACGAGAGGCAAAGGTTGAGGGGTATAGGCAGAGAAGGTAAGTTCTGGAGGTAAAATCCATGAAACTTGAAACTTGCTAATGAACTGGACATATAAAGTGAATGATGGGACCAATAAAGAGCCAAACCTAGATTTTTGACTTTAAGCAACTAACAAAGAGATGTCGACACCATGTTTGGAGATGAGATGGAGGAGAAGTACATTTTGGAAGAGGTCTCTAGAGCTTTTTTCCAGTGTAGTAATCCAAGCGAGAATGTACCACCCTTAAGATGAACATTATTCCAGACTTTAGAGGACCAGTTAAAGAATGAAAATAGAGGGCCCAGTATGTATCCTAGTGGCTGAAGTCCGTGCCTTGCATGTGCCGGGATCCCATATGGGTGCCAGTACTAATCCTGGCAGCCCTGCTTCCCATCCAGCTCCCTGCTTGTAGCCTGGGACAGCAGTCGATGATAGCCCCACGGCCTTGGGACCCTGTACTCATGTGGGGGACCTGAAGAGGCTTCTGGCTCCTGGCTTCGGATCAGCTCATCTCCAGTCATTGCAGCCACCTGTAGAGTGAATCGTTGGGCAGAAGATCTTCCTCTCTGTCTCTCCTCCCTCTATATCTGATTTTCCAATAAAAAATAAATGTGTTAAAAATGAATGAAAATAGACATTTTTTAGTGTCATGAATAGTAACACATGGGAATTTATGAGACCATCTAGGCACAGAATGCAAATAGAAAAGAGAAGCTAGCCTTGATGAGCCCACAGTGCACCAGCATTCAGATGTAAGGCGCAGGCAGTGTCAGCAAAGGAGACAGCGTGTGGGCACTGCAGAGGAAGCCATCGTGTGAGGCGCTCACCACGCCTGCACACAGAAGCTTCTCAGGAAATATTGTCTTATGTGGGTTCCCTTGGGACACTGAGATAAAAGGTCTGGTGAGTTGATGGAAGGGGAAAAAAAATCAGCAAAATGGGTTACTCTGGTGGACAACAGCAGCCCGGGACTCTGGGCACTATAACATGCATTGCAGACGGGCTCCTCCCCGCATGCGAAGACACTGGTGTGGTCACGCCCAGATGGCCATCCCTCCTTAGCTGGAGCATTCACTCTGGTTCCCTGGGCATGCGTTCTGTGGGAAAGAGAAAGTTCTTAGCTGCTGCACTGCAACACAGTGTGTCCTGGAACAAGAGCTGAGCAGATCCAACAGTCATTAACATCGAACCTGTCCCTAGCTTGATCGGCCCTAATCGTCTCACTTTCCTTCATTGAACCACTGTTTAGTATAAAAGATGTTATGATGGGTAAAACTGGATTGTTGAAACACAAGAGAATTGAGAATTCTTCATGAATGTTGCGTATCAAAGATGTGACACACTAATTGAAGTTGATTAACCATTACCTGAGTGGTCTGTATCATTTATCTTAATTAGCAGTGAGATACGTATAAAGGTGGCAACTTTAAATATGAAGTTAAATGTGCACTTTATATATATATTTTAAATACTATAGTAAGAAATCATTGGTCCAGTGCTTTGAAATTTAATGCTTTTTCCCATCAGGGGTCAAAAAAATTGAACTTGATGTTTCTCAGGGTGCCCTGTATAAATGAAATCACTTGATTCTAACTCCCAAGAGGTTTAGTGAGAGAAGTGATTAGTGTCGCAGGTGAAGCTGAAATGCTCTTAAGCGACTTGTCTGAGCAAGTGGCAAGACCAGGACCTAGGTTTGTTAGCATGTGGTTTGTCTCCCCTATCGGAAATGGTGTAACACTCTGTACCTACTCTATGTCATGCATTGCCCAAAGGACTTTATTGAAGTACCCAATTTAATCCCTAAATATTTGATTTAAGTAGTATATTCAGCCCTTTGTGTTCTTAGTTCTGCGTCCATGGATTCAACTAATTACGAACTGAAAATACTGAAAAAAATTTACAACTGTTCAGAACATGTGTAGACCGATTTCTTTTCACTGTTCCCTAAACCCTAAGCATGAAACAATTTGAAAGTCCTTACATTGCACTAGCTATTGTAAACAGTCTAGAGACAATGTAAAGTATACGGGAGGGTGTTCACACGTTGTGTACAAATACATAAGGAACTCATATATCTTCAAATCTTGCTCTCTGTTCAGGGTCTAGGAATTAGGGTTCTGAAGGACAGCTGTGTTGCCACTCTGTTTTACGCTTCGGACATTGATATTAAACTGGTCCAGAACACATCTCATCAATGCCAATCAGGGATTGAAGCGCGAACATTCTGCCTCCACAGTACATTCCCCTTGAATCATACTGCCCTGCTCATACGGCAGTAATTGACTGTGTTCTTGTCACTGACTTTATGAATTGCTCGGACAAATCAGTTTTTATTTCATACATACCCAAAAATCCACTTTAAAAGGGGCTTTACTAGATTGAAAAAAAAAAAATGTTACCACCAACAGTCTCATTTATACTAAAAAAAAGGGGGGGGTCTTTTGTATGATTTGAAGTGACTAGTTTTCATACATGCTGATATATTGCTAGTAAGTCATCAACGGTGTGATTTTGCTGCTTTTGAGTTTGCATGCCTTAGAACTAGGCTTAGAAATATGGGATACCAAGATATACTGTCACCAATATACACTTGTTAAATATTGATAAAGTAAGTTCTGTTAACTGATTGCTTTGTGCTTTGGAGAGAACAACCTTTGGATCCATACCGTCCCCCAAGGCATATTCTATGGTATGTAATTTTTACATAAACCTTAGAATGAAGTTGTTGCTCACTCACTCTCCCAAATTCTATTTTCTACTGTCTCTACTGTTTCTTGAGCTGTTAGCTGTTTGTTGTTCCAAGTGGCTAATCATAATTTCAGAATAATTTCAACCACGGGACATCATCTTTACCTTGGTACAATTGTTTTGATTAAACACAGATCTGTAATATCATTTCCATATTAAAGAAGCATCGCTAGTCTACCTATGAGGAAGGTCCTTCTCCTAGCAGCCCCTGCTCTCTCCTTCCCCAGATGGAAGAACTCTCTCCAGGGCCACTTAGCGCTTGCATGTTTTGCTTACTTTCTAATGCTATATCATTTTGGTAAATATTTTAAATCCAACTGGAGGGAATTTAAAAGCTCCATGCAATCCATTCATGGCTCATAAATTTTCAAAATAGAAGGCGCTTAACTTTTTGGCCTCCAAAATTCTGTTTCCACTTATATATATGTTGAACTAGACTCACAGAAGAAATCATGACCCCCATATTTCTTCTTTCATTTAAAATGTCAAGCTCTTCTGTCCCAGAAGTTAGTGTCAGATTTTGTGTGTCTTTGTGTTTGGCTTGGGTTTTGCTTAAGTTTTATTTCACATGGAAAGAATATGAAGTTTTGTGATAATTTAAAATTACTGATGGCAGATTCCTATAATTCTAACAACTCAAAGATGTAGAAAGTTGTATATTTCTTAGAGTATTAATTTATAAGTGAAAAGAACTATGAGCAAATGAATTAAATGTAATATCTTAGAATTTAACACTATCATTTAATAACCTTTAAAATAAAATGTTTTAAGTACTCCTACTTGAATTATTATTTCCTTTGTTTTCTGATTTTGGTCCTAAGATACGCAATTTTACATAGCATGTATAATAGCTAAAGGTTAAATATTGCATATCCAAGACTGCGTTTAAAGTGTGAGACCAAATTCCATCAGAAAACTTTAAAGATGTGAGGAATTATTTTACTATTAATGTCAATGTCAGAGGCAATGAGAGGTGAATCACAGATACATTTGAGTAACTCAGAAGTTACTACGAAGTTCTGTCAAAATTTTAACCATTACTGTAATTTGGTCTTGTAAATTGATGTTTATTCAATAAATCAATTCAGTGTTTTATTCATGATATTTTGAAATATCACCTAGAATAATACGCAAATATAAGGATAAAAACATGAAAAGTAAATTAATTAGTACATTATTATAAATTTCTGTCACCTCAGGTTATCCTTATGTAAGATATGAGTATAAACAGCATCAATTATATAACTAATCACTACTGTCTTGTTTTTACCCAAGAAATAATTAGGGAGATATGATAGCCAATATATAAAGTAATTGACTTTTGAAAACCTGCAAAAACACAGGGGCTAGGTCCTGCTTCATAGTTATTTGACTGCATTTATACCTGTTACTGAGATGAATTTTGAACTATTTTTATTTCCTTAGAATTTTCTAATGAAAATGAAAAACAACCTTTAAGCTCAATCCACTTCTAAGTTTCCTAAGCTTCATGTTATTTAAAGTAAATGCCACAAAGTTTCTGGATAAGTTGTAAAACTATATGAACTTAAATAGCACTGTGATTTTCAGAAGATGTGGTGAATTAAAATATAGATATACCATAGTGGTAGAATTTCCATGTAAGCATGTTACATTATAAATCCCAAATGAAAAGCTTCCATTTCTGGTCATTGGCTAGAAATTCTCAGAATATTTCTTTCAATCACTAAAACTGCTGGAAACATTTAATGCCGTATCTGCAACAAGCGTTTAAAATAGATGACTGAGTTGTCATGCATCTAAAACAAAGTAATGGTTTAAGGTCAAAGTTCTAAAAGCAGAAATGTGGGTGTACAACAAGGGATCCTTTTCTGTCCTGCTCCTGACATCAATGGGGTGGACGCGGAATGGAAATCCACAGTCCGTGAAGGGTAGGGAGTGTTCACGACCACCAGCAGCGTGCAAGCACTCTAATGATTAGTCTGAAAACCAGCAAGCTAAATATTTACCTTAATATGCCCTCATTAGAAATCCTGAACACATTAGTAGATAGTTAAATTGAACACAAACTCGGTCTGAACAAAAGTTAACCAAATATGTAAGAAAATCATAGTAGTCTAGGATTATTGAGAACAACAAAGACAGAATCAAACAGAAGAACAAAAGTAATCATTCACTTACTAAAATGAAAGCATTAAGTATTATTAAAGTGAAAAGAAATTTTTTTAATTAAAAACATTTTTAAAAATATTACATAGATCAAAAAAATTTTAAAAATAAAAAGAAATAAAAATATTACATAGATCAAACAACTAAAAGCTGTCACCTCAGCGCCTGATCCAGCTTCCTCTGCACTCTGAGGGGTAGCAGGGAGGTGACTGCCTCCCCTCCGGTGTAAGCGACCCATGTGAGAAATGGAGTTTTGGTTTCTTAACTTGAGTCTGTTCTACTTCCAGCTGTCACAGGCATTTGCAGACCGAACAAGAGGATGCAAGGTCTCACTGTCTCTAGCTTGCTTCCTCCTTCTTTCCCTCCCCTCCTCTCCTCCTTTCTCTGTTTTCAGATTAATTGCATAAGAAAACTTTAAAAATTTAAAAATATCTTAAAAGATTTTTTTTTTAAAATTCAGGAGTAAGATTTGATTACCTCGAAATATTGGTAAATTAGACAGGGCTGTTATATGTAGGGTAAACATTAAAAAAGTAAAAATTGAGTTTTTTGTGCAAGTTGTAGGCCTCACGCCAACCCACTGAGAAAAATACAAAATTAGTGATGAACCCTGATCATCTCAGAAGCTATTAGTTAGACTATACAAATTTCCCAGGGAATGTTTTCATTAGAGACTAGACCCTCACCAGCCCAGCGGGGAGGAAACATGTTCACAACAAGCTCATGCCAGCCCTCCAGGGGTCCCCACGTTATTCTATGAAGTCAGCACTATTTTCATAGAGAATCAAAGAAGTCCCTTTCGATTTTGCATTCCTGTTCTCTCCCCCATGTATATAGCTTTTAAAGTTTTTTTTTAGAAGCCACATCACAGGTGGTGTCTTAGCCTACTGAATGGAGAAGCAGATGTGAGAGAAGCCATCTTATTTTTATACTGGACAATAAATATACCTGCAAACATTGATAGATTCCTAAAGATTTATTTGTTTGGAAAGTAGAGTGACAGAGCAGGAGGGAAGGGTGAGAGAGGGGAGAGAGAAAGAGAGAGAGAGAGAGAGAAACTATCAGGGAACTCAGGTAATTGCACAGACACTTGCTGCTCTCCCGGTGTCCTTTGGCAGGAAGCTGGTTCCGAAGTGCAGAACAACGGGCACTCCCATCCGCTCAGGTACATGGCGTGGTCATGCCGCACAGAAACTCAACTCATTGTGCGAAACCATCCACTTTTGCAAAAATGTGAACAATGCCATCCTTCTCCCATTAGATATTTATTTTTGACAATGTACTTCTTCTTCATATAGCTGAAGCCATTTATGTTAATCTGTAATGAATTAATATTTTAACTGAATGAAGTATTTTTTGATTTTGCTGTTTATTTATGTGGAAAAATATAGAAATTATACACAGAAACAAAGATTTTTAAGACTAACAATAATATTTAAGAATATAAAGGGAGTGCCAGGGCAAAAAGTTTGCGAATCTCTGTCCTAAGGGAGTGTAAGAGGAACAATTTTTATCAAGGAGGATTCTGAATGGTTACATAGTTGTCAGGCATTTTGTAGGAAATTGTGATATGTAGCATCTACTGTCAGGAATGAAGCACGGTTTATTTGAGGGCAATTTGCTGGTATTTCCTAGGCAAACTTTGAGTGCAGCATATAATCTGTAATCTTCACTGGTGTCTTTTGTTGTTGTGGTGGTGGTGGTGGTGGTAGATAAGAGCCTCTAATATTCTCATAACTTCCCTCTTGGACCGTTGTTTTAGGATGGTCACAACTGAATATCAGTCCGTTGGAGGGACAGGGAATTTCTTGATTTATGGGGGGGGAGGAAACCAGTGGAGTCCCCAAGGCAGTGTAACTCACGAGTCTTCTGAGGAGTCTTATGCAAAGTTGTCAGTAACATGAACCACCAAACCTTTACTTTGGAAACACACCAGAAATTAAAGTGACATTCTAAAGGGAAAGTCCATATTTCAGCCTCTGTCCCAGGAGGCGTTTGTACTTCTGATTGCTTTGCCTTTGCTTTGCTACTTTACCGTGGCTGTGCTCGGGAAAGGATTTAAGGTTGTTTTTGTTTGTTTGTTTGCTTGCTTTTCTCTCTCTCTGTCTCTCTCAAATGTTGAGTGACCTCCTCGCATCCTTCTGCCTTCTGGCTCATTCACTTTTTCTTCTCCTTCACTTCTTGATTAAATCTTCTTGGTCTCTAGGAGTTCTTACTCCTTATACAGCAAAGTCCTATAGTTTGTTCTCTTGTTAAGGAATGAATTAATAAGCTTAATTCCTCCTTTGAAGACCAGGGCTGTCATTTAACCAAATAGAAAAAATAAAAACCACAGATAGCATAGCCGTACTTGAGAATAATTGAAGTAGAATTTTGGTTTGCATTGTACCATGATGACTCAAGTTTTCAGGAGAAGTTTTTATGTCTATTTTCTTATAAAAGAGAATAATTTTTTTCCTGTTGCATATTTGTAGTAAGACTAATACATGCTTTGGAAGAATTTGGACTGAGTAAAGTTTTTTGCATTGGATTTTGATTTTTTTTTTAATGTATTCTGTTTACTTTTGACATGCAGAGTACACTGAAATTAAATAAGCTCTCCAAAGGGCAATGAACATGACATTTCTTCAAATTTCATAACTCATATTTGTTATATTCCACTGGAACTCTGATAAAATTAGTGGGAAAAATATGTGAGAAGAGGTGGTTTAAGCCATTTCTCCCAGGTAGCCATTTTTCTTTATGGTTTTTCCATCACAGGATGTATAAAATAATGTGTGCTGCTTAACTGTGTAAGGAAAATACTTTATGTTTAATACTAACTTAACTGTCAACCAAAAAAAAAAAAAACCCTGTGGGGATAAGGAGCATTTAAAATCGATATTATAATAGTACATGCAGAAAAATTACAGCCTGGCATGTAATATAGAGAATCAATACCAAAAGTTAAATCTACACACAAATGTCTCTATGAAGAGTTAAATATTTGACATTTGCATTTTACATTTGTTTGTCTGAGAACTTGGCATAAGCAATTAACTTGCAGAAGCAATTAAAGTGTTTTGCACGGATTTGCTAATTCAGTCATCATGACAACTCTAAAATACATATTATTCTTTTTAAATATGAGGAAAGCACAGAAAGTTTGTGAGTTTCATAACACCACATGATAAAAGGGCAATAAGAATGCTAGGACCTAGTTATTTTGTTGTCAGTCTAAGCATTTTGGTCAATTTCACTGCCGCTTTTGATGATTCTTGCAGTATGTATTTTCTGTCAATGTCATATTATGATATTCTCAACATGACTTTATACACTATTTTCAAACTTAAAAAATATATGAATATAAAAAACAGATGTTATGCATTCCATACATACAGTTTCAAGATGACAATCACTTCCTTCACTCCCCTGTCTGTATCATATGTTTTTTTTTTTTTCATTTCTTGAACCATAGCCAAAATTTGGGGATAAACGAAAAAAAAATTGTAGCAAACTATGTCAGCTTTCCTGAAACTGCTTAGGCACACATGTATGAATGTATGAATGGCAAAGCAGAATTAAGATAACATAATTGCCCTCCCAAAATTGTGTCTGGGGTAAACTACAAATACAGCTGTGAATAAAGAGTTCAAGAATTTCTTTCTGACCATGAAATTAGCTTTAGTGCTAACAAAAAGCTGTTTGTATTCAATCACTACTTCAAGCTCCAACTGGACTAATTAATCCTGTTTTAAACTGGGTACATTCAGTTCTTCCTATGCTATCTCAAAACAAAATAAATCAAAATCAAATCGGTCCCTTTGATTCATCTCTAGCCTCCCCCACAGCTCTATTTTACATCTTGTTGAAATATAATTGTTGTGAGGACTGTAGCGTGCTGTTTTCTGTATCGTTAGTACCTGGGACAATATGTGGCACAATTAGATGGTGGATCCATTTATAATAAATGCAGGCATCAATGAACTTATTTCTTGCCTGTTATTTCTGCACATTATTGTTCCTTCATGTTAAAATCTCTAGTAAGGGTATTAGCCACTAATTTAAACTACCAAATAAAATTAAAGACAAAAAAAAAATCACAGATGACCTTAATATAGAGTATGATTTTGAAAAACAAAAGAGACTACCAATCCTTCTATGCAAGTGTAACAAAGGGTACAAACAGGTTATAAAATAAGAAAAGAAGAAAAGAGAATTAATAAAAAAATTGTTTACATAATTCATTTAAATATGCAAATATAATCAACAAGAGATAGTGTTTTCATGATATTCAGTTTTATAAAGCACTAATGAAGCAGGTGTATCTAATAAGATATTCACGCTCATATATTCATGATTTTTTGAACTCTAAATTGATATACTATTTGGAGAAAATAATTCACCAATAAATACGAATCTTCTCAAAAATTTAGGGCCTGGCATGATAGCCTAGCAGCTAAAGTCCTCTTCTTGAATGCACCAGGATCCCATCTAGTTCTAACCCCAGCAGCCCTGCTTCCCATCCAGCTTCCTGTTTGTTGCTTGGGAAAGCAGTCGAGGATAACCCAAAGCCTTGGGACCCTGCACCCACATGGGAGACCTGGAAGAGGCTCCAGGCTCCTGGTTTAGGATTAGCTCAGCTCCAGCCATTGCGGCCACTTGAGGAGTGAATCATCAGACAGAAGATCTTCCTCTCTGTCTCTCTTCCTCTCTGTTTGTCTGCCTTTCCAATAAAAAATAAATAAATCTTTTTTAAAAAATTTACTTCCCCTTGACTTCATAATTTGACCCCTAGAACTCTAAATATGAGAAATTATGGTAAGAACACATGGGCATATTTGAAAAAAGCTCATGAAACATAGTCACATATATTCATATTACACTTAAATATTTATTTATGGTAGAGACAGATTGAGAGACTGAGAGAAATCTTCCATCCGCTGGCTTACTACACCAAATTCTGCAACCACAGGGACTATACAGGCAAAAGGTAGGAGCTAGGAGTTCTGTCTGGGTCTGCCATGTAGTTGATGTGTCTGGGAGCTGTATCAGAAGTGGAGTAGCTGGAACCCCAATGGAAATTCTAATATGGAAGGACGTTGTCCCAGGAGAAAGCTTAACCAAATGCACCACAGTCCTGGCCCCTTAGTGTGTTAATGGGAATGGGAGTATGATTGAGTATATGTGTGTATGTGTGTGTGTGTGTGTGTGATTTTGTGTTTATAAAATGAAAATTTGGGAATTAGGCTCACAAATTGGTACTTATGGAGAAAAAAATAAATATAGCTCAGATGTATCTTGTGTTTTTCTCAGAGCCGTGGAATGATTATATTCTGTTTTATCTTTAAAAGATATTTTTAAAATATACTTTAAATATAGAACAAAAACCGAACTTCTAAAACCAAATAAACTAGGGATGCATGTAAGTGTAAATCTGCTGCCTGCTACATCAACAATCCACTGGATGCCAGTGGTGTCCCCGCTGCTCCCCTTGGGATCCAGCTCTCTGCTAATGGCTGGGAAACCCAAGTGGCCAGACCCCTGCCACCCACAAGAGACCTCGGTGAGTTCCTGGCTCGTAGCTGTGATCTGGCCCAGCCCTGCCCATCGCGGCTCTGAGGTGAACCAAGGGAAAGAGGATTTCTCTTTTTCTCTCTCTCTCATTTACTCTCTCTCTTCTCTTCCCACCTACCTCTGCCTACAATTCTGTAATTCTTTCAAAATAAGTCTCAGACACACACAGACCACAAAGTACATGTATGACCAATGACACAGATGGAAAATTTGAGCCTCAGAATCATGGGGTAATTTATCCCGTGCTGTATTGCGCAGTGTTAGAGGCAAATTTTAAGGTCTCCCTCCCCTCCCCTCCCCTTCCCCCCCTCCCCTTCTCCCCCTCCCCTCCCTCTTCCCTTTCCTTCCCTTCCTTTTTACCTCCTTACTTCGAAGTTTCTTTACTTGAGAAAGATAGCAGTTCATTCCCCAATTGCTCACGGTGGCCAGGGGGCTGAAGCAGAAAGAAGGAATTCAATGCTAGTCTCCTTCTTGTACGAATTCAGGGAACAAAATTACTTCAGCCATCACCACTGCCTCGCGTCCCACATAGGCAGGAAGCTTGAGTCAGGAGCCCAAGTCAGGACTCCACCTCTGTCGTAGAACCCTCCAAACAAAGCCACGGCCGGCCGCTGGGCTGAGCACCTGCCCCGTAGTGCCTCTTTCTTCATATCGCTACTAAATAATTCAGAAAAACACTTTTTAAAGCTGAAAAACACAAATCTCACAAGTTTTCTTTTCAAGCAGCAAACCATTGCCTTGGTTTCAGAGCTTATGTTTTTGTGAAATGTACTAACAATGTTCAAACATTCCCTGATAGTAATTTTAAATAAACTAGCTTGCATATGTGAGCTATTTCTTGCATTTTTTTTACAGTAGATAAAATATGTTAATTTGTGTAAACGGTCTTCTGGGTACAGATGCTCAGGCTGAAGGCAGGCTTATCTTCAAAGCTGCTTGTCTTTCATTGGCGGCTTCTTTGATAGGCATAGTTTATTTTTCTAATGCTGTCTCAGTATGGGAATAATTCTAAGGAGGTATTTGTGGCTAAATGAAAGAAAAAAACAACTTTCTTGGCTTTGGTAAATATTAATGAGCTCATGGAAAATCTTGTTAGTGAAGTGCGGCACTTTTTTGAGATTTGTTGCCGTCTTGGCCCGTTGTGGATTAGCAGACGGGCGTGTGTGCCATTGGGAGCTCTGCTTCAGTTTATCTGTATGTGCCGGCAGAAGGCTCACCTTGGTCTGCCACCGGGAACGGGTAGGTATCTTAATAATAACAGATTGGATTTCGGCAAGAAGAAAGCAAATCATTCAAAAATAAAGCATCTGGCTTATTCATTTCAAACTGCCTCAACAAAACGGACAGTATTTGTTTCTGATTACAGATATAATATATATATAATATGCACACACATATATATGCCATATAAATATGGCATCATTAGCAGAGGAAAATGCAACTTTAATTAATGTTAGAGTAAGAAGTTCAGAATGTAAATTGCTTATAATGGTATTCATACTTATACCCTATTATATGAAATTATTGTAGCATATGTGAAATGTGATTTAGGTACTTTTATTTTAGACCACGTGCCATGTCTACTTATCAAATATTTTGAGAATCCTTTTTTCTTAAGTTCTGTCTCTAATTGTGTTAACAACTTCAAGGAGATAACTAATCATTATTATTTCCTTGGTTTTCCTCTTCTAGAAACTGTGTCACTGCAAAAATCATCAAGATTGAGCCTCTACTCTAAACTCTTACTTAATTCTGCTCACAATGATTTGAATAAAGCTTTTAAATCCTTTTGCAAAAACAATTTATGCAACAATTATTATCCAAGCCAATTTTTAGCTGAGGTTGTGGCTGAGTATTTTATAGTTGTTTATAAACAGTGTGGGTCTCATGAGAGACTACTTCAATCGTTTAGGAAACAAAGCGGCAATTCTTAAAAATGATTTCCTAATGTGAAAAAAGCTGAGCTTATTTCTGAGAAGATGATAATTTTAAGAACTGCAGGTATGTGGGAGTCATGGCTACATAGAGCCGATTTTCCAAGTTGTGTTGTAGGAAGAGAGAACATAGGTATCTAATGAAAATCTCGAAATTCAAAAGGTTCAACTATTAACCATTTTGAGTAAAGGAAAGAAGAAAAGTACTTAATACAGGCTATGACTAATTCACCTCCGAGTATACATGGTTCAATTCAGCTGTGACTTTTTAAAACTTTGCTTTTATAGTTTTAAAGGAATTCAAATCACGGTTGAAGTTTAAATGATAAATTAGGTACATTACTTTGTTTTGTCTTGTCTTGTTTTTTTTGTCCTGGAAATGAATTCTAGACAGAATGTTGAAAAAAAAATTGTTCAAAAATCAATTAAAAATTATTCCTTAAAATTCTAAAATTAAAGAACCTTTAGAAAGCTTGACTTATATTAAGAACTCCCAATATAAAACTCAAAGGTTGCAGTGCTTTTTAAATTTAGATAAATTTCTTAGTGCAGTTCAGTCTGATTTGATACTTAGAAATTTTATTTTGATATAGTTTCCAATAACATATGGTAGTAGTAAGATTAATGATTCTTTAGGCACATCCTTTCCTTACTCTGTGCACTGCTGAATATCACTGTGGACAGCCCTAAACCACTGGATAGATTGGATCAAGATTTAGGATCTGAGAAAGGGAGATCGCCTTGGATTATTAGGGTAGGATCTAGGTAAGTATATGAGTCCTTAAAAGCAAAGAAACTTTCTCTCTGTCTTCAGAAGATGTGATTGTGAAAGAAGCAATGAAGAAATGCAACCTAGATGGCTTTGAAATTGAAGAAAGGAGACCATAAGTAAAAACCAAAACAAAGAGCAGGTTCTAGAAGTTAAAAAAGGCAAAGAAACAGATTCTTCCTTAAAATCCAACTAAACCTTTGCTTTCAGCCCAGTGAGATAACCAAATTAAGTAATCCGTGCTTTTGAAACCACTAAATGGATGTTAATGTGTCATAACAGCAATAGAAAATTAATAATCATTGTTGTGGGCCAAATAATGCCACACCCCAAACATTTATCCGCATGTCATAATCCACAGAACCAATGCATATTAGCTTCTGTGGCAAGCAGCCTCCTCATGCGTGATTAAGAATATTGAGATGGAAAAACGATCCCAAATAATCTGAGTAGACCTGCATATGGTCAACACAGTCCTGGAAAGAATTAGAAGAGAGGTGACAACAATCCCCCAAAATCTCCAATAGCTCGGGCCCCAGCCTTGGGTTCCGGTAGAAAAGACTGGCCCAGTCTGTCCCACATCCCATTCAGCTCTCGTACACATCAGTGGGAGTTGGAGCTTAGCTCAACCCGACAAACCCACTATCCAGAACACAGTCATGCTGGCAGGTGTCACCTCCTGCCTAGCCAGACATGCCTCACCAGTGGGAATTGCAGCCCATCAGAAAGGTTCCCACCATTTCCCCACACGGCCCACTCCCAGCCCCAGATCTTGCACTTTCCAGGTGGTTCTGTAGTCTAGAATGACAGGGCTTGACTCCAGTCCCAATACTTTCCAGCTGATGCTGGGGCAAAGCCCAACCAACCTGCAACTGAGGAGGCCAAGTTTTTTTTTTTTTAAAGATTTATTTTTATTATTTTTTATTGGAAAGGCGGATATACAGAGAGGAGAGTCAGAGAGGAAGATCTTCCGTCCGATGATTCACTCCTCAAGTGGCCACAATGGCTGGTACTGAGCCAATCTGAAGCCAGGAGTCAGGAGCCTCTTCTGGGTCTCCCACGCAGGTGCAGGGTCCCAAAGCCTTGGGCCGTCCTCGACTGCTTTCCAGGGCCACAGGCAGGGAGCTGGAAGGGAAGCGGGGCTGCCGGGATAGAACCGGCGCCCATATGGGATCCCGGGCGTGCTGGGTGAGGACCTTAACCACTTGCGCCACCGCGCCGGGCCCCAAGGAGGCCAAGTTTTGACACATGCACACCACAACCAAGCAACAGAACCTATGATTTTCCCTGTGGTTGGATCTCTTGAGTCCAGGGATTCAGTTAAGGGGATCCTCAAAGAAACTTCATCTGAGGTTACCTCAGACCTGACTCCTGTGTGTGCCAGAAAGTATAGGATCTGACTCAGTCTGTCACCCACATCAGCCTACATACACACTGGTGGTTGTATTTGCTGGCTCAGTTCTAGTTCTACACCCATCTCTTACGCAAACCAATGAATGCTGTGGCCCAGTCCAACCCTGTTCACCACAGACTCGGCACTCACGCACACCAGTGGGAACTGCAGCCTAGTTGAAACACCCCCATTCACCCTCACCAGGCCCACCCCAGCCCTGGTTCCTGCACTTGACTGTGTATGCAACAAACTGGTTCAGTCTGTCCTGCATTCCATACGGCTTGTACACACCAATGGGTGATGCAGCCTATCTCCAGCCTGACCGACCCCACTATTAAGCCCACACTTATACTGGCGGGTGCTATTGCCGGTCCAGCCAGGTCAACCTCCAGCTTTGGTTCTCCTGCTCAACCCACCAGAAGGGTGCCACAGTTCTCTACTAGACCCACTCCCAATCGCGGATCTTATACTTTCCAGGTGGTTCTGGAGTCTAACTTGATAGGACCTGCCCCCATTCCAAGTACTTGCCAGCTGATGCTGTTGCAAAGCCCAGCCGGCCTGTACTTACTGTGACTTAAGCATGTACAATCACTTAGCCCAGCCTGGCTCTCCCCCTAATCCAGTTCACGTGCAGGCCAAGGGGTATTGTAGCCCTGACCAACCTGATTGCTGCTGATCCTGACTCTCACACTTACCAGCAGGAGCAATGGGCCAGCAGAGGAGCCTGTGTTGCTCCTTTGCAGGGTTTGCTGCCTCCCTGTCTTCCCTCCCACTTCCACAACCACTTCACCCCTGACCCCGACCCAGTGTTACTTGTGTTGGTTGTGCTGCTGCCCAGTATGGCATGGTTTGCCTTACCTTGGCATTTGCCAGTAGATGCGGAAGCCTGGCCTGTCCCTGCCTGCCCCTCTGCCCCAGCTTATGATGACAGGTGCTGCAGGCTAGCCCAGTCTGGACTGCCATGGGTGTAGACTTTCAGCCATCAGATTTGGTCCCACTTTTTTGTTTTTACCAAGCTATTTACTTCACCAAATCCTACCCCAGCTTCCTTCTCTGTAAAAGGAAGGACAATAATTATAGCCCTCCGTAGTTTTGTGGTGAGTTAGTGTACAACTTCTAGATTGGCTATCTTTTTGTTTTGTTTTGTTTTGTCACAAACTATTTTACTCTGTTGAAGGTCTACCTTACTGTAGCTGTGCTATGACAACATAAGATATGATTCCCTCACTGGGATTCTGGCAAGAGTTAATTGACAAAATTTACTATTATAATTTTTACTATTATAAAATTTCCTGGAAAACAAACAAAAACAGACCCAAGAAGCATGGCGTCTGTTCCGCTCGACTGGGAATGATGACTTAATTTCTAAGATTCCAAAGGACCACAATATGAAGATGCCAAATGATTTCAGAAGTTCCTTCCCGTTCTTGAATTTCAGAATCACAGCTACTCATCGCATGTTAGAATGATGCTAATTATTTCCAAGCAAGGTGACCTGACGCCCTTAGGGACAGACATACTGACTGTCCCCTTTCCTGTGATCATAAATATTGAGGTATCCCAGCTCCTCTGTGTTTTCCATTGCTAGGTGTTTGCCTTTGTATCCTGGCAGAGAAACTTCTGCAGGCTTTTAGAATTATATACATGTTTTTTCATTCAGGGGAGTTAATATATATGACTTTAAAAATGAAAATGGGGTCTTAGGGGCATTTATTATTACAATAAATTCTATCACCATTTTAAAGTGTTTTTTTTCTGGCAGGTTTGGTTAAACAGGGATATAATGAGTGAATCTTATAATAATGAAAGTTAAAGAATTAATATTTTTTTAGCCATGTTTGCATTTGGAAATGTGTCTGTGAAAGTGAACAGCTTAAACTTGTAAGAATATCATGAATATATTTCGTTATATTAATATATTTCATTCTGTTACTTTCATAACTCATCCGATGATAGGTGACTATCTCTCTTATCGCTTCATGAAAAACACTGAAACTGAATTTCTCATGGTTGAAAATTATTCAGTTTTTTTCTGGATTCTTTTCAAACCACTGAGGCATCAATGTAACACTGTCATTTTGTTCTGAAAGAGTTAATGCAGACTTCAAAAATGGGTCTAATTCACTGGCTAATGGTATCTTTTCATAGGAATTACTTAGCTTCGTGGAATAGCCTTTCATCTTTCTGCTTTTTTGGTTAATTCAATAGAATTTCCATTCAATCTACATTGTTTCATTCTAATTACAGTCTGTCCCTCATCTTACAAATGATTTTGTTCCAAAAACTCATTTGTAAGTTGGTTATTTGTAATTTATAAGGTACTGTTCAATAGAAAAGTAAAAGCTATACAGGTTATGTTTGTTCCCATAATTGCCCACAAAAGTCAATTTAACCCGTTGCTTACCTGGTGCTAAGACTGCTACCAGCCAGTTGAGGACAGCAAAGCAAATGAACAGAATGTGCTAGAGTTCTTTCTTCTATGAAACAGGTCCATTAGTGACAGAGTAGACTTTCCTGTCCCAACAGTACCCCTATAGCGATGCTTCCTGTTATTTGTGTTGGAGTTAGAAAAGGCTAAGAATCAAGTTGTACAATTCAACTTAAACATCAGCGTAGAGGCTGAGCATGAAGAGCCGGAATTGTTTTCATTTATAAGATGTGGTGAGACTGGATGCTGAGGAGAAAGAGGGTTGAGAGCCAGGTAGGAGAGGGGGCAGGTGGGACCCAAAGCTGGGGATTCTGTATAAGTCCTTCTGCAGCCCTCATTGTTGCCTACTGTTTCAGAGTCCCTTGCACATTGAAGTTCATCCAGGGAAGATATTTGCTAATGAGCAGGCATTAAAGCAAAATCAGTTCATTCATTAAAATAAAATGGAAGGTAAAACAAAGCAAAAGGAGACAAAAGAGCGTGGCTTCAATGCTTTGTGAGCCTTTATGGAAATCACTCAGTTGTTCGTGCTATTATCTCGGTACCTGAGATTTGCTAGGGTATACAGAGGAAGAGAGAATCTCAGTAGAGTAAGGGAGGGAATTTGGAGGGTATGACAGAAGTCCCCGGGCAGTGACAAAGATTTCTACACCGACTACCCTCTGCTTCCTTCTCTGCCACCACGTAAGATAGATTATGAGGGAAAGGAAAGTGAATGCATTCCTTGGTCGAAAGAGAGAATGTAAACTTCTAATAAAAAAAAAAGGATGTTAGTTGAAGAATCTCTCCTGCATTCCAACCAGGTCCATAGTCACAAGTTCATCACAGATCGTACCAACCTGGGGTCTCCAGATGAGGCTTCACTGTCAGGAATTTGAAAGAATTCTCTCCAGAGGAAGGGAAGTCATTATCCAGTATTTCTCTGGAGTAAAGCAGATGCCTTTATAAGGAAACCATTGCAATCTTAGAAACAAAATTGCATACCAGGTACAGAATTGATTCTAGGATCCCCTGTAGACAACAAAATCCATGTGAGCTCAAACCTGTTACATAAAACGAAGAAGTACTACATGCATTCTCCCGTATACTCAGACTCATCTCTAGCTGATTGCATTGGTTAGTGAATGACGAACGAGGGACGGAAGACTATCTGCTTCAGTTTTAAACCATTGTTCTCATAATTACTTTCATAGTGTAGTTAATTGAATCTGCATATGCAGAACTAACCAGTGTGGTGTGGAAGGTGACAAACTGTGATCCTGGCACGCAGACAGTCAGGCTGCCCTCCCTGGGTCTTGGGTGCACTTCTCTACCCATCTTACTCAGATTCTTCCTAGGTGTCCCTTAACATGTGTGTGTTGAATGAGAAAGCCTGTCCTGAACATCTCCTGCAGTCAGCCTGGGCTAAGCACTGAGATAGGAGCACATGCATAGAATATTTACTGCTACTTTTTATTATTATTTTTACTCTTACATAATTCATTGGCAAATTCCCTTTAAAAAATTTACTTTCCATGATACAGTTCCACAGGCTCAGGGATTTCCCCCGTCATCCTCATCCTCTTCCTCCCCCCGCCTCCCAAACTGCTTTTTCTTATATTATTATAATAGTATAGTTCTTCAGCAACAGTCACAGGTCTGTCATATGCTCTTTCAGAGTATCATATTGCAGATGTAGATGATAGTAAAAAAACCAGATCTTTGTCTTTTTCCTCCACCTCAAGATCTCCCCATCCAGACAAAAAATATGAATTAATCAAACATCCAATCCCTAATACGATGTCTGACACCATTGTGGTGTTGGATACATTTTTTTTTTTTTAAGAAGTAGAAATTGTGTGCCTTAACGTGTGTCTGTGTAGTGAATTCATTTTTTTTAAAGTGTTTATTTACCTGACGGGGAGGCTCCTATCATGAATTCATTTCCTCAAAGGTCAACAACAACCAAGGCTGGGCCAGAAACAGAGTGAACAATCTTCAGTGCAGTCCGTATCTCCCATGTGGGTGGCAGGAACCCAGCTACTGGGGCCTTTACCGTTACCTCGCAGGATCCGAACCACGGGAAGCTGGAGTTGGGAGCCAGGACCTGGATGCAGGCATCTTAAGTGCTAAGCCGCACAACTGTTTTGGAACGTATCATCTTCACACTGTCCAACACACTTCAATAGCGCACAGATGAGGTGTACAAGATCCTTCCCAAGAAATCACTTGTCAACTAGTTCATCACGTATTCTAAGTGTGGGCTCTTGTGAATCTATATCTCCAAACGTTCACCTCCATATTAAAATTGCATTGAGTGCTACACAGTTTTCCAGCCAACCGTCGTAATTTTCAGTTGAATTAGCTTTAGGAATTCTAAGGGGAGAGAGCTGGCATCAGCTTGCTGCATCAAGCAAACCAAGGTTTAGACAAATGGCAGGAACGGCCTCTAGAAAACATCTCCAGCCCTGCATGCCTCGTGACTATTCAGAACAACTGAGAAACTCTAGCTGAATCCCTGGGAATCAGGGATGTCACCATGAATGATGTGGCAATATGGATCATGGTATTGATTTCAGCTATCCAAGTGCTTAATTTACAGTGATTCATATACTTCACAAAGATATGCTTTTAGGTAACAAATCTCTTGCCGTTTCATCCCTTTATCTTCTCCCTGGGTTTTAGTACCGTAAGAACCACACTTGACACAGCAACACACAGCTCCTACGACACTGGAGTGTTTTCAGGGCTTCTTCATTTTCAGCTTAGGGGAAATTGTCCTTTCTGCCCTGCCACTTGACAGTCAATGATGCTTCCGTTTCTGTAACTGGAGTATCATATACTCTGTCATAAAAATGTGCCTAGCCTTTGTGTCATGGTATCATCCATAAGTTCCTGGGAAACTATTTCTGGACAACGTACTAGAACATCCTTAGTTTCAAAAGAGATAAATTTTTATGAGTTATACAGCCTAGAACTTTCTTATGGATTTGAGAGAATAACAAAGAAAAATGGGTAGGAAAAGAGAGAGAGAGAGAGAGAGAGAGAGAATGAGTAAAATCTTCAGAGCTCACCAATAGCTTATAGAAATATTATGTTTCAAATATAGAAAAAAACTCCAAAATCCCGCTTCTCATCCAGCTCCCAGCTTGTGGCCTGGGAAAGCAACAGAGGACGGCCCAAAGCCTTGGGACCCTGCACGCATGTGGGAGACTGGGAAGAAGCTCCTGGCTGCCGGCTTTGGATCGGCTCAGTTCCAGCTGTTGCGCTCACTTGGGGAGTGAATCATCAGATGGATGATCTTCCTCTCTATCTCTCCTCCTCTCTGTATATCTGACTTTGTAATAAAATAAAATAAACCTTTAAAAAAAAAAAAGAAGAAGCCGTCCTAAAGTTCAAGTATTTTCTTAGTTCTTGTATCGGTATTCCACTGCACCGTCTGTCAATGTCCTGACATATTTACCTCATATTTCATGTTTTTCAATGTTGCGTTTAGATCCTTGATCAATATTGAGTTGATTTTTCTATAAGATAAGAGGCAGAAAATCTAATTCCAGTCATATTTTCCTTCGTGTGTTTCACAGTTTGTGTTCAGGTCTGGGGCTATTTGTAGAGAACAATTGTGTTCCATAGAAATACGGTGTTCCTTTTCTTCTTCATGGTTCCTGTGTCTCTATGTCATGTCTGCACATCTAATATAACAGTTTATTTTATTTTATGAATTTCACTGGAAAATATTTTTTGTTGTTTAGAGGCACTGGTTAAATGGTGTCACCTGTTATGTTCATCTGGATTGGGTTCGTAGTGACCGTAGCCATTAAACCTCTGAAGAAGTTCTTTAGTAGTAATTAAAGTAACACTGCCTGCAAGTGCCATGGTTGTCTAGTCGACAGTTGTTTATGGATGTAGTAATATGACCCTGAAGTAGATAGGCGCTTCTAATGTGTGTGTGTTTAGTCTATGGAGACTTGGTTGTAATCACACTAAGGTGTTTCCAGTGCTGTGGAGCACAGAGGAAACTGTTCTCTTATCCTAAGAGCTAAATCTGAGTGCTTCTGTCGCTTTTGTCCCACTTAACTAGAACTCTCCGGCAGCATGCACAGTGTGGGTGTGAAGAATGCTGTGTCTTACAGCACCAAGAACCCAAGCCCCAGCTCTGGGGAATATTAAAAGAAATGTGTCCCAATTTTACAAGGAGAATACGAGGTATGCTGAGGATTGCAAACTGGTAGATTTGGGTCTGAAACAGTAGGATTCAGGGAAGCTCTTCTAGGACCCACGGGGTGTATGTCGCTGTGACTGGGAGAAATGTGGTGCTAGTGTTCACAATCCTGAAGCTTCAGGCTGTAACTCACGTGGTAAGTGCTATCTTGTTTGGAAGCGCGGGTCAACATCACTTTCCCAAAGCAGAGGAATGGGAATACAGCCCTCTATATAACACACATGAGCCTGAGTTGCTTTCGGGATTACAGCCCCAGCAGCAGCCATCTCAGCATTGATGGCACAAAGGGAATTGCCCTACCTCCTGTAGGGCACGTGCTTGAGCCTGGACCTTCAGCACCCTCCAGTGAGGACTTCAGAAGAATGACCTCAGATTCTGGTCCACTGTGATAATACATGAGATGCCCCAAAAAGCCTGAGGCAGTTTCCCTGCATGGTACAGAACAGGCAAGTGTGGTTTGAGAATTTATACCCAAAACTCCCATGGCTGCAGGATTCATAGAGGCTGCTCTCTGCCCTGGAAATTGTGTTTGTTTCCTGCGTAACTTCTGGTAGCTAAGGGGCTGCTTGTTTCTTTCCTAACAATGATGAAGTTTAGCAATCTGTGGGTAGAGAGGCTCAGGTCTGGCACTTGTGGGAAGAAGAAAGCAGTGTGGGTTTCTTATCTTGAAGTAATAATGTGAATCACAGACTTAAGTCAGTGAGACCTGTGGAATTCATTATAGACCGAGCTACCTGTGTCAGTGGGGTTTTGATAACCTCTTCCTGGAAAAAGAAGGTTTTTGCTGGCAGGGGAGTTGGGCATGTTTGGGGTTGGGGAGAGGAGCTTTGTTCCTCTTTTTCTATACTAGCCGTCAGGATCCCTGTGCCTTTTTGCAGCCCTTGCCACTTCCTTATTCAAGCTTTTTCTCTCAGTCCATCTTCCCAGTTTTAATGTTTTGATGTAGAACACTTTTCCCAGTACAATGGTGTCACAGATCAGGGAATTAGGATAGGCACAGCAGCTGTGGTGGGCTTTATTTCTCTCCTTCTGGTGGTTTTTGGAGTCTCTATGCTGTTTGTGGTTACCATCTTGTTTCTAGTTTATTTCATTTCATTTTTAAAAAGTTTTTTTTTAAATTTTTATTGGAAAGGTAGATCATATTTACAGATATACAAGCAGAGACAGTAGGAAAGATCTTCTAGCCAATGTTTCACTCTGTAAATGGCTGCTATGGCTGGAGCTGAGCTGATCTGAAGCCAGGAGCCAGGAGCTTCTTCAAGGTCTCCCACACAATGCAGGGTCCCAGGGCTTTGGACCATCCCCTACTGCTTTCCCAGGCCACAAGCTGGATGGGAAGTAGAGCAGCCAGGACATGAACTGGTACCCAAAGGAGATCCTGGCATGCAAGGGGGTGGGGATTTAGCCAATGAGCCATCACGCCAAACCCATCATCTTGTTTTTGTTAGAGCTCTCCCTTGGGCAGTCTTCTGAAATGTGACTCTTCCTTCATTGTTCTAAGATTTCATTCTTGAGGTGGATGGACTCCCTGCTCGGCTTTATTTGTGTCTATGTAAACCATCGGCACTGAAATAAAGATGGATAAAAATGCTGAAACATTTCTTCTTTGGGTCAACATCACCTAGGAACCCACTTTGTATTTCTTCTAAGGTATCGCAAAGATATGTCAGACTCATCCTAAACCTAAATTTAAACTGTTTCTCATATTTCTCCTTTCCACTTCCAACCTTCTGCCATGCTTCCAAGCTTAATGAATCCATGTAAATCATGTTCCAAGCTCAAGGAATCCATATGAGAATAACTGAATTATCCTTGTTTTTTCACAGTTAAACCCAATTAATGTTATTGCCCAAAGAAATAGACTCCATGTGTTTCTGTCATGAGGGTTTTTCCCTGTTCTAATCCACCATCTTACCTCCCCTAGATTGTTGGAATGGCTCCTGCCCATCCTCTTTTGTTGTCTTATCTGTTCTCAGCACTGGAGCCAGAAAGGTCCTATAGAAAAATCTAGAGAAAAAAATAAAATCTAATGATTTTCTTCTCTTTTTAAGAATATTTCAGTGTTTCTCCAATGGATGGATAGAAATCAAATTGTCTGTTATGGTTTATCCCTGTCTTGCCTCATACCATGCTTAACAGTCTTCACTTGCTTGTGGTTTCCCAAAATGCTCATTCCGAGGCAAGAATTTTGTAGGTCATTTATTTGGAACCTGAAGCCACAAAATAGAAGTGAGTGGGTGGAAAGAGAGGAGGAAAAGAAAGAAAAGCCATTAGGAGAGCACGTCATCAAGTTTGCTTCTATACTCAGTAGTATCCTGGTTCTACAAGACCTCTTGAAAACTTAGCAAATGAGACTCCTGAAGATAGGGGAGCTAGTTATGTTTATCCACTGGCTCCCATTGTTGGAGAGCGTTAGTGTTTTTCCCCTGCATAACAGAGCCATCCCTGCACATTTACAACTTGTGTGTTCTGAGTTTTGCCTCCTAATCTTTATGATTCCATCCCCTTCCTGTGAGAGACAAGTCCTGCCCATAATGCAGTAGGTTACTCCAGGTTTCCTGACAATACCAACACTTGTATAGCTGCCTTGTGTGTCCTCTATGTAGTGCCAACTGCCGTGAGGATTGTACATCTCACTGTGAGTCTTTATGAAGATTTTACTGGCCACTAACTGCAAACTCTGGAAGGCCAAGTTTCACGTCTGCATTTGATCATTGCCTTAACAGCATGCTACCTAGGGCCCGGTACATCAAATATGTTTAGCCTATTTCAATGACTATTTAAGTGCTGATGTGTGTGAATGTGTAGGTAGGCATGCATATAAATTTGTAAAGGAAAAAAAAAACTTAGAACTATCAGGGTGAAAAAATTATTGTCAATATCAAAAATACTGTTTTAAAATTGAATTTCTTCTTTTTTGTGTGTCTGTTGTATTTTATGCTACTTATATAACCAGATTATATCAGAAGCATTATGTTTGAAGCAGTTCATATCGAGAAAAGAAGAAAATGTAACTATTTGCACCATCTTGATTGATCTGACAGTTGATAGTACTGGTAACACTTTTCCAGAAAAAGTTATCACTATGCAGTTTAATAAGACAGATATTTTGAATTGAAAGAGAATAACCAGATGCTAGAAGACAGTCCTGTGAAATCATGCTTTAATCAACGGAGAGCACATTTGACAATACTGGGTGATTTGAGAACTTGGGTACTTGCGAATATGTCTATTCGCATATCCTCCAAACATCATGTCCCAACCCATATCATTACCTGTCAAACTTGGAACTCTGATTTTGTAACAGAAACCTTGTTGCATGCCAACATGCTTTTGGCTTCACATTGATATAATAACAAATTAAAAAGGGAATTCAGGAGCCAGCATTCTGACTCAACTAATCAAATTGCTAGCTGTAATGTGTGCATCCCATGTGGGTGATACTTTGAGTTCCAGCTACCCCACTTCTAATCCAGCTCCCTGCTGAAAATACTGGGAGAACAGCAAAGGATGGCCCAGTCGCTGGGTTATTAAACCCCTATGGAAAACCTGAAAGAAGCTCCCGGATCCTGGCTTCACTCTGACCCAGGTCTAGCTGTTGCAGCCATTTGAGGAATGAACCAGCAGGTGGAAGATTTTCTCTCTCTTTTTTTCTCTATGCTCTGCCTTTCAAATGAATAAATATTTCAAAAGAATAATTGAGAGACAAGTGGAAATCGACATAAATTATTTTTAATGGAAATTAAATACTCCCACCACAATAACTAGTAAAAGGAAGTTATCAATAATCATACTTTCTGTATTTTTAATGATGATGTTATAATTTATAATGCATAATTAATTCGAATAACGTGGAGATGATATGGTGACCTTGAGAAACAACATTGACAATGTGAAAATGGACCCGTCTGCACCTTTGCAGGTTATGATATACCTGTTATTATATTTTAAAATATTTATTTTTGAAAACATCTGTTTCAATTTTTTATATTTGGATTTTCTTTTTATCATAGAAGAGAAGTTAGAGATATACCTGTACGTTTCTATTTCAGTCTAAGTCATCAGCTCCTTTAGGCATTTTTTTGCTCCAGCAAAATAATTCGTAAAATGGTAAATGACTGCGGGCTGTAATATTCTCTCCAGCTTCCCATGCTCAGGGTGCAGTTTGTGTCTCAGCTGCTCCACTCCCACTCTAGCTTCCTGCTGACTGCGAGAGGAAGTGGATGGGTCCCTGTCATTCACATGGGTGACTGGTATGATGTGCTGGCTCCTGACTTCATCTTGACCCACCTGTAGCTGCTGCAGGCATCTGTGACTAAACCAGCAACGGAAAATCTCTCAGGATGTGTAGGGAGTGGGCGGATGGGGGTTTGTAACTCTCCCTTCCAAACAAATGCATGACTCTCCCAAAACTAGTAAATGGAATATAAGGTAGTCCTCTCTGTGTCAAACCGTGATTATTGTTGATTATTACATAAGTTCCATTTTCTCTCATTTTGGGAAAGTAGAGAATAAGATACTGAGTTTCTGGTGGAAATAGAGTATGGCTTTTGCTCTAATTATTGTCAAAGCTGTTTAAACTCATATAAACTGAAAATAGGATATAACCCCATGTGTTGAAGACTTTGTGGTCCTAAAATAATTCCCTCCAAAGCAATCTGCCCATAAGCAAGCATCATAAAAATATTTTCTTTAGCTTATTGTACACTTGAAATCATAGCATGCCTTTTAAAGATATTTACACTCTTGTATGTGAGGGTTTTATTTTTCTGGTACTTTTTGGTAGATCAGCGTCAAGGGGAAAATGAACTGCTGCAATATCCAACTTAAATCTCTTGGTTTGTGTTTGTAAATATACATATATATACATATATATTATATATATATTATATATATCCTAACAATGGAGTAAGATAAGCGAAAGCGATTTCAGTTTTTTCCTGAGGGGCTCTAGGCTTTCTTCTCGTCAGCAGATGATTGCACAGTAATCAAAGCACAGCGTCTGTCCTGGTGCAACGCGTTTAACATCAGAACCTGTCGAGAATCCACGCAGCATGTTCCGGAACCAAGACTCCACCAGCGTAGGTGACTTCACTCTGTCTTCTTGCTCTCACCACTCCAGCATTGGGCCGTTTCTGATGCTGTCCCCTCCGCATTGTTCTCATCAGCCACCCCGCTGCATCTTGGATGCAGTCATCTGGGCACATTGCATGCCTCGTGTGCTTAAGGATGCCGTCGTTGCTGTTCCTCATGTCTGTGCTTTCAGTTGCGAGTAGTCACCTGACAATGACAGTTGTCAGGAGCAGGGACTTCATATCCTCTAGAAGAGGATTTCTTTTTGACCGGATACCGTAGCTTTGGGGAGCATCAGATTTGGCATAAGAGGTGTTACAGGAATATGTCTTAAAGGGAACATATTTGAAATAATAATAATAATTGTTAGAAAAGAGATATTATATATTATCTTTGTACTTCTGTATATACATTTGATTTTGAAAAAAATGTACTTCTAACAGTTTTCCATACGTGTAGGCTAACATGTATGACATTAAGAAAAAACAAACATTGCAACAATTAAAAAACCCTGTAAAAAACCAAGATTGTTCATTTTCTAAGTATAGCATTTATTATTTCATATCCAATGTATAATGTTTCATGAAGGTTGCCTTATATCAGAGAGATATTTGTCCTTTGGGATTGCTTATTTCCCTGAGTGAAATAATGGCCTCCAGGTGGGACCATTTTGTTGCAAATGGTAGAATTTCATTCTTTTTTAGTGGCTAAGTAGTATTCCATGGAAGAGATATACTGCAGTTTCTTGATTATCCGTTCTTCTTTCAAGGAACACCTGAGTTGTTTCTATGTCTTTGCTACTGTGGGTTGTGCTGCTATAAGTAGAGGGTTGCAGGTCACTCTTTCAAAAGCAGATTTCGCTACATTTCATTTGGATATATTCTCAGGATATATTTCCAGTTTGCTAAAGTAGTGAAACATAACAAATCAAAACTCTGTTGCACTGTTACTGAAATTGTGTGACTCTGTTTTAAAATCCTAACAGCACTATTCAGCTGGCTAAGCTTTCTTGATTCTCGTGCTACTGTTTCATATCGATATTGTAAGGGATAATAATTGAGTACAAATTCTAGCTTTCTTTTCTGCCAGTTATTTAGCTCAGAATTCAGCTGTCTGAGCACTCCCCATACTGACTTCCATTGTGGCTGCACTTGTAAACACTCCCACCAACAGTGCAGCACGGAACCTGCCAGCAGCTGTTTTTAGTTGACTTCTGTGTATTTTAAAACTTTGTTTCTCTATCTCATTAGATTCAAAGCTTCATGACAGCAAAATCCTTAACTGTCCTGATCACAAATATTACTGTCTGGGACCTATAATTTTTTGGCACATATTGAGCAATCACAAAAATCATCCTTGATGCATTTTATATGTAAAGTAGAAGCTTGCCAATCACATTTACAGTTAATGCCGCATCACTTTCCTGATCTCAGTCTGATGAGATTTTGTCCCACATGCTTTTATGAAAACCCCTTTATGAAAATCTCCTAACAAATGCAGTAGCTACAACAACAACAGCAAAAACCTTTGGATTTCATTCTGAGTCTCAGCATTATTGTAGGTTCATAATTTTTATGTGAAACATGAATTAAATAACAGGACATCTTTTATAATTTGTGTTCATTTACTATCCCTTATGATACTAGATATGAAACAGTAGTATAAGAATCAAGGAAACTCAGCGGCTAATAGAACTGTTAGGATTTTAAAATAAAATCACATTGTTTCAGTGATAGCGCAACAGAGCTTTAACGTGTTATATTTCACTACTTTAGCAAATTGGAAAACAAAATAAAAAAGCACTGTTAAATAAATTTTAAATTCAAAACCATAATACTCTGAATTGTACCTTGGAATATAGAAGAACAGTAAATTTCATTGCACTTCGAGAGATTATGAAGTGTAAATTGAGGCAATAATGTCATTTTCTTGGGTAGACATCTTATTAAAGAAAATAGATTCAATATAGTTCGTTTTAAATGACCATATATAAACTTCACCAATTTCAGATTTATTAGAAGGAAGGTAAACACGGGTTTTAAAAAATTTTATAGTGCCTCATTTTCTGTGTGTTTTTGTGTAATCAGCAGATCACCTGTGCCACTGAATTTATATAACACTAAATGTTACTCTGGCTGGTATTTATAATCTCATTATCCACTTTATGATAATTCCAAAACTTGCTTATTGTGGAAAGAAGAAGCTGAAGCAATCTGAATCATTATTAACTGGCAATTTCACACCCGGAATACTTTCTTGAGCTCCAGTGCTTATTTAAACATGCAGTCCTGTATTTCCTCAGCCACACTAAGTGGCTGCATCCAGTCCTCTGAATTTGGTGGCACACAGTATATTCAAAATGATTGGAACTAATTATCTCAAGATTGACAAGAAGATAGTTAATCTATATAATATCATTCATGCTGTAAAGCAGCTCATAACCAAGCAAGCTGATTGGATGACCCATTTCCTACACAGCATGTTGATGGTCTCCCACGGAAGTGGATTTTATCCAACAGTGCTTCAGAGTGCCTGCTTCCATTTGTGTGAGAATGATTGCTGCGAAGCCCCAACACTGGGATCACACTATCGGTGAAAATGTTGAGAATCTCTACAGGATTTCTGATATGGGAATAGTTGTTCTGCATGAGTACTTGGTGTGGTGGCTGTGGTGTGCCTATAGGACACCTGCGGCATATCACAGTGTGTGGTTTAAGTCCTGGAGATGCGCCAGCTCCAGCTTCCTCCAGCTTCCCGATGCAGACCTTGGAAGGCAGAAGGTTGTGGCTGAAGTAGGTCAGTCCCCAAAGTGGGAGATCTGGATTGAGTTTCTGGCTCTTGTCTTCAGCCAGGTCACCTACAGATGTTGCATAGATATGGAGACTGACTGAACCCGCAAACGAGAGCTCTTTGCTTCTCACTATCTTTCAAGTATATAAAGTCAATATAACAGAAAAAAAATTGAAAAAAAAAAGTTTACCTCCATAGATAAGCATTATTTGGGTATTTTTAAATTTTAAACCCCGAGTTTTTTATCTGATCATTTTCTCCCTTTGGATTGTCTTCTAAAATTTTAATATCCAGAGGCCCATTTGCAGTTACAGTATTTCATTGCAGATATCTGCACATGAATCTCTCTGTTCTTTGCATCTTACCTTTGTATTTCTTTTTTTGTTCATATTTAATTCATTGTACTTTGCTTAATTACATGCTTTCTTTTAATTACATGTTTTAAGCTGACATGAAAGCACAATTGAAATAAGGCAGGTTATTAATTAATTAATTACTGTATAGATTGGCTCATTGTAATCTTGAAGTCATTAGCAAAACAGGAGCATTTGGGAAGGTTTTATACTATCTTATAGAAATAAGGTTAATAATGTATTAACACATTATATATTTATCATAATGTATTTATCAATTAGTCTTTTTTTTAAAGATTTGTTTATTTTTATTGCAAAATCAGATATACAGAGAGGAGGAGAGACAGAGAGGAAGATCATCCATCCAATGATTCACTCCCCAAGTGATCGCAACAGCCAGTACTGCGCTGATCCGAAGCCAGGAGCCAGGAACTTCCTCTAGGTCTCCCACACGGGTGCAGGGTCCCAAGGCTTTGGGCCGTCCTCAACTGCTTTCCCAGGCCACAAGCAGGGAGCTGGATGGGAAGTGGAGCTGCTGGGATTAAACCAGCGCCCATATGGGATCCTGGAGCGTTCAAGGTGAGGACTTTACCTGATAGGTCATCGCGCCAGGTCCTCAATTAGTCTTTTAGAGCACAGAAATCATTTTCATGAATTCCTAAATTGTAGTAAAATTTTAGGTTAGCTCATAAAGCCTATTTTATCCAGAATGTAGAAGTAACGTTAGCTCACAAGAAGGAATTGTGTAAATACTATTTCACATCTTAAAATAGAGAAAAAGAAAAAAAAACAGGACTTAATTCATTTCACTTTTGAATCTTGAGACAAAAATGGTAAAATTAGATCAATATGTAGACACAGAGATAGACGCCACAGAGAAAACCTGGGTATATTGAATAAGATGAGGATTTGTTGCACAGTATACAACTTCCAGGATATATGGGTTTTCCCTTCTTTTGTAAATATATCATTACTGACAGGTCCTCTTCTGTTTATTAACTAGGATACAATTTTCTATTGCTTCCAAAAATAGAATGAGTTACAGGGAAGAGGAAGAGCAAAATATAGAAGTAGATTGACATTCCTGAGGTAAATGAATAAGAGTTGATATAGAGGAAAATTTGATTAAGGGCAATTTTGTGGGTATGAAAGAGATTTTTGTGATGTGTCTTGAAATGTGCCATAAAATGTTAGAATTGTGAAGACTGTAGAGAGTCTGCATTGTACAGAATTCCTATAGGGAAAATAAGAACTGCAGAGGAAGGCTGTTGGGTCACAGTGAAGGACCTCATTGTGCCAGTGGAGTTGGGTAGGGTGGAGTGCGAGCAGGCAGATACCGTGAGAAAATAGAAGCTTCATTACTTTCTATGTAAGTTTGATGCTTGCAGTCCTGGAAGTACTTACACTTTTAAAATTTAAGTCTAAACTTACTCTAGAGATATCTGATGCTCTGTTTACAGAAAAGTTTCACAATTGTATTTTAAGTATAAAATGCTGAATCTGGGGCCAGGTGCACCACAGACAACTATTTATGTCGAGTCTTCTGATCATTTCCTGACGTTTAATTCAGTTGTCAATGGAGATTCTTCATATGTGTTACATGTTTGAGTTAAATAAAACAAAATACAATGTGGGGCTCCTTTGTCTCCAAAATGTAAAACTTCATTTTCCAAAATGTGCCTTATGCTTCCAGATTTTTTAATTCTCTTGGTCTTAGGTCCCCGGCCACCCTTCTGTCTGCTGTTCTGTTTTCTTCTTTTCCTCTCTGATTGTTTCTGCCTCCTCTGGGTGTTTTATCCCTCCCTTTCCCTTTAGCACCTAACAGCTAGAAAATTGGCTATCCACTTATCATTGTATCACTTTAAAAAAAAATAGGAGTTTACAGTCTCAACTTTGCAAAAGTAAACTTTGCTTCTTTAGATTTACTGAAACTGCTATTATGGAAGTAGACAAAGATCTTTGCAACAGAATTTCATTTTCTTTTCTCTGCTATGCTTCTGGGTTCCTTAACAGTATTGAGGTTCTTAGCTACCTTCTTCTTGGAACTCTTCCTTATTGTCCCAGACATTTCCTCAGGTCACAACTCAGTCTGTTGAAATCCTAAACTTTCAAGTTCCATCTCAAATCTAGGCTTCCTTTGCCTTGAGACCTTTTTCTGATTTTCCCTGGCTACCCAAATATGGTTTTGTCTCTGACTGTAGTGGAAAACACATTGTGTTCTTTGATTTAAAGAATTACAGTACTTATAAGATCGCTTTCCAGGCTCCTATAAATAGCTATCTTTTTTTTTCAAAGGTTTATGTTATTTATTTGAAAAGCATTTTGGGAAAGGATCAGGGGAGAAAGAAAATGAGATCTTTTCCTTCACTTGTGAAATGGCTATAATGGCTAGGGTTAGACCAAGCCAATGCCAGGAGCCAGGATCCTCTTCTGGGTCTCCACACAAGTGCAATGGCCCAAGCAGTTGGGCCATCTTCTGCTGCTTGTCCAAGTGTTAGCAGGAGCTAGATCAGAAGTAGAGCAGCTGGGACATGAACCAGCACCCATACGGATTTCCAGTGCCACTGGCATTGGTTTTACTTGCTATGCCACAATGTCACCACATTCTGAAACCTTTTGATTGGTAGATCCTAATAAACAATTGCTAAGGGTGGCTTCCTACTTGGTTACAATTTACTGAAACAGTGCCATTACCATATATTTTTTATTGTTATTAACATTGTATTATGTGATACAGTTTTATGGACACTGGGATTCCCCCCACCCCTCCCACAACTCTCCCCCCATGGTGGATTCCTCCCTCTTGCTGCATAACCACAGTTCACGTTCAGTTGAGATTCCTTCATTGCAAGCATATACCTAGCATAGAGTCCAGCATCTTATTGTCCAGATAAGTTCAACGGCTTGTTGGTACCATATATTATTATACTTTGAGTCATGAAAGCTATATCTGAGGTTAAAAAAATGCTGATAAAATGCCTCACGTAATTGCCAGCACCATATCCATAGTAGTGACTTTGTTTTGGAGAACACTTAGAATTTTATACATTTATTTCAATAATTTTGCTACTACTTCATCCATAGTAGATCTTACCTAAACTTGTTTTATATTACCAAGATTTTTATTTTGCATCAGCTCCTTCAGTTCATTAACCTGCTAGAGCAAGTCTGAGAGTCCTGAGTCCTAACATGTATACATTTTTGGAGTTCCTCTCTGGAGTTAAGACCCTGGCCCCACCTAAAATGTAATTTCCACTCATACACCTGTACATGACCTTGTTTGGAAAATATATGATTTGAATTTGGGTCTAAGGTTCTCATTTGGTCCCCACACACAAAACTGAAGCTCCTTCTTCTATTTTAAGTTGCAAGCACTTGGGCCAATATTGCAAACAATGATTACAGATAGGCAAATATTTGGACACTTTCTTGACTTTACTCACCACCATATTGCCCCTAAACATTCCCCCATTCCCCTGTAGTTGAATCTCATTTGTGAATCTCCGAATATGATGTCCACTGAGAGGTAGGATCCTAGGTCTGTTCTCTTCCCTCACATGGCCTCAGCAAGCTCACATTGCTTCTGGTTGATGGGGTTCTCACCTGCTTGCCTGGGGCCTTTATTATATGTGCAAGGTGTCCAGAGAGTTTCTCAAGGAAGATTGACAGTTGCTTCTTAGCCTGTCAGGCCTGTGTTGCACTTTGAGCATGAGCCTCCACTCGAGCTGTCATGTAGCACATTAGGGATTCCCTCCTCTTGAACTTTATCTCCTTTCAAGTGTCTATACAGGCTTAGGAGACTTACTGAGGAGTGGGGTCATTGTGTCTCTTCACAGGGTGACAGGTTCTTTCTCTTTCCTCTGCTTCTGTGGAATAAATAAGAGTTATTGGCACTGACTCAACATGGGAGATAATATATATGATATTGTTGTGTTATTCATGGAATTTGGGGATCATTCTAAAAGTATTTTCAAATAAGAAAAAAAATTATCAGGCCAGTAGGTGAAATTGGGATAGGCAGCTTGTACAAAAAAAAAAAAGAAAAAGAAAAAGAAAGCTTGCTACTGATTTCGTGTTGCAAGAGCTCCAGGGTCACAAAAAAGAAAGGAAATTAAAATCCCATGCACATAGTTGAAACTCGACAGATCTGGACTTCTGAACAGGCAAGACCTAGAAGGTTTAGTTAAGGAAGTAGCATGACGGGATTTATTTTTGAGAAAAGCAGCTCTCTTTTGTTCTGTGGGAAACAGACTGAAGAGACTTTGGTTCAGGTTAGAGTTGATGGAAATATGTTTCAAGGAGTTGTCCCTATGACAGGCAGTAACAGGACAATTTGCTGAGAACACTTAGAAGATGGACTTAGCATGACTTTGTTACAAACAGGCTAGAGACAGTGAAGGGGAAGAGGATTGTCAGACACAGACTTGTCTATCTACACTGACTCGAGTTCAGGGAAATGGGAATCCTGAGAAGCAGCAAGTCCAAAGACAAACTCCACTGTTTCAGTTTTGAGTTGTTTGAACTGGAGATGGTTCTCAAACACCTGAGGGAAGATATCCAGCAGGTAATTACATACATGAAATTATGTGTATATGAGTTTATATACATATACATGTATGTGGTCAGGAGGATAGATACACTAGAGAAGCAGAATTGAAACATTCCTGCATTGAGAATTTCTTTTTTAAATCTTTATTTATTTATCATTGTTATTATTATCATTTTATGATACAGTTTCATAGGCTCCTGAGATTTCCCTTATCCCTTCCTAATTCCCCCCACACCTAGTTCCTCTATATCATAACTAAAGTATAGTTTTTCATACACAGTCATATGTCCATCATTGCGGGCATGGACAATGGCAGAGAGTCCAGCATCCTATTGTCAAAATATAATATGAACAGTTTCACTGTAAGTCCATCTTTGTCTGGAAGTAGAAGCGCATACTACATTGTATCCTCACATCTGCATATGTTAGCCTGCATTTCACAGTTACTGTACATCCCCTTAAATGAAAAGTCACAGTTCTTAACCTGGTATCAATCAGTGGACATTGAGGGGACTCACAGAATTCATTTGTATACTTATATGTTTTCTTAGGCTAAGACTGTTGAATATTTCCAGATGTCTTATCATGCATGTATATACATTGGATACACTTTCTGCCATAATCTATGTCCCCAATTAGCCAATGTATTTGGACTGAATTACCCAATTCCCTTGCTATTTGACTTACTGTGGCACTTCGGGAGGAGAAGAGAGAGAATAAGACAATGGGTTGGGTTCTTTCATTGGTCTACCACCATGCTTTGGATCCCATTTCTGGAAGAGCCTGTATTCCTTGAGGACTGAGCCTTCTCCTTCGTTGAGCCAGGTCTCACAAATCACCAGTATTACTCTTTCCTTTTGATGTCTTTAGTCTCTGATGGAGTTACTTCCAGTTACTGATGCACTCTATTGGATTCTTGACAAGTCTTCTGGGAAATCTGAAAGCTATCCATATTTCTTAAGGAGTCCCTTCATTTCAGCTTTTCAGCCATCCGAAGTGGACTGTTCCTTGCCAGATTCCTGACTTATACATGGACCATATCTGTTTTTATATATTTTAAGACACACTCGTGGGAGAAAACAACTCTTGGCAAGCCAGGCAAATAGTTAACTCTACCCACAGAGTGTAGCCTGTGAACTATCTCCTGAAAAGATAAGCAAATTTCTTGATAGTATTTACTCTAAAACAGTTCCAGAATCTTTAACAAGAATTTATTATATACACAACATGAATTCATCGATTGTTGTTCTGGGTTCCTAGGGCTTTGAATGTTGCTTAGCTTCGAGGGACAAGGGAATACCAGGACCAGTGCAATTCTGTGTGAATATGTCCAACTCCAGAAGGAAGACTGAATGTTCTACTGACAGCCTCAAAACTCCAATGTTATGCTGGTATATGGACATTTAGGTTTTTATCATATTTTTTCATTTGCATTTTTTCACTTTTCCCAGAGAGAAGGCAATCAGGATAATGAGCAGTCAAGGAGCCCAGGGATGTCTTGTCCTTGCCAGCTAAAATTACAGTTCTTTTCAGAGCTCACAAAACAGTCACACACAAACAATGGGAGAGAATTGCACAGACAAATGCCACTCTATCTAGCATTCATTGGATAGCTCGAAAGTTCAAAAAGTTAAGCAGTGACTACTGCTCTCTTCAAATTTGAGAATAAATCTCAGGTAGGTGGAATAGGGGTTTGTACATTTTAAGAAACGGTGACTTCAGCCATCATGAACTATTGTTTAGCTAGTACATATACTCTAAGCCATAAGCTAAACATTTCTTTCTCTTTTCTGTCTGTATGTCCATTCTTCCAGAAATTTCTGACTCTGAATTAGATCTACCAGTGTTCCAGGTAGTAATTCATTGGAAGGTGACGTGTAAGATTCTTGTGATGGTGAAAATGAAGTCATTCATCTCTTTTTCTCTTATAGAAGAAAAAGAGAATAAATTATTATTAAGAGTTGGAAAGGTTCTTAGAGATCATTGTATTTAGTTGTGGAGTATTTTTTTTGCATATATACATATAAAGAGTTAAAAGCCCGTGATAAAATAAAATCTTAAAAAGTTGAATTTGTATATGAAACAAGTCTGTTTTAAGATTAACCTACTGAACACTTGAGTCCACATGAGACATCCATGGCTTCTTCTGGTCATTCCTGTCCATGGGCTTCTGAAATTCTTAGAATTCCTGGAGGTTAAATGACCTGGAGCTTCCTCCTGAATTAAGGGAACAAGCTCTGAGTCCATAGTCCTTAGAGCTGTTCTGTAGTGCTTCTTGAAATCTGTGTGAGTTTCAATATGATGTGCCTGACCCTCCATTCAGTATTGACCCTCCACTTCTGATTTACTATAAAACTGTAAAACTTATGTGTAGTTGATACGAGTCCCTGTATGTGTTGGTTACAAAGTGTAGTGATTATATGTTTTTCTTATTTTTTTTTCTCCTCACAGATAGATCTCCTGCACTGCATGCTTTCCTTCATTTAGAATTATACTCCCATATTACTTATTTCCCTTACTATAGCCTGTCAAACAATTTTGAACATTATTGGCAGAGAAAAAGTATCCAAGCAGCAGTTTTGGGAGTACTGATGAAGCCCATACCTCTTGGTTATATACAAACTGATGGCCACTCTAGAAAAGAAGAAAGGGGTGGAGTTCAGAAAAAGCAATTAATTTGTGACGGTTCTGTGATAAACGAGGGATGTGAACCTCATTGGAGATAGAGAGCATTGTTAAATAAGTATGTAGAAATATGTAGCTGAAAAAAAAAAACTTTTACTGTGGTGTTTGCTCACATTTAATGTTGAAAACACACATTGAAAAGGAACCCTTTTATGAGAACCCTGTGTAGCTTCAGTTAAATTAGTTCTATTGTTTCTTCAAGCTGCATGATGTGTGCATTTATCATTCCAGATGAGAATATATTTTTCAATTTGATAAAAGTCTTTTTTTTTTTTTTGGTTTTGTGTTATATATTCCAAATGATTTTCAGATCTATTACAAGCATGGACCTGAGTAATTCTGATCATATTAATCTGACTGGAGAATAAATATTTCTTAAATTACTTTCACAAGCTCATTGGTACAATTAATTACTTGTAATGTTAAGATTTTCTTTGGGTTCTTAATGCAAAGATGTAGTTCTTGTGGAATATTTTCTAGTGGTATATGTTATTAATTTGTGATGTTGAATCCTTCTGTTTTGGCAGGAAAAGAAATTTATACTCTACTTACATACTTTTGGAAGAAACGCTTCCTCTTTTATATCTATTTTAAAGTGTAAAAATTTTTTTTTGTTGCTATTGGTGGGGGAAATGAATTATTCATACAATTTTCTTGCTTTACACCAGAACAATGAAACATTGTTCTTTAAATGTCTGTCAGACACGAGATGGGCTTTCATTTTAATTCTTCTTATTCTTGTTCCTGGATTGCACATGAACAAGGCATTCATTGAGTTTACATAACAATCAAAATGTTCAAAGGTAGATCTGGGCTTTTTATGACTTCTTAGCCACGATAATTAATGTTCACTTTTGTTTTAATCACCATTTTAGAGCAGCCTTATATGCATATCTGTTATGAGGTCATTTTCTTACAGCCAATAGGCAGATGAAAAGCACTTATGTAACAGCACAATTGGCGTGCAGCTATTCCATGCATCAGTAGCCACAGATTGTACCAGTAGATCTCAAGTATGGTCAAAGCTCATGGCTACAGAAGCAATCAGAATTGTTTATAACAGAGAAAATCCAGAAGTTAATGAAATGACCTATGAGATGATTGAAGTAACTTTGAAAAATTCATGATAGCCATTTGATAATGCCGAATCAACATTAATTGCTATGAAATTCATTTTCTGAAATTCTAATTAGAAGATACAAGTCACAACCTACAAAAATGTGACTTGATTTTGTTATTAAAGCATATTTTATTGGTCTAACTATTGCCGTGGTGGGGTGGGACAACACATCCACCATGGTGTGCCTTGTTCCAGTCCTTGCCACTGCACTTCAGACCCAGTTTCCTGTCAGTGCATTTGGGGAGGGAGCAGGTGGCGGTGCGTGCATTGATTCCCTGACAGCCACGTGGGAGACCCCAGCCACTGAGGCTGGTGGGGCCCTGACTGTCGAAACACTTGAGCCAACCCTGTACTCCAGAAAATGATCCATTCATTCCATATGTCTCATTCTCTCCTCTCTCTGCCACGCTGTGCTTCAAAATGAATAAGAACATCTTTGGAAAAGAACACAGAAAGTGGTCTGAAAAGAAAGACACAAAGACATTGTCTGTAGTTATCTCTGAGTAATTGAAATATACATCTTTTTCTCTTGCCGATTTGTATTCTGGATCAGCGTCTAGTGAGCATGTGGCATTTATGTCATACAAAATTTAGAAAAGCTGTTATAATGATGCATGTATCTTCAGATAAGAGATGATAGCACAGGAAGGTGATGGAAATTGATTCAAATATACTTCTTGCACATTCATACTTCTCGACTGCTGAACCTCTCCATTTTTCACTGTCATTTTTTTTTCAATTTTCTCTCTAATTGTTGAACCAATATGGATGATATTCCTAGCCAGCGAATTCATTCTCAGATCTGTATTTACAAAATAATAGCAAAACACATTAGGTTCTGACCATATTGCGTTCCTATTCTAAACGCTTCAGGTCAATTCTTACTTACCTAGTTCTCACAATACCCTCCCCCCAAATAATTCTAATTATTTTGTGTTCTGTAAATGGAGAAAATGAAGCCCAGGAAAAGTAAGCCCTTTTGGAAGCAATATAATTTGGTAATAGATGCAGGATGTGACTCAAGCAGGTTGGCTCCAGAAACATACTCATATTGCCATATATGCCACCAGAAATTTTATTATGATGGTTAAGTTTTTTAAAGATTGATTTTGTATCTGAATTTGACCAGGCACAGGATACCAACAACTATGTGGCTTTCCTTTAATTTTGGATATCTCTGTAAAAGTATTCCTCGATGAGATTAGCACTTGAATCCATAGGCTGATTATAGCAGATGTGGGTAGACCACGACGTGTGGATTAAGGGAAGCGAATAGAACAAACAGAGAATTTGTTCACTCTGTTGGGCAGTTCCATCTGTCCCTGGACACCAACTGTCCACTGCTCAGAACCGCATCACCAGTTTCCAGTGTGACAGCTCTCAGCCTCCATGGTCACCTGAGCCAGTTTCTATCAGATCTGTTTCTCTGCTCTCAACCCAGATTTGATTTAATAAGAATGCCCATTTATAATGGGAGAAAATTTCAAACGCCACACCATGTGATCACATGGGAGTATTAGATAGGTAATGTTTTTTTTCCCCCAATATTAGAGCATAAACTTTATTTTTACAAAGAATTATTTCTTTGCTATTAATAAGTACATGGAACACTTCTGATGAGTATCACAGTGTATCTTAAGTAAATCTCCTGTATTTAATATTGTCTTAAAATATTGGTATAGCTAGGGATGTGTGTGTTAAGTAGTTGCCTTTTCTTTTTTTGATATAGCTCATAAAATAGTTCAACCCTGAAAACTCACTGTGTGTTTCAAAGGTTCAGTTCATAATCACCTTACATTTTCTTTCAGGAAAACATCAAAAGCATCTCAAAGTTAGGCTTTCCCTTCTTAATGTCTAAGTTCTAACACTACGAAAATGAATTTATGCCTACAAGAATCTCATTGTGTGCGATATTTTGAAAACTACCTGACATCCTAGAAAGAGAAAACAAATGTTTTTACACTTCTATGTCTAGACTCTTTTAACAATATTCACACCAATTTCTCTTCACAGGCGTAAAAGCACTTTTTTTTTTCCTTTTAACATCTCCTTTTTCAAATCTGTGTCTTTTCATCTTGGCCTGGATTTCCATTCTGATTTTTTTTGTTCAATATTTCCTTCTATTTTTTCATTCCTCTCACGTTTTCCTCCTAATGATTCCTTTTAATTCATACCAGGAGTATAGATGAAGAGATATAATATATATCTTTCTTGCAGAATATGATTCTAATGAATTATAATATGGAAAAATGTATTAACAACACTTATGGTGACAGTGAGTAAACACTACTTTTTGAGAATAAAGCAGAAACTGTGCTTGAACTTCCAGATTAGCAGAAAATAAATAATAAAGATTCTTTTCCATCTGATGGTAAAAGAAACACAGTTTCCCTTTAAAAATACTTTCAACCTTTGTCTTTTTCTCCTTAAGGAACCCCACAATTCTGTGATATCAGGGTGCAGATCTTTCTGGTTCCATTGCTGTTCCTCACAAGTTGGCTAAGGGCAGCTGCAGCTTCAGCCAACACATCCACAGTCAAGGTAGAGTGGGAGGAAGGATGTTCACCAGGAAAGCGTAACGTTTGCTCTACTTTGATTGCTACACCATACCACAGAACCAATTCTGCTCACCCAGAGCCTGGGAAAAATATTGAAGCCACTCAACTTACCGTATGATTAATAAGTCAACTGGCTATTCATAAAGAAAGGAAATTATTTTCTGATAGGTTTATTAGTTAGATATTTCTGTGTAGATAATTAACCTCGGAATCTAATGGCTTGATTAAAATCACAGTCGGTTTCTTTGTTTCCTTGGACTACACTTCCACGAGTCCTCATTCCCTGGTAGTCCTTGGAGTTACTATCCTGCATGAGTCTGGGTTTATAGAGTCCACGTGAGACACTACATGTATCCTTCAATGTCTAGATCATTTCACTCAAGAGAGAGTCCTACAGGTTCATCCAGATTGTCACAAACTTCCTTCTTTGTTATGGCTGAAAAACATTACATTATACACACACACACATCAAAACATTGTATATTCTTTATCCAAGAATACATTAATAAACAGTTTCTATATCTTGCCAACTGTAATTAATTTTTAATAAACAAAATGGCAGACGTCTCTCCAACATTGCTTATTTGTTTCCTTGGGGTATATGCTATACCCATATGTGGTATTACTGAATCTTTGATAACTATATGAGTATTTTTAAAATAGCTGTTATTTACATAAGATGCACAAATTTCATACATTTCATATATTCAGGTTAAAGAACATGCCATTAAGGACATCCCAGTTTACCTTCCCGGCATTCTATGAGATAACGGTTTTCTCCAAGGTCTCACAGATACTTGTTATCTTTTGGTCTTGTTTGCCTCGTTTGGCCCTGTTACCTTTTGCCTTGTTTGCCAAAAGACAGCAGATAGCTTTACAGATGTGAGATAATATTTCAGGGTTGTTTTGTTTTCACTTCTCTGTTGGTTCCTGACGTAGAGCACCTTCTCTTGTATATTTTGGCCATTTCTGATTCTTTTTTGCAGAAGACATGTACTGAGGTCCTATGCTCAATATTAATTTTTCAGCTGTTTACCTGCATGTATTTCTTTATATATCTTGGATATTAACCCCTTATCTGATATATGGTCTAAAATATTTTCTTTCCATCAATAGATTGCCTTTTCATTTATTTGGCTATGTTCTCTGTTTTGAAGACGCATTTAGTTTGATGTGGTCACATTTAATGTGTTTCTTGTTGCCTGTGTCTTTTGATGTCCTGTCAGAAGATGATCACTATCCCAACCAGTGTTCAGGAGCTTTTTCCCTAGGTTTTCTTCTAGGAGTTTTATGATTACACAGCTTATATTTCTTTTTTTTTTCATTTTTTTCTTTATTTTTGACAATCTTTACATAGTTAATTAGGGCAAAAAAGGTTCAAGGGCTACAGGAAAGTGGGTAAGACTATTATTTCCACATTGTTTTTACCTTGTATCTGGGGTTAAGGGGGAGATAACGGGAGAAGACCCACCCAGTCTCCCACCCATCCCAAGTCCCCGATGTGGGACATGCTCTGAGGGTCTTGCTCAAGTGGTTTTGATAGTTCAACAGTTATGAATTGCTGCCAATCTCATCATTCCAAGCACAATGAAGTTGCTGCAGAATCCACTGATTGACATAGTCCACCTTAGAGTCTCTGTTTGCCCCGATATGGCTGGGATAGTTGATTGATTTATTGAGTCCTCTGTTGTGATGCCAGGTATCCTCTGCAGGTTTCGATAGACTGCCATATCCTCCATGTGCAGCTGGTTATGCTCTCCACTGTTCCGTCTGAGCCTCTGAGTTGGCTCGGCTCTGGCACTTGCACTCCATGGTAGCCCATGGGTTCTCACAGCTTATATTTCAACTTTTAATCAACTTGAAGTTGTAGTTGGAATTATGGTCTCTGTGAAAGATGCATTCCCGTGTTTTGCATAATGATAGCTGGCCTTCCCAGCCTTGCCTCTTGACCATTTTTCTTCTAAGTGGGAGAACCCGGCATGCCTGCTTTACAATTGCTATATTCAAGTTCTAATGCTTTCTCTGTATTGGGGCAAGAGAACCATAATGAGGAAGTTAAACCATTAAACACCAATGAGGAAGGGTCGAGAAACTTACTGAATTCTGCTGTGAACCAGCTTCCCTGGCAGAGCTGTGTCTGTGGCTAATTTCTGTCTGACTGTATCCTTTTCTGGGAGGTCAGATAAGATATAAAGGAAGGCTGGACAACTCTGTAGTCGCTAAAGAGAAAGAAAGACAGTGGATTAAAAAGCTATTATTCCATCTAGACTTGCAGACTTTAAAGAGTTTATTAGCCTCAAAGTGTCAAAGTGTTCTATAAATGAATAACGTACCATGCGAATCGGGCTATGCCTGTGATGAAAGCTGTCTCTTTGAACATATGACTTGGAAATATAATTGGCAAGTTTCATACTCTGAGAATCTCAGAATTTAAACATCCACATTTATCTGAAACCTATTTTTTGCTGTTTTCATAGTGTTTATTTTACTGCCTTTCAGTTTTTCTTCATTGCTTGTATTTCTCACCATGACCAAAGTTTCTGGAGGCAGGGTTTGCTGCCGTAGCTATTAAAAAGCTGTGTGATTAGCTAAAAGTTTGTGTTTAACCCAAAAAAAAAATTGTAGAAAATTCCCAGGATTCAGCAACAGAATGGATGCACATCCACATACACACGGGACTAGGAAATGTCATAAACATCTACATCTGTGTGTATGTATCTGTTGGTACATGATAATATGATACTGTTTTATAACTGATTAGTATGCTATGCATTTGTGTGCTTTTATGTGTTCAGCACATGGCTCTAGTATTCTGCTTCTTACATGGGTCATGACATTGATGGCATAAGCAATGGTAGTCTAGTATTTACTTGTCTGAGTATATTTAGAAGTGCTATTGAGGGCCTACTTTTATTCAGGAGTAGAGATGCATTCTGTCTATCTTTAATTTCTGGTACTTTGGTCTGCATTACATCCTTCATTTGTGAGATTACAAGAACCTTCACAAATTCTAATAGCAAGCAGGATGTTGGGTTACTTCTGTGATCAGAATGATATTCCTAAAGACGAAATGTTGATTACAATGAGTCCTTAGAGTCCAGCTGGCCTAGAGCCTTGATACTGGGCTTCGTTAAAGGGAACCACATATGTGCAGGAGAGAGGAGAGGCAGATATTCCCATGGCTGCTCTACAGTCTGCAATGTCTATCACAAGATTTTTTAATCATTTGTCTGTTGCTTACTGACAAAACATGTTATGTCCTCTTTACGCTTCTCTGGCAACACGTGACAGTAAAGAAACTAGAAAATACATCTTATATGACCTCCCAGGCTGACTGAAGAGCCCAGCCTGGAGGAGCCAGAAATGACAGAGGAAAAATGAGTATCAGATGACCCAGGGCAAGCGGTCATTCACAGCTTTCATCCCTCCAACAACTTGAAATGAGTAGTTGGTGTTTGGGTCTCAGAGTCTACAACTGCAAAGGGGAAATTCTACTGTTCTTTCCTGGTGGGGCAGGGGTTGGCAAACATGAATGAGATGATGTTGATGAAAGGACACTCAGTGAGGACCTGGCCTACCACAAAGGCAGTGGTGACAATAGTAATGTCAGTGCTGTTCGCAGCCACAGACGACAGAGGCAGAGGCATTGGGTAAATGGTCCTCGAGCACAGTGAGTCAGAATTGTCAGCGGGCTCTCTGCTTCACTTGCGATTGTGTTGACTGGAACAATCTGTTATGTCTCCTCTTACATGTTGGATATTTTCCTTTGCATTTTGAAGATGGGCATACATTTTTTTAAAAGAATGTTTTGCTATTTCCAAATGTCTCTTATTGAGTATAGCACCAGGCATACAAGAATGCGTACCTGCCAGGCATGGAACTTAGTGACACTTTACCAACTAAATACTTTTTGTAGCCAACACCCAGTTGAGAAGCAAAACATTACTTTCAGTTGCTACTCTTTCCAAAGGAAGCACACCCTGAACTAATAGATTCGTTCTTCGTGTTTTTGAAATTTAAGATAATAGAACTATATAGTCTGTATAGTTTTTTACAATGTTTACAGCTTTTCAGCCACAACATTATGTCTGTGAGACGCATCCATGTTTTGCATGTAGTAGTGCTTTGTTCTTTTTAGACATTTATTTGTTTTATTGGAAAGTCAGATATATATTGAGAGGAGGAGAGACAGAGAAGATCTTCCATCTGCTGATTACTCCCCAAGTGGCTGCTGCAATGGCCAGAACTGAGGCAATCCAAAGCCAGGAGCCTTATCCGAGTCTCCCATGTGGGTACAGGGTCCCAAAGCCCTGGGCCATCCTTGACTGCTTTGCAGTACCACAAGCAGGAAGCTGGATGGAAAGCGGGGTCACCGGGATTAGAACCAGCATCCAAAGTGATCCTGGTTTCTTCTCAAATGTGCTGGTGCCAGTTTACATTTCTACCAGCAGGAAGCTGGATTATTTTGAATGATTGTTTGTTATTTATCAGGAATTATTCTCCATGCACTGTGACTGCTTTGAAATCAACCAGCTAAGCAGAATGCAGCTGCATTTAAGTCTGGTGTCTGGCCACTGGATCCCATCAAGACAGCTCAGGGCCCTGAGATACGCAGGAGAGGTTGGAGGATGATCAGAACTATGTATTTCTGCTTCTGCTTTATGGCCTAATGTATTCTGATGGTGGTGTTTAACAGCTGTGGATTTATTTTTCTGATGTTTTCCTGGAAGCTGAAACGAGTTTGAGAGCAGCCCGATTTGTATAGACCACACAAGTAAGGAAAGGCATATTAGATAACACAAATATGGACTAGCATGGCGCCAGAGAACAAAAAAGAAAAGAAAAAAAAAACGACCTTATTAGGTAACTGGTGGACTAGGCATGAAATTTAGTAATATGTTGTTTAAACATAAAAGGCTTTAGAAAAACTTGTTTGAAATAGTAGAAGCGTCTGACAGCTAGTGTAAAGAATGTATGAGTTTCCATGCCGTCATCCTTCCACACTAAGAGCAGTTTCAACTTATCAGATGGCCACCAATTCTAGCAAAGAGGAGAAAATGGGTTATAAATCTGAGACCATGTGTTAATTCAAACCATTTGCCATCCTTCATCTGGGGGAAGGTTAGGCTAAAACCACAAACCAGCAAGAACAAGTAATAGTTTCAATAATAGATTGGACGTTTGCTGCGCTTGAGATCCAACACACTCCTTCCCTCTCTGTCCTCAAACCCTGCCAGTTGTGTGCTTTTTATCATCGTGTTTCTCACAGATCATCCGCACCACAGATGCTAATGAGATTGTGTCCGTTACCAAAGTATACAGCGGGAGAGCCATTTTCAAATCAACACTTTTCTGATTTCTTTACTGTCACATGTTTCCAGAGAAGCATACAGAAGACGTAAACATGTTTTGTCAGTAAGCAACAGGCAAGCGATGAAAAAAAAAATTCTGCGACAGACACTGCAATGATCTTTATATCTCTGGCATGCCACTCTGATGGGAGTACCACATGCCACCTAGCTCGTTCGCCCATTGGTGTCTCAGAAAAGCAAGCAAGTGTAGGCAGGCAGTGTGCTCCTAGTGCTGCCAACCCATTTGCAGCCACGGATCTCCCCACGCTCTGCTGGAATCGCATCTAAACCGGGAAATTATCCGGCTTCTTGAGATACAGTTAAAATGACGAGGGCTGGTTTCTTCTGGCTCTGTCACGTGGAGAGCTTTGTAAGAAGCTTAAGTACCTGGTAGACCAAGTGTTTTGATTCCTTCTAATTTCTAGAATCAATACTTAGGTAATAGAGTTGGACAGGACTTTCATGACCATGAAGTCTGGGCACCTCATTTAATGACTGAAGCTCAAAAAGTCAAACCCAGTGTGGCAAGTTAGGGAGACATGAGGGCTGGAATGAAACTCTCCCTTACACTCCTCTTATTGGTTGGTGGATTGATTAATTGATTAGAAATTTGTGTGAGAATATCACAGATGATGATAATGAGACAAAGCAGACTGATAAAGCAGACTCCATTTCCAGCTTTGATCCCAAATGCTCAAGCACTGGGGTGGGCAAGACTGGATGTGAGAACAAATTAAAAAAGAGAGAGAAAACGTGACAGATTTGTTCTGCCAGTGTCACCATTAGATGTCTTCATCTCAGGCACAGGGTGTGCAAAGAACAATCTGCTGCTCACAGCCTATCCGTGGCAATTTAGTTTTGTTTCTGAACCAGAATTATAGTCAGATAGTTTTCTAGTTCTCAGCACTAGCTTATGTTTTTGCTATCAACAGACTTTCCCCCCTCTCTCTTCATAAAAACCTTATACGTTTCAAAGGTACTTGCAGTGGTTGTATTGGTTTTTGTGTGATTGTATACTCACGTAACAGGGAGGTCCCATTTGCATTTCACCTCGCTGCAGCTGAGAAGTGCTGAAAGAGTTGCTGGATTCGTGTCATAATCTATAGTTCTTCCTCATATGTAGACTAACAACACAAGACATGTAGTCAGCAGGTGAGATCAGCCTACTGCCACTAGAGCTGGACAAAGCAGAATTCAACTGGGATTTCACGTTGTATCATCTGCCAGAACCCAGTTTTCTTATCTATAGAACAGCATTGGAAAAAATAGAATTTTTTATCACACTCCTATTAAAGCCTAGAATGTTTACTTATCAATAAAAAAAATAGGCTTTAAAATAACTCACTAATGTTTACAGTCTCTGTATTGTACATATCCTCCTTATTTTACCAACTGTAGACTTTTAAAATCCTTAATATCTTTTATAACAGGTAATTAATAACTATTAATCATTATATTCTGCATTTAATTTTAGTGCACTTTTTAACTAATATAAAAAATAAAATGGCATATTCAATTTGTGTTTTACTGTTTGCTAGGCATTAAGCCTTGTGGTAAGCAATGAGATGATCTTACTTGGTCCTTATGCAACTCTGTGAGTGGCACATCGTTGTCCACTTTCTTTATATTTAAGTAAACAGAGACTCAGAGAAGTTGATCCAATTGAAGTCCCCTATCAAAATTATGTGACATTAAAATAAATGATCTTTTAAGAGTGTTAACTGTATCATCTTCTTCTGAAACAAATGGCCTTTTTTTCTTCATCTGCACTCACATGGACCATTTTGTCTGCAGGAAATAAAAAGAGAAGAGATAAATAATGCTGTTATTCAAAATGCAGTTGCCATGCCATACTGGTGGCAATGGAACAAAAGTGAGAGTGCATGGAACAACATGCGGATGATACTAGTCAAGATCTATGCAGGTGCTAGCAATTCAAATTTTTTTGAAAAAGTAATTTTGATGGAAATCTTTCCAAAATATTCTCTATGCTTAGTCAAATAATCTAGGGATATCACTTGCAATTTCAAATTTTTGCTAGTCAATGGAGTAGCTCTGACATGCCTTTGATTTTTAGCTCTTCTCTCTATTTTTTTCAAAGATTCATTTATTTTTCTTGGAAGATCAGATTTATAGAGAGTAGAAAAGACAGAGAGGAACATTTGCCTTCGCTGTTTCTTTCCCCAAGTGGCCACAAGGGCCTGAAGTAAGCCCATCCAAAGCCAGGAGCCAGGAGCTTCTTCCAGCTCTCCCATGTGGTTTCAGGGTCCCAAAGCTTTGGGCCATTCTGTACTGCTTTCCCAGGCTCTAAGTGGGGAGCTGGATGGGAAGTGGAGCAGCCAGGATATAAAATGACACCCATATGGTATCCTGGCACATGAAATCTGAGAATTTATCCACTAAGCCATTGTGTCGCATCTTCCTCTCTATGTTAGGATTTATTTATGCATTTTTAAAAGTCAGAGATGCAGAGATAAAAGAGACAGATGGAAATCTCTCATCTGATGCACCAACGCTGAAACCAGGAGGCAGGTCTTTCTTTACAGACTCCCACAAAGATGGCAGGGTTCCCAGCATTTGGGCCATCTTCTCAGTGGCAAGCTGGGCAAGAAGTAAAGCAACTTGGACAGATGCCAGCACCCATATGGAATGCCAGCACTGAAGACAGCAGCTTAGTCCATTATGTCACAGAGTGACCCCCACCCAGCTCTCCTCATGTTAAATCCACTTGATTCTTCCCTTAGTTACTTCTCTTTCTCAAATACTGAGAAGTCTTTGAGGACAATGTTGCTAATACACGGTTTATGGAGTGCTTGTAATTGCTAGGGCAAGACTATAAGAGGAAAGTAGAACTTCTGTTGTGGCTCTTAGGACACCACAGAATCCTTATAGTCTCTAGAACAGAGTCATCCGCACTCCCTCCCGTAGTTATTGTAACACTCTATACAAAGCTGGGAAACAAAAACAACCTACCAGTGGATCAAATCACGAATGGTTAAAGAACTTTCGTGTGTGTGCTCAACTGAATATAATACAGTCATAAAAGGGATGAAATCTTGTCCTATCCAATAAATGTAGGTAACTGGAGGTAATTATGCTAAGTGAATAAAAGGCACAGAAAGATAAGCAATGAATGCTCTCACCCATATCTATAACACAAAAGAAGTATTTCATAAAAACAAAAATGACAGGCCCAGAGCATAGCGACACAAATAGGGTAATCCTCTGCCTGCAAGGCACCATAATCCCATATGAGTGCTGGTGCATGTCCCAGCTGCTCCACTTCCAATCTGACTCACTGCAGATGGCCTCGGAAAGCATCAGTGGATGGCCCAGTGCCCTGGGATACTGCACCCAACTGGGACCCGAATGGGAGCTCTGGCCATTGCAACCATTTGGGGAGTGACTCTTTTTCTCTCCTCTCCATATACAAAAATCTGCCTTTCAAATAAAAATAAGTGAGCCTTACCAATGAATGAGTGAATTAAAAAAATTAAAATTAAGGTTTATAGATACAGTTCTGTCTGATGACATAATGGTATTCATTTCCTCTCTCACCCTTGCTCCTATACACCTTTGTGTGGAAGTAATTTGTATTTTGAGTAGGGTAAGAGAAGCATGGAAAATTGATTAGTGGCTATTAATTTGTAGCTAGAGAATAGTAAGAAGTTCTAGGGTTCTATCATATATTATCATAATAATATATATTTCTCTTTAGAAAACCAAAAGAATGGATTTTGAGTGACTTCAGTGTAAAAACCTGCTAAATATTTGAGATGATAGATGCATTTTTATTGGGCATTTCATGTATCAAAATATCATGTCAGGCAATAGTTTTACCTGGCAGGTTTAGACACTGTTGGGTAGGCCATCGTTGTGGTTTAATGGGTTAAGCTGCTGCTTGCAACGCTGATATTCCCACATGGGTACAGATTCAAGTCCTGGCTGCTCCACTTCTGATCCAACTTCCTAATGTGACTGGGAAAACATTGGAAGATGCCCCATGTCCTTGAACCCTGTTTCCATGTGGGAAACCTGCATGAAGCCCCTAGTTCTTGTCCTCAGCCTGGCCCAGTCCTGCAGTTGCAGCTGTGTGGGGAGTGAACTGGAGATTGGAAGACCACTTTTTCCCTCTCTTCCTCTCTAACTAGACCTTTCAAATATAATTAAATCTTAAAAAAAAATCACTATTGGGAAGGCCAAATCCCATATTCCTAGCTCTGCTCTTGATTTCATCTTCCTGCTAATGTGCATCTTAGAAGGCAACAGGTAATGGCCCTAATAGTTGCATTTCTTCTACCCTTGTGGGAAACCTGGTGAAGCTCCTGACTCCCAGCTTCGACCTGACCCAGCCTCAACTGCCATTGTATGAATTTGAAGAGTGAACCAACAGATAATAGATTTTTCCATATCTCACAGTACCTCATAAATTAATATAAAATTAAGTGTAAGCAAAATAAAAAATATTTTGAAATATCGATTTATTTATACCTTGCCCTATTCACTACAGGTAAGAGTACACATAATAGTAAGATGGTTAACATACATAATGATAAAATGTTAAGTACAGATCTGAATACAAATTAGATTTAATTACTATTTTTATTATTATACAGGATTGTCTATAATAGTTCTGAAATTATATATCACATAGGGACCATTATGTATGTTTCCTGTCTTTAAAATTTCTCGGTTTGGGGGACGGGGGACTGTGTTGTCAGGGACTACATATTGGTTTTGCTTCCAATAATATTATAATTATCAACAATAGTAACAATCATATAATTGTGATATTTAAAACTCCATGATTATAATAATGATATACAGAGCTGTGCCCTAATGTTTTAACTATCAATTCAGAAAGTAAAGATAATTTATGTGACTGGCCAGTCAAGTTAGTGGCACTGTCATTCCTGAATTCATGTGAATTATAGAGGCAACATTCCCAATCTAGTTTTTCAGTTTCACAACTGAAAAAGTTTTGTTATTGAGTGTCGCCTGCATGTTTACATGGACATTAACATTAAACCAGACAACATACTTTTATTACCTGTCATTGTGCTAGATGTCCATACTCCATGACTGCAAAGTTATTAAAAAGGGCAGCTCTGTCACCCCAATTTGTGACAACTGTAAAGTAAGTGTGCTTCAGAGCTATTCTGGGGGTTAGTAGAAGGTTCTCTCTCCCTCTCTCTCTTTCTCTCTCTCTCTCCCTCTCTACCCCCACCCAGGCCTACTTCCTTTACTTGTGCCATAATTATTAATCTCAAAATCACTGTAGAGTGTGTCACAGCGCCAGGTAACCTGTCCCACTCCATGGAGGATGCTGTCCAAGAATTAGTCTTGGGGGGCCAATGCGATGATTCAATTGGCTAATCCTTAGGCTGCAAGTGCCGAATCCCACATGGGCACCAGTTCGTGTCCTGACTACTTCATTTCCCATCCAGTTCCATGCTTATGGTTTGGGAAAGCAGTGGCGGATGGCCCAAAGCTGTAGGTCCGTGCCCCCATGTGGGAGAGCCGGAAGAAGATACTGGCTCCTGCCTCCGGATCAGCTCAGCTCTGGCCGTTGCATCCATCTGGAGAGTGAACCAGGAGATGAAAGATCTTTCTCTCTGTCTCTCTTTCTCCAAAAATAAATAAATAAATAAATTTCTTTTTTAAAAAAAGAAGAATTAGTATTGTTTAAAAGACTAGTCACCCTAGGTAGACAGGCTCAGAGGCAGGTGAACCCATCAAGTTCCTTACGCTCCTAAGCATCAAAGACCAAAGAGGTTGTAAACACGTGGACTGGCCCAGGAAGGCTTTTGCTAAATTATATATTTTTTTCTTTTTTCCAAATTACTCATCTCAGAATACAGAGGCGTTAACAGCACCACTTTTCTATGTGGATTTGCTGCAGTGTACATCTGTTGGAAGCACCATATTCATCTTAGGTTGCTCTCTTCCTCTTTCCTGTATTAGTAAAGACCACAGAATACTTACAAAGCCATAAAAAAAGTTGTGTTCCTGCAGTAGAACCCTTTTCAACTGCTGGCTTCCTCCTGCATCTTCATGTGGCTTTTCCCTTTAAGGAATCCTTGTGCGGTCAACCACACTCATCTCTTATTGTACCACAGGTAATACGTATGTTGCTGGTCAGCGTGACCCACTGTCTTCACTGCTTTTTCTGTAGTTAAACTCTTAATGTGAAGTAAAGGAAAAATCTTGGAGGTTCGTTATAAAGATAGAACGTTAATAACATTTTGCAATTCATCCTATACTTTCGCACATGTGTTGTAATACTCAGTTGTCACTACCTGTACTGGCTGTCTTCAGATACCTTTCTCCCAAATCAGACTCTCAGATGTTTGAGGGCATGGAGTTTTATTAGGAAAGTGATTGACTTCTTCCCAACTGGGGAAGAATGACAGTGTAATATGGAGGAAAAGGGAATCAATAAAGTTATACTTTCAAGCAATTTGCCACTCTGGATAGAATGGAACGTAATTTAACCAGGAAATTCTGGTAGCCAACTAAGGTGATACGCCCTTGTCTTTCCACACCAAAGGGTAAGGGAACTAGACTATTTATATCCTAACCCCTGTCAGTCATCTCTTAAGAACTGCTTCCCTTGGCCATCAGTTCTTCAACCCTGCTTTATAAAGCAGGCTCTGGAAGCGAGAAAAAGCCCTAGGCTAAATAAATAAATAGGTGGAATGCGGGTGGTGGCAGTTATGCCTTTGGGCACCAAAATGGTGAGGACAGAGGGACATGGGTGAGGTCCTGCAAGATCAACTGCACAGGCTAATTAAAAGAAAACACGTATCGCATTCACATTGTGTAGACCAAATGTTTTCCCATCAGTCACCAATTTCTACATCCAATCTGTCACCAATTTCTTCTGAAATCAACTCCCTGCTAGGTCTGGAGAATCCCCTTTCTTCGCTGTTTCTCCTGTCTTCTGGTCACAGACACCTGCTCTATTGCCTCTCCACAGCCCGCAAGAGTTCTTGTTGCTCCACGTTTCTTAGGTTGGGGGATGGTTCCCTTTGCCAGAGTGCGTTTCCACTTCATACTCCTATTTCAGTCCTTCCTCAAAACTCATCTTCAAAATGTTTCTCACCATCTTATTCCCATAGTTTGCGGTAGTTGGTTTCATTCCATTTCAGTGCTTTTCATAACCTACCTTTTATTAAAGTTGTGCTTAATAGGCATCTTTTTCTAACGAGGTTGTGAACCTCTTGAGAGCAGGTGGTGGTGTTTAATGACGAGGCACACTCTACAATGCTTCACATACAGTGGGCATGTGATGGATGCCTGTGGGATTAAATTGAGTAATTTAAATCCAGGGTAGTTTGGAAAAGGATGATTCTTTTTTTTAAGAGGGCTACTGGATTCAGTTACCTGGATCATGAAAACACACACTCAATTCTTCTAACAGCTTGCACTCAAGCTGTCATTAAAATTAAAGTCCTTTATTATATTCTTTCATTGTTGCCGAAATAATACTCCCTGTGCCTTGGAGCAGTGTATAGAACAGCCTCTCTTAGTTATAATTTTGTGACATCAGGCATCAAACAGTTGGGAAATTGCAACTGCTGGTAATAATAACTTTACATATAGTAGATCATTACAAATGAGAAAACAGGGCCTGGAGGCAGGGATGCTCTGGAACATAGTTTTCTGAGAAGAAAGAAAAACTTCAATGTAATAACAGTAAATTTCTGTAAAAAGTGTTTTCTTAAGTGCCCATTTAGTTACCCTCATTAATTTCGGTTTAACTTCTGTATGGTAACATGCTGCAAGGTAGAAATTATTTCTCTGTCTTTCATGTAGACACATATGTGAATAATCAGACATACAAGCTTGCTCATGATTCTGAAAGGCTTGATTGTATCAGTCCAGGCTGACAGTGGCCATCATTCCTGGACTTAAGTACCTGGGCTTGGCCAGTCTAATATTTTACCTGAAACATTGTTTTTCTCCACCTTTCCCACCCACTTTTGTGTCTTTGTACACTTCCTTACACAAAATCCATTTTTGAGTGGATGCAGAGAAGAAATGCTCCCGTTAGGTTTCAGAAATGTAAATGGGGTCATAGTTTGAGGAAAGGAGGCGGGACTGTCCCCCGGTACCTGAAGTTGTAGAAGAGGCCTTTGAATTTCACCGGAGGTGCTCTTTGCATTTCCTCTCGTACATGCCCACATCGCTCTACGTGCCTCACCTGCAGAATATGCACAGTGTATCCGAAGGTTCTCACAGCAGTGGCCCAGAGGAAAATGATCACATTTGAGAAGGCAGATGAGCATTGATATGGGAGAGCCATCATTGTTAGGGACCTAAGTTTGCTTCGATAATCTTCCTCTCTTAGTATCTGTTTTCCATCTTCTTTGCTGCCTAATGGTCACAGATGACTTGCTGCAATTCCATTGGTTTCCCCTGTGTTCCAGGCAGGAAGAAGAAGCAAGGGAGGGAGTGAAAAAGAAACAATATTTCCTCAATGTATCGACTTCTTTGGAAGAACTTCCCTGGAAGCCCCACTCTGTTACATTGTCCTCTCACTGACCACGTCTGTGAGAAACAGAGTACGGGGTTCATTTTCATACTTGTCTCCATGCTTAGATTTTTGTTTTATACTTAAGAAAAATATAGAACACTGAATATTAGGTAGGTGAAATATCATTTCAGTTAAAGGTGCTTGCATACATTGCACTGTAAAGAGTGGTGAATCTTGCTTCAGTGTGGCTGACGAGTCTGAATTCTCAGTTGTCCTGTTGATGTGATTTGAGTCACTCAGGTGTGGCATACAGAGATAGAAAGTGAGAGAGAGAGAGAGAGAGAGCGAGCCTAGGAGCCCACTATGATGCTATGAGAGTACTGAAGCAGGCTGTGCCTACTTTTCCTAGAGTGCTAGAATTTCATTTTGAGATGGCTGGTATTTTTGAGTAGCTACATTTCTAAACACTGGCTGTTTGTACCAGACTCTCAGGCAGACATAAACATGATTTATGCCCTTGTGTCTTAATAGCCTGGAGCGTTTCTTCCCCAAGGGAGAAACTGGCCTAGGAGGAAGCAAGTGTCAGAGTACTAGCACCCATCACCTTTGTTATAGAGATATGGCCAAGGTTATGCTGAGATGACTGTCTATCTATTAAGAATTCCAAGTATAAATCTCCCATTTCACTTTATAGTAAGAAAAATTCACCGAAGTTGGATGCTGGGTCCTCAGTTTCCCGAGTCTGCTCTGTCTCACCCTATGTGGTCTTAGACCTCCAGATATGTATAAAAAAAAAAAAGAAGCAGTAAGAACAATACAATAGCTGAGCTGGGGAACAAGGGGAGAAGCAGTGTACCTGAAGGAGCCTCAGGACAGCCTCCTGGAGGAAACACACATGATTTTAAGCAATGGGTTTGTCTTCCATGGATGATTTGTTTCATATATTCTTCAGCCATGAGCCACACACATAATAATCAATATTGCTACCAAGTATTTGTGTATTCCTTATATTTGATCTACTCTATCTACATAATCTAAATAGCATATTTCATTTGATTTATGATTAAATGCACGTTGAGAAAATAATACACATTAACAAAAGTTTTATTTATTAATTTGATTAGTTTTGCCAACAATTTCAATTACCTTTTAAATTTTAAGTGCTCATTCAAAAAAAAATAAAGCCTTGATCATCGAATGTACTAAAAAGCATGAAAGATAAGTATTTAGACTAAATTTTGACTTGTCCTCACGGGTCCATGGAAATGAGCATCTTTCATTTCTGTGAAACAGCATGAAGCTTTTGTTCTCCACCTGGGGAAAGTTCAAAGTTGACTGTAAGTTCACTGGAAGAGATGTAATACGAAGTCAAAGCAAGGGTGAGCTGACGGGTTGAGATAAGGTTTAAGAGGCAGACTTACCCCTATCATCTGTCCCTTGATCTTACCTGAAACAAAACCTTGGTTCCGCTTTACCTTCTGTGTATCCAGGAGATTGAAGCAGTAACTGAAGCTATCTGTTGGGGCAGTGCGTAGACAAAACACTGTGCCCCGCTGCCTTTGTCGTGCCGCCTCTGATGACACCACCGCTGGTAGTTGTTTCTTATTCCTTCTCAAAGCATGATTTGTGGGCTAGGAGGGGCAGAGTTATTACCTGTTGCCGTGCTTGGAGAGGATTTAGTAGTTGCTCCTTTTGTTCAGACAAAACTTTCTGGAGAGTTACCTGTCACCGTCTTGAAGTATCTGTTGCAGCTTCACCTTAGAAAAAAGTAAGGCTCATTTGGGATATGAACGTCCTTAATAATCTGACCTCTGGCGAGGGCCCTCTTGGCTGCATCCCATGGGAGATTTGCTTCCCAGTCGGAGTGTGTGTGGGAAAGAGATGACACCACCAAAAGGGCAGCTGGAGAGAGACCAGAGCCCCCCAGGCCCTCCCAAGGCTAGGTCTCCATTGTCCTTCATGACCGCTGACATACTGCACAGTATCTGCCAACAGTGTCACCCGGGAGACGGAGCTCCCACCACATGAGCCCTCCGAAGACAAGCCACATTTAAACCATAAGACTTTCTTCAAAGGCTTAAATTTAGCAAAATCTCTAAAGAAACACTACAGCGTCTGTTCTATGGTATTCTTGGACCATATGAATAGAAGCACTTGACAGGTAGCAGTTCAGCAACTTTGTAAGAAAGCATGTACCCAAAATTATTAAATTCAGCCTACTCCATTTTCTGGCAGTGAAGTTCACGCATCCAAAGTATGCATTTTCTCAATATTGAAATATAACTCAGCCTGTAACAATATGAAAAAGATTTGTACTAATGTAAGATGATGTTTACACATATGTAACAAATATATAAACAAATATATAAGCAAATACACATGTTTATTTGTATGTATATTTATATGTATTGTTATGTATGTATTTATATGTATTTGTTTATATATTTAGTACAAAGGATTGTAGTGGTTAAAAGCATTCATTATATCATCACTCCTTTTAAAAGATGGTAGGTTGGAAGATAAATGGATGAAGAACTAACACATTTTAAAAATTTCCCTCAATGCCTGAGAATGAATGATGTTTGCAAAAAATTTAATCATGGATTTCTTTCTCAAGAAGGAGTGTGATGCAAGAGAAGATTCTGATTTCCTATCTTTAAGTGCTGTTTGACTTTTAAAACATCATATATATTGATAAATTTGTCAGAGTGGTAAGATATTAAGACATTTAAATTTTATTCTTTATACTTTTCTATGTGTAAAACATAAAATTGGTATTATTTAAGAAAAGAAAAAAACCACCTTTGTGGGTGATTAGGTCCAATAAGTTGGGAAAGTCCAGATCCAGAAAACCTTCCAGGCAACAGATCCGCAGACAGGGAGGATGGAAAAGAAGTTGAGGACCTGAGGTCTACATGCTGAGTGGGCACTCAGCTCTGGTCTCTCAGGTGTGTCTCTTCTAGCCTGGGCTTACATGTCTGCTGCTAAGAAGAGTAATAGCAAAGGTACAACGGCAGTGTTTGCTTCGTTAAATTATGGATCCTATTTCAAGATTTATTTACTGTGTAAACTCGTTCTTTAAAAGTTGAGAGCTGTCAACAACTGTATGACATTAAGAGCTAACATAAGTATTAAGCTAAGAAAAAAAGGAAACTTTACATAAAATTGCATTTTACTATTATAAATATGATACGCCTAAACTAAATCATAATGAAAGTATCCTTTTAATTATGGGGGAACTGAAAAATAAAAGAGAAAGAAATGATATTGTTTTGTAGCCTCCCCGCAGCAACCAAACGACCAAACACATGACCTTTGCAGAAATACATCTTTATCCTGTGGATTAATCAGCCGCTGAAATCCTGGCACAAGCTTGTAGAATCCAGCTTCATTTATATTAGGACTATAATTGTATTTGCCTTCCTGACATTACATAAATATGCTGATTAGAAGTCAAAATTAAAGTGTTCAAAATTGAAAGAGAAAACAATCGTTTTATATTAAAAAAAAGAAAAAGATAGTCACATAGAAAATGCTTCTTCTGAGAAGAAAATAGAAATGTTAAAATAATTATTAAGGGTGCTAAAATGCATACTTTCCGATGCTGCCTTTAAATAAATAGATAAATGTCTAACACATAAACACTGAAACATTTCCCTTTTGATTTCTATGACTTTGACATATACACTTGCTTATTTATTTAGAAATAAACATTGCACGTAGTGTTGGCTGATTTGCTTTTGTAGATTATGAATAGGCCGTAGCCATGAGTGTGCTGAATGTATATCAGGCGATAATTGTGGCACAGCAGTTGGCTTTTATTACATCATGGCAAAGATACAGAGAGCATGTTTTCTCAGTAAATGGAAGTGGAAGGCATTAGGAAAGGATCTTATATCATATTTCCAGGGTATTCTCATGAGTGGGATTATAACCTAGAGGACATTACAGATCACGATTGACAGGTCCGTGTTTCACACAGTAGGACTACTCAGGCCATGTTGTGTTGTAACATTTAAGGCTGAATTAAGTCTCCATGAATAGTGGCAGTTGGACGTAACAGTCATGGTCAATGTTTTGTGTGTTTATATATCTGGTGGCTGTATGTACTTCACACTTCCCTTGCTCACATTACTTAAGGGGAGAGGCTGCAGCCCCAATTTTAAAGCAGACACTGTTAGTTAATGTTCTTCAGGAGTTCTGTAGAGATGATTCTTTTTTTCAAAATAATTTTTAAGTAGAGTTTAAATCATAGGCACTCAAAAAAAGTACTTTCACCTCCTTTCTGGTGACAGGGGTCCCAGCAGCATGAAGACTCCTCAGAGAATCTTCTCGTTTGACTTCCAGATCGCAGCTCTGTGCAAACAAACCCTAGGGCTGCCAGAAAAAGTCAAAGAGCCACTTAGATGTTTGTGGCAGGAAATTGACGTGGCCAAGAAGTATTCACAAATCAAGATTTACTCAGCTGATCAAACGGCTATGAGACAAGCATATGAGACAAGAGTATCGCACACTCTACCCTTGACTGTGTTTTTCTTCTTGAGAAAAAAAAAAAAAAAACTCTGAAACCTTTTTTTGGGGGGGAGGGGAGTAGAAAAAATTTGTGCTCCAAATATATTAACTTAATTAGAGAAGCCTTTTTTGTTGAAGTATGATGCATTGAGTCATCATGTAGATAAATGGGTTTAAAATTTGAGCTTTGGCGTTTGCAGAAGAACAGAAGGAAGCAAGGTGTCCCAGCTGTGTCCACGGAGGGCTTTAGGGGCCGGGAGCTGCTTTGATGAGCAGCGCAGTTTTACATAGCTACCAAAATGTTTGAGGCTCACAGAGGGACAGAAACCACTCGAGTGTTCTGAAGTGGATGAACTGGGGCAATGAGACCCTTTACTCTCCTTCCATCACCACCATTCCTATAGATTCTGCAGGCCTTTCTTTAGCATTCATAAATTCATTATAAACTCTACTCCTGAGTAAATTCATATATGTGTATATGACTGTAGGCAAAAATGCACGATTACCGTAATGAAGCTTTTCAAAATACACAATGCGTATCTATGAATGTGTTTGTATTTTGCTTATACATATATGCACATGTCTATATCATGTAGAGTTACATTTTTCTAATAGTGAATGTTTCAAATTTCAATATTTAGAAATAGAGTTAAAATTTTGAGATCTTAATTCTAATAAATTTATGGAACTGTTGATAGCATTAAAAGTTTTGCACTCATTTGATATTCCCAGGAACAAATTTTACCTGTCCCAACAGATACATCATGTTTAGAAAACACATATTAGAATTTAAAAGACAAATACCAGCATTTAGAAAACAAATTTTTGTCTTCTAATATTTGTTTTTCATGAAAGATGCATTATATATGTTGCATCATATCATTTATCATTTACTTTGGGAATTGACTGAAGGCATTCTTTTCAGCATGATTATCACCGTTTGTCTCTGCGTACAAGACATGGAATTTTCAATTACTGAATTGTTCTGTAATAGTTGAGGATATATGCACCTGTGTCCATTTCTCTATCCTCTATCCTCTATCCATCACAAACACATACCCACACTCCAGTGTCAGTGTATTTGTATATTTTTTTTCTTACAGGTTTAATTGCATTCATCATTTTGAACTGATTATTGGTTAGGAGCATTTTTCAAAGGTTAAAGCTGTTTATCTGGGTATGCAAACTCATTTGGTGATCTGCCAAAACCCTCTTGTTCATAAGAGGAAGCTTTTCTGTCAAAAGAAAGAACCAGATACATAAAACAGATTTTCTCAGCTGATATCCCAGCTCTATGAAGTCATTAGGGTGAAACACCTGCCCCTCAGAACACTTTGATTACCTGGGATGCAGTGTAGACCTGAGCCGTCACCTTGAACACTGCTACCACCGGCCCCTGAGATTACCATCCAGGATTTATCACCAGGATTTATCACTATATTGGAAATTCCATTTACCCAGTTGATTTGCTTTGTTTTAGCCCTAGTGTTCTCCCAGTCAGCAGATGGGTCCCTTATTTATATGAATGGTATGATCACCGAATTGTAGCCACAAAGCTCTGCTAACTTTGGAATACAGATTTTGCCAGTTTTACTTAAGCTGACATTACAAAGATACCAAATACAGGTTATTTTCGTTTTTAAAAGAATCATTTTTCACTAACCATTTACTGAACTTCGTACAGAATGTTGATCTGTACATAGTTATATGTTATCGAGGACAATAAATCAAAAGTTAAACAAGTGAGGGCACCTTGGCTCTAATGGAGAATGAGATTCTGCAGTTCTGAAGACAGGAGTTGAAATCGGTTATTAGTCATTTATTAGTTATATGACTTTGAACTTTATCTTCAACTCTGTCTTTACTTGTGCATCTGTGTTTATGAGTACAAAGTGGAAACAGTACTTACTGGGTTAGTTTATGGACTGCATTAGAAATTAAACATTTTAGGGACTGGCACTTTAGGTAATCCTCCACTTGAAATGTCGACACCCAGTATGATAGAGCTGGCTCACATTCTGGCTTTCTTGCTTCAGATCCAGCTTCCTGTTAATGAACCCCAGAAGGCAAGGGAAGAACCCCGAGTTCTTAGGTTTCTACTATCGATCTGGTTAACCAGGGTGGAGTCCCTCGTCTCTGTGTTCAGCCCAGTATAGCTCTAACTGCTGCAACCATTTGAAGAGACAGAAAATCCTCCCCTTCTCTGGACAATGAATAAATGATTCCATAAAAACATGACAGAACAAACATTATGTCCCAGCATCACAGTGGTACCTGCTTCCTCAAAGGTGTTTATATTTTGTTGGTGTGTTTTATGGGATTCCTAACATAAAACATAGTCATAAAATCTGCAGTCATCATTTTATCCCCATGTAGCATACTTTTTGAGTCTCTTCTTTTAGTTCACTATAGATTGCATTCCTTGACTGGCTCTGTGTCATCCAGGGTGAACTCCAGAAATGATACTCCTTTTAAGTTGTTTCAATGGAAAAAAGGTTAGTATAGAGAATTGATTATATGCAAGACAGATAACTGCAAAGGCAAAAGGAGAACCATGAATTCATAGTAATTCTAAGTATGAGAGACCAAATTAAACAGGTTGGCTTTATCAGATCCTAAGAGCTCAATGAAAGGATTGCAGAAAAATTGAGCTTAGATCCCTACCCAACTGATGCTAACTCGCAGGTTGCAGGATGGACTCCGTAGAGATTTCTTCCTGAAGCAGGTAACTTCAAGGAATATAAAGTTGTCTTATACGTAGAGAGCCAGATAATAGGAAATAGAACTTTAAGCCCAGTGCTGCTGCTGTGGTTAGGAGCTGTGAGTGATGCTACATTGAAAGTAATGATGAATGGAAAACAAAGGATCCAGTCTTTCTCCGTCTTTTCCCTGTCTACCAGTGGCCATTTCATGCCCCACTTACCACAGAAAGTCCTGCTGCCCTACAACGTAGCTTCACAGTGGTAGGGCCATCGTCACAGAGCAGGGAGTAGAGAGAAGCAGAGACAAAGACAGATCTTGTATCTGCTGGTTCACTCCCAAAGCCTATTGCTGCCAGGGTTAACCCGATAGCCCCGATAGCCCCAATCTCCGTCTCTCCCTGCTAGGTGTCTGGGATCTGCACAGTTGAGCCATGATCTGCTGTTAACCCCACTCTAGTCCCTAAGGAGTATTTTAATAGCAAGCTGGATCAGAAGTGAAGGAGCAAGCATGCAAAGCATCCCAAGTAGGGTTTCAATCTGTGTACCAAAAGCTTGCCCCAATATCTTTACTGTTTAAAAATGAATATATTATTGTTATTAATATTTCCCATGATCTAGTTTTATAAGTATTTGGGATGAAAATCAATAGCAGTGCTGAAAATAAACATTTGGTTTTTACACTCAAATTTTCAGATTTCCTTCAAAAGCAATAGATACTATTTTTGCTATTTATTGCAGTATTATTGACACATAATTAAATGACTACGAAGCTCTATGAAACAATATTTTCATATGTTCAACACTGTAATAACTAGCATTGGTAGCTTGAAAATTTCGATCATATTTACTCTAAATGAATTTAGCATAAAATAGACTTTGATACCGTGTTTATGTATATAGTTGGGGCAAGCTTTAGTATAATTATACTAAAATTCTTATAATTATACTAACTTTTACAATAATTATACTATAAGTTCTTATACCTCCAATATTGTTCTTTAATTCTTTAACTTGGATTTAATCTTAATGATTCTTCAGCTGAATTCTGATGTGAGAAGGTCTTTGCTTTTCTGTTTGTTACTTAAGTTTCCGTGATGTAGATGACTGGCAGGAAGACATCTGATCAAGAAAGAAGTTTTCATTTCATTTTTCATTGGCTTATTGATAATCACATTACTGCGATAGAAGCTATTATTCATGCCTTATTGGTACTCACTGCATTAAGGGCACACAGCAAAAATTAATTATGCTTTTTATGATGCAATTTATAAGATAGTAACTGGTTACAGTGTCGTGCTGATGAAGTCTGTCATTTCTTAAAAACATTCTATATTGGGCCCAACACAATAAGCTAGTGGCTAAAGCCCTTGCCTTGCATGAAAGGGATCCCATATGGGTGCTGGATCTAACGCTGGCAACTCCACTTCCCATCTAGCTCCCTGCTTGTGGCCTGGGAAAGCAGTTGAGGATGGCCTAAACCCTTGGGACCATGCACCTGGGTGGGAGACCTAGAAGCTCCTGGCTTCTGGTTTTGGATCTGCATATCTCTGACCATTGCGGCCACTTGGGGAGTGAACCAGTAAATGGGAGATCTTTCTTCTCTGTTTCTCTTCTCTGTATATCTGACTTTCCAATAAAAATAAATGATTTTTTTAAAAAAAAGCATTCTTTATTTTAGTTTGACATGATCTTAGACATATAAATGAGAAAATGTATTTTTGCAAACTTTTTAAATAATTAATTAATGAGGCATTTTTACTTTCTGAATTTTTACCCAAAATTGGCTTTTGATTGTGACTTAAATTATGTCTTTCCACTTAACATATCATTTTCAATTTTTAGAGGTCAAAAATTGGGACAGATTTTCTAGAGTGGATATAACACATACAGAAATATTTAACAGTTGAATATAGTGAATGTATGTTGAGATATAATAGTTTAACACTATATTGATACCTCTCAACATGTATCCTAATATATTTCTGTTTTTGAAAATATAATGGATATCATTTCATCCTATAAATTTTCATCTTATAAAAGTTTTATGTACTTCAATTGAAATTTTGATTTTGAAGAAATTGTCTTTTTTTCTTGCATTGAAAATCAACCTGATGTAGCCCTTACTTAGTAACATCTTGATTTGAAAAATCAGTATAATTTTATATTAACATATTAAGAAAAACAGAAAAAATAAGAATATATAGTAATTCTGGTTGTTACGGCGACCCTTTTAAACAGCAGCTGAAACATACCAAGTAGTAGGTTATGCAAATTATAACGTGTTTTCTTTTAGGAAATTGCCTAAAAGTATGTTTCCAAGTTTTCTTTTAATCCTAACACTTTAATGTTAACGTGGCTGATGTTGAGTCCTGCCCTGACAAGGACAATGTCAGCTTCTTTGTGCAGCAGGGTCAGACCTTTCCATAAAGATAGAAGAAGGCATAGCAGCACCTCTAGGCTGTTAACTTGAAAATAGTAACTTAAATGTCTTGTGTGTTTTTGGAGTTAGCAGTTAGGTTTCCTGGCCAGCTCCTGGGGCAAACTGACTCTTAAGTTACGTGTGTTAGGCAACAGCAAGAAGCACTACAACAGTTTTCCCTAGAAGTCCAGAGACCGGCCTGCTTGTGGATTAGAGCTTCAGTAGGGGTGTTGTTTGTTGATATATTTGCAACACAAATCCATTAACTTACAGGGTCAAGGGGGTTAATGGAAGAAATAGTCTCGCCTTCCTATTATCTTGTAATGTTTTGCTGGGAGCTGAAGAAAGATAACACTTTTCTCTCCCAATATCTCTTGGTAGTTTTATAAATGGTGACTTCACGTTTCCATGGCTAAATGAATGATTAAATACCAGTATGGAAAGCTTTAGAATGCTGCTTCGTCAAGCTGGCAATTCAGACAAGTGTTCCGTCATGACCACCTTTGCTGAGGTCACTGAAAGACACCCATTAACGAAAACCAGGAGGTGTCTCGATTATTTCTTAATATCTATGTGTTAAGATTTCTCCCCCTGTTCCTTGTTAGCCAGCTTAGTCATCTTGCACAGAGGGAAAGAAATTCCTGAAACCTTAAAGGGAGATTGTCAGAACTACTTCTGCTAACTCCACAAGAAATTGTGTCTAAAGAAAGACTGTAACTCAAGCATCCTACAAATCCCAACTATTTTAGAAAGTGTAAAAAGACTATTTAAAATTTTTGTGCAAATGCAATTCTCATTTAGTAAAATGTGTTGATTATGTTAGATGTCATTATTTACAGAATTAATTTATCTAGATTTTTTTAGGTAGAAATAATTTTTTCTCTTTTTTTTTAAAGTCACATGTTTCAGTATAATGTGACTGATGAGATTAAGTTGCAGCTGTGCAATTTAAGTCACTGAAAGATCCTCCTTTCTTGTTCCACTCTGAAATTTTCTTAAAAATTCAACCAATTAGGAAACTCTCCAGTTTAATTAAAATAAGTATTTCCAGGAAACAGCAAGAGTATGGTCAAGTACTTCAGGAAACTTATGTATTCTTTCTTCATGAAGACCAGAATGCCGTTTTAATTTCATTTGGAGGTTGATTCAAGCCATGGGTGTGCAAATTTTCATGTAAGAGTTGTATTGAAATAATATCCGCCTTTTGAATCGCAATGTGCCGCCAACAGACATAGGTTGTGTGGACTTGATTTGACACAGCTTGGGTGGTGAGTTTGACGAACTCTACTAATTAAACTTGCCACAACAATCAGCACATGTGGACACACATGGTTACAGTCCTGTGATTCACCTATAATGTAGCTTGACAACACGTATTGCATTTTCTTCTTACTCAATGTTTATATAAAGGGGTTTGTTAGCACATAATTTTCTAATTCTCCTGACACTCTTTGAAAATAATAGAAGGGGATGGGAGACTATATTCACACCGCAGCTTAAAATAATCTAAAAAAAAAATGAAGAAACTTGTGGAAAACTTTTCCATAGCTGGGATTTCTTTTTCTTTCAGATTGGTTTTGGTTGTGTTCTATAATAGGTTACCCAGCATTTGGGGTAGCCTTCACGCGCTCCCTTCTCTTTGTTCTCTGTAAATAGGCAACTTTCCTCCAAGAAAGCCAATCTATATCCACGCCTCAGTTCTTTAGTCCCATAGACTTAAAACATTAGGCCAGTTTTTTCATTTATTATCCTTGATTGTCAAAGTGCAAACTTCACATATCCACTTGTGCATTCATTTGTATGTTCTTAAGCTTTTTAAAAATTTCAAAGTTAATGTTTTTCCTAAGGGATTTTTTTAAAATACTCTTTGTATAATCTGTTTATTTTTGTGCATTTCCACACCAGGGTTGTTTTTTTTTTTTTTCTCATAAGATATGGCTGTACTGATTGTATGTATTGGTTATGTGCTAAGGCAAATTTATAAAATAATCTCCCATCAGAAAACCAAGTGTGCCTTGGGCTGCCCGAGTGTACTCACTCACTGTGCTGTATCAGAAGGGGAGTAGCCACGATTCTAACTGGTGCTGATATGATGCCACGGCTGCAGGCAATGGCTTTAATCACTGTTCCACAGGATTGATCCCATTGCCCCCATACTTCTTGACCACTTTCACCCTTGCTCTTCACATTCACCCTGACTCTTTAACTAAAGATGAATTTGTTTGTTTATTTATAATTAGAGTTACAGAGAAAGAGGAAGACACACACACACACACACACACACGTCTTCTAGCCTCTGGTTTTCACCACAGACAGTTGCCATGCTCAACCTAGATCAGGAACCAGGAACTTCATCTGGTCTTCCATGACTTTTCCCGGGCCACTAGCAGAGAGGAGCATGCTGGACAAGAACTGGTCCACATTGGGATATTGATATTGCAGATGCGAGCTTTACCAGCTACACCACAATGTCAGACCCTGAAAATGGATTATAACTGTGAAGGACAGGAATGTGATCACTACTACAGGAATTTTGTGGCAAAAATTTGAATTAAAAGATTTGGAAGAGATTTTCACATATTCCTGGACATTCTTACACAATTGAGCTTCCCATTTCTAGTTATATACACTTTTGTTAAATGAAGATTTAAAGATTCAGGCCACCTTGTAGAAGTTATTAAATATTCCTTCTGTGACAAAATTTCAAGTAAGATTCGAGTGAATAAAAAAAACCAGTAGAGCCATTACTTTCCCCATTAGTAAAATGTTTGTGTATTCATCCACACATACACAAATATGCCTTTTAATTGAGACTCATACATCTTGACTATTAATATAAATGTACACCAAAATGGCATTTTGACATCAGAACTGATACACTGATACACACTTAACACTCCTTCTATAAAGCAAATATTGTTGAGACAATTCCATCTATATTCTTATTTGTTTTGTTATAAATGAATATCTCTGCCTCTATTCCTGTATTTCTTTATCTTTCTCTTACAACATAGACACGCACACATACACAATTATGTCAAAAAATTTCACTGTTTTTTACACTTTATCAGTATCTGCATAAAGGATTTAAATAGTTAGAATTGCTCACTTTTGATAATATTAGTGTTTCGCCTAACATTGGCTGTTCCTATAATTGAATTTTTTTATTAGTCATCTTATACCAGCTGCTTAATGTCAACACAGCTTTCAGTCTTAGACCCTGAGTTAAAATGAAGTTTTGCATACAGTCAATATTGTTTGGGGCTCACTAGTTCCCACTCCAATGATGTGCCGTAACACCCACATACAGCTTCATTTAAGACAAAATAATGGCTCCAGCAGAAAATCGCTGCAGCCTTCTCCTTTGTAAGCTGAAATTGAGGTTATGGCACGGCATATTGCCTGTGGCAGAATCTATTACCAAGAAATGGGGACCATGATTTGAAGTTGGCTGCAGTGTAAGCAAAATGAATTAATTATTAGCAGTGCAGAATTGAAGGAAAATACAGTTTCATAAAGTGAAATGTATTGGCATTTTAAAAGAAGACATGGCAAAGAATTTAATGATGAATCACCCAATATTTCCCACTCTTCTTGACTTTTGGAATATTTATTTGCCTGTCTCAAGATTCATATCCGTAAATTAGTCACACTTTACTCAGAATCCATAAGAATATTTCATGAAATGTTTTGTTCTTCCTTAATTTGTCATTCTCACATTTTAATATGTGACTCTTGTTGGTACAGTTAAATGGTTAAATAATGATTGGCTGAAAGGAGATTCAGTCTCATTCTTTTTGTAAAATTTATTTATTTGAGACAGAGACTTGAAAGTGGGTGTTGTAGTTGCTAATTTTGCCCCCAGACAAGGAGGATCTTCTGTGCTCCACCGGATGTTGCATCCCATCACACTTTTGTCGCTTCAGATTGCAGCACCGAATCAAACGGGTTGCGTAGAGAATTGAATGAGCAGTGAGCAAAGTTTCAGTTTATGATTCCTTTTGAAAATCTGCCAATGATGGTACAGAAAGATAAGATGGTCTGTTTGAGGGAATGGGTAGGTGAGCAGATAGCTAGCCTGCTAGATAGTTAACCAGCTGGACAGATAAAGGATTAATCTGCTGGATTAGGCTCCTAAACATAAAACACAGAGAAACCCAAAGTCTCTGACCCCCCCTTAAGTTTCTGTGTTCCAAACATTTGCATTTTTCTTTATGCTCTTACAACTACTATATTTATAGTGTGTGTGTGTGTGTGTGTGTGTGTGTGTGTGTGTGTGTGTGTGTTTGTTTTAGGAAGTCAACAGTTTGTAACACCATATGGATGAACTTGAGTAGGAATGCTACCACATCCACGGGATGCACCAACATCCAGGAAGGCCTTTGAAGTCTCGTAGAAGGTTATGTGTTTCTTAGAGTCTACAGTTCGCTTTGTGTTTCTGTTTTCAATCTGTATAAAACATTCTTTCAACTTCTAACATACAGCAGAGCTGTTTTCATACTTTTATTTATGTGTGTATTATGCATATACAAACAGTACTTTTAAAGATATATTTAGCTTTTTTATTGAATACCAATGTTGGGAATGGAAAAAATAGTTTATGATTCAGCAAGGTAAGGCATTGAAGTGCTTTTCATTATTGACTGTGTTTCAGGCAAAATAGTTGAACAAATTGGGTAATGGAACTAAATTACATTATATGAGGTGGTAGCCTTAAAGCTATCATTCTATTACGTGTTCTGATGAAATATAATTGCATTTGAGTTATGTAAACAGATAAAAAATAGATCATTTCAGGATGCAAAGTGAAAGATAAAGTACTGGTTATATGGAAAAGAAAGAAAACGATTCACCTTAATGAAAATTATGGTTAAAGCACTTATATTAACATTTTATAAGAACATACCTAGCTCAATATTTATCTCCAAGCTATATGATTTCAAGATATTATTCAAAGACAACCTGGCTACTCAGAAACCTTTTAATTTTAAACTGCTGATTTACAGTTTTTCCTTTCATCTTCTTGTTTTGAAGGCTTCATGTGGGAGTGCTAATTAATGTTAGGATTCTTAACTGACATACTTCTTGCTAAGTGAATAGAACTGTCAGAGCATTTTATTTTGAAACTGCACTTTTTTTTTGAACAATATCACATTTGACGTCGTGCTTGAAGAAACATTTTGTGGCAGTGAGCCAACGTATTCATTAGGAACATATTGCCCATGACCGACTCACTGGTTTATTTATTTCTGCAATGCTTATGGCTCCTACAGACCATACAGTTCTGATGTTGAAAACTTCATGTAAAAATGTGCAAACCAATCTATCTTCCTGATATTGGAATATCCAATTTAGAAAATTTTAAGTTATGGAGATGAAACTGTAACATTTTGCCTGCCAAGCAGATCTACTTTCCTGGGGGTGTCTTAGCTAGACCGTATATTCACTTTTGCATTCTTCAGACATGCATCTTGTCTTAACTTCCTCAGAAGCAGTTCCTACAGATCCCTGTGTGAGCAGTAGTTTATTTGGGAGGTTCCAAAAGATAATGAAAGAGGGATCAGAAATGAGAAGGAAAGAGCAGCCAACTTGAAAGATTAGTGGGGATGGTTTGACACCATTCCTCAGAGTGATTCCATCCAAGAGGAGAAGGGGACAGGATCTTTCTTACTCCCGTCAGACATTGGCTAAGTCCCACAGGGCTTCAACAACTTGGATTTCCCTGACACCTAGAGCCTGCTTACAAAACAACAGGGTAGCCTTCCAAGCTTCAGAGAAAACTGTGGAGCACAGATACAGACAGTTGTTGCTGGACATCAGTTGGAGCACACTAGAGCAATAGCAGCTGAGAGCTCTAGGTGGGCCATCTGGTGTAGCCGCTGTGTGTCCGTGTCAACTGCATAGTGTTGTTTCTTATTGTGTCACCATGTAGGGAAAGATGGAGGGGTCATTTCTATATCAGCTTATGGGTATTTATTGACCCCACTTGCTAGGAACTGCTGTTTCAGGAGTGGAGGCAAATGTCAGGGAAGAAAATAAAACACCCCTCTTTGGCCCTCAGTCAGTATAATGGGCAGAGAAAATTGGGAGCCACAGAAAGCTCTTGGCATTTACTCCATCTGTGGGAAAGTACAACACCCTGTCTCCCAGAGTGCCTGGCCCGTCTTGTAGCATTGGGTGTCTCCCCACCAAAGATGGATGAGTACAGAAAAAGGAGGAGTTAACCATCTGCTGTTCTTCTAGTCAGAGTACATTCGTAGTCATGGCTTCTGATTAAAATTTTCACATGATTCTACAGTATTTTGACATAGGAAAGTCAAGATCCATTTAGAGAAGAAAGATAGTGTCTTGGCTAGGATCCTGGGTTTATCCAAAGAGTCCTGAGGAGCATCTACCACACACAGAGAAGAGAGTAAGTACATGTCTTTTGGAAGAGTTCATGCTGAAAAAAAAAATTATAACCAAAGTGTTTGATTTGAGACCTGTGTTTATTAATCCAGATTGAGTGGCTCAACTACAACCTTGCGAATGGGAACCTTAACTTACCTAGAAAAGGATTGCTCCTTAGGGAGCATTTTCATTAGTTTCTTTCAGAGAGACCATAGAAGCAGCAACAGAGATGGTAATGGTGGCCATGGTTAATGTCTTGTCAAATGCTTGCTTATGTGTCACCAAGCATATGTTATCTCTAAAAGCTTGACAACAGTTCTGCAAAGAAGATTATAATATTTGTGTTACCTTAATGAAACTAAAGTCCAGAGATGGTAATTACACCTGTCTAAAATCGCAAAACTGGTCAGTCAGGATTTTAACCTGAATGTCTCAAATCTCTGTAAAGCTTTCCAGTGTGTTTAACAAATGTTATCTAGGAAAGCCACTGTAAAATTGTCACTTTGCTAGGCACTCTGCAAACCATTTTTAAAAAGTCAAATCCCCTTCCCGCATATGGTTTATGATCTAGTAGGATTGCTAAGCTACTCAACAAATCAATGCATATCAAGTGGCGTTCAATATGAGAAATACAGGTGCTAAGGGAGTGAAACCCACAGGAATTAATCAATTTTATGGATCAGAAAAAAAGGTTTTCTTGAGAAAGTGAATTTTCAGCTGAAAGTTAAAAGATTATGCCAAAAGAGGGCAGGGAATAAGAAAGGAGAGAATTCTTGGGCAGAGGTTAAAATATCTGTAATGCATCGAAAACAAATGATGTGGATATGACATAGGCTTCACGAGAGAAAATGCATACGGCGGAAGTTGGAGATATGGATGCCCTGTGAGGCATGCTGCTTTCATTCTGTTGCCATCCTCGTCCCAGAGGCCGCAGGATCACCCCTCTGGCTTTGGTGTGGTACGCAGACTGAAGACTGTAGACAGGTCCAAGGATGCTTCATTCTCTTTGAGAGATAGTCAGGGCCAACAAAGAGGAGTCTGCAGTGGGCTGGCAGTGAAAGAGGGAAAGAACAGTGGCATCGGCCGTGCTTTTGGTTTCTACTCTGGAACAGATGGAAAAGACTCGTCTGACTTTGTGAGATATTCTTTTCATCCCTGGTTGAAGATCTGGAAGAACTGCACTTTCTTATTTCTGGAAGGAGATGCTGACACAGATGTGACTTCTTTGGTATTTGAATGTGGTAGGACTAGAGATCATTTTTTATGTTCCTAAATTCTCATTTTCGGTTCTTTGCTACTGTGATTTTAAAGGGATTTTTCTTATAAAGATACAAACTTCTGTAGTATCCTCTGCTGAGCATGTGGCTCAAGGTTACGAAAGCTGGGCTCAGCCTGAAGTCGACTTCTTAACCTAAAGAAAAGACAATTTATGGCCAATGTCATTAAGTATGCTTCTCTAGAATATCATAGGCTAACTTTTTATCTAAGTATTATGAATCCAACTATAGAGGTTCATGATGTTTATTTTTAATCTTACATTACCATTAGCTAGTTTGTTACATCAATTACCCTGGCTTATATGGTGGAAATGGATTTTGTTGCATTCTTTTTTCCCCCCCTTTAAGGATTTAGAGTATTATGCTTGAGTGAATTGATTCGTAGGGATTCTGCTTTCTTATTCATGGTGGCTGCTGTGTTTTTGTTCTCCATCCAGTTAAGCTGGAAGCCTCTCTGTATAGCATTTGCACAGTGCTCACAGGATGCTGAGGTACTCAGGTGTCAGTTTTTCATTATGCCTGGACCATATGAGGTGCATGGAAAGCCTCCGGAATTGTAAACTCTAATTTCCCAATAACCAATAGTTAGAAAACCAGCGTTGTGCATTTTCATTTACACAGGGCTGTACATGCCAGCTCAGCTTACTACCTGCTAAGCCTCCTAGGTCTGTTGCAAAATGTGTGTTGGCAGTTTTCCAGTCTTGCTAAGACTCATAAATAGATGGCTTTCATATGAAATGTATTTGGTTTGGCATATTGACACTGGAATACATTATTTTTAGCGGTTGAACAAATTAAAATAAAATGATGTCTCCATTTTTTCAATGTAATAGAATGAGCATAATTAGGGTAATATCTTAATCTAACAGATAGGATTTAGATTGCATACTCACAATAACATAATTTTGCTAGGGGGAATTTACATGTTTCTGTTTCCTGATTCTCTTGATGACCTTCCTGCACACCCATCAGTAGGGCAGAGTTTGCAGAACTTACAGGAAGACCCGATGGTGAAGTCCCATAGCCACCAGTTCAGGATTTCACTGGTCATAGGTACAGCCTGGGCAGTTGGACTTTTGAAATCTCCCAAATTATTCCAGGTCACAACCATGACCGAGACCCACAGTTCCCAGCTCGCTAATTCTCCCCATTCTTCCCTTGTCTCCCGGTTTCCCTTAAATCTGTTTTAGATCTCAGAGCATGGTTCTGGCAGTTTACTGCAAATGTATCTGCTTTATTTTATACTTTTAAATGGATAGATAACACTCCGTTTAAGTTTCTAATGTTTATCGACCACTCTGTAAAGCACGTATTTGGCATCTCACATCGCTGAGCAGGATGGGCCCTTTTTCTAACATCTTAACAGACAAATGCTTCCGATTTTAAGAAAAATGTCTTAAATAAAAACATATCACAGAAGATGTGGATGAATTCATAAATTCCAGAATTGATATTTTACTTATAACTAATATTTATATCTTTCATTTAAAATCAATTTTAGATTGCTTGATCCTTTGTAACATGGCACATATAACTTATACACCATTCTGCCTAACAGTAAATTCTGTCATTCACAACATGATCCTGGACCCTTCCAGGAGCGTGATTGGTGGCATTACAAGACCTGGAAAAGTCCAAGTCTCCTTTAGGTGGGTCATGCTCAAAAGTTAAAGAAAAAGAACTGGATTTGGGATATTTTTATATCACATAAAATATTCATTTAACTGAGGCGTATGAATATTGTGTTGAAAATAAAATCTTTCATTGTGAAACTGTTGGGTTTTTCACCATGCCCATGTAAAACAAGCTCTGTCTCTCTCTCTCTCTCTTTTTCATCAATGAGAAAAAAACGTGAAGGTCTTTATTGTAATTTTTTCTCTAAAACCTAACAATGTTGTCATTATGAATCATGCGGTGATGATTATCTTGAGTCATTGTATTCATCTCCTGTCCATGTTTCTAACAAAGCTATCAACTAATTCTAACTTGGATTTCTGGGTCTAGAATCAGTGCAGTTCAACAGTTTCTAAAAACGGTGTCTCCATGTTGCTACGCTTAAGCACATTCTCCAGCTTCTGATCTGAAATGCATACTGTGGTCTTCATCGCCTGGCTGCTCCCATAGTGCACTTACACAGCACAGCTTCTGTAACTGCTCATGGTCAGCGGTTTGGGCATCATAATTCCATGTTTATCAATATGCATCTTATTTTTGAATACGCAAAGCAAATTATAACTTAAGAATTAAATTCTCACTTCTGTGTATTGCATTTCTAGCAAAAAAACTTTCTGGTCATGATTTGTTGATCTTCAGAAATGTTTGTTTTCCGTTTTAAATTTATTAACTTGAGACTGTTGTTCATGTACAAGACAAGTGCTTAAGTTATTTGTGTGAAGACACTTTAAGAAGTTTTAGACAATTCATATTATGAAAAAATAATTATATACAGATTTTAATTTTGTGTCAGAATAAGCTTATGTTTTAAATACGTTTCCATGAATTTTGGGAAGCATGTTTTTAATCGTTAAGATTAAGTTATCAACAAATAGAAATCCTCAAGTAATGGTGGCTTAAGTAAGGTAGACAACTTTTTCCTTTTTACCCTTGTGGAAAATAAGTAATGAAGCAATAAATAAGCAAATACCAGAAGGAACTCAGAGCTGGGATAGTGGTTTAAGTATCTCAGTTTTTGCAATGTTCACATGTGACTTCCATCCTCAAATTTGCCTCATGACCCAAGATCGCTGCTGGATTACCAGTCATCTCAACAAGAAGAAAGCTGAAATAAGGAAATGAAAAATTTGCCTTCCTAAAAAATCTTTATAAATCTTACCCATGACTCCTATTTTGGCCTCATTGGTCATAACTAAGTTACATGAGCCTCCCTTTGCTGAAAGGAACACTTAGAACTGTGCAAAATCTATTGTGCTTGATATCATCCTAAATAAATTGGATATGGGTAAAGGCAATAGTAATCTTTGCCATATCTCAGTTTTCAGACTGATATATTGCAATATACGCCCAAATTAAAAACCCTCAAATTACACATATTTATATTGCTTCTTGACAGATGGTAAACCAAACAGTATAAGTAAAATACTGGGAACCTGCTACACTGATGGTGAATTTAAGGATTTTTCTCAACAAAGACGTGTCATAGAAGGAATAATACCAGGATAAATTTCTTACCATTTCTTTTGTTTATTTCTATTTATTTGAATGGGAGAGACAGATAAATCCTTCACTTCCTACTTCATTCCCCAAATTTGCAGCTCTGGACCAGGTTAAAACCAAGTCTGAAACTCCATCCTGGTCTCCAGCTTGGGCGCCAAGGATCCAAGCTCGTGAGCTGTCGACTGCTGCCTTTCAGGGGCCGTGAGGAAAGTGCTGGGTTGGCGGTAGAGCCAGGACACTAACTCTAATTGAGGTGTGGATATCCCGAACGCCATGTTAATTCTTGTTGTTCCAAAAAACCCACTGTAGTTATAGAAGAATTTCTGATGATTACATAAAAAATGCAAAATCAGCCTGTCAATATTTATGACAACTTCATTTATATATATATATATATATATACATATATATTAAGTTATATGTATATATATATATATAAATGAAGGTTACATATGTGGCTTAGGCTTATTTGGCCAATCATCAAAGCCAACCTAGAACTCATGAGCAACTTAAAAATTTTGAAGGTCTCGGAAAATAGTTTTGATAGTCACAGTAGTGAAAACAGTTGATTCTTTAAGCACTATTCAAAATCTGCAGGAATCAGTAAACTGTAGAAAAATTATTTAAAAGGTGATTATGTTTTCTGTTATCTAGTGCTACCAAGCGACCCTCAAAATAAACATAGGATCTTGAAACTACAATTATTTATTAGGTGACAGTTGGGTAGGGATGGCTCATACATGCTGAGTGTCGTAAATGATGATCCTTTATCTGGAGACCGGCGGGTCCACTTGTAGGTTGTGCACCTGCACGTGGTCGGCAAATCCATGCTGGCTTTTGAGCATGCAGTTTCTCTGCATGACTAATTTGAACTTTTTTTCCAGAATGGTAGTTAATTTCAACAAGGAATTCTCTTAAGGATGACTATTCCAAGAGAACAATAAACCCAAGGGTAGGTGTTTGTCAAGCTTCTTGGCCAAATCTAGTCCTGTGGCAAAGGCCAGAGTTCCAGTGGGAGGATCTACCCTAGCATAAATACCAGGATACATCACTCTTTTGGGGTCCTCAGAGCACCTCTGTCACAATAGATTCTATTTATTTGACTACTATTATGTACTGTTCACTATCTTTAATGGCAAAATTGCTCAGACAGAAAAGCAAAATTTTAAATATATCACTTGTCCCATTTTCCAGGTAGGACAAATGAGGCTCAAAATGTTTCAAATAGTCTTCAGAAAATCACAGAGTTCCTAAGTGCTCAGGCACCGTATTTCAGCCCAGCTCTTAGTTTACAAGTCCTGGCCTAATTTGCACAGTCCCTAGCTGCCTTCCTAAGCAGGGAGCCCATGCATTGCTGGCAAGCACATCCATGACGGTGTGCCCTTACTCTGCAGCACAATAAACGCCTTGCGATGTGATACACTGCTTTCCGAATGGAGGACAAGGGAAAGAGATTCCTGAACATTGTAATTAACCAAGTACAGCCCCCATGCCGTAGAGACGCCTGTCGGTGAGAACTACAAAAGGAAAAGTGCTAGCAGTGGGGCCAGATAAGAAATCTGCTCTTGTGTGTTCTGTCCTACCGCAAGCGCTTCCTTCTTAGCAAACCTGACCAGTGATAACAACATCTGAGGTCTTTCTGCGAAAGCTCTCCATACTGGTACCTTCCAGGAATACAATTTTATAGCACAGGCATTGGAAACACGCAGTGCTAATGCTTTTCAATTTACCTATTCCAGCTCTCACATTACCACTGGACTGCCCTTGTCAAAATAGGCATGGATCATGCATGTGGTCATGAAATTACATATGTATGTGTGTGTCTGTGTGTAATTTTGCAGCATCAAAATGGTTCTTTTTTTTTTTTTTTTTTTTGATCTTTGGCAGATTAGAGTTCTTCAAAATGTGAGAAGTTAGTTACTTATCAAAGCATTAGATTAATTAGCCGGACCTGTCAGACCAAACAGAACTAGCCATGTCTTTTAAATCTCTTAATATGAGCCAATTTTCACAATAACCTGTTTCAATCATGGCCTTCACCTTTTCAATTCCTGCTCGTTAGTGACCTGGTATTTGGGCCTGTCTGAAAAGGAGAACATCCGTTGTGTTAAACAGGGCTCATTATGGATTATGGGTTTCTGGACAGGGACGCCTGTGCACAAAGCACTGCCCTCCTGTTTTCCTCTGAATTGCTAATTGGACCTTCCTCTTGTTTTTACAAGCAAAGGCTAAGCTTCAATAAGGAGACAGACTTTTATAATGTCACAGTTTGGGTTGTACTGAAGAGCCAGTGACCTATCATTATCAATACAGATGTGGAATTTGAAGTAAAGCATGTATTTGGGTTTGCTTGAGACAATAAAAACGATGATTGCTTTTAAAACTGGTAAAACCCTGAACTTGATGGAGGTAGAAATTCATTGAATGCATCACCCTGCAATAGCTCAGTTCCCTAAAGGATAAAATACAAACTCCAAATGCTCAGAAATAAATACCAGATAGTTTAAAGAAATGGATGCAAGCTTGAACCTATAACCCTTGCAATGACTTTTAAGGAAATAGATTTTTTTTTTAATTTCCAAAAGAAATACATGCATTCCTCTATCCCCAAGGTTTTGACATTGTTGTTGTGTATCTTGCTAATGTCACTAACAGAAGGTCTTTTCCGTTTTGATGTGTATTTTTCAATTTATTGTAACACGCTATTTTATATTACTTGCAGTAATTCTTTTCCTCTCTTTTTCTTTTCTTACAAAATTTACTGATTTTTTTTCCTAAATTACTCCAGATCCTAATAGTCTATCTTGCTTTTGGCAGAATCCTTATATCTATTGAAAGTCATTTTCTTTTGTTGAATTTCATTCAATGAGTGTCTCTCCAACAGCTTCTTTCAGTGGCAAAACATTAAACTACTTCTTTAGGGCTTTCGGGTTGTGTTTGTATCATGTACCCACAATTCCATCCTTGTAATAAAACAAGCATCCTGATTAATTCACTGTACACTTCAATTGAGTTGTCTATGGATGTGATTAGTTGAAACGTCAGTACATAAATTCCTACGATTTTCCTGGTAGTGTTCTCGATTTTAAGAATCCCAGATTTCATACACTTGAGGTTAGCAAATTCGGCAGACAGCCTAAATGCAGCATCATGTTAATGGAGTCCTGGAAGCTGCTGGTGTTAAAATGAGTAAATTAAGGAGTCAACACTGCTTATTTAGGCACATTAGGATAAAATAGCATGAGAGCTTGGACTTCACAAAAATCAATTCAGTACGCAGAGTGCACATCCATCAAGGCTTTGTTAGGATGTCAGAGGGGAGAAGAAACCTGTTGTATTTTATGAGGAATGTACTTTAGCACACTCACATCCTTGGATGCTTGCGACATTTGCTGTTATGCAGTTGCTTCAAGGCAACCGTGGAGTCGCTGGGGACCACTCCAAATGCATTTAAAAATTAAGTTGGCATCAAATGATTTATTGAGTTCTTTATTGATATCCTCGGGTTTGGTTGTCAGTCTACACGGTAGTATCCCTCCACCATGCCTGCAGTAAATAGGAAGTTGTAACAGTTATATTGCTATTTGGGGCAAGTTATTTTTCTCTGTCCAGTCTCCATATGACAACAACAACAGCAGCAGCAGCAAGAATCCTAAGTGCAGCTTTACTGGAAAATATATTCCAGATGCAAAAGGGTGCTTTAGACAGGATGTGTGGTTTTGTTTTTGCAACAACCTGTGGATAGATATTATCCCCTCTCTAGAATGGAAGTCTAACTTTATTTGCTTAAACAAAAGCACAGACCCAAGTCCATGCCATTGGCCACAATTACATTAAAAGGAATTTATATCCCCTTTAGATTTGGGTTTTGTCCCATGATTAACTTCAGAGGTTATGTTTCACAGATACTACAACACATTTCGCTATATTTTATTTTATTTTATTTTATTTTATTTTATTTGGGGCAGAGAGGGAGTGAGATCAAATTTCCCCATTTACCTGTAACTCAGTAGCTGGGCTCAGTGAAAGTTGGGAGCCACAAAGCTAATCAGGTCCCCAAAACACGCAACAAGAACTCCATGATGTCTGCGTCCAAGGTGCAGTGCCAGCAGAAAGGTGCAGTAGAAGCTAGAGTAGGGAGGTAATGCGATGTGGGACACGGATCTAACCCACTAGGCTGAAGGCCTGCTTCCTGTCTTCACTTTGCGTTGAAGTACGCATGTCTGCCTTGAAGAAGAAAACATGTTCTTGGACCATACTTCTTGCTGTGTTCTCTCTCCAGCACTATTAGCTTTCACTATTTGATGCATGGAATGTTAGAAATTTAATTTTACTGGCATAATTATTGATTATCATCTAAGTAAACACTTTATAGCAATAACGGAAATGCAACCATTTGATTTCTTCAGAAACTATCTAACAGCGACTTGTCAAATGAGAAGCAAAGAAGTATTTCAGTAGTTTCTTCTCGCTGGGAAAGGCTGGGGAAAGGTACATTTCAAAAGCACCAATAGGAGCTTGAAGCCTCAGCGAGTGTGGGACTCTAAACATGTTGTGCTGTGTCTTTTCTCCATACAAACACATGGGAAAATGTAATGTCTTTTCCAACTGAACTAAGCATTTTTCATGCACTGAAGTCACAACTTTTGCATTTTGACATTCAACAGCCAAAGTAGTATTTCTTTTGTCCTTCTTTATCATTTCATTCCAACTTTAGGTCTTAATAACTGTATGTGGGTTTTTTTCCCTTGTATTAATTCATAACCTTTTACATTTTCACTTAAAAGAAGCGTTTTACATATTATTTTTGAAATATCTGAATTGGCAGCTTCACTGCCCTCCCACTTGAACACAAGGACTTGCCCAAAGCACTGAGAAGTGACGAATGAGTGAGAAATGCATACAACTTGGACATGCTGGATGGAGGCATGAGCCACTTCCCAAGAACAGCCGTCAGGGGACATGCTTAAGATGGCACACAATTTAAAATGTGAATTGTGTATTTCTGGAACTTCGCATTTAATATCTTGAACTCAGGTCTACCATCGTTAACAGAAACCACAAAAAGCTAAACTTTGCATCAATGAAAGTATTTTCTACCCATGTTTTTACCACGATCTCTGTCCTTGTTTGTCTTCTGTTACAAATTTTACTTTTTTATTATGGAATTAATATAGGCTTATGGTTACAGTTTAGGAAAATCAGGAAAGCATAATATATATTATGTAATATATGTACAATATATAATATATATAATATAATATGTGTGTATATATATATATATATATACACACTTTTAGGTACCCACTGCCAATAGTTGGTATACTTTTGGATTTTTCATATATGTTTTCTGTGTACCCATAATTTCTTTCCTATGCATGTTATATATAATTAGCCCATGAAACTAATTTTGTGCTATGGCACATTAAAATGTATCATAATTTATGGATTTTTAAAATAATTTTTCCCTTTTTTTTGGAAGCCGGAGACAGAAAGAGATGCTGCATCTACTGTTTTACTCCCCAAATGCCTACGACAGCCAGCTTTGAGCAGGAATGAAGCCAGTGGCCCAGAACTCAGTGCAGGTCCCCCCACATGGTAGCAGGCATGCAAGTACTTGCGCCATCATCCACACCCTGCTGGGGTGTGCGTTCGCAGCTGGATCAGAAGTTGAGGAACTGAGACTTGAGCCAGGCACTCTTGGAGGGGAAACTCAGCCATTGTGCCAAATGACTTCCCCCGTACGGGTTTTAGTTAATTACCTACTATTGGAATTTTAGTTAATCCTGCGCTGCTGAAACTGTAAATAATGTTTCCTTGAGCCTCCGGTAGGTTCGACTTCTGTGAAAGAAGGTTAAAGGTTAGATGTGCTTGGAATCCAGATATGTTACCAAGACACCCTCTCAAATTAAACTGCTGTGTCAAGTTTTCTGAATCTTTCACATTTAGCATGATCTTTCATTTCTTCCTTCACTCTCTCAAAGCCATTTGCATACTTACAATGCAGAAATTATGCAAGTCCCAAGATGTAGCAATATTGAGAGACTGTTGCTTACTAGACATGTGAAAGCAGAATTACAGAAGCAGGGAGACAGAAAGAAAGCAACATCTTCGCTCTGCTAGTTCACTCCCCAAACGACCACAATAGCCAAGGCTCAGCCTGCTGAACCCCAGAGCCTGGAACTCCATCTGGATTTCCAACACTGGTGTAGGGACCCAACACTTTGGCCATCTTTTGTTGCTTTCCCAGCTTCATTATCAGAGAAGCAAATGGTAAGTGGAGCAGCCAGGACTTGAATTGGCACTCACATGGGATGCAGGTATTGCTGTACCACAACACCAGACCCTGTTCTATCTTTCAGAGAAGTTCGATTCATGAGTTGATAATGCATCTTTGATAAACTGATGCAGAATATTGTATCTGTTATACAAGCTTGATATTGAATTAAGCACACTCTCTTACCTATGTATGGGTCTCAAAGAGCTAAAGCCGTTTGGTTCCTTTATTTAAAAAAAAAAAAAGTGACCTCTAATCATTGTTGGTGCAATATTACTGTTTAACATGAAGTGTGTTTCTAGTTTTCTCTTTTATCTGTGGAATGTATGCTTGGTTGACCAAGAATCAGCAAAACCTCTCATTAGGGCATTACGGTTCATTAGGATTCAAAGAGGCATCACTGAAATTTGAATTGACCATGCTGTGATTATCCGGTCTTTCGAAGTGGTAACAGGCCAACATTACATTATATGCTTTAATTCTGCCATGGTTTTCAGAGCTTAAAAAAGGAATGTTTAAAATGGGGACTGGCGCTGCGTCCTGATAGTAAAAATGCTACCTGTGGTGCCGGTGTCCCGTATGAACATTGGTTAGAGTCCAGGCTGATCCATTTCTAATGTGACTGCCTGTTCATTGCTCTGAGAAAGCAGCAGAACATGGCCAAGTGCTTGGGTCTCTGCACTCATGTGAGAGACCAGGAAGAAATTCCTGGCTCCTGGCTTCAGATCGCCCAAGCTCTGGCTTCTGTTGCCATTTAGGGAATGAACCCAGCAAGTGGAAGATTTGTTCTCTGTCTCTAAATCTGCAATTTGATAAATACATAAACATTTAAAGAAAACAGTTACATTTTATGTTATATAAAACATGGATAAGCTTTTCTGAGTTGTACTCTTTTTATGAATACAATAACTTTAAAAAAAATTAGATTCTTAGGAAAAAAACAATAGAATTTTTACTTGCAATATGATACCAAGTTTTTTTTCACTCACTACAAAGAATATGTTAGTGTAAAATGTATTTATATTTCATTTTCACAAACTGGGAGAAATATCTGAATGTGCCCATAGCATTAGAAAAATCAATAAGTAATCTAGATATTGATTTACTGAATGCTCAGCATGCAGATGGAGAGAAATCATATACAAAATGCAGCAATCTGATTAAAAGTGAAGTAAGGATGAAATTACTAATAGACAAGGAATTACTAGGGCATGCATATAATTTTAGATCTATAAATGAATGGCTTATTTAACCTAAATGATAAAGAAATATTTCAAGATTTACTTAGGCACTTGAGAAGCAATAATATACCATAATTAGACCAGCCAAAAATATTCCTAATCAAAATGGGCACACAATATCAGTTTGCCTTACCTTGCCTGCTACAAAGATGCTCTAATAAATAATACTTTTACTCTTTAAAATTTTGTTTACAAACACTTTAGAGGTAGGCATTTGGCATTTCAGAGGCATGGTTGGTGTGCATGCATCCCATAGCAGAGTGCCCAGGTTTTTTCCCAGCTCCAGGGCCAACTCCAGCTCTTTGACCAAGCAGAACCCAAGAGGCAGTTGGTGTTGAGTGCCTGGTCCCTGCCATGCAAATAGCAGTCTTGAATTGAGTTCCTGGCTTCAAGCCTCAACTGCCTTAGCCCTGGCTACTGTAAGCATTTGGTGAATGACCCAGTAGATGTGAACTTTATCTCTCTCTCTCTCTCTCTCTCTCTCTCCTTCTCTCCCTCCTTTTCTTCCTCTCTGATAAATAAAAACAATTAAAACATAATAAATTGAACTAGCTTTATTTGCACCTGGTCCAATCCTTCCATAGATGCTTTTAAATCCTAGTGTTGGCCATTTTATCTGCACTTTTGGTTCTGGGAGCTGGAGCATAAGCAGCTCTCCCTCAGATGGAGGTACAACAGTGGGTTTTTGGATGCTGCCTCCTTTGTTCACCTTCTCAGTTGGGTATCAGCACTGAGATAAAATGGCCACTGCATTACCTCTCTACGCAGCAAAAGGCTCAATGGATGGATATGTGTCCAACAAATCTTTATTGAATAAGTTAATTACCCTGGATTATTATCTTCTGGAAAAGTGTCTAACAGATGTAAATCCGTTCTCTAAGTACATATATGTGTAACTGTGTATGAACACCATGCATTTCCATTTCAGATTACTTCCTGTTTTATTGACATGACTAGTTATAGGCATCATAATACATGGGAAGAATTAATAGAAATGCTGTTTAGACATTCCTTTCAAATATCCATAACTTCTTCTCAGTTACTCACCAACCTTCCTACCTATTTCATTGCTAGGCACCCCGCCCCCTTCAAGCCTTTAAGAAGCAAGTACCAAAAGAAGCTGCTTTATTAGTGTTGGATGGTCATGGTATTTTAAGTTTGTCATGATTTTAATTTGTTTTTCTTGTGTTGAGTAATCTATGCAACTGTGGTACAAATGTCAGATTCACTGTTCTTAAAAGATTTATTTATTTATTTAAAAGCAGAATTACAAAGAGATAGAGAGAGACACCAAGAGAGAGCGTCCATCCTCTGCTTCACTCGGCAAATGGCCTCAATGGCTAGGGCTGAGCTAGTGTGAAGCCAGGGACCAGGATCTTCTTTCATGTCTCTCAGGTGAATGCAAGGGTCTCAGTACTTGGACCATCTACCACTGCATTTCCCAGGCACATTTGCAGGAAGCTGGATCAGAAGTGGAGCAACTAGGACTTACACTGCCGCTCACAGGGATGCCGATACCACAAGTGCTAGCTTAACATGCTCTGCCACAGTGTCATTTCATGATCATATTAGTCTTAGTGACACATCTTGATTTTACTGTTATCTTAAGGTTAGTATTGCAACCTGAGCTTAAAAAGGTGTAAATTCTTATTATACTCATTTCTCCCCACACCCACCACCACCACCACAAGCACATACTCACATAAACACAAAACTTTTCCCTTGTTTTTTCTGTAATTAGTCTTCATTGAATCAGTCAAGTTGAGAAACAAGACACTGGCAGAGCACCCTTCAGGGTGGAGGCGAGGGTCTGGATCCGTAGGTGTGGCGTTTTTCAGACAGTTCATGTGAGGGCATCGGCTGTGTATCCTGAGTTCAGCCCAGCTGTGTGCTATTTGCCTTTGGGTTCACCCACAATGTACTCCTTCCGTACTCATGCCACCATTCATTGACAGCATTAGTTACCAGGCTAGCAGATCCACCAGATCTCAAGCTGTGATCCTCCAAACCTGCGGAGAACATAAACTGCTTTCAGGTGTCCTCCCAGGTGCCTCCGTTGAAGTAATTAAAAAGCTGATGAGGATCCCTTCACTGCTGCCTCCAAGAGAAACCCTAAGGCAAGACCCACAGTTGCTCTCAAGGCATTTTGGAGTCAAACTTACACCGTTCCAACAACGGGCTAGAGAGGACTCGGTACAGTCAGAAGTAATCTCCTAGAGGTTGTAAGTACATATACTTTCATTATTATAATGATTAGCTTATTCCTATCTGCGCGTCAGCCAGTCATGATGCCTTTCTTAGTTGGGCTTCCCAGCAGACGAAAGCCTCAGGCAAGGCCTCAGATACAAGCGGTTTACTTAGCCCATGATTGGGGAGGTGAAAGTAAAGGAGCAAAAGGAAAGCTAGGGAGCAGATTAAAAAAGAAATGTGTTGGTGAACAGGTGACCACTGTGGGCAACTTCAGCCCAGCCCTGCTGGAAATGCACGGAAGACTCACACAGAAAATGCAGCTCGAGCTGTGTCCCTCTATGCAGCATAGCACACTAGAACTTTCTGTGTTGATGTTCTATATCTCAACCGTCCCTTATGACAGCTGCATGTAGCTACTGGCACTTGAAATACGGTTAAAGTAACTGAGGAATTTAATTTTTTATTTTTACTTAAATGTCAACAGACACGTATGGTGAGCGACTTCTGGAATGGACAGCACGTTCTACAGGGATTTAACATCTCTTGTGGGTGAGGGTCATAGCAGAGGAGGGAGTTAACCTCTTGCTGCTTCCAAGTGGCCTTAAGGAAACTGAAATAGACGCTGACACTTGGGAGAAATCCTGAGGAAGGAACATTGAAAACAAGAAATGTTCAGATGGGATACTGCCTTGCAGTGAGGAAATTATCTCCAGTGGCCACAGAGAAAAATATGTATAGATTAGAGAAACACACCTGAGGTACAAAATGCCTGTTTTTGGTGCCTTTCAAAGATTTGAAAAAGTGACAGTTGGGTACATTCAAATCTGCTTTAACAGTTTGGAAGCATCAAAGCTCATTTTGTAAGAAATGTAATTTTAATCATAATCCTGAAATTATAAGGTAATTTAATTCTTTGGAACTTTTTCATGTATCTTTTTTTTAATGGCTTGCTTTTGCTTTTAAAGTTTTAATCATTTTGACTTTACGTCAGGCACTAGAACAAAACTATTGGCTCATTTAAGGTAGTGTTTTGCTGGGTTCTCAATTATTATATATTGAAATGCAAACAGAAAATCTGCTTTCCCTTTTTGTTTTCATAGGATAGTTGAACTAGTATAAACAGCAATATAGCACTTTTCAAGTTTTTTGTTGTAATGAATGCCATGGCTTTATAGATTGCAGAAGTTAAATAGGAATAGCATAATCAAAAATTATGGCGAATCTAGTGATTGAAGTTGTGAAACGATGATCAGCCTTTATTTTTGTAAAATTTAACTTCAAACATTGTATGAATATTTTAATTTTTTGAGAAAATGCTGGTTGTTGTTAATGAAATATGTCAAGCTCGTAAAATGCAGGTTTTTATACCGCAAATGAAACAAATAACCATAGTATTGCTGTGTAGATCTAAAAACACAACACTTACTCTTACTTTTTGCATTTCTCTGAAAGCAATGTTTAAAGGTTAAGTATAAAGGCCAAAATTTGCATTTAAATGGAGATATTTTAAGAAGAAATGAGAATTTGTAACTTCCACATTTGCTGCTGAGGTGTGTGTGTGTGTGGTTTGATAACAGAGAATATACTAGAAGTAGCAGCTAATTGATAGAAAATATTTAGCTTGGTGAACTTTTCAGGATATGATTTTCATACCCTTTAGGGAGGTATAATTGGGCTCTGTGATGAATTCAAGTGTGGAAAATGGTGTTTGGTAGCTACCATGATGTAGAATGTTTCAAACCAGTTGAAGGCAAGGGTCCTCCTCACTGTACACTCTGTGGAAGTGATAAGTTAAATGAGAGGGGACTGGCTGAATGTGTGCTGTTGTCATGGGATATTACATTCCTTTGCCTAATGCATTCACTGCTTCCATTTTAATATTGAAGGAAATACTGTGAAATGTGTTAGGTAAGTTTTTTTACATTTGCAAAATACAGTGGACATTATAATATATCTACCCATTAGGAACTTGAATCACTTATTAAAGTAATTTTATTCTGCCACGCCTTCTAAATTCTGTTAACTATTGCCAGCGATCGGTGGAATTAGGATAATAGATATTACTTAGGGAGACACTGGTTCAAAATGTGTTTTAAATGACACTTTCCTGTGTACTGATTGACTACTGGTAAGTCTGTGTGACACTGCACATTTCTGTGTGTGAGTGAGTGAATAAGAGAGAGGCCGATTCATCAAAACTGATTCCTCCCTCTGCATGACACGCAGCAGCCAATTGCTATTGTATACATGTGAACTCCTTCCTAACACCAATTTTATCTCAATTATGTCAGTTCTTTGGCGCTGCTTGTTCTCTCACAGTCACTTCTCATTTATTTCTTTGCCTCAGACACATGGGAGAGAAGGGCAGCCTTGGGACCTCCTGGGCATTCACCTGGAGAGGCTTGGGCAGCATAGCGCCCAGTGAGGTGCACCATGAAGACAGGTTTTTAAAGCCTGAGTTCTGCTCGTGAATAAAAGAAGATGTCAAATTTGAATTAGCACCCAATTTGTTCCGGGTCCGAGATGATACAGACAGCATTCAGGGGATTTTGGAGGCCATTCCCTATGTTAAGCCATTGGGAAATTGATATTAGATAATAATAATAATAGTAATTGATATGCTCCTATGATGCAAAATGTGTACAATGCAGGCTCTGAAAGTGTTAAACAAGGGTAAGGGCATATACATAGGAAATAACACAGGATCATATGGTGCCCCTAGAAGTGACGCTGGTTGCCCAACTTCATGACTGGTGTCTGAGGTTGACATGTTGCTGAGTCAGTGGTTACCTGTTCTCATACAGGACCACAGTAGTCTCTGACCACTGCTCGGAGTGGGAGCACTGTGCTGTTTTTCCAGAGACTAAACCTAAGGAGTCATTTGCCATTCTAATTGCATTTTCATCTTTATTGCAGCTGTCTAAATGCAACCCAAACACTATGCTAGGCCCTACCATTTGTTATTAGTCTGGTTAGGGCTAAGCAGTGATTTTTTTTCAGTTAATCTCTTCTAATATATTTCTTGCCCAAGAAAACAAGCTGAGTTGTTAGAGACGTAGTGGAAATGGTCTCTATGTCAAATAAAGTCAGCAATGAAAGATTTTTAGCTAAGTGCTTTTTTATTCTTATTTTTGCTAAGTGGATTTAAAACCTCAGATGGATTGTTTTATAGCAAAATTTCCTAAGGAGCAAATTGTTCTTAGACATTAGACAAAGAAGAACAAAAACGAGCTCACACACACACACACACACACACACACACACACACACACACACACACACACACTGAGGGATCCCTAAACAAAATATTGGCAAATAATGGATCATAAGAAGTTAAACAGGTTATTTTTGCTTTTATGCAATACACATCAGATCTTTCACTTTGGAAATATAGTACCTATTTGGAAAATAGGTATTATACCTATAATATATACCTATAATATATACCTATAATACCTAAATAGGTATTATAGTACCTATTTCCAAAGTGAAATAGGTACTATAATATCCAAGAGGGACTAATGTATGCAGAGTTTCCAAAAATCATTTGACCTGGAGATGTGTTGTCTTGAAGTATCTCAAGTGAATAGTGTGCTATTCAGACACAGTTGTTAACTACCGATACTGCAGTCTTTCACAGTCTAAGAGAAAGTAGCATAGAATGTTGCAGGGTTCGTTCTTGCCATTTGTGTTTCAAAAAAGACAAAGGAAAAACGTATTTATATAGGAGGCTAAAGAGAACAAAGATAGATGGTGGGAGGCTGGGGCTGTGAGTAGATCAGGACGTGTGTGCGCTATAATGAAAACTATCAGCGGAACAAGATTCTCTGAACTGAAATAGGACAGACTCTGAAGACATCATTGAATACATGAAATTAAAAGTGCAATCCATACATTGCCCCAAGTATTTGAATCAATTCTACATGAGGAAATTGATGATGTAAACTTTTCTTTGGCTGCATCTTGAGGATTCATTTGTGCATGGGATTCACAGAAGCTTCTTAATAGGAAATCAAGTTTTCAGGAATAGGTCCTAACTTCGGCAATGACAGGCAGTGAAAGAGAATACCCTACTGAATTAATCATTTTGGCAGAAACACAAGAAGAATTTTAAAAGGTTTTGCTGCTCCAAAACCTGCCGAAAACAGTTAAATGATAACAAATATTGGATGATTCCAATATTTGGTGAAAAATGAACAAAGATGGGTTGGAAAGAAGTGTGTGTGTGTGTGTGTGTGTGTGTGTGTGTGTGTGTGTGTGTGTGTGTGTGTTTGTGTGTTTGTGTTAAGAGGAAGGCAGCTTTGAGGTGTGACAAGGAAAGCTGCTGCCTGCAATGAATGCAAGCATCACATATGGGCAAATGTTGATGTTCTGGCTGCTCTGCTTCAATTTCTGCTCCTCACTAATGGCCTGGAAATGCAACAGAAATTGGCCCAAGTGGACCCTGCTTCCTATGTGTGAGACCTGAAAGAAGCCCCTGGCTTCAGCCTGGCCCATCCCTGGCCTTTGTGGCTATTTGGAGAACAAACCAGAGTTTGAAGAGTCTTGGACTTTGTCTTTCTCTCTCTCTCTCTCTCTCTCTCTCTCTCTCTCTCCCTCTCTCTCTCCTTCTCCTTTTCTATTAAAGGAGAGAATAAAGGTTTTCTTTTTTATTTTTTAAAGACAACTTTTAATTAGCTAATCATATTTGGGTATAATAATTTGAGAAACAAATGCAATTCAACATTTTTGTGTTCTTTTTAATTAAGCATTTGGAGTGTGAATGGATATGTAGCAAAGCTCTGATAGTATATGCCCTCCCAATGGTTGTGTTTCTTTGTACATTTCTGAAATCCCCTACCTTTCTATTTGCCAAGATCACATATCTAAGATGATACTGAAAGGTCTTTTTTGAGATAAGCGATCACAAATAATGGAACTGACCAGACAACTCAATCAAAGAGATCGTCTTGATCAATCTTTCCCTAGGAACTGTCAGAAACATGTTTTGAAGTGACAGAATCTCATATTTTACATAAGGAAACAAGATATCAGCGGCTTTACCTATATTATGCCCTCCTGGGAAATTTGGTTTGGTTAATGTTTTGCATAGATGAAAATACCATTTTTATCTGGACAAGAGCTGGGCTGCACAGAAGATGTTACTGTTTTTTCAGTTCGTGTGCTGCTTTTAGTCCTTGATGCACTCCACAATGCACATACACACACGTCAAAGTAGATAGAATACCCCTGAAGGAAAAAATCAGATTGTACAATACAGGGGGGGAAAAGAAAAGGAAACACTGAACCAGTGCTAAGTCCACATTTTGGAGACAAATTGGTGAGTGAAGATTAAGAAAAGGGACAACAGTTCAAAGCTGGCTTTCTGTAAACGTGTGGGCATTAATATAATCCTGTACCATCTCTTTTGTCAGGAATCTTTAAATGCAGTGCCCAGAGAGATACTGCAAATCAGTTACTATAAAATTAGAATATGCTAAAAACTCGTAATTAATTGTACAAAATTCTTTTACAAGACCAGGCAGTGGTTCTACATTTTATGTTACATTAAAAACTAAGGAAACGTCATTTGTGAAATCCAATAAGGCAGAACATTATTATGTTCATATTGCAATAATCTGAGCGTATTAAAGGTGCCTTGTGGAATAGCTTGCATTACTTGACTAATTCTTGTCCTCATTATTGATGTTCTGAGGCAACTGTAATACCTACCAGTAAACATCTATTAAAAATAACTTCATAAACCTTTCCTAATCATCACAGACAGGATATTGTTTGCTGTGTTAATTCAAATTAAATATTATGAATTTGCTTTTATCTCCTTCTAAAATAAACACACACATACACACGTTTTAAGACACAGATTAGTGAACGGCAGAACTGCCACCCTTTATAAAGCTGTTTCAAATCTGTAGAGCGCCCGAACGTGATATAGTGAAGTGTGTTCACCATCCCCTGTGAGCATTAAGTGGTTTGGAAGATAAAAGAGAAAAAATCAGAAGTGAGAAGTCTTGAATTACAAACCCAGTCATATCATATAAAGAGAGGGCGTGAATTAAATCCCCACTACCACACTGCTCCCCATTCCCTGCTAGGAACTTTTAACTGTCCTCGGTGACGTACAGCTGAGCAGGAGACACGGAATCCCATTTTTCACAGGGATTTGAAATGTCTTTGTGGTCATGGTCTGGCAGTAATAGAAGCCATATGCTGTGGTCAGGAGGAAAGCTATCTTGAAACAGAAGAACCCATCTCTTGGCCTAATGACCTTGGGAAAGTTTTGTTATTTCAGCACATTTATCCTTGAAGCAGTGCGGGGGATGTTTAGATTATTTTTCCCTCTGTTTGACTCTAAGTCATGAGAAAAAGGACTGCATGCTCCCCCCTAAAAAGATAGTATTCCTGATAAGAAAATAGCATGTCACTAGCAATAAAATTCTCTTTCCTGGGCACTTGTTAAGTGATTTGTTGTAGATTGATTTGCATTTCCCCTTGTGATTCTGAAGTCCTTTTGGTTTCCTTCTACTTTAAAAACACCAGTGTGATGGAATGATAGATCTTATGAAAGAATGCGATTCAAGTGGAGTACTTTGTGAGCAATGGAAAACCAGCCTTGGGCTTAAATTACATCGCCTTTGGAATGCCAGCATGTAAGACAAAGCAACACGATCTGTGTACTGATTGTTGGCCCATCTCCAGTTGACACACACTTGCAGGTTATAGGGATTGAATCACTTGAGGTTTCTCATTTCCCATAAAATAATGTTTATCATGGCCTGCTGGGACTTAAAATCGGGGTCCCTCAGTATTTTTCCCTCCAATTTCTAGCAAAGATCTGTGAACATATCCCCCAAATTAACACTGACTTAGAGACATTGACTGTTTAAAATGCTGCTGGTGAACACACATCAACTTGCCAATATTTTAGTAGAACTCATATTTGTAGAACAACTGAACTTTTATATTAAGAAATACGGTTTTTTCCTATTGCTAAAATGTGATTAAATGAATAAACAGGGTTACATAAAATTTAGGCTTTATCAGAATCTCTATCTTAGTGATGAATCTATAAACTATCACATATACTTTGTTTTCAGTTTTCTCAGATTCAAAAGGATAGTGAAAATACTTCTTCCCTCCCTTTTCTTCTCAGGTATATCTGTTACTCACCCCTCTACCTGCTTGTATTGGACTTGAGGTTTGATAGAAATAGGGCATTGGCCAGTGCTGCACTACAGTGTATAAAGCTACCACCTGCGTCACCAACGTCTTATATGGGCACAGGTTCCAGTCCTGGCTGCTGTACTTCTGATTCAGTTCCCTCTAAAGTGCCTTGGAAAGCAGTGCAAGTGACTCAAGTGCCTGGGCCTCTCTACATATCCAGGAGACACAGAAGACGCCTCTGACTTCTAGCTTTGTACTGGCCCAGCTCAAGATGTAGCACCCATTTGGGGAGTGAACTAGCAGAAAGAGGAATCTCTCTCTCTTTCTTTCTCTCTCTCTCTCAGTGCATATGTGTGTGTCTCTGTACTCTGATTTTCAGATAAACATAAATTTTTTTTTAAAGAGATACATAAAGTATCTCTTGAAATGTTTAATTTCTTACCTGTTTCTTTAAAGAAATGGCCAAACCATGTATTTCTCATTTTCTTTTCTGTAACATTTGCTTCTATGTATTCATTTTTATCTAGGTAGATTTCAGAGGGCTGCCATCCTTTTCCCTATCAACCAGGAATATATATGTTTTTTTAAAAAAAAAAACAAGAAAAAAGAAGCAGCAGCTTGAGATCTTGAGTTAAACTGCCCTACAAATATTGATGTTCTATCACCAGAAAGGTTGACAGTTTCTAAGGGAAGGTCATTTGGGGAGCTCAAGAAACCTTTTTCACCTAATTCTCCTTTTTGCTGTTATCTGAAAGCTCATCACAGGGCCCTCCTATAATATTTTATCATGATTCTGATAGGTTTCGGGATGAAGAATGGAAAAATGGCTTAAAGAGTGCCAGGTTAGTGCGACGACACTGCACTTTGAAATAAGCTGAAGTGATCTGTCTTCACCAGATGTCCTATAATCATGTTTCACTTCTGTTGCTAATGAAACGAGGTCTTGTGCTTCTTTGGCTATATGAAATAAAGTCAATGCATTTGTAAACTTTAGGTCAAAACAAAGAGTGGCTCTAAAGATTTTCCAAAATATAGGTAAATATTATTGTAATGTCTAATGTATTCTACAAATCTCAGTATTTTTCTTTGAGCGATATTGTAAATATCTCCACTAAAATATCTGGATCTTGAATCAATTGTAGAAACAGGTTATAGTTAAACGACTGATATTCTATAGGATAACTTTATTATGCAGATATGATAATGAGACAATGAAATTAAAGTCATTCCTTTGAGAGCTCCTATGACAACCAGAGGTTTTGATGAGGAATTATCTCATTAATGCAGATTGAGTGAATTAGCTAGTGACTTTGTGATTTGTTCCAGTATGAAATCACCACTAATGGGAGGAATATTGGGAAACCCCTCCATCTTTGCTGTAAGGAAATCAAAGAAACAATGCTTTTTAAAAAATATTTTGGCTAGCTCACAACCTGAAATACCACAGACCACCTGAAATTACTTTTGGAGCAAATGTTTTCAAAAGAAAGAGGCAGAAAGGCCATGTTTGCCACCTACAACGTATTTGAATGACATGATAATATACCTTCCCTTGGTGATCAGATAGAATTGTCTTGATGTTGAGTTGAATTTCAATTCTAGTGCCCTTAATCAAGGCAGTTACTGCAACACAATGCTATAAATGAAAATTAACATGACATGATTATAAGTAAACTTTGCTTTTGTCTTATTACCTGCCATTTACTGGGCAGCCAAGCACGGTGAAACAAGGTGCATTTTCTAAGCAGTTAGACAAGATTCTGTTACCTTGCTATCACTTACATCAAGATTAGTGTTAAGACTTTGGCGTGGGAGAGTGGACAGAATGTGATTTTGTAGAAAAGTAACCAGGAAATTCCCCCTTCCTAGATATTATTAAGGCATTACAATTTTTTTTTAATCATATAACCTTACCACAGCATGAATCTGTAGACCTGGGTATTTCAAGACAGTATTCACATTTAAATATATTTTCTTAAAATGAAAGTGTTGTTATTGAATATCATTTATAGTGATATTTGCTCTGTTTATAGCAGGGGAAGTATAAAATTATGGGCAACTGCGAGATGATCGTCACTAAGGCAGGTGTAATGGCTTTAACCAGGCACTGATGGGGGCTGCCATTGGATCCAGAAGGTATGCGGCTGTGTGGATGCACTACCAGCATCCTAAATAAGCATGAGTTTCAGTATTAACTGCTCCACTTCCTCCCAGCTCCCTGCTAATATGCCCGAGAAGGCAGAGAAAAGTGGCGCCAGAGGCTGAGCCTCTGTAAGCCATGTAGGACACTCTAACTTCCTACAGGTTCTGTGTTCTTGGCTTTGTCTCGGACTAATCCTGAGCCTTGGAAACTTTTGGGGAGTGAAACAGATCTCTCTGTTGCTCTCCATAACTCTGCCTTCTAAGTACGTAAGTCTTTAAACAATTAATAAAGAGGCTCTTGTGGATAGATTTTTAGAATCAGAGCAGATATTTGTGTGCCATTGGAGTAGAAGATGACACCCTATAATTTCTGAGACATTATTATTTTTTGGCTTGTCACATTGATTATTTTTATCTGTAGCATTCTGAAATGCAGAAAATCATTATCACTTGAAATGCCATCCATAACACACTGAAGGCTCTTAAACAAGGAGATTGTAGGGACAAAAAGATATGAAACCCTTCTTTTTGATCGTGAGGATCATGCTGACACTCCCAAATGAAGAGATAAATAATAGAAAAGAATAACTGATTTATTCTGTCAATTTATGTTAATGCAGGATTTGTCAGGAATGAGGACATAAAGACCCAGAGGAAAGTATAAATTTTCATGTTTAATTAGGAAAAGGACAATGTTGTAAAATTGTGATTAGACAGAAGGGTATGACCTGAAAGTAATAGACGTGGGTTGGGGGGATCCTGGCAGGGCCTGTCCAGATTCTTCCTGGTGTCTTTGTGTAACACTGCTTCCTCTTAGCTCCAGGACAAGCACTTCCAAGATGGGGGTCTTATGTTTTATCTGATGAAAGAGGTCAGAAAATGTCTCTGCTGCTAGTTCATTGTCTAGGACCCTTCCACTTAAAGGCCTCCGCCTCCCCAAGCACTGACCCGAGACACAGTTTAGCTTTCGGGTGGAGCAGGAGTCACCTCTGGGGGTACATCTGCAGTTAATTCCGGCTTCCATGCCCTGTCCCCACAGAGGTGCACTCTTGCTTTCCATGAAGTTTATATGTCAGAATGTGAACAACTCGCTTCCTTTGAACTATCAATGAACTCCAAACTTTAATCACCCCATAGTTGTCAGGGTGGCCTTTTCTGTAAATTTTTGTCTGCCCAGTCTCATCTGCCCATTGTTTCTCCCCAACTTTAATGTCTTTGTTTTATATATATATATATAAATATTGCTTTGCTTTATGCATATATAGTTTAATATGTCTTATATATAATATATATTATTTATAGAGCTTAATATTTCTTTTTAAAAATCTCATTTTATCTGCAACAACATTTCTTGTCTGAGCTCTTGGCATTATGATCGGAATAGGGAAAAAGAGTGTTTATCTTACTTAATGGCTATATCTGAAGGAATTATTACAACTTCCATAGTAATTGACTTTTCTCAGCCTTCTTAATGAATAATTTTAAACATACTTTTAATATACATGTATACATATATCTTCTGAATATAGTAACACATGGACAGGATTAATGAAAAAATTTTATATTTTGGATATGCTCAAAATGCATTTTATTTATAATACACACGCGTACACAGTATGTAGATCATTGATATAACTTTTCACATCCTTTTTACTTTTCTGCTTGGTAGTCAGGAAGGGCAACCAAATTGGTACTGCGTGTAGTCCCAGAACCAAACTACGCATCCCAGGAATTTATGTTTACTGGTCTTTTCCTTTCCACAAAGCAGCTGGTAAGGACCATCATTTCTTTCTTTCTAACGTCCCCTTTGGCAACTTCCGCTCTCTTGTGTTTGTTTCAAATTGGCAGCCAACTTTGTCTTTTATAATCAGCCTAGACTGGCTCCTGTTGGCCCGTGTGTTCTAACTCCTTTGCCATTTTTACGAAGCCTTCTGTGGCACCTCCTTGTCTGGGGATGGTCTTTCCCATCCCGTTGTCTATCTTGACACCTTTGCGTGTTCTGATGTCATCTTCAGCCTACCGAGACTTGTGCATTAGATGCTGTTGCCGCTGTCCTCACTAGGATTGCCACTATGGTCAAGCTCTCTCGCCTCCATCTGTTCCCTTGACATCTCCGCTACTTCCTCTGTCACATGGCATCGAAGCGCTCATTCAGAGAGTCTCTCGGTTTTCCACTACACAGTTCACTCACAGTCATCATGAACTGTTCCTGCATTAGAAGTTAAAAATGGCATTTCTGCCATGGTTTGAGAGTGTCAATGTTTTATACTCTCATTATAATAAGACACTTTATTTTTCATAAAAATCCCAGCAGTCTGGGAGGCAAATGATGGATCCAAGAAACCAGTTTCCTCTGATTGTCCTGGAAGTAGATACCGCTTCCTTTTCTCTCTTTCTTCTATAAAAAAAGAGTAGCTCGTACTTGCAAGAAGAAAGGTGTAACAGACATACTGTCCTTGTGACCCCTCCAGGTGAGATCAATCCAACACAGCCATCCAAAGAAGCAGCAGTGTATTCCTCTGGAATTTCAAAAGAAAAGAGCAAGCCTTTTCGAGGCACTCTTGAGAGTGACAGCTGCGTTGAAATTCTCTGTGGTCTAGCCCTGACGGCCTTAAATTTTTCTCCTCTTTCTGATAGTCCAGTGACTATCAGAACTATTGAACTAGTCTGTGTTGATAGAGGACCTGAACATAACCTCGCTCTGTGCCTCATCCAGGGCCTAACATGCATTCTCAGGTATGACTCACCTGTTGAAATCCCATCTGTCATTGAATACTTAACTCAAAGGGTGGTAATGGCCATTGAACCACCTCTGCTAACCATTTCCACCAGAAGAAACCTCTTGCTGTCTTGTATGAACAGTGTGGCATTTATTTTGCAGAATTCTTGTTATAACCTTGTTAAATTTACCTTTATAACTATGTATAATTTAAAAGTTGTTTAATATTTATTTATTTACTCTGAAAGAGTTACAGAGAGAAGGAGATATAGACAGATCATCCATCTACTAGTTCATTCTGCAAATGGCTGCATGGACAGGGGCTCAATCAGGATGTAGCCAGGAACCAACAGCTTCATCCTGGTCTCCCACATGACAGGGAGAACTCAGGGCATCTTCTGCCACTTCCCCACGTACATTTAGCAGGGAGCCAGATTACAAATGGAGTATCCAGGACATGAGCTGTTGCCCATTTGGGATTTAGTCATCCTCAGGTAGTGGCTTCACCTGTTGTGCCACAATGCCAGTTTATTATCATAGTATATAACTTGCAAGTTTGTAAGTTCTTTGAGGACAAGTTCTATGTCAGATTCATCTTTGTCTATTTAAAACAGCCTGTTATAATGATACTAGGATTTTGGAGACAGAATTGTATTTCTCCCAGAGATTATATGACTGAATAAAATGGTTTACAGTGATGCTTTTTTTTTCCAATGTTTTTAACCTAAGATTGCCAAGAACTCCTCAGTCAGCAAGGAGACTGTAGAGTATCATTTTGACGTCCCTTTGAGGCATATGTTTATTCAATGTCCATCCTCTTACAAGCAGATATTTAATAAAAAAAGAAAGAAAGAAAAATCTGTTGTTTGATTATATGCTTAGCCAAGATATTTCTTTTGCAGTTCTAAGGAAAATCTCCAGCAAACCCAATTACTCTCCCAGCAATGCACTTCAAAGAGAGAAGAATGCATTTCTTGTACAGAATTCCTGGATATGTTTGATCATTAGTCAGGGCAAGTAGTTTGACTTGAGGCTATTTACTCAGCAGGAATAAAAAGTACAGCATTGCTTCACCAAGAAGGGTGCCCCATACCTTCCCCAAACAGAATTTAATTTAGTCTGTCAGAGAAGGCACAGAAGTTTGGTATGGGAATGAGTCACGATCAGTACGATCTGGCCGACTTTTGAGCTATTAAAAATGCTCCTTTGCCCTAAACAGCATTTTTCAGGAATAATATTATCAGGGATCTTGGCACCAAGTAATTGACCAAGAACCTGCAAATTTCACAGCAATACTTATCACTGATACAGTTTTTGTTTTTCTAATTCTCAGCCAAATATGCTTCGGTCTTTGTTTAAAATAAAACGCATAGGAACCTTCCATGTCTGATACATTTCTCCCACCAGGAAATAGCCAACACACTTTAACATATTCAGAGCTATAGTGATAGTATTATAGATTTCTAGTTACAAATGTTAGGCAGAGAAAACAAAATTTTAGTTAAAAATGGCCTTAAAAAGTCATTTTTTGGTTAAATTACATACACGGCTCATTACATAAAGACTATTTTCATGGAGAAAAATGGGCGCATCACTTTCTGACACCTTAAATCTTAATGAACTTTTATCTCAGTGTAAAATGTTCATTACCCTTCAGTACATTTATCAGCTAAAACAATTAACACTAAAAATCCTAACTTCCCATGCTTGATTATGTCAGTTTATAGAAAAGCAATCCCTTTAACCGATAGAAAAGAAAGGAACGGATGTGTAGCTGTGGGTGCTTTAGGCCATATTTATGATTTTCGCCAAGAGTGCTGCTATTAAAGCATTAACTTTGATTACCTTTAAACAAAAGTGAAAACACTGGTGAATCCTTCAGTGGTTACTGGTTACTTTAAAAAAAAAGAGTAACACTAATTTTTAAAAGTGAATTCTCATATTCTAATGGGATTGTAATGAGTTTTTCTTCAGTGAACTCTAATGAGTTTATAAATGTGCTGCCATATTTATGGTAGCGGCTATGCAAATTGGACTGATGTTTATTTATGCATGCATTTCATTTGGGAATATATTTAGGGACCATAAGCTTGCTGGAGAATTTATTACAGGAAAGAAAATGTAGGAAGAAGTCTTTCTGTCCCAAGAGTGGAATTAGAGCAAAATTAACAAGGAATCGAAGTTATCTTTGATCATGATTTTTTTATTCCATTTTTAGTCACTTGGAGGAAGTGGTGCCTGGTTGTTTTTTTTTTTTTTTGATGTTCGGCAGAGCAATACAATACAAAACACAGAGGCATAATGTTGAATTTTCATAATAATGCTTGTGATGCAAATGAAGCACACTTCAAAAAGTAGGTTGATTAGCATTTCTTGGTAAGATGACAGTCCCCTTTTCAAAAAACAGTCTTTAGTTTTATTAGTGGATTACATATCCAGATTTCAAATTTGAAGTGTATAGTTTTTGCTTATAATTATAATGTGAGTTTAAACAGTTTTAGATTATTCATTTAAAACAATTCTTCTGTCACTGAATTACACTCTGAATTAATGAGCTGTTTGCACCTCAGAGTCCTTTGCTTTGAAATTCAGTCTGGTTTAAAGTGAACTCCAACCATGTGAGGCCAGTAGCTCACGGAAGGTTGCAGGATTAATGAGCTCTGGGGGCTCCGTGGCTCTCACACAAGCATATATCACTACATTCCATTCTCAGGGAACAGCGTGCTTAGGCAGGAAGATGGGAGCTGAATGTGTGAAAGGGGTGTTTAAACAAGTGATTTGATCATTGCTCATGAAGAGTCCTTCCCTCCCACTAAGTGACTACAAGGCTAGAGATTTTACCTTCTCCACATTGGTGGGAATTTTCATAAGGGTTCCAGTTTAGTTGCAATAATGGACCTTCATGGTTTGTCATACAGCCCTTTGTTTTCATTCCACTCAGTTAACTGTCTAGGGCTTGATGAAGAACTTGCTCACATATGCTCTCAAATGCACATTTTATATGCATATCATCTTAGATACTACAGTCCGTTATGAAATGTTACCTGACTCACTAGTTACCAGATACGAATGGGTAGTATTTTCCTCCTTTTATATCCCCTCAAAGCATTTTCCCCCTCATTCTCCTGTATTTGTTTTCTTTTTATTGGAAAGGCAATGGGAGACAGAGACAAACAGAAAGAGATGTTGCATTTGCTGGTTCATTTACCAAATGTCTCTAAACAGCCACAGCTAGGGGAGGCTTATGGCAGGCGCCTGTAACAAAATGTGAATTCCCCACCTGAGTGGGTGTGGCAGGGACCCAAGGACTTGCAGGGATCCAAGCAAACCAGCAGAAGAGGAGCCTGGACATTGGCACCCTGATGTAGGATGTGGGCATGCCATGCTGCATCTATGTTGCTCTACCAAAGGCTCATCTCTTCAACCAAATTCTGAATCTCTTTAGAAATATGTGGGGGGCCCGGCGCGGTGGCGCAAGTGGTTAAAGGTCCTCGCCTTGCACGCCCGGGATCCCATATGGGCGCCGGTTCTAATCCCAGCAGCCCCGCTTCCCTTCCAGCTCCCTGCCTGTGGCCCGGGAAGGCAGTCGAGGACAGCCCAAAGCTTTGGGACCCTGCACCCGCGTGGGAGACCCGGAAGAGGCTCCTGACTTCGGATCGGCATAGTATCGGCCCGTTGCGCTCACTTGGGGAGTGAATCATTGGACGGAAGATCTTCCTCTCTCTCTCCTCTCTGTATATCCGCCTTTCCAATAAAAAAATAAAAAAAAAAAAAAAAAAGAAATATGTGGGAGAGAAAATTCTCCCTTGAAATAAAGTAGCATTTTTTGGTAATCTCACAATTCCCTCTTTTTTAAAAATAATGTTTATTAATTCTTAGTTGATAATATAACCATATTTTCCCCTCTAAATGCAAAACAGACTCCTTACTTCGTCTACATTAGGTTATTCCCTCCAAGCAGGACACCCTGGGCCAAGGAGCAGAACTCTGTCTCATTAAGACATGGACTAAGAAACCCTGATACTCTGGTTCAGACATAAACATATTTGCCAACTTTGGCCGTAGGTAGATGCTTGGGCCACCTGGAATGACCTGCAAAGCCCCAGTCCAACCTCAGCTTCCACTTCAATATGGCCAAGATTGAGTTGAGGTGAAATATTCAGTTTCTTCTGGATGTTTCTTCCCAACTAATGGTCTGTGTTTCATTCCAGCAGCTTTGCTCCAGTGTTATTCCTGACCTTACTGTTTTACCACGAGAATGCAAGCTTATTTTCAAATGAATAAACCTATATTTGAAACAAGAGTATGTTGATATTGCACCTCCAACTTTAACATGGTGAGGCTATTTGGAAAATAGGGTCCATTAGGCCTAGTTTGGTGTCCTTGGTCAGGCTCTTTATTGCAGACAACGATTCTCATATTTGAGCTTCCTTGGATCGATGAAATCAGAGGCATTTTAGAACTATCCAAACCACATGGAAAGAATTCTAGGAGGATGTACACATTGAGACTCTGGGTTAGTATGATGTGGCAATTCCTCATCGCTGGGTACTGGGATGTGTGAAGAGTCGTGAGTGGTATTCCCCTTTGTTTCTCCCCTTACTCCAAGAACAACAAGAAGAAATAGCAAATTTGGAGGCAATGAATTCACCTAATTTTCCCTAAACCTTGATCCTCCCCACCCTGATCACCCATGTAATCATTATTTTAAAAATAATAATAATAAATTAAAAAATTTTTAAAGCACAGACACATTTTACAGAAGCACTCATTGGCAATAAAAAGAGGCTTCTAACCCTGTGGCATTTGGGTTTCATCAGAGTAAATTTGGATGCTAAGAAAACTGTGGAAGCTGATTCTTCCCATTATTCCTAAAGAAATCCATTACTTCAATCACCTCACCCAGAAATCTCCCAAAGAGTATGTATCTTTCTATGTTGGATTATCAAGGGTTAGGTTGCTGGCATATCTCTAAGAGTGAATGAATTATCACTAGCACGTGCTCAATAAGTATAAGAAGGAGAACCAGAGTCTGAAAAGTTGAAAGATTTTCAGGTCATGTAGGACAGCAAGGTTCTCTTTACAACTTGATAAGCTGGAAAATAAATAGCATGGGTATAAAATCTCTTCCTTATAGTAGATGACGTTCCATGTCAATTCTGAAACCTAGCCTAAAAAATGAACATTCTAAGGTATGTTCATAAAGATAGGTAATGGACTTTGAAAATGAAAAAAATGTACAAATCATTTGAGATGGCTCACAGCCAACCTATTCATTCACTCTCAAGGAAAATCAGATCTTCACAAGTTGAATTCAAGGGGAAAGATACTCATGTTTGATTTCTTTCAGTGAAAAATGACTCAACATGCAACTTGCATTAAGCATTTGAGTTTTCTTTGCTGTTGTGGTTCCAAGGGTGCTCTGGTTTATGTTTAATTGAAATCCTTATGTCATTTGAGGGGCTGGTAGATCCTTTCCTTGCCAGGATACCCCAAATCAAAGAGATATGAATGTTCTGATTCTGTTTTTAAAAATATTTATTTATGTATTTATTAGAAAGGTAGAACAGAGAGAGAAGGAAATACAGAAATTTTCCATCCACTAGTTCCTTCCTTGAATGGCCACAATGGCTAGGACTAGGATGGAGCAAAACCAGAAGCCAGAAACTCCATCCGGTGGGTGGAAGAGCTCTAAGTACTGGGACCATCCTCAGCTACTTTTCCAGATGCAGTGTCAGGGAGCTGAATTGAAAGTGGCACAACTGGGACTCCCATATGGGATGACATCATTAGTGCAAGCCATTATTTACCCTGTTATGCCATAATGCTGGCCCCTCTCATATTAAGTTTAAAAATAATAATAATAAGTCTGTATAGAAAAGAAGTCAGGTATCTTTGGGAGTAATGGAAATACCCAAAGGAGTTGTCACTGAAGAACAGCTAAAAAGAACAATTCATTTTATGAATTTCTGACAGACTATATATGTGATGTTTTTGTTTTTGAAGCTTCTTAAACATTTTGATTTCATTCTACTTGGAAAGTCACATGTACTTGGAGATAGGACACCAAATAACGGATTAGCTGTCCCCTTGGATTTGAAGCCCCCAAGGAGGTGAGATTAGTTTAGTTGCTAATGAACTTTGATCCCTAGCACCAAACAATTACAATAAAGTATAAAGACAGTTTCAAGAGCATCAGGGGGATTTTATCTAATTCAATTTAATCTCACTTTACCCCACTGGCAGATCACTTTATTAAAGTGAAGCATGTCCATGGAGGCACAAAGTTATATCCTTGGATAAACTATCCCAGGGTTAACTTGATTCAACAAATATTTGCTTCGAGTTTCATATCTGAAACACGATGCTGTCTTGGAAATCATAGGAGTACTGAGATAAATATGAAAACAAAATCAGATTGCCTTTAATTGAGTTCACATGAGATTTTTGCACATGCATATGTAGACTGTTAAAAGGTAAAATGTGGTGTGCTTGCTTCAGCAGCACATATACTAAAATTGCAACAAAAGATAAAATGTTACACATGTTATATGGGCATAAATAAGGTAAGACTTATCTTCTTGTCCAAGGCTTTGTCTGTCATAGCAATCTTTAAGATAACTGTAATTAGTCACATTACACAGAGGACAAAATAGGTTAATACCAGCATGGCTGGTAAGGAAAGATACAACTTGCACCCAAGTCATTTTCTACTGACTGTGCCACCGTGCTTCCTTGGGTATCAGAGAGGGGCAGTAATAAAACACAGAGAAGGCACTGTGGAAATGCTCCTCACAAGACTTACATCATCTCACAGGTGGGCATAGAGAGAGGAGACATCAGAGGGTCGCGGAATAATCGGAAATTTAAGTGTTCAGGATGGAGGATGCTCAGAGAGAGAGAGAGAACAGAACTTGGTGAGGGTTCCTGAAATTGAGAACAGCTCCAAGTGCATGGATCAGGGGTGTAGATGGCAGTGGAGGAAGCATAGAAGAAGCAGCCCACGAAATGAAAGGTCATTTGAGGAAGTGGAGTAGCAAAGATCTAAAGGTTGACAATTGAGAAAGCAGAGAGCAGTGCCACAGTTGTCTGCTTCAGGGAGGAATATATGCAGGGACAAAAATGACCCGAAGGGCAGTCTTGATTTGAAGGTCACTTGTGGCTGCTGAAACAGCAGAGGAACAGAGTGGAAGAAAAAAATGAAGCAAGAACAGGAAAAAGTAAAGGCTGAAGGGTGAGACATGACAGAGACAAAAAAATCAAGAAATTTGAGGGAAGGAAGAGGGTCAAACAGCTTCATTAACTTTACATACTTGCAATCCCAGGGGCTACTCACATTGTGCCAATGATAGATAGCACTTGATATAGGAGCATGCCCAGAAAGTGGTTCTGTGGCAGGGCTTTCAGTGGGTGCCAATTGGAGTTCACAGTCCAACACTGTGTCACTGAATCAATGTAGTCATGCTCTGGGACACAGGATTAGGAAACAATGGGAAATCAAACTCCTCTTCTTTGCTATCATCGCTTAGCATTCATGCTGCCAGAGGTTGCAAAGCCATCCTCTGTCCTCACTGGAGCCAAATTTAATTCTTTTCTGTCCAACAAAATTATCCCAGGATCCTCATTGTAAAGCCCAGTTATGACTCAAGAGTCTACAACATTTTTAAAAGAGGTTCTTATCCCAGACCAGCGTTGGAATTCATTGGGTTACGCCACTGCCAGTGATGCCAGCATCCCATATGAACACCACCTCCCACCCACTTCAAATGTACCTAATTATACCTAATATACCTAACATGTGGGTATTGTGAGCTGAGATGTGAGCTCAATAGAGAGTGCGGTGAGATGCAGGAAATGGCCCTAATTATTGGGTACTTGCCAACCACTTGGGAAGCTTGGATGGAGTTTGACCTGGACCTGCTCCAGCTTTTGCAGCTATCTGGGGAGTAAGTGAGCCAGCAGATGGAAGATCTCTCTCTCTCTCTTCATCCTTCCCTCTCTCCATTCCTGCCTCTCTATTTTCATTCTGTCTTCTAAAAATACATACGTACATTAATAATTTTAAAATATTTATTTATTTACTTGAAAGGCATATTTACAGAGAAAAGGAGAAGCAGAAAGAGATCTTCCATATGCTGTCTCACTTTCCAAATGGCCACCCTAGCCGGAATTGAGCCATTCTGAAGCCAGTAGCCAGGAGTTCTTTCAGAGTCTCCCATATAGGTATAGGGGCCCAAGGACTTGAGCCATTCTCTGTTGCTTTCCCAGACCATAAGCAGGCAGTAGGATCAGAGGTGGAGTAACCAATGCCCAGATGGGATGCCAGCACTGCAGGCAGAGGGTTATCCTATTGACCTACTATGGACATTTTTTTTTTAAGAATGAGATCCTTGTCCTGAAGATACACAGTGTCTTTGAGGGGAAGCAAGAGCCAAAATAAAACATTTTCACTGCAATATTATGAATGTTGCTACAGGAAGGAATGAGTGATTGTCATCATGTTCAACCTGGGTGGTCCCAGAGGCTTCCAAAGGAGATTACCTTTGTACTGAGCCACGAACACTGCTTAAGACTTTTCCAGAAAGATGAAAAGGCAAGTTAAAACACAAACCAACAGGTGTATTTGTTTAACCACATGAGATGAAGGCAAATCTAATGTGTGGGTAATGTGAGCTGAGATGTGAGATAAATGAAGAAGGAGGTGGGATGCAGTCAAAGAAGAACTTACATATCATGTCTGGATCTTACTCTGTGCCTCTCAGGGAGACTCTATTGAATAGGATTGATTTACTATTTCCTATTAAATGCTATTTAATAGTTTGATTGCTCCAACTCTTTGGAGAGATTTTTTGATTGACATGTGATGTGTGTGTAGTGTGTGTGTTGGCAGGTTGGGCAAGGTTCATTTGGGGTTACAAAACATTGATCCATGTAATAAATATTGACCTGAATTATTAATTCAGCTAACGAAGCAGACCTAGATTTTCGTTAGAGACTGAATTCAGGGGTGAGAAATTGTGGGCGTTTATGTCTCCTCTAAGTTCTATCTTCATTGTAACTGTTTTTGGCTCAGAAAGAACCATCCTGCTGTCTAAATTGTAGTATCATAGAAGTTTTAAAAATAGAAGTGGGGGTGGTGCTAGAGGAAGAAGGAAGGGCTATTTGGAGTCAAAACACCAATTGCAACTACCAACATATGCCTGAGCTGATTGGGGCGTCGGATTGTGCCAGATCCTGTACTGGCAAGCACGCACAAGAAACAGGTCTGGGATCACCTCAGACGAAGTTTCTTTAGGGAACCCTCCAACTGAACTACTGATCTCAGAACCCCAACCATGAAGAGACTATGTCAGCCGATAGATTCTGAAGAGATTTCATTGCACTTGGAGCAGCCAGATTGACAGTAATTCAGAACTGTTGAACTATCAAAACGGCATGAGCAGGACCCTCAGAGCATACCCCACATCCTGCGATGGGTGGGAGGCTGGGTGGGGCTCTTCCCTTTATTGCTTCCCTTACCCGGGATACAGAAAATAATAATAATATTATTGTGGAAACAATGGTTTTACCCACTTTCCTGTAGCCCTTGACCCCTTGTGCCCTAATCAACTATGTAATGATTACCAAAATAAAAGAATTTTTTTAAAAGGAGTTAAAAAAAAAGAAGTGGGGTGGAACTAGAGGAAGAGGGCAGGGCTATTTGGAGTCAAAACACCAAGAAAAGTCAATGAAGAAAGGAAATAAGGGAAAGTGGAGAGGGCTGACAGTTAACTGCTGTCATGACCCGTGTCTTAGGTCACATTTTAGTTCCGGTTTTGCAGTACTACTTCTGTCCTGTGTGTGTGTGTGTGAGTGTGTGAGTGTGTGTGTGTTCATTAATAAATGCCATAAGAAACTAGCATGCTACATTGAATGGGGTTGCCATAGCTTGCATGAGAAAAAACTTCTGAAAAGTAAAATTCTTAGAAGCACTGCATTGATGGCCAAGTACTGACTCACAAGATTTTATTAGGCACCTATAAGGAATAATATAGACTTTTTTTGTGGTGCATAAAATGGATGAGGTGACAGGTTCTCATGAATAATGAGGAAATTTAAAAGGCGTCATTAAGCACAAGCATAATTAACTGGACCCCTTTTTGCACAGAGTGCATTTAGTTAGGTTTTAGGCGTGTTTTGTGTATCCTGTGGAAGATGGGCAGTGTGTTCGTTTGGCTGGAATCCTGGAGTAATGAGATCAGAATCAGAGACTTACTCTTTCTAGAAGTCATTTAGTTTTAACCTACGCAGTGACCTAGGAAGCTTCCAAGCTCATCACCATTCCACTTTTGTCTTGGAATTCAGGGAACACCAATCAGAGAATGCAGATGCCTTTCTAGTACATCTGTTTTTTTGCCAGAAGAAAGCTGTGATGAGATAACTAGGATTACCCCTTAGATAAAAAGAATCATCCCGATCAATAGAAAAATTAACAACCTTTGTGAGAAAAGCAATGATTGGTGGCTACTGAAAGCCTGTTTTTGAATTTGGTTTACAAAAACTGAAGATCCAGGAGCTTGGCTAATTGTACAGGATTGTGGTAATAGTGCTGGGGTACTAATCACAGAACTCTGGAAACTGATGGACTTAGGCTTAAAATGTGAGCTGTGTTACTAACTGTAATTGGATGGAATGCTGACTTTGATTTTAGACTGTTCCGGCTTTAATTATTGTGCCACAAGTTTGGGTTTATCATAGGTCTTGATGCAATAGGAATGAAATAGGTTATATTTTATACTACAAAGTTTATTTAAATAGGAAAGCAGCCATAAGCTTGTCACTTTAACAATAAACATCTATATCTAACACATGAAAGAATCCAGGTTTTGCAGGAACTAAAACTTATGCAACATTTGGGATAAGATCTCTTTAAAAAGTACATTAACAAATATGAAGTTGAGTATAAGATAGTTATTTAAATTTATTCTTTCCTCTGAGGTAGAATTTCAGAAGTTATAAATAGTTTAGAATAGCTTCTGTTTCATAACTCTTCATTGATAATGACATGCCATTATGAGCGATCTGGTTAAATTTGGAAAAGCTTTAGACTTAATTCACAGTAAGCAACAAGAATTTAGGGTATTTCATATTTTCTGGTTCAGGAAACTCTTAAATCCTTTAGAACTGATTATACGCATTAGCTAACTTGTTCTTATAACTATTTCTTATTTTTGATAATTAAAAAGTAAATGAAAAGACCATTGCATGCCTCATGAAGGGCCCAGGCCTATGATGGCTTTTCTCTGATCTGAGAGCATCATAGTTTTTCACTGAATCTTTCCAAGTAGTGTTCTAGTCCATAGTCCAACAAGATGGCTTAACTTTTCACACGTGGATACAGTAAGTCAGTTGAAGAAGAAGTTACATTTTAGTGACTGAATCAGTCTTTAGCAAGGCACAGCCCAAGTCTTATCTCTTGATTTGACTGGCATATAATGGCTCATTGTAACACTAATATATGTTAAAACCTTTATATCTATTACAAGCTTAATTTATACATGATAGCTTGAAAAGAGACTGAATTCTCGTGTAAGAACATGAAAATATTTTTAAAGATGTTATCTTTTAAGGTATACCATTTATAGTCTGTGCAATAAATCAGTAGCAGTCTAAAATTTTAAGTAATCCTGATAGATAATATACATATACAAATATATAGTGTGTCCAAACAATCACCTTGTACAAAGCATCTTTAACATTCTAGAATGTTATTATTTCTAAGCCTCAAAATGAAACTCTGCTGTGTAAGAAAGATTACAGAGGAGATACAGAGATCCCATTGCACTTTAAATGACTGTCTGTTAAATTTATCAAGCTCCATTTTATTGCATTAAACATGGTTAGTTTTATTGAAGATGCCTGAGCTTCCCCCGTTTTTATGTCTCCTATCCCCTCTTTATACACAAATCCAGCAACCTAATCATGTCGCCTTTGATCAAATTTAATTTGAATTTTTTTCCCCCAGTAATGCTGTCTGGTGGCAGTTAAATAGAATTTAATTAAAATAAATATTCACAAGATTCAATAGAGTTTAATTATCTGATTTGACTTGGTAAAATTTGGCAGAAAAGTCTAGACATTGTAAGATATACCTGACGTGGATAAAGGGTTAGTAAAACATAGACCAGCATTCTACAAAGAGGACGGGAATCCGGTTGAAAACTGTGTCTGTATATTTAGATAGAACTCTAATTACACACAATGTGTCCTCTTGAATTCGTACCCACAGTGAGATTAGGTTGTTTCTTTTATTTCTGTTCTATTACAACAATAAAGTGAAAGTGAGAATAACTCAGCAGTCTCTTAAATGGCAATTTAGATTGAAAAGCTGTTTTACCATGTTTTATTTCTGGACCAATGCTACCCAGCTTTTAATGTGCACATAAATAATTCTGGTCCAGCAGGCCATGGGCCAAGCTTGTGTGTTTGATCAGCTTCTGGGCAATGCCCGCACTACAGATCTGAGCAGCGCATGTGAATCTCAAGGCCTCAGAAGTGAAAGCATTTGGTTTGGGAGAGTTGCTACCATCACCACCACCATAACCGTATTGAAGATAACAGTTGAATATCACCTCCCAACTGCTGTAGAGAGCAAGCCCATGCCACCACTACCTCATGTGACATAGAGACAACACTTGGCTCAGCTGCCCGTATTGGTAAAGCCTGTACGAAAAGCATCTCAGACTTTCAATCCATACAAACACAGAGAAAGCATAGCTAAATTTACTTTCCCAGAGGGCATTTTGCAGATTTTATTACTCCTTCAGCCAGGGTTGTCTCAGCAGAGCAGCTTGTCTAAACCTTCTGGCAATTTCTTCATCAGTCCTTGGAAGATTGTCTATCTTTATTGTAAAGCCTCATAATATTGCTGTCTTCCTCATGGGCTCGTTGTACCCTTGAATCCAAAATAAACTCATCGTGGTGTTTTGTTTTGTTTTGTTTTTTTCCCCATGAATGTTCTCACTGATACCCTTTGCCCTTTGTGAAGTGTTTCTGAAAACACCTTCCAGTATGCACAGGCTCTAATGGCCTGGTTGCTCAACACCTAGGAGATCAGGATATGTGAAGTCACCTGAGAGTCGCTGGAGGGTGGGCATCCGATGAAGCTGGCACTCCCATGTTGGAGTGCCTGAGTGGAATCCTAGCTACTTGGTTTTCAGTCTAACTTACTACTAACACACTCAGGAGGTAACTGATAACAGTTGACATGCTTAAGTCCTTGTCACTCACCTAAGAGACCAGTATGGAGGTAAGACAGCAGTGTGGAGATCCTGGCTCCTGGCTTCAGCCCAGCCCATCCCCAGCTGTTGTTGGCATTTCAATAATGAATCAGTGGATAGAAAAATCTCTCTCTTTCTCTCTAGCTTTCAAATAAATGTATGAACCTTTAAAAACCAGAGTTGCCAAGATTATATTAATATTTGCTAAGGAACTTTTCTTCTATTTCTTTACCAGCTATATTTCAAAACGCATCATTGGCAATCATTAACTCTCAAAGTATTTTTTTTTCCTTTAGACAATATATAGAAACATTTTAGAGTGGGATTTCTGAGTGTGACAATGGTACACTTCCTTAGCACACACAATTCCACAAGTTATAAATAGTCTCAATTTATAAAACCTCCGAGTTAAAAGCCACAAAGCTATTAGGTAATTAATGTGTAAGGTGAAAGTTTTGCCTTAGAGACAAGGAGGCATCTAGACAATTAAATACCAATCTAAAGCAATTTTCCCATCAGGTTGATAAAATTTAATATTAATACTTAACAGTTAGTACCTCTGTGAAGCTATTTAGTCAACAGTGAAAATGTTTTACATAACAGTCTCACTTGAAGGATATTTGTGAGAAAGAGGGTCACGTGATGCGTTTTTATTACTCTTACCTGTTACTTAGCAATTTGGCACATGCTGCCAGGTGATAAATAAACCCAAAGGCTGCATCTGAAAGCTGTGATTGAGCTAACGCAGGGTTCTGAATGGGTTTCTGAACAAGGCTGCTATGATGTGGCAATGGCCTTGGATTGTTATTTTTCCTTACAACCACCCTGGAGAGAGTCCTTGTAGTGATGCAAAAAGAAAAAAAAAATCTCTAACATCATGTGTGACTTTGTGATAGAGAGAAAAAGAGGAAAAATGAGGGGGAAAAAAAGGAAAAATGCAGTCTACAACAAGATTATGAGGTTGATTATGTAGAAGAGTGCGCAGCTCTTAGGATTTGTTTTTAAACGTGTGTTGGATACTTTGAGTGCTAAAGAAACTCAGACAAGTAGAGAGCTCTCATCTACTGTTTACTCCGCAAACACCTGAAACAGCCAGGGAATTCATCGAGGTCTCCCACTACTTGAGCCTCCCCGTGTGTGCAAACAGCGGGGAGTTGTAGTGGGCACTGAGGTCAGGACCCAAACCCAGGGATTTCCAGTACGGGATGTGGATGTCCAGGGTCTTAATTACTATGTCAAACACCTACTGCTCCTCAAGATTTAGAACATTACAGTTAAGGAGGTATGAGAGATGTGATAAACATCACCCCTTGCCATCTAAACCTTAGGGATTTCTTTCTTAACTGCCAGGAACATTTGGTCGTTGTTTGTGCCACTGATGTATCTGCTTGCCTGTATGATCTGACTCAGGACAGACCGTGAGCTTCTAGGCAGAAGGATTTGCAGCACAATGCAATGAAGTCGGCGCTGGGCAGAAGCTCCACTACTCTACTCAGTAGAAGTGGCGTGACTCCATGTGACCTTAAACATATTTTCAAACCTAGCCACACCTCAGTTTGCCTCTCTGTGATAATAGCATCCATCTCAGAGGTTTGTTGTGTAAGCCTCAACTACCATTACCTACTACCAAGCTTCCTGAGTGTTAGCTTTGGTGCTGATTCAGCTTGGATCTGCGAGGGTGATTTGGGGTTGTAAATAATCATGCTTTAGTTTTCTGAAGAGCCAAACAAGAGAAGATAATGGGGACCTTTCGAGGCGGCTCTCTCATATTGGTTTTGTCAACAGAGAGACATGGCTTGTCTGATGTTCCCAGCAGATCAGAGGCACTTCCAAGGCAATAGCCATAAAGGCCGGCTGTGTATTCTAAAATGTTAGTTCAGTAAATGCATACATAAGCATATCTCCCAATTTCAGCTTGTTTTAAAAACTTAAAACTTAAAGCCATATAAGATCTCTGGAAAAAAAAAAATAGCAGGGAGAAAAAAAAAAGTGATAGAAATTTAGAAAGATAAAACTAACCCAACGATTGGTTTCCTCCTACAATGTGCAATTATTCCATTTCTGAATATAGAATAGTTGTAAAGGAGGTCTTTTTAATCCTTGTCAAATGCAGGATCCATGTCATAAGTGCTTTCAGTGTTGGGGGGGTGCGGTGGGTGGGACAGGACAAAAATTAATGCAAAAGAATTTATGCATGAGACTGAATCAATGCCTTCTTTTTTTTGATAAGGGACTTGGCCCTCATTCTTTCTTTGTGGAACAGTCTGGGAGGATTAGCTAAGAAGGGCCTCATTTAGGGTGAGAGAGGGCCAGAAGCAGGGCTGAGCTTCCCTCTCTGCTGGGATCTGTTCTCTGCCACGGGAATATTCCTCGAGTCCCTGTTTGCCTAATTGCACTTGGTGCTTGTGCCCCTTTGATGCTTTTCAGCAAGTCCTCTCAAAGCAGCAGGACAAAATGAGAAGGTAAGCAATTGCTTCGCATAAAAAGAGGGCAGCAAAACCCAGGTGGGGATTCCTGCCGAGCTGCCCCTCGCAGAGCAGTGGCCACACAGCCTAAGCATACACTGTGACTGATGCCAGCCAATGAAGTTTATATGGAGCCTTCTTAACCTGCATCCCCTTGCACTCTGCAAATTAAATCAATGTGGCTAGATTTTTTTTTTTTCAAAAAGCTCTCCCCAGATATCCCTTTTGGGACTCAAAGGGCTAAATTAGATTGTCTCTATTCCTAGCTATATCTCTATCCTATTTTTTTTTAATTTTTGCTTTACTTGTATCATGATGATCAGTTGACTGCCTTACTAGCATTTCTACTTATACAACAAGCAAACTCAACAAAAGATCTCAGTAGGGAATATAATTTATGCCAGATGGCTCAAATGAAGAGAATTTGATGAAAGGAGTAGTTACAGAAATGAGGGCTGTACTGAGGAAATTAACCCAAGTGCCTGAGTCGTTAAGACTGGTGACTAGTGGGAGCTGTCTCCTTCCTGTTAGGCCTACAAAGGCAGTGGGAAGACAGTGTGGCTAGGACTAGTGAGTGCCAGAGCCACGGAGCCCAATGCTCCAAGCAGCGCTGGTATTCCCGAGGGTATCAACTCGTGACACTTGTCAGGCTTAAGAAACGTACCGACATCTGAGTTCTGCTTCCAGCAGTTGCAATTTAATTGATGATGGGCAGGGCAGAAGGGGTGGAAGGCATCAGAACTTTAAAAAAAAAAAAAAAACTGTTGAAGTAATTGTAATATACAAACAACTACAAGAAACATAGTCATTCGAAGGACCTAGTTGCCAACAGAGATTAAAGTGCCAGAGTTAGGACTGAAAAGGAAACAAATACCTCACCTCTCCTTCCCATTCAGGCATGTTACTCACGCCTTCAATCAGCGGCTGGATGGCAAAGGAGCTGGGGTTACACATTCCATAGGGCTCACCTTCCCATAGCCTGTGTAGTGGTGGGGAAAGGGAATAATGGCCTGCTCAGGCCTACCATGAAATCCCACCAATGTATGCCTTTTCCTTCCGAAATGGCAACACACTCACACTTTGCTTCCTTATGCTGGTTTGGTACTGAGCTAGATGCCCTTCAGGTGGGCTGTCCTCCTAAAGGGCTAACTTCATCTGGCACATCAGATTGATCCTCAGTAGCAGTTACTCTACTGCTGTTGGCCAGCCAGGACCCCAAGATACATTGGGGTGTACACATTTCTGCTGATGTGGTCCACAATGAGTGTGGTAACCACACGGGATGCTCACTTGCAAAGTGAAATGGAACAGCAGAGATCTTTCATTTTTCCTTACACTTTCACAGCAGAGACACAGGGAAAGAGATGGGCAAGACTTGTCATTCTCTAGTTCATTCCCCAAATGCTCACTAAACCCCTGGCTAGGCCCAAAGCTGGGAAATAAATTTAATCCAGGTCTCCCAAATGAGTGAAGGAATCCAATCGTTTGAAGGAACACCACCGCCCCCAGGAAGCTGAGCCAGGTAACAGTCCCAAGGACTCTGAAATAGAATGCAGCTCTGTCTTCATAGACCTACTTGCTGAGGTCATATTTTGAGAGGACTGGGACCAGAGCAATGAGTCCCATCATGGCAGGCTCTGTCCACTTCCCTGACAAGAGGCCTAAACCTGGTGGGCATAGAATTGCTGGAGGAAATGGCACAAGTCACCACTGAAGTTGGGATTCAACTTAATGAGAGTTTTGAGCACTAAGCCTCACGTTCCTATCTGAAAGCCAGACCTCCATTTTTAAGTTACAAAAAGTTGGTGCATGTGCAGTTTCCCTGTCTTTTCACAGAAAAAGACGGACGGGCACTGACTACACGTGAGCTCACCATGGATAAAACCACATTTGCTTCCTATTAAGGACAAAGCATTTGTAGTCCCCCTCCCATGAATCCCTTTCAAATGAAATCAATAAAGCAGAGGCCAACGGTCCGTATGTTCTTCACCACTTTTTTCCACCATTGGGCCTCTCATTTCACCAGACATCTGGAGGAAGAAAAACGGGATCCCCAACAGTTTCCTAAACGGTGCTGGCCGTCTTGCCAGTGTGTGCATCTGTGGGCTTGTGCACAAGCGGTTCCCAGATATCCATGTGCATTTCACATGGTGGATTTCTTCTTTTCCGATTTCCTCCACAATCGCACTACACAAATGCTCCCTCTGGTATTTCTGTAAAGTGTAGGAGGTTGTGGGAAGGCACGTGTGGGGATTGAAACAGTGATTCTTACAGGCATTGTTGAACTGTGACTGTTTTTTACCAAGTGAGTGTAGCTGAATAATTTAATGTTGTTTAAGTATGGATAGCCAATACATCTTAAACAACTTTTAAAAATATAAAAAGGTTATTGAACGCCAGTTAGTGGTGGGTATATCATTTCCCAGGAAAAAAAATGCCAATTAGGGAAGCATACATTTCCACTTTGGGAAAAATGCTGGTGGGGGGGGGAAGGAAAGGGCAACTCTAGTTTTGTATATGTTATGAATAGCATGTATGGGGCAGATAGCATTTGTCAGATTCTACTGCTAGGGGTTCCATATCCATTTTATCCTCCCAAGAACCCTATTAAACAGGGACTATTTTTATCACATATTGTGAGAGAAGGAACAAAGGCCCCAAGAGTTTCACAAACTTGCTAAGATCTGAATTCTTAATAAGTTTAATAAGTTTCTAGGAGAAGTTGGCCTATAGTACATAATATCCATACTTTCTCCTGGCTAGGCATGATGTCTTTTTCACATCTTCTCCCATTCTGGGTATAGAGAACCCTTCATAAATATTCTAAAATTATTTCATTGCCCAACATATTTTATAGATACTCTCCTCACTGATGGAGACACAGTTATTCTCGCATGTGCTGAGGAGTCCCTCAGCAGGCACCTCTTGTCCAGCGTCCCTTCTTCTAAGCAGCACCACGTGTGTGTCGCTCCATTAAGCCCTCGAGGGCACACAGTCTAGGATGCATGCACGGATAAGTCCATCGGTTTCGGTGGATTTTAAAGTCAGTTACTGTTTTTTATATTGTTATATATTAATTTAAATATCATATCTTATTGAACATATATGGCGATGTTATTTATTACAGCACCACTTAGATATTTTTCTTTTCTTTCTGTAAGAAAATGTTCAAAAGTTTTAGATCGCTAACACTGTGCAAATACACTTCTCTCCTTTGGAGAAATAGTGGGTGTTGAACCAACGATCTTCTCTTAAGAGTGGAAGACAGGTAGACGGATACCAGCTCGTTGCTAATATGTCAATGGGAGGAATTTCAGTGCTACTGGAGACACTTGAGAAAACCATGGGTCTGGAGGTTACCCCCTTCTGCTAATGGATGTTAAGACGTAAAATCCCATGTTGCTTTTACTCAATAATAATAATACATTAGAGCAGTTCTAGTCTTGGTTACAAGTATCAATTTGAGTCTTATAAATGATACCGTTAAATCACATGGAGCTATCGGATGCTTTCAGTTGAGGTTGCATCCCATGATGACTCCAGAGTTACAGAATCCAACAGCTTCCAGCGTTAACAAATTGCCTAGGTAGATCCAGGCAGAAATGGCCGGCAGCTACCACATTGAACCCTGGACCTGTCAGATTTGTGTCCATTCTTGTTCTTCTCTCATACTCTGCTTCACAAGTTCCTGCCAGCTGTAATCCCCAACCTCCCAAATCTGACTCTAACCTGATTTGCCCAGGGGAGGCATCGCCAAGAGCTTAGGAGACAAGGAAGTCAAGGCCAGAGGATTTCATCCTCCTCTCTCTCTGCCTTGACAGTATCTCAGATGCTCCTGTTAGATCTCCTGCCAAAGAAACCTACCAAGGTGGTAATTTCCACCATGGAACCCTAGCCCTGTGTTGTTTCATGGCTTCCTGAATGGCACCATCCCTAGGGGTACCTGCTTGCCTATTTTGCTCTCTTAGTACCTGTAAAGCTAATTCTCATAATTAGATTACCTTCCATTTAAGTTATTTGGTAGTTTATATTCTCTGGGCAGGAACCTTACTGATAGTTTCCATCTCAATACCGGAAGTTTCCTGGAGCTATTCCAGTCAACTAACTGTCATGACTAACACTGTACATTACTGTCTTTTTAATCATTTATTGTTTCTACAATTGTTTGTTTCAAATCCTACATTTTAATATTCATCAGTTTTAAGATCACTGTATGTATTCATGCATGATAATAAATATCCCTGGAAATGTTGAAATGGATATTATACAGATTTGGGCTTGCATCCATGTAACATGTGCTCTCATTTTAAGAAGTTTATTTATTTGTCTCTATTTGAAAGGCAGAACTACCAAGAAGGAGAGAAAGAAAGAGAGAGCACCTAAATGGATACTAATGCCATTATTGGACAGGGCCATCCCACAGATCATCTGGCTTCAGGGGCGCATGTTCTTGAGCCTTTATTTGCTGTCTTCCAGGGTACACATTAGCAAGAAACTGGATCCAAACTGAAAGCAGAAATGAATTTCCGTTGCGGCAACATGGGATATGGTCTAAAAAGTAGAGGGTTCGTCTGCTGCACCACAAAGCCCACCCCTCCAACTGTTTTGTCAGAATTCAGCTGAAATAGTCAGCTTTTTGCTTTTTTACCAATTCTATTTAATTAAATATTACTGTGTGATGATAAACACTCTGATACAGTCTTCATGGCATTACTTGTTTATAGCAAGTGCTTAATAAATGAGCTTCCCTGCCGCAAGCATTTTTTTAAGGATCTGGAAAGCAACTTTTTTTTAAGTTAAATTTTCTTAGAGCATGAGTAGAGGTCAAATTCCAAAGATAACTCCATTATGACTGATTCTTCTTTGATGTAGTTTGTTTAATCTTTATGTGAAATTTCTGGCAATGTATGCTTGAAACTATCTATTGAAAGAATAAATCCATGGGTGAATGCAGCCTTTTACCAAAAAAGAAAAAAAAAAAACTCTCATAGTCAAACACATCATACTACTTTAAATGGACTCACAGGTAACCAGGGAAAGCTAAATTATCCTTTCCCTCGTGCTAGGTGAACTTAACGAGATGGGTTTTGGTTTGAAATATAAGCAACTACAGACCCTAGAAGCAATCAGAGCCAAGTTCAGATGAGGAGAGTAAAGATGAATGAGCCCCCTTGTCTTTAATTCCTAGCTTCCAAGGAGCATTCCCTCCAGCATCTTGTCTGTCAGTTGGCAGGGAGTCCAGCAAGTAGACGCACTCCATTGCTTGCTGAAATTAAAAACAGGTAATTTAATCCTCTTCATGCAATAGATGATGATATTTTAAAGTTGCCATTGAAATAGCAGAACAATTTCTGGGTGAGTAGATCTTCTCTTGGCATTTCATAATTTAGCAGGTGACATGTCCAAATTTATTAAATTGACCTGAGCATAAAAATTGCCTACGAGGACAATTAATCTGTAATGCTACCGAGGGTATTCTTTCAAGAATAATGCCATCCTCTTCATGGTTACACATTTAGTTTTTTTTTTCTTTTTTAAATATAACTTGTAGGTAAAGAATGAGCTTTTCAGCAGCTGTGATGCACCTTTATATGAGTGATGATTTTGGTTTATGAATGTGGGTAGGAACTATGTCAGGATGCTTCTCTTTTTTTTACAAGGAATAAGCAATTTTGCACATAGCGTGTATGTTGGATAAATATAAATTTGCTTTAGGTTAAGGTGTTAATACAACCTTGTCAAGAAGAACAAATTTGAAAAGTAGTTAGAGCTGCTTTTAAAGAATCAAATTGTCATCTCTGAAGCCGTATTATCTTTGCCTAAGAATAGTAGTTCTCCCCCTGCCTATAATTTCAGAGCTCGGCGATGTGGAAGCTGTCAGTGTTATGTAACTGAGAACTCTCTGACTTTTATTCACATGTGCGTCTTTACAGTTATGTGGTCCTCTTTGATGGCTTTCCTGAGAGCCTCTGTACTACTTGTAAATAAATGCTGAGTTCCTGGTGAATGTCCACAAATCAAGGCATGATTTTGGATAACTCGCTTGTAAGCAAACAATAAAAGCCAGTGTGTGATATTATTTTACCGGGGGGGGGATCCTTTTTATTTAGATCTGATACATAGAGAGATGCAGCCTAAAAAATTTTGAGAGGTGATACTAGAAGTGTGAATTGGCTGGAAAATGGATACCTTTGTTTTTGGCTCAGAAACTGAAAATGTACCCACTGTTATTCTCTTTGAAGTGTAAATGTTGTTCCAGGTGAAACTCTTTATCCTATCATCTTTGGAAAATGATTTGAATGTCTATGAAAAACTTGAGATCTAATTAAGGAAATTCTTAGTTACAGGAAAATTGTTATAGGCAGTAAGATTTTTCACTCTTGATGGATTTGTGTTCAACTTGTTACCACACACCTTAACTCTTTTTCTCTTCTTCTTCATGTTGTTGTTACTGGAGTTACAGAGAGAAGGAGAGAGGGAGATAGAGACAGTGAGTGAGAGAGAGAGAGAAATGTCTTAATCTGCTGGTTTGGTACCCAAATGGCAAGAGCTGGGACTGGGACAGGCCACAACTGGAAGCCAAGAACTGCGTTCCAGGTCTCCCTGGAAGAGGTTCAAGGACTTGAGCCATCTTGCAATGCTTTCACAGGCACAATACCAGGGAGCTGGATGGGAAGTGGGACAGCTGGAACTCACACTGATGTGAACGGGCAGCAGTGTACCCAGCAGCGGTACAGTGATGGTCCCAGATGTCCCCCCTTGGTCAGCATTTTATCTGCATCTGTTACTTTAGTTTCTTTTGTGTATTCATTTCTCTTGGCTTCCAGAGGTAACTATATTCTGATTGTTTTCAAGTCTTCTTTAGTTTTGAGGTCATCATTTTCCTTTGTAACCCAATAAAATGGTTTAAATTCCACTCAATAGACTCTAGGAAGTCCAGGGTTATACTCAACATTTTCAGTGTGTCTAAAATGCCTCAACTTTGCCACTTTCTGTTCAATATTCTCCATCTGTCCTTTAGATATCCTTAAAGTCTCTCACAATTTAATTTTTCCTGAAGGTCAAGTGGTGGAGATGGAGGTGGATTGTAGGATTTGTTTGTGTTATCTCTATCCAAAATAGAAAACACATTAAATTTCATAGGAAAAGCACTATTCCAGACCAGTATGGTAGCCTAGCAGCTGAAGTCCTTGCCAGGATCCCATGTGGGCATTAGTTCGTTTTCTGGCAGCCCTGCTTACTGTTTGTGGTCTGGGAATGCAGTCGAGGACGGCCCAAAGCCTTGAGACACTGCATCTGTGTGGCAGATCCAGAAGAGGCTCCTGGCTCCTGACTTTGGATCAGCTCAGCTCAGGCCATTGCAACCACTTGGGGAGTGAACCAGTGGATGAAGGATCCTCCTCTCTGTCTCTCCTCCTCTATATATCTGATTTTCCATTAAAAAAATAAATCTTCAAAAGAAAAAAACACTATTCCTAGAGACAAATGAGTCATTCTTTGCCACAAGGACATTATTAATGTCAATCATTTTGGGCCCTCAAACTTTGCCACTTGGAGAGTGGCTGTCTTCCTCCCACATCTCCTATTCCAGAATTCTCACTCCCTACCATCAGCTGCCACAATTACAAAATCCGTATCATGTTATAATTCAGAAGACTTTTGCTCTCAGATCCTACTCCTGTCTACAACTTAGGACTTAAGTTTGCATATCTGAGAAGATTCATTCTGCTCTCTCACACATGCTAAGAACCGTATCAGAATTTGAAATTGCCATTTTCAATTTTCAGCAAGTTATAGACAATGTTCTTCTACTTGGCAGAATAAACACCGTGACTGTAGGCAGTGTGTGGGTAATGTCGGGATACTTAGGGTAGTTACAAGATTGATATTTATACATATATGATGCTGTACTGAATTACATTAGCAAGAGACATTACTACAGGAGAATTACCTCCTTTGCATGTCTTTCCTGTGGTTTTTTGTCAAACGCCACAATTGATACAAGTCCAGCTCTGCAATCTGCAGGGCCTGCTGCAAATTAAAAATTCAAACCTCTTGTTCAAAAATGATCAAAAACTTCAGGAAAGCCACAGCAAGGTTTTAATCCATGTGTAGACTCTTCTAAGCAGTGCGTTCTGTGAAATGGCACAAATCACACATACATAAAACCAGTGTTAACATTGATGTTTGTTAAAGCTGTTACACACACGTGGTAACCATGAGATCCATGCGCTTGGAGGAGATATGTGCTACGGTAGGAAAATAATTGACAGTAAACTAAGATCCATTATCTTAAGAACATTCTATTGTATCAATCCGTTTCATCAGAGAAACAGAAAGCTAGAAGAGATTTTGGAACTGCTGAAACTATTGCAGAATCAAACTGGAAAGGAGTCGCTATCAGTTTTCAGTTTTCAAAGACTTTGGAGACTGCAGAAACCCCACACAGTCACTGGTCATGCCCAGGCTGCACACGGGAATGTAGAGTATGATTTTTACCCTATACATTACTGTGCCTGTAGCTGCAAGAGAGGCCACGGCCAGTGTCATCCCGTTCTGTCTCTCTGTGCCCTCCGTAAGTCATTTCAGCGATGGAACTTAAAAGAACAAACTGTAGCTTATGTAAGACGGTAAACTCATAAGGGAAGGACAATTGAAGAAAAAAAGAAGTCCTGTATTATTGATAAAGTAGGGTCTGACATTTATGTAAATATCTAAAATGTGGAAATCAACCTTGATTGAACTGAGTGCTGGATGTTCTGTTGGGTAGACATTATAATTGCTTCTTGCAATGGAATTGTATGTCTTGTTCACTTGATGAGTAATTGCAATACAGGTGTATCCAGGAGTGAGAAGAGGCCTTGCCACCTTTAACACATGGCTGCCCCAGTGGATTTAAGCAACGATATCTAGTTGGCAGAAAGGAAAAGAGAATGAAAGTCTGGATAGGAAGATTCTGTGTTCCGGGTGTGAGAGTGATGCTTAGCACGTCTCTGCACATTATTTAGGTTATATGATTTTGGTTCCTTTGTGGCCCATTAAGGTGTAAACCAGAGGGAGGAAGAGCTTTCTCTCTGTCTCTCCTCTCTGTAAATCTGAAGTTTCAATAAAAATGAATTAATTTTAAACATATATGCGTGTGTGTGTGTGTGTGTGTGTGTGTGTGTTGACTCTGGGGTCGCAGGTGGACTGTGGGCACTATGTCTTTTTCAATGTTTAGCTTAGTGCATTATGAAACATAAAACAATGCACAAAGTAAATGCCCAGCAAATATGTAGTAAAGAAATTAGTAGCTATCTGATAAGGTTCATTTTCCCACGTTCACCAGCAAACCAATCTATTTTAAGTTTACAGAAAAAGAATGAGTTTCTTATTAACTAATATAACATATGTCTTCTGTATGCCTAAATCCTAATGAATCTGACCTTTGGGCTGATACAGGGATGTTCATATTTGTTCACCCATGTTGGCATTAAGCAGTTTTGAAATTCAAAACATGTATGCACATAGATTTGACATTGGAGATGAACTGGTTTGTTTGTTTCCAATTTAGCTATAGTAGAGAAAAAACAGTGACTCAGAGAGCAGAGAGGCTGTGGCATTGAAATATTGTAATAATGAGGCTAAACCTGGAAAAGACAAGAAATATGCCTGCTTTTGCAGAGTAATGCAATTGTGCAGCATTTCGAGGGCCTGATGAGGTTACGTGCTGTTTTCATCACCTATCATGGGGTTAATTGTGGAATGTTGGGAGCACAACTCATTTAGAAAACAATTGGTTTTTCTGTCTCTCTATTTCAATTTTTTCCAGTAAGTTAGTGCTTTAAAAGAGCAGAGAAGCCCAGGTCTTGTCATGAAATCGGGTGGTGACAAACTGCGAACATAGTTTTACATACAGCTGCGTTTTCAAATGGGCAGAGATTCTTCAAAATCACCTTGAAGTTCGTTCCAAGCCACAAGGTCTGTTTATTACTAATCAAAACCCCGTTTTTTGTTTTTTTCTGTTTAAATCTCATTAGGGTATAAGCTTGTGAAAATCCTATCCCTAAATTTGGCCACATGAGAGCCAGAACACGCATTTTATTTTATGTAGAATGATAAGTGGGTGCCTTGCCTGGGCTGGCAGAAAGCACCACAATATTGTTCTGCACACTGTGACATGCCCAACTCTGACCTGGGACACAGGACCGATTTATTTTCAGTATCTTTGCAGGAAGAACCTTTCTGTCATGGAGTTTGTCATGATCATAAATAGGGTTCTGTACATGGCGACCTCAGAAATTACACTGATCATAGGTATTGAGAATAATCCGGCAGTGGATTTGAAACTTTTCTGCACTAGAATGAATTCATATTTTCATGTATTGTTTTAAAATATTTATTGTTCTTTATTGGAAAGGCAGATATATACAGAGGAGGAAAGACAGAGAGGAAGATCTTTGTTCGATAATTCACTCCACAAGTGGCCACAACAGCCTGAGCTGTGCCGATCCAAAGCCAGGAGCCAAGAGCTTCTTCCAGGTCTCCCATGCAGGCACGGTCCCAAGGTTTTGAGCCACCTTCGACTGCTTTCCCAGGCCAAAAGCAGAGAGCTGGATGGGAAACGGGGCTGACAGGATTATAATTGGCACTCATATGGGATCCCAGTGAGTGCAAGATGAGGACTTTAGCTGCTAGGCTATCACGGTGGGCCCATTTTCATGTATTTGTCTTGAACTTTGTGAAGTATCCTCCTAAGTCTACTTCATATAAAGCATGTCTTATTTGAACCTCAGAAGGTGGGACGGGGGTGTGCAGGGAGTGTGAAAGGCAGGCCAGTGGCTTCCCTGCCAGCACAGCCTCTGATGTCCCAGTGTGCCACAGAGCTGTTGCCTTGTGCTGCTTTGGTGTGACAATTCAGAGAGCAGGGCTTGCCTTTCCCGTCGTTGCATCCCTAACTTTCATGAGGGCATGAGCACCACAGAGTTCAAATCAGAATGAGAGCGATCACTGAGTGCTGATTTGAATATAAAATCTGTGGCCATTTGAAAGGGAAATTCGTAAGCTTCTATGTCATGAATCCCTGGGAAGTGCTGCTGCTTGCATGTGACGTGGCTGAAGGACAGTGTTCAGGGCACGCTGTGAGGGCAGAGTCCCCCAGATCCCCTGCTCACTGCTGCTGAAGCTTCAGAACAAGTGGTACATTGAGCTCACCTACAGCTCTGTGCCAAAGCATTCCTCAGCTGCATCCAGCCCCCCTCCCATGGCCAGGGATGAGAAGCTAGGACCATCAGCACTCCTGCCTTGGAACTACTTGGCCTTGGAACGCCAAGCACAACTCTGCACCTAAACTTGGTCTCCGAAAACAAACGTCACACCCATTGTCAGAGGGAGGGATCCCTGGGCCCAGTGGCTGCCCATCGTGGGGAGCTGCAATCACAGCACCACTGGCCCCGGTTGAGTGGTGCCAGTGGTGTGGAGAACTGAAGGGCTGTGTTGGCTGCCTAGGAACTTTGTTTTAAGCCTGTGTGATGTGTATATGAATTCCCTTTTTAATATTTATTTATTTTCATTGAAAAGGTAGATCTTTTACAGAGAGACAGAGAGAAAGATCTTCTGGGCTCCTGGTTTACTACCCAAATGGCTACAATGGCCAGAGCTGAGCTGCTCTGAAGCCAGGAACCAGGAGCTTCTTCCAGGTCTCCCATCAAAGTTCAGGGTCCCAAGACTTTGGGCCATCCTCTACTCTTTCCCAGGCCACACGCAGGGAGCTGGATGTGAAGTGGAGAACTGGGACATGAACTGGAGCCCATATGGGACACTGGGAGTTGCAAGGGGAGGACTTTAGCCACTAAGCTATCACACCAGACCCACATATGAACAACTCTTGCAAGTGAATTCCCCAGTTTAGGGCTCCACTGACCTACTCTGGATAATGGAAAACATGAACTAAGCTTTGCCAGGTCCTCTTGCTGGAGTTAGTTGCATTGGCCCTGCAGCCAATCAATCCACAAACCTATGCTTGATAACACATATCAAAAATTGTGTCTCAAAGCCTTGCCCTCTAACATATTGTTTGTTAACTTAAAGAATTCAGCTGAAACAGACATCAGTGTGTCTATCTAAATGTAAAAGTAAAAGTTGGTGAGTGGGGCAGGCGTGTGTGTTGGTTGGTCGGTTGAAATGTTGCTCGAGATGCCTTAGGCATCTTCTTACTGATAAGGTACTTGAGCTTTCTGTGTCCCAGTCACCTCATCTGTCAAACAGGACTCAGTGTATCCTGGGGATTGGAAGAAGTGATTAAAACCACCTGACAGCTCACCATGGCCTCTTCAGAAAGCATCAGGGGCAGCTCTCATCGTTCCAAGTTGTGAACCAGGAGGTGGAAGCTGGGTCCCTGTGCTGTGTGGCTTTTGGATCCCCTCAAGCTTGTCCATGGTCCGTGGTGACCCTGTTCATGCGCTGGGCTGCGTGTTGAGTGTGAGAGTTAGGGGATAGCTTTCAGACATCGTGAGCCCCACCTGCCTCAGCTTTGCCTGGAGCCGGGAACCTGATCACCTGAGTCAGTCACAGGATCTGCTCCTGGGGATTCGGATCCCACTCATGCTCTCCTTCCTTGGAATTGCCTCTTGACCAGCCTGTCTCTGCCTGCGTCCTAAGACGTAGAGTTAAATCTGTATAATTCTTATATGTGTCATACTTTATAGGTGTCAACTCATCTAATCCACAACAACCCTAAATGTCAGTTAATCCTGTTCTGTCGTTTCTAGAAGAGAAAAATTAAGGAACGGATGGGCTCAGCGCCAGCCGTTGTGGCCCCTTGGGGAGTGAATCATCAAACAGAAGATCCTCCTCTCTGTCCAAAGCCCTGTGAAGCTCCATGTTAATAAGTTCTGTGGTGAGGGCTCGAGCTCAGGCAGTCTTGGAGCTGAACTCACCTAATCAGAGATCCTACTATATAAAGCTTAAGGCTTTCCAGAGCTTACTTGAGTGGCTGAGACATGGGGGGTTTACTGGAAGCGTTTGATGAGTGGACGTATGAGTGAATGATGCTTCTAGTCCCTGTGTTCCCACTGGATGTCCCTCCTGCTTTTTATCATCCCAGCGTTTGGGGTTTTTATTGTCTTATTTTACTAGGCATCTCTTTGTCTTTCTTTATACGTATCTTTTGCAAAACAATATAAAGATGCATTCCTAAAGAGGAATGAACCTTGTTCATATGTGTCACATAACCTCCCCAAGAAGGGCTGCATCGTCAGTTTGTGGAACACAGATTGGGAGCCTCTGTTGTTGAGATATGTAACATTTACCTCGCTTTCTTCAGTTCATCTCTTCTCTCCACTTTCTACCACAAAATCCTGGGATTTTTTTTTTTAGTAGCTAACTATTTGAAGATAATTAGTAAACCATTTCAAGTTAAAACAGATGACTAAGATCAGCCTTAAGAAGGAGAAAGATGGAGCTGGGATGTTTATTTCAGAGGGTTAAGCTGCTGCTCTTGGCCCTGGTATCCCATATCAAAGTGCTAAAGAAGCTGGGAAGGCAGTGGAAAATGGCCCCAGTGCATGGGCCCCTGCCATCCATGGAAGCGATCCAAATGGACCCTGTCTCTCAGCTCTGTTCTGGTCCACCTCTACTTTTACCACACACACACACACACACACACACACACACACACACACACAGAGTGTGTTCACACCCTTACGTTGAGAAGAGCGGCAAATTGGGGAAATGGCATTGGCTCTATGATATCAGAACACTGAAGAAAATATGTTGGCTTGTGTTATTTCCATATTCTTAATAAAATGTACTATTTACAGCCCTTTCTTAAGATAGAATTTTTCTTGGAAAGCTGTTCTGTAGGAGTGAGTATGTAGGCCTTATGTAGTAGGTCTATTAAGCAGTGTCATCAACCGTGTCATGGGAGTATTTCAGAAAGTTGTAGAGGGACTGATGCTGTGATGCAGTGGATTAAGCTAGCAGCCCGTGATGACAGCATCCCACTTGGACAGGGGTTCAAGTTTTGGCTGTTCAACTTCTCATCCAGCTCCCTGCTAGTGCACCTGAAAGAGCAATGGAGGATGGGCCAAGCACTTGAGCACTTGCATCCAGATGGAAGATCTGGATGGGGTTCCAGGCTCCTGGTTTTGGCTTAGCCTAGCCCTGGCTGTTGTGGTTATTTGGGTAGTAACCACAGAATGGAACATCTCTCTCTCTCGGTGCTGTCATTCTACTTATAAAATAAGCAATACCTCCTTAGAAAAAAGAAGCAAGATGTAATTAAAACATACATTTGTTTTGTGCAGAAAAATTTAAGTTTTATATATAAAGGAGTCTTTAAGAAGTTAATGGAAGTATATACTATGAAAGAAATGTAAACATTTCAGAATTTGTTGTGCCAAAATAAACTCTTATCCTGCTTTTTCTGTGAACATTTTCATGTCTCTTTGTATAATAATCATACCAAAAGTCCCTCTTAAATAACCTGAGAGTGTGATGAGAATGGCCATATTCTAGTGGAATTGCAGGGTAGAGCAGGCTACTTACACTGTCATTGTGAGTCATGGTTAATGGTGGCAATTCTGCTGTTCTGTGCTTTGAATCATTTACCTATTTATTGACTTAACATGCTTTTAGTATCCCAGAGACATTAGACTCTATTATGTCTCTGAATACAAAAATGTGCAAAAATTTATTTCCTAAAACGCCTGTCGTTATACTTAAGAAATATTAGTAATTAATTGCCCAAATGGATAGGTCTAACTTAAGTTTATGAAAGGCCAAGAGACCTGTTTAAGCTCTGTAAAACTCCTGGGTATGTATGTGGGTATAGACAGGTTAAACACTGTGTCTACATTGATGGTGTGTTTTCTTCTTTTTGATTGATTGGCTAATTAGGATGATAATAGAAGTAATGCTGAGGTTATATAGCCCTTGATTCGGATTTACCAACGTGATTTCTGGCTCGGCAGACTGATGTCAGTTTCAGAAGTCACTGAGTTTTTCATGCCTCCTTTCCCCCTTCGGGCTTTGTCTTTTCTCTCATAAAATATTTTAATCTCATCCACATACCAGCTGTCAATATCAGCTCTTAAAATGAACTGTGTCCAGTCAACTTGAAAGAAGTTCAAATAAAAGCAGAGCTGTTTGCTCGCCTTTCCCGCTCGGTTGTATCTGTCACATACTTGTATTGACCTCAGACATGAAGTTCTGTTATTGATCTGGAGCCCGACGGGTCTCTAACGTAATTCAGGTGTGGAGTCTCCCAATAATTCAGACAGTTCCAGAGGCGCTTGCTTAATCTTCTGTTCTCTCACAAAATGAAAGGAATGTCTTTATTAGAGTAACAATTAAAGGGTTCCAATATGCCCTGCCCCAGGATGAACTTTGGAATCTGATGAATTACTTTTTAAGCAAGCTTCTGCTTTTGTTATATTAATTTGGGATTGGATTTCCTCCAGTGGTTCAAACAAAATGAAAATGGATAAAATATTTAATATATTCTGTTCCCTCCCTTGTCAGTTTGTATCAGAATTAACTCTTCAAATATCATCCCAAAATACCAGCATACCCCATCCTTAAGTGTAGTCTATTCTCCCGTGAAATCTTACTGTGGAGGAATAAACAGGAACATAACCCTATATGGCTCCTCACAGAAAACTCATGATGATTTCTCTCCTTATCGTCTCCATCTCATTTTAATGAGCATCCATAGCCATGGAACTAACAACTTAGCCATTGACTTAAAAATCTGGTGTAGACATCATCTCTCACCTGATTCCTGTCCAGTGTTTCTGCCTCTATGTTGACCTTCTAATCCAGGCATAGTGATTTTAACTGCAAGTAGTATCACTCTCCTGTGTAAAAGTCTTCAGTTGCCTTCAGAATAAAGTGTAAATGTGCCCGAATGGCTAACAAGGGTTTCTCTGATTTGGCCCCTACCCAGTCTCCAGCTGCTCCTTTTTATCTAATTTTCAACCTCTGATACTGAGGCTTAAGAATTATCCAAATCCTGATGCTATCCAAATGCTTTTGTTTTGTTCTTCCCTCTCAGGCTTTGGACAAGCCTGTCTCTCTTTCATATACCCTTTTCTACCTTCTTTCCTTGTTAATAATCTCTCTCTCTCTCACTCTCTCTCTCTCCTGCTGTCAAAATTCAGCCTTTTTGAAAAGACTTATTTGTTGGGAGGTAGCATTAAGGCTTAGCAAGTTAAGCCATTGCTGACTGTAACACAAGCACCAAATACGGATGTCAGTTCAAATTTCAACTGTTCTGTTTGTAATCTAACACCATGCTAATGTGCCTAGGAAGGCAGTGAAAGATGGCTCTAGTCCTTGGGCTCCTATTCCCATGTATGAGACCCATATGGAGTTCCAGGCTCTTGGCTTCAGCCTGGCTCAGACTCAGCCCTTACGGCCATTTGGAGATTGAACAAGCACATGTAAGATCCTGTGTGAGTCCCTCATTGTCACTCTACCTTTCAAATCGATAAATAAACTTTATTTTTAAAAAAATACACCCCATGTACTTGAAGGAGAGAGAGAGGTAGAGATGCAAATGGAAAGAAAGAGATCTTCCATCAGCTGGCTTACTCCTCAAATGGATGCAGCAGCTGGGGCTATGCCAAAGTCAGCAGCCAGGAACTACATTTGGGTCTCCCACATGGGTAACAGGAGTCCAAACACGTTGGCCATCTTCCCCTGCCTTCTCAGGCACATTAATAGAGAGCTATATCAGAGGCAGAGGAGCCAGGACTCAATCAGCATGCTAAAATTCATTGTTGGTGTTGCAAGTGGCAGCTCAATCTACTATACCACAACATTAGCCCTGATAATTCAGCTTTATTCTTTTGATTTTGAGTGAGATTTCCAGTGGTGACTTCCTCTGGAAGCCAGTTGATGACACTTCATTTGTTTATTGATACACAAATATGGACTGATGACCTACAATGTATGAAATTTTGGGAATAGTGATACAGTATGAAAATTAACTAAAAGAACCTTCTGTTGTGGAGCCTGAAAATTAAATCCCTCAGGTTAACCCTGGCAGTCTTCTAATGGAAAAGTCCACAGTGAACCAAAAACTAGGTAAAATGTACACTATATTGGGCAAAGCTAAATAAAAAAATAAATAAATCGACATGATCAGTATAAACCTTTGGAGAGTGAAGATGTTGAAGTTTTGGCATAGTTCCCAGGCTGGACATCACCCGAGCCAAAACTGAAATAAAGGGGAAAAGCTGCATATGAGACCATGCGGAAGAAGAATGTTCCAGGCAGGTACTAAGGTCTTGAGATGAATGTGGATCACAGTTTTAATGAATACAGGGGCCGTCGTGGCTGGCATGGATAGAGGAGAGCAGAAGAGAAGCTGCTGTCAGAGGGGTGATCAGGACTTAGCCCCTGAAAGACCCTGTATCATACTCTGACGATTTTGACTTTGCCCCTATGCCAGGCAGTCATATTTTTCATTTAAGAGATTTCCTTCCTTACCAAAACATTCCATTACCCACTACTCCCATTTCACATTTTGCCAGTGCCTTAGGTTTTTTATTTTTAATCGCTCACTAATGTCTAGATTCTGTGAGATAAAGATAATCTTTTGTACCTTTCAACCAGTCTAGTGTTCAGGAGTCAGAAGTTCTCAATAAACATGTGTCTAATTGCCTTGAAATAATGTCTAAATGAAAGCTCCTGCACTCATCTTAAACCCTGTCATTTATTATTATGATTTCATTATATTTGTAGTAGTAAGCCCTAGTTTACTGCTAACCCGGGCTAGTCCAAGACCACAAGCGAGGAATTTCAGCTGGGTCTCCTCCATGTGTGACAGGGACCCAAGTTCTTGGGCATCATCTGCTGCCTTTCAGGTTGCGCATTAGCAGGAAACCTGATTGGAAATGTGGATGAGATTTGATCCCAGGACTTCTTATGGGGTGCAGTTATCCCTAAGCTGCAGCTTAACTCACTGTGCCACAGCACCTACCCCATGTCAATCTATCCATGAAATACCATTCACCTCTCCTAAGAAATAGTCATTATACTCTCACCGGAGGGAATGCAGGTGCATATGTGTACAATATATGTGAATATATCTGCACACTTTATTACACATTTGTTAGCACCTGTTACATGTCCAGCACCAAGAAAGGAGAGGTTCTGACCCATCAGTGACATCACAGTCCAGCAGGGGTTGTGTAACTTCAGTATAATGAGAATCAGAATGGGGCAATAAATGCCTCCTTATAAACTGAGAGCCCTGTATGGTAGCTTAGTGACTAAAAGCCTTACATGTGCCATGATCCTATATTGGTGCCAGTTCATATCCACTTTCCCACTTCCCATTCAGCTTTCTGCTTGTGGTCTGGAAAAGCAGTAGAGGATGGCCCAAAGTCTTGGGTGGGAGACCTCGAAAAAGTCCCCTGCTCCTGGTTCCTGGCTTCAGATCGGCTCAGCTCCGGCTGTTGCAGCCATTTGGGTAGTAAATCAGCAGCCGGAAGATCTTTCTCTCTGTCTCTACTTCTCGCTGTAAATCTGACTTTCCAATAAAAAAAATATAAATGAACAAGGTAAATTTTTAAAGAAGAAAAAGCTAAATTGAAAAGAACATAGTGGAAAATATGTACTCATATTTATGATAAGATTGGAATTTCTTGAATACAAACAAGAATGATTGCTCACTGAATGAATATTTCTTATTTACTTTGATGAGTAGTATTGTAAAAGAATATACTTAGCTGCTGTTTTAAAAATCAGTGTTTCACTTGTCCCGTGAAGTCATACTGGGGAAGCAAAGCAGGAAAAAAAAGCTTCCTGTATTCATCTCTTATTTATTCAAAAGCTTTTTTTTTTTTTGAGGGTCTGGTTACAGGGAGGGGCAGGGAGGGATGTAAACAGCGAGATCATCCACGGGTGCACTCCATAGGTACTTGTAATGGCAGCAGGTCAGGCCAGCTAGGGGATGGGCCAGAAACTCAATCCAGGTCTCTTTTTCGGGTATTGGTCACCCCAATACTTGAGCCAAGACTGTTGTTTGCTAGAGACTGCAGTAACAGGAAGCTGGAGTCTGAAACTGGAGGTGAATATCAGAGCCAAGCATCCCGACGCGTGAGGCCTAGAAGCTGTCTCAACTGGCATGGTGCATAACAATAGAAGCGGTGAGAGTCCAGCTTTTCTTTTCTTTCATATTTTGAAAGTAGAGCTAATAGAAAGAAAGCGAAACTGCTTCCAAGGATTGCGTCAAGAGTGACTGTTTGGATAGCTACTAGCTGCTATAGAAGTGGCTATACAAGAAGCATCTTGGGAGAAGAATATGGAATTTAAAGTTGATCAAGTCTCATGTAGGAGAAAATTACATAGGCAACTATAGGACACGTAAGCCAAGACAGATCTGACAGGTATTTGGACCTAAGAGCTGTATATGGAGTTGAAAATCCTGAGGATGCGTGTTAACACAAGGAAGTGAGCATGGAAAGAAAAGAGGATGGATGGATCCTCTTTCTCATGTATCCCCAAGGCACGCCATAAGAAAGAAGCCAGAGATGTGCAGAAACCAGCTAAGAAGAAGTGATCAGCGATGCGGGAAGAAAACCAAGACAGGACAGTAGTTGGGTGCAAAAATAACCTTGAGGAGGGAATGTGCTTAGTGCCAAGTTCTGGGAAGTAGTCAGCCGAGGACTGAGAATAACTCCGAGATTGAGCAGCACCAATATCACGGGAGGATGCCTGGCAGCGCCTTGAGGCATGATGGCTACAAATCCTGACCGAACAAATCCCTCTCCTCTCCTCATTCTTCAGTCTCCTATAGACCACCCTGCCCCTCTTCTTCTCTTTCCTCCTCCCCTCTTTTTCCCTTCCCCTCTCCTCCCCTTCCTTCCTTTTTCTTCTCCTCTCCATTCTTCTCTGTTCCTTCCTCCTCCTCTTCCCCTTTCCTCTCTTCTCTACTCCACGCTCTCTCTTCCTTATTCTTCCCTCCCCTCTTGTCTCCCCTCCTGTCCCCTCTCCTCCCTTTTCCTCTCCTCTTCCCTGCTCCCATTCCCTCCTGCCCCTCTCTCTTCTCCTCCTCTTTCCTCCTTTTTAATCTCCTCCTCCTTCCCTCCCTCTCATCCTTTCCTTCCCTCCTACTCTCCTCTCCTCTCCCTTCCCTCCATCACAGTTGCCTAAGAATGAGTGTGTGGGAATCCGTCATTAGTGTGATTTTAATGGACTCCCTGTGGGAATTTGCTTTTCAAATTTAAAAAGGTTTTTGTTTATTTGAACTGGCCCTAACAGTCCAAAAGCGCCACAAATTTTAACTATTGACAGATTTTATGAGTAAATCAACTAAGAGAACATATAAACATTTAGGAAAATCATTAGCTTATTTTAAGGCATTAAATTGTATTTGAAGAAATTATTAGTAACTTTAAAAAACACATGTTGATGCTTCCAAACAGATCACATATTCTCAAAATGTACCTGAAACTTTCGTGATCTGTTCTGTATCTCTGTCTTCTCTATCAAGAAAAACTTGGAAGAGAAAAGCCCTTCTAATTTGATCACATTGTTTATTCCCTGTAGTGCCTTGCACATAGTGCAGTAAATAGTGGTTGGCATAAATATCTACACTTTTTCTGTTTAACCCTTCCCTCTGACAAACAAAACACATTCGCCATGGCATGATAGAAGCAGAAATCAAGCAGAACAGTGATAATACTCCTGGAACTTGTGAACATAGAAGAGTTTACAGTCTTGGGAAGGAGATTATATTGGCCATTTGAGAAGTACAATCGCAAATGAAGAGCAGTGTAAGCCAACAATAAAAGATGAACTCGTGGACCCAGTGCGGTAACCTAGCAGCTGAGGTTCTCACTTTGCATGCACCGGGATCCCCCATGGGTGCCGGTCCTAATCCCTGCATCCTTGCTTCCCATCCAACTTCCTGCTTGTGACCTGGGAGAGCAGTAGAGGACAGCCCACAGCCTTAGGATCCTGCACCTGCATGGGAGACCCAGAAAAAGCTCCTGGCTTTGGATCGGCTCAGCTCCAGCCATTGGGGCCATTTGGGGAGTAAATCATCAGACAGAAAATCTTTCTATCTGTCTCTCCTCTCTGTATATCTGACTTTCAAATAAAAAGTAAATAAATCTTAAAAGAAAAGAAAAGATGAACTCATCATCAGTGGCCAGATGAAATCTGTATGTAAGTGCTTATAAAGACTTGAAACTCCCCAGCCTTAACCCGTTGGAGGAAAACCATCTGGTGAAACTGCATTTAAAATACTGCCCCCCTCTTCTCCTTCCACCAGCAGTAAAATGCATGCATGCATGTTTATGGCAGAATAAGCTAATATATTATGAGAATATTTGCTTGCCTATTCGATTATTTTAAAGCTCATTTCCAATGGATGCAGTCTTCCGTGATATGACTGTTCCTTAATGTCTTGAATTATTCCCCTGTGCTGAATGTTTGCATTGTTGTTCTCTCTTTGCTATCATATACTGTACTAGGACTTTATAGCCATGTCATTGGGCACATACGATAGTTATTTCTTTACATTAAATTTCTAACAGTGGAATTATAACAGAAAAGACATAAACAGGAATTTTTTAATTGTTATAGAAAAAAAAAGATAAAATTCAATTCATTAGCATAAAGCCAAATCATGTTGTTGTGTGACAAATCTTTAGAGCTTTTTAAATCTATAAAACTGAAACTCTATCCTTTGGACAATAAATCCGTCTTTCCCTTCTTCTTGATACTTACTGTTTCTCTGAGTTTAATACTATAAACAGCTCATGTGAACAGGTTATACAATCTTTACCTTTCTGCGACTGGCTTATGTTACTTGGCAGAATATTCTTGATGCTTATCCACCTTATGCCATATGTCAGGCTTTCCTCCCTTTTCAAGGCTGAATGTTATTTCCATTGTGAGTCTATACCACACCACTTTATCAATGGACATTTGGGTGCCCTTCAGCTCTTGACTGTTGTAGTCAAGGTGACAGTGAGCATACGAGTACAGATTTCTCTCTGAAACTCTTTTGAGTAAAAAATTCAAAAGTTGAATTGCTGGATTATATGATAATCTTACGTTTTATTTTTTAGTAACTAACACACTGTTTTCCATGGTGGTTATACCATTTTATGTTGCTGCCAACAATGTGTAGTGGTCCAATTTTTCCCACATCCCAAAACCTGTTAATTCTCTAGTTTTTAAGAATGTTATCCTAATGAGCCTGATGTATATTGAGCTTTAAAAATCTCTTGTCTTTTGTAAATATTCATATATGAAGTTTTTTAAGATTTGTTATTATCATTATTTTTTATTGGAAAGGTAGGTTTACAAAGAGAGGAAGAGACAGAGAGAAAGATCTTCCTTCCATTGCAATGGCTTGAGCTGAGCCAATCCAAAGCCAGGATCCAGGAGCTTCTTCTGGGTCTCCCACACAGGTTCTTGGTCCCAAGGGTTTGATCCATCCTCTACTGCTTGCCCAGGCCCTAAGCTGGCAGCTGGACAGAAAGTGGAGCAGCCGGGACATGAACTGGAGTCATATGGGATCTCGGCGCATGCCAGGCAAGGTTTTAGACTCTGAGCCGTAGTGCTAGGACCTGTATGTGAAAAATAATTTGAGTTTATCTGAATTCTAGCAAGATTATTAATCTTATACATGCATACTGGAAAAATATTTTTTTCTTTTGGGAATTATTTGTAATATATGAGGATGCTTCAAAAGTTTGCGGAGATGGAAATGAATATATGTATTTTGATGTAATGTTTGAAATTTATGAATATGTGAGATCTTCTAAAGGTTAAAGAAAATGCATACTGCGATAATACTATCCATGAATTTCAAAAGACTTACAGCAACAACATTTATTCTTCAACTTCATGATCCATGCACTTTTTGAAATATTGCCACATGTTTTTCTTTCCAATTTTCCTCACTCTTCTCATCAACTTATGCTATTAATTTATAAAATGTATTATTCTTTTAATCTTGTTTGTCTTTCAAATGTTGTTCCCAGATGACATACATTTTTTATTTTGTTGGTTTTGATATTTGCTTCTATATTACTGATAAAATCCAGCTTGTAGATACTTTTATTCATGGTTACCTTTATTTTTACATGAGTAAAATCCATTCTCATAAGATAATCAATTGCACATCCATTTAGTATATCTTAGTGTCAACATCTCTCTCAAACTCAAGCATATCAAGAAGTTGTTAATACTGGAAGCCAGCATTGTGGTGCAGCGGGTTAAGAAGCTCCCTACAACACAGGCATCTCATATTGGAATGCTGTGTCTTAACCTGCACAATTCCAGTCTCCCTGCTTAATCTTCCAAAACCCCATTCTCTCCCTCCTTATAGCCATCTGCTAATAAAAATTTGTATGTGATTCCCTGCCCATATTTGTACACTTTAGTACATTTGTAGTAACAGACAGTATCTTGGAGTGTTTCAATGTTATTAGTAATATTCTACTGTAGCTCTGTAATTTGCTTATCCCTTACAATCTGTTCCTGAAACACAACCTTGCTGACACAATCACATCTACATCATCCTTTTTAACCACTGAATATTATGTTGACGTATGGATAAATTGATTCTCCTATTTCTTTTCAGTGTTAAGTTCCCAATGTTTACTTTCTAAGAAGTACTGATAGAAGTAATCTTTGATGTGTCTCCTTATGAACATGACTAATATTTTATCTAATTCTATCAAAATGTGGGATTCCTGAATTGCATTAACATACATTTTCATTTTTCTTTGAAGCTGTGAAATGGCTGTCCAAAGTGGTTTTTGGAAAATTGACTAATATGTCTGGGCCTCAGTGGCTTTGTCTAGACAATATGAGAAGCGATGACTCCTGTGTGAGTGGTGGTACGGATTACGTGGGCCAGTATGAGTAGAAGCTACAGAAGTAGCTGATGACAAGGTGGATGAACCAAGAGGGCACTACACATAGTGAAATGAGTCAGACACAAAAAGACCTTCAGCCGCACTTTCTCACATCTGCGTGGACCCTAACGAGGCAGCGTCTCAGAAGCAGAGAGTACAGTTGTTGTTGGAGAACGAACATGGGGAAAAAGAGGGTGACGTTTTGCCCTAGGCTACAGAAAGTGAATTTAGAGGAAAAAAAAGAGATGGGAGGGAAAAAAAAACGTTTCTGTAAAAGTACAAGGTCCCAGTAGTTGATGATCCTATTATCTAAGCCCTGTTCGGCTCTAATATCTGATACTAATTGCTTCTGAGCAAGAGGCTGGTGGTCTCACAGGAATATGTGAGAATATAATTGGCATGTGTTGTTTTGTGTCTGAGCAATATTCAGCCTTTTTCCACTAGAGGGGTATTCCCTATCGAATACAGTATTGCTGGGACACACCTCCCTGTTAACCACTATACCTCTGAACTAGGATTATGGCAATGAAAATGGAAGATAATAAAAGGGTGTGAGAAGTTTTAGAGCAGGCTTTTAAGTACTTGGTAACTGATTGATTGCAATCAGGTGTGAGAGTCTAGATGGTAACAAGAGTCTAGATAAAATTAAGACATCTAAGAAGCTTGTAAATTTAAAAAGTATATCGACAGAAACTGGCATGTTGCCCTTGAAAGTGGTTTGGGGAATAAAGGAGTCAAATTATACACATGACACTTTAAAGGGGAGTATCCAATAGATGTTGAAGAGTAGACATCTGGAAAGTAGCAGGGATTGGAACTAGATGTGAGAATACTCGGGGTACGGACTAGTTTTTGTTTGTTTTCTTTGAAGGACAAAGAAAAGAGACAGGTCAGTATCTCCCATCGCTGCGTCACTCTGCAAACGCTTACAACAACCAAGGGTAGGCCAGGACAAAGTCAGAATCCCTGAACTCAGTCGGGGTCTCCCACATGAGTGGCATCCAACTATGATCTCTCCCAGGGTGTGCACTGGCAGGGGGATGCTCTAAGGTGCAGAACTGGTATTCAAACCCCAGCACCCCACAAGAAAACAAGTATCCCAAGCACCATCCTAACCATAGGCCAAACACTAACCCCCTGTGGGAGAATTCTTTAAACAAAAAGCTGTCAGAGAAAAGGACTGTGTATTGAGAAAAAGCTGCTAAAGATAGGGGAAGTCTCCATTGTTTGGGTTTTTCCTTACCATCCCTTCCAGTAATTACTTTTACTGAGTTATTGCCTTATGGGTTTCCAATGTGGAAACTGAAAGTCCTGCTAGCCTGTATCTCTGGAAGCGATATTCAGATCCTCAACTGCAGGAGTGGGAGGTGCTGGCCTGCTCTCTCTCTATCCCCCCACCCCATCCCTTGTTTGCATATGCAAATAACAATCAGTAAAAGTAAATTACCAATGATGGAAGAGAAGAAAAAATAAGAGTAGATTGCTTTGGTGGATCAGAGACAAGGCTGTTTGGAACTAATGTGCTCTCATTTCTAGTTTTAGTGAAGGGGAAAGGATGAGGAAGTAGTTGCCTCTGGAGTCTTCACCCTTTTGTTATTTTTTGAGAGAAATATGAAGAAAATAGAAAAAAAAATACGACTGCCTGTTAATTGTGGCTGTAATTACCTTCTTATTTTATGTTAGGCTCTCATCAGTGAGGTAGTTTATAATTAGGAAAAATTAAACAAAGATAAACAATTTAGTGTAATAGCCTTTTATGATAAAGGGCACTAGAATATTTGAAATATTAGTTGATTCTAAATACATTGGAGCATGAGGTTCACTAGTTACCTCACTGCTTTCTCTTTATCACAGGAAATTAAAGCTGAATAAAGTCCATTAGACAAGCAACATTTGGAAAAATGCACTGTGCGCTAATTTTTTTAAACAGGGCATTTGCTTTGAATTATTTCAGTTTGTCAGCTAATTGCTTTAAGTAAATGAATATTAGGATTTCTCCCCTTTTTTTAACCAGATTCTGAATGCACTGTGTTTAGCAGGATCATTACCCTTCTGAAAGATGTATAGATTTCTCTCTGGTTGGTTGTTTGCATCAGTTCATGAACTTGGAACTTTTGTCTTCAAAACTCTGTTTCTGAGTGACTTCTGCTGTTTGCCTTGTCATCTGAGAGACCAGGTCTCAGGTCTCAGCAAATTTTCCTTATTTGAATTGAGGTAGATGAATTGTCCCAGAAAGAGTAACATCAAGCATTGATCTGCATAGAGAAAACAATTTTAGAAGTTTTATGGCATTTGGTGGTTCCTGTAATTGGTGCAAACTTCATTAAAGGAAATGACAGCTAGCATATGGCTGCAGGCAAAATGCCAATCTACACAATGAACACTACAAAATTCTAGCCCAGGATAACCAATGTTTTTAATCACCTTTTAAAAAAAGCTGTTGCACTAATAATTTGTATATAGTAACCAGGTGATTGCAAATGTGATGATTCCTTGTTAGGTTAGGTAAAATCATAAATAAAAGATGCAGTAATCTAGAAATGAGAGAGAGAAGCATTTGTTTTGGATTTACATCCTGGCACATTGGCCTAATAAGAATTTAAGGCCCCAAGTGAGATACCAGAGTATCCCGTGGCTAATGCTACAATAGACTGACCACATAGCCCTGAGTTCATGTGCTCCTCTAGAGTTGTTGAATGCTATTCTGAGAACTGGAAGGCCTGGACGTGCAAAAGCTGGTGATGAAACCTTTCCTCGCTTGATAAGAAAAGCAGGTGGTTTCTATGGACTGAGTGCAGACTGGTTTCAATCACAGTGTTGCATTCCTTTTGCAAATGGGAGTCTAGCAAAATTGAATTTTTATGGAGATAATTATAGTCCTATCCAAGTCTGAGTTTCATTTCATCATTCATTATTTAAGAAGATAAAACAAAAATCACCATTTTCTGAAATGTAATGTACTTTTCTGGTCAGTTTTCTATGTGGAACTTGGGCTTACATATATATAGCTGAAGGGTTTCTGAATAAAATTCAGATACAGGAATAAAGATGATTTTAGAAAATACTTATAGAAAACAGAACTAAGTCTTAGTTTCAACACATGCAATTTATATATCTAATTTTAGTCAGTGATTTGTATCAGGCTGCTCCTTTTCAATCAACAGAAACTGCCTCTGGCTAATTTAAATAGAAGAATGGTTTGGAAAGATATTCACTGAATGGGCAGAAAGACAGGCGAACCAAGTGGGAATTGGGTTTAATTGTTTCAGTTCATTCAGGCTGTGATTGCAGGATACCATCTACCAGATGGCTTATCAACAAGAGAAATTCATTTCTCACCTTACTGAGGGCTGGGAAGCCCCAAACCACTAGCATGGTTGCTACATGCACCCTGAACGAGAGCCAGTGAGCCAACAGCTCTCTCCAGCTTCTTATTAAAATTAGCCACGAGAAGTTGTCTCTCATGACCTGTTCATCTCCCAGAAACTCTGCCTCTCAACCATCATCCTAAGGGCTAGGATTTAAACATCAATTTAAAGGAAAGGGGACACAAGCTTTCATCCAATAATCTACAACAGGACAAAGAGACACTCATAACCAATGTCACACCATAGCCATGGTCAGCCTAGAGGACTGGCTGCTGACCACCCTTTTCCTAGGTGCTTTGTGGCTGTTCTGGGATTTTCATACAGTCAACGGTCACTTCTGAACCGGCCTCACATCTCTGCATCATTCTTCAGAGCCTCAAGATTCTAAGCAGGAATTGCCACTTGAGTTGTGGTCATGTACCAATTCTGTAGTAATTTCTTTTTTTTGTTTGTTTTTTTTAAGATTTATTTTTATTATTTTTTTAATTGGAAAGGCGGATATACAGAGAGGAGAGACAGAGAGGAAGATCTTCCGTCCGATGATTCACTCCCCAAGTGAGCGCAACGGGCCGATACTATGCCGATCCGAAGCCAGGAGCCTCTTCCGGGTCTCCCACGCGGGTGCAGGGTCCCAAAGCTTTGGGCCGTCCTCGACTGCCTTCCCGGGCCACGGGCAGGGAGCTGGAAGGGAAGCGGGGCTGCCGGGATTAGAACCAGCGCCCATTTCTGTAGTAATTTCTTAATAACAAGTAAAGCCTTTTCTTCCCCAGACCCCCTTCCCCGCGAGTTCACACAATGCAGGATTATCCCAAATGGGCTGAGGAGTTGTCTTGCTAGGCATTTGAGTGTGAAGGAATAAGAACTAGACAACAATAAAATTCTGTTGAATGGTGACTCTTTTCTAGATTTTACATTTTATATCTGATAGCCATAAACATAAAGCTGCAATGCCACGGTTAGCATCCCAACCCTTGCAGGAATAATCTTCTAGGAAGTACCCACTTCCGCCGAGGCACTGGAACCACTCCTGAGCTATGCATGAGCCTCCTTTTCCTGCTCACACTTGTAATATTTTCTGATTTAGGAAAAGAGAGATGTTTGCCTTGGGTCTCAGCCCACATTTGAATCAGCATCATTACTGCCCATTTTGCCATGCTTTTCCAATGAATACCTATGAAGAGCTTCTATATTAGTTTTGTGAGGAAGGTTCGGTTCTATAGTTCTACCCAGTGCCCAGTGCATGTTGTAGGTGGTCATGACCCTCCTCAGCTTATAGAAGCATCACGCTGATCCCTGCCTCCAGCCACACATGGTATTCCTCCTACGTACATATCCACATCCAAATCTACACCCCTTTTCAAAAATGTTGCCTATGAGACAGAGAGACAGGAAGAGATAAACATACAGATAGAGAGCTGCAGTCTTTAGACTAACATCCAAACACCTGCAATGGCTATGATTAGGTCAAGTAGAATGTTGATGCAAGAACTCCACCCAGAGCTTCCTCATGGGAAAAAGGCCTTGGCCATCACCACGCCTCTCGGGTTGTGCTTTAGGAAGCAGATGGGGTTGGTGGAAGAGCCTGGGTTGAATCTGGGTACACTAGATGGGATGCAGGATCTTAACAGTCCCAATACCTGTCCGTTGGATATTCCCTCATCTTTTTGTTTTTTTTTTAAGATTTATTTATTTTTATTGGAAAAGCAGACATACGGAGAGAAGGAAATACAGAAAGATCTTCAGGCTGCTGGTTCACTTCTCAAGTGGTCGCAACAGCTGGAGCTGAGCCAATCCGACGCCAGGATATTCCTCCAGGCATCCCGCATAGGTGCAGGCTCCCAAGGCTATCCCAGAGACTTTTTCCAATAAAAATACTCAATTAGAAATATGTGTAAGAATCCAAGGGAATTTCAACAACCTGAGAAAAGGCATTAAGTAGCTCCTTTGGTTTCCTCAAGTAAATCATTTTGTGAAGTTTTCCCTGAAATTCAGTTCTATGTCTAATTCTCAGTGGTCAATCAAGTATTCACAGTTATATAATCCTGAGTTCTAAATTATGTTTGTTGTTACTGCCTTCTGCTAAAAGGCATTATCTGTAGGGACTTCTTATCTATATAGGAAGCTACATCAGAAGAGCTTGAGCCGGCACTACCACTTGTCTCAAGAAGAGGCCACTATGACTCAATCCCGGCTTCTAGATGCTGGAATGTGTTACCCTGATGGGTTTGTGTCCTAAGAATTTATGCCTTACAAAAAGTTAATAAAGTTTACATTTTAAACACAAATATTAGGAGCATTAAAATCAGTATCATGCTTAACTCTGAATGTTTAAATAAATAAATAACAAGAGCAAGAGGCCGCATCTAAGTACTTGGTGTGATTTGCCTGGCTTGATGAGACATGGCAACGCAGATTAGAAAATGCTGGAATTTAGCTCCCTGCCTGAGGCCTGGGAAAGCAGTCGAGGACGGCCCAAAGCTTTGGGACCCTGCACCCGTGTGGGAGACCTGGAAGAGGCTCCTGGCTTCGGATCGGCATAGTATCGGCCGTTGCAGCTCACTTGGGGAGTGAATCATCGGACGGAAGATCTTTCTCTCTATCTCTTCTCCTCTCTGTATATCCGCCTTTCCAATAATAATAATAATTAAAAAAATCTTTAAAAAAAAAAAAAGAAAATGCTGGAATTTATAAAAGCTCTATAACAGTATGACTATCTGTGTTGGTTGCCTCCTCTTCATTGGACTGCCTGAAAATAGAACAGAGCTTCTCAGAAATACTTTCTGGGAAAAAAAATGTAATCTTAATGTGTCAAAACTTTCACACGAAATTGGTCTAAAATTGATGGAGTGAAATACCAACTAAGCTAGCAATATCTGATATGTTCCTGAAAGGATAACTTTAATGCAGATTGCAGTAAATGGGATAACTGATCTGATTTTTGCATTTTAATGACTCCCAATTTAGTGGGGATGTTGAGGAGCCTTTTATAAGAAATGATTGTGTCTACGTAAGTGCAAAACAACCTCAAACATTCTAGGGACATGATTTTTTAAAATATAATTTTCTTAGCACTACCACTATTTATTTATTTATTTTAAAAATTCATGGTGAGGGGCACGGCACAATAGCCTAGTGGTTAAATCTTTGCCTTGCATGTGCCAGCGTCCCATATGGGTGCCGGTTCCTGGCTGTTCTACTTCCCATCCAGCCCCCTGCTTGTGGCCTGGGAAAACAGTCAAGGAAAGCACAAAGCCTTGGGACCCTGCACCTGCGTAGGAAACCTGGAGGAAGTTCCTGACTCCTGGCTTCAGATCGGCTTAGTTCTGTCTGTTGTGGCCACTTGGGGAGTGAACTAGTGGCCTCAAGATCTTTCCCTCTGTATCTCCTTCTGTCATTTCCAATAAAAACAAATAATTCTTTTTAAAAAAAATCATGGTGATGAGTTAAATTTTCAAGTAGAAGGCAAAACTTTTTTTTTCCTTTATTTTACATGAATCAATTCTGAGTACTATCAACTGGATTTGGCAGGCAGGTGTCAGGTAATAAGTCAGCCACTTTGTTCTTTGCCTTGCAGATGCAAAAGGGAGAATGTTTTTAAGTGCAACAAGTGTTGCTGGTGAATCCATGTTTTATATTCAGTTTCAACAGTCTTCTTGTGCTGTCCCTCACACTGGCCCTCTTTATGCCACAATGGAGAAAAAGTGGCTTTTTTTTTTTTAGAGAGCTTAAATTCAGGCTAGCCACAAAAGTCAGTCTGGGCAGAAGTGAGTAAGTTCATGTCAGGATAGCCAAAAACCAGAAGTCCAAGAAGTGAGAATAGTAATGGTCATTTGGGCATACCGAGTCAGTACTAAAAGCTAGTCGTAAAACCATCATTCGTGACTCTGAGGGTGGATTCGTTTACTAAGACCTGTCTCAAAACAAAACCGAATTTTGAAAAGTGAGAAAGACTCAGGAGCACTATGAGGTTAAGATGAGGGAAACATAATACAGTGTAGGAATGGAAGTTCAAAGTCGTCAGAAGATTAGGAGTTAGGAAAGATAAATACAAGGCATGTCATGCAGATAATAGCAGGCAAACAATTCAGCAAGGAAAAATTAGAGGTAGATGTTCTGTTTTTTAGGTCAGCTGAGCTCAGACAGTGAGAGAGGTAGAGTGAATAAAAAAACAGGGCGTCTGAAGGTTTCCCACATGATCTGTTTGGGGAAGACAGAAACAGCCAGTGAACATTCGAAAGGCCAGGAATGGTGCCGACACGACAGAGCTTACCCTGGTTACGGAACTCCACCAGGGAGAAGCTTTCGGAGGGGAAGCTATCAGGAAGTTCCTGATGAGAGGAAACCATAATAACAGAATTATGCCTAAAATTAATTTACCTGCATACTTTAATTTGGTTATATTCTATCAGTAACTGTATTTGGCCAACCCTGTTAAAATTCTAGCTTTAGAAGTCTCATTTAGATAGTATTTAGAATGGAAAATTGACAGCACTGTCAGCAGTTGGCTGACAGATTGCCGTACACATCAGGGTAACATTAAAGGCGGCAACAAAGGATCTTCACATTTCTCCTGTTCAATGCAATAGTGATACCATTGGCAGTCCAGCGTGGGTGCATGCTGCCAGTTAACAGGAATCGGAATGCCTCTGTTACATACGGTTATTCAGTAAAACAGGCTCTCAGTGGTTGGCTTGTCTGTGATTACTTTGGCCATTGTTGTGCGTCTGACTAAAGGCTGGAAAGCGTGGATGCAAAAATTCCGTGCCTTTTACTTCTGTCATTCAGAATGTAAACTCAGAACTGCACCACACTCACAGGAACTGGGAAATGTCGGACTGAGTATCCAGAAAGGAAAGGGAATTGGGTAAATAACAAGCATTTTTGCCTGAAATAGATCATGGTTGGATTTGTGAAGAACTACCTGTCCCAAAGGGTTTGAAGGTTTCGGGTTCTGAACAGGCTCCTGAAGAAGTCACAAAGTTGGCTCTTAAATGTAGTACATTTCGTAGTTCTAGCAACAAAGGATTGCTTTGGAAAGATCAAATGTTACTAAGCCCTAAGTTGCTAAATTTTGTAAGGTTTTGTAATAATACATTTTATAAGATAGGGAAAGAACAACAAATATGTGATTATGTAATTGGCATTAGCACTGATTTTGTCCATGTGAAGTAATTTCTTTCTATTGTTTGTATTTAAATGATTTATATTTTCATTTGAAAAAGGAAAGTTCTGCCTGCTGGCTCACTTTCTAAATGTCCAAAAAGACTAGGAGTGGGCCAGGCCTAAGCTAGGAGCCTGGAACTCCATCTGAGTTTCCCAAATGGGTGCAGAGGACCAATCATTTAGGCCATCTTCTGCCGTCTTCCTAGGCTCACTAGCAAGGAGCTGGATAAGAAGTGGAGCATCGAGGACTTAAAGCATGCTGATACAGGATGCTGGCATTACAAGTGACTATCTTGCTTTGCCACAGTGCCACCCTCCCCCATATAAAACTTTTGTGATAGGTCTTCTTTACACATTGCTGTGTCTAATTGGAATATTATGTTCTGAATAAAAGTATGATTATATATGTGTGGACCTAAAAGGATACCTCAAAAAGTTCATGGAAATTGGAATTAAGTTTGTTTTTAGTGCAAAAATCTTGAAACCCGTGCACATGAGCATGCATACATTTACGTATGAGAATCATACGCAAGGAGAGAATATATGTGCTTGTTTTGACGTATGTAGTGAAAGAATTTTCTATAGAAGTGGTTCAGCTAAACAATTGAACTTAACTCATGATTTGTTTTCTGTTTTGTGGATTTTGGAATCTATTTTCAAAGTTTGTTAATGCTATATACTATCTTGTTTAGTTAAGCAGATTATACAATCTCTAATTCTCATTCTGTGCAATCAATATGAACACTAACTATCTATTAACATGGATTGATGCATGTAACAAAACGGAATTATGTGTAAGGCATTTCACATAGGACCTTGCATATAAGTTTTTAGTGGTGTATATGATGTATATTATATGTGAGATAAGAAACTTGTCATGATACCCTAAGTCCCCATAACAAGCAAATAAATACAGACACATAGATACACATGAATAGGAAGTTAAATGGCTGTTAAAGTTTCATAGTTTCATTCATTCATTCCTTAAGGAAACATTGTTATACCTCTAAGATGTGCAAATTCTGATTTATGATTTGTGCAAAAATGACTAAAGCAACTTTATTTAAAAGTAAGGCAACTTCGTTAAATGTTAAAAATTTTGCCACCTAATTATAAGAATTCTAACTGTCATAATACAATAGGAAATTTGCATAAAAGTACAAAGAATGTTACATGACTTTAAAGCAAGAAAAATAATTTCTTGGGAGGAAGACATCTGAAGGATATGCTTTTGGCACTTAGAACTCCCTACACGTTAAACAGATTTTCAAAAACAGAATTCCAACAAACAGATGAAGGAAAGCCATTAGATTCAAGGATGAATAAAATGATCAGGAAGCAGAAAAAGTGAAGAATATTTTCTGCAAAATTGAAAAATAAGCAAAGAGGCAAAATTGGAAAGTTAATGTATAATTGTCATAATAAAAGCTTAATTTTATCCTTCCAGCAAGAAATGAGAAACCACAAGGTAAGAAGCAAAGATGAGGAAGAATAAGAATTCTAAGTATCAAAATGACATCCCTGACTCTGAATGTGTTACTTGACCTCGTGTGCTATTTCTCTCCACTAGACAGCGAGTGCACGGGACTGATACTGCTTTTTGCCCCAACATTCTCGGGACTCTACAATCACTACTGTGCATCATCCTTGTTCTGTTGGTTGGATCATTTCCACTGCTGTCCATCTAGGCTCTGCCCAATACCTCTGTCTTGTGCTTCAGACTGGATTGCTTCTCTACCCTTCTACCTTTCATCTTCTGGGGTGGGAGCATGACTTGTACATTCACTGAAGTGATTTCCCTGTGCCGATTGGTAGCTTCTGAACCATGCCTTCAGTTATGCTTAGTGTCTTCCCTGGATCTCTTATGTAGCAGGGTCCTGAGCAACTAGCATACTCTTAGCTTTGCCCATATTATTGCCTCTTGTTTTGATTTTTGTTGTGTTCCATTTTTCACCTGGTACCTTCACTGCTCTACAGCAATGAGAGTGAGAATTTTGAGAGAAACAAGTAGGCAGGGATTAACAGAACAAGAGCGATGCTTTATAAGAATATTTTCATTGCTTGTCATCATACACAAAGTGTAATTAAGGGTAAAGCTCCTATTTTCTGTTAGAGTTGTAAAAATAGTTGTATCTTCAGTTTTATCAAGTCAGAAGCAGCCATGACCTAGTTCTTATGTAGCACTTTCTAAAATGGTCTTCTCTTGGTGAGGAAGATTTAACAAATGTATCACCCAGCCTACTATGAAAATTAAATCTCTTAGTTGGGCTTAAATGAGTATGAATATTTAGTATGCCAAAATACAATTCTGTAATACCCTTTTGAAACTAAGATCAGGATGAATATTTACTGAAATAACAAGGTTTTTTTTTTCTCTAAGTTTACCATTTTTTATTTCACAAATATTCACAAGAAATAAAATTCTTTCTTTGAATTAATCTCAAAAGCTTTCAACCATTCTTGTCATGGACTGTTATTATTAATTAATTCAGTGAACATTTTACATTGCTGTAGAGAAGAAACGGATTAAGGACTAGACCTTACAATTGAAAATTCTTGGTAAAGGAGGCTGATATATGAATGCAGAATTGTAATTGTATGCTTTGTGGTCCACACTAGAATAGAGCTTAGTCCATGGTCCCAGAAGGAAGGATCAGCTGTTTGTGGATTATTTACCAAGAAAGTCACTCTTAAACCAGACTTTAGAAAGTAAATTCAACTTTTTTGGGGATGAAAATAGAATAACCCAAGCATAAGAAATAAAAAAGCACAAAGACAAAGAAGAAAGATGTGAGATGATAACAAGGTGGGTAGGATTTGCATGGACAGTGATAGGAAGTGAGCTAGGAAATGGGAAGGAACTCCAGGGACTAGATGGCAAAGGGCTTCATGTCTCCAACAGAATAGTGTGTCTCTTGACTATGGATTTCCAACAGCTTGCTGATTATGGTTTACTGCAAGAAGATTTGAGGCTTTCTCCAAAGGAAAGCACATACACATTGTCATATTTGCGTAATAGCCACATTCATACATACAGAGCTTGAGTTACACACTACTGCCAAAGGTCACTGGAAACCATAGGCAGTTATTGAACAAGGGAAATGACACGATCAAAAGTTCATCCACAAAGTGAACCCTTGCAGGAATGTGGAGAATGTGCTCAAAAAGATGGTACTCACATTACATAAATCAGAGATTTATTAAGTGTTCCGACCAAAGCATGAAGGTCAGTAATAAGGTGGCAGCCAATATTCTGTTTTCCTAACGCAAACAGCCCCTGATTGTGTGTGTGTGTGTGTGTGTGTGTGTGTGTGTGTGTGTGTGTGTGTTTGTCAGTAGGTCCACTGAGGGGGCAATATTAAAGAAATTGAGCATGAAACTGGTGGTGCTATTTACAAAAGTGGTGGTTTCAGATACAAGTGCAACTCCACATGGAAAGAAAGGAATCCCGAGGGCATGATGAGCTAGAAGTGCGTATAGGTCATACCACTGCAGGTGTGGGTCAGAAGGTCAAAAGAGATGTCAGAGTTGAAGGTGTTTAAAGAAAATTTAACCAGAGATGACAGATTTAACACTGTGAGAAAATGAGTTCTCATCACTGAAAGAATATCAGTTGCAAAACATTGGAGGTAACAGGCTGGTTCTTGTTTCCTATCTCAAGATTTAGGTCTTACTCCTTGTTAATTACTAATCCCTGTTGGAATAAGGTTTGTGAATATTCACACCGCTAAGAGAAGATTTTATTACCCACAATTTTGAACGATGTGATTAAGTGGAAGAATGCAGAAGAATGCATTCAGCAGATGGCATCAGATTACCAACTTGACATTTGTGAAAGCTAAGAGCCCTGCCTCCTGTTTCCAAGTACCTGTTTTGGCTTAATTTATTATTTGAACTAAAAGCATGACCCTGGTACTGGTTGGCTTGTGGCACTTAAGGTTTTGAGCCCAAATTTCTACATAGGAGAAATGGAGTGGATATTCCTAATTCAAAGTAAGAAACAGAAAAAAAAAGATAAATCATATAAACCACATTCATAGTTCCTTTTAGTAGAGTCTAAAAGTAGTTGGGTCTAAAAACTCCTTAATCTACCTGCTGGAATTTCCTAAGAAATGTTCTATCTCTGATTAGTCAAGAATGATCTACTTTGATTCTCAACCCTGCCATGCTTTTGCCTATCTACGTAGTAGGGACTTTTGAAAAACTTTGAGAATTCTATTTTGTGCTTCACTCACTTTAGTTTTGTTTCTTCTTCAATGACGGATGGCTATGGAATGGACTATATATTCTGTTGTAGCCACTGTAAAATGTTCCCTCTCTTTGGGAAGTGCAAAGTAATTACATTTTCTTAGTCTAGCTGCCTTCTCAGATGGCCAGTACCATGACAGCTTGAATGCAGATTCTAGGGGATCTATTATTGTCTTAGGTAAGTCACCAAAAGCAGAAACAGACCATCCTGATGAGAATCACTTAGTCTTGTTAAAGCATCAAAGATCTCTTTTCTGCACTTCAACTTTTTAAATGAAACTCTCTTTGGAGAATGTTCAAAGTTGGAAGAGAGCGCCTCATAATCTTACTATTCCATTTTAAAGGCCACAAACTATTCACTTTAAGTTTAGTGTGCTCAAGAGTTGATGACCACATTTTCCCTTCTATTCTTATATTACAGTTGAAAGAATCTCAGCTATGCACTTCCCACTTACATACTAATAAAGAGTCCAGGTTGCAGGGAGTTTGGGCAACTTGAAATAGAGAAGGAAGATTGGGGAGCAGAATTACAGTGTGTTATATGGCACCGGAGCCCCTCGAGGGAGCTGTAATTAATGTGTGCAAGAAAAACATTGCAAAGAAACTAATTTAAAGAACATACTGAAACAATTTTCTCCTGGCTTTCCAAAATAAATAAAGAGAGAGAGAGAGAGAGAGAGAGAGAGAGAGAGAGAGAGAGAGAGAATACCCGTCAAGCTTTGAGGAAGCATTAAGAATTCCAGCAGAAAGGAAATTTGTTGAGAGACTGAGAAGGGGCTAATAATAGCTGGTTAGAATGTAAAGCCTCTTTTAAACTTAAGTTTCCTCCACCATTTGTCGGAGCTCCGTGATCCCTGATCCATTCATTAAGCATCTCACATGCATGTCACTCTAATTACGGGGCAGAGTTTGGTTACAGCCCACTGACTGCTCTTTCTGGGCGTCCTGGTAACTCAGTTCTTTATACCAGTTGATATCCCACTAGCTTTTCCTTTCTTCCCTCTTCCTTATCCTATTTTTTAATCCTAAGCTCGTTAGGTGACTCCAGAGTATAGAACACTTTGCATGTCCCTTAATGTGAATGGTGTGAACCCCCTAGGGTGAAGAAATCCTTCCAGTGTTTTGTCTACAACCATTAGAATAAGAATTTCATTTTATATATAACGCAGTGTGTGTGTATGACTGAAAATAAGAGTTTTATTGGAAAAAATGTTAGGTAGGCTTTAATTCTTGGTCTCTTCAAGTTTGTTTAATTGGAGGAAAAGCAAACCAAGAATCTTTTAAAGATGGCCATATGACCCTCAGTTTCAAAATCAGGTCTTTGGTCCATGTGCCATGAATGTGTCTGAATATCTGGTTCTCAACCCTGATCCAGACCTACTGGATCAGTCTGCATTGCAGCTCCTACAAATCTACAGTTTAACCAGTCCCGCAATATAGCTTTTGAGTTCACAATATTAACTCCTTACAGATTAGATCCTCTGCTGGTTAATTATATTTAAATTTTTTTTAACTGTGTGCATGTGTGCTGTTGTTCACAGCTACAGCAAAGTGTCTTCTCTTTGAATTCTCCATTCTTTCTGATCTAGGAGAATTATACTTCAAAAGGTACTAGAAATTTGAGCTAGACAATCACATCTGACTATGTATCATGTGGTATTCTTAGGACATTTTGTGACTCAAATCATACAACAATGTAAGACTTTTAGTTCATCTTATAGGTAGGAAAACTGAGGCGTAGAGGAATTAAGCATTTTCATTTTTGAAATCACAAAGCAAATAGATGACAGAACTGGAATCAGAATCTAAGGACACTCTTATGTGTGCAGTCCCGACTGACATCGTCTCTTAACTCATCCATTAGCACAAGATGGGAGTTAGGAAAATAACCTGCATCTGTCATTATCGTTTTAAGTGATCTCACTGTCCCTTGATGTGCCGCAGGAAGATATGTTAAGGGATCATCCGATCCCATCTTTAGCTGTATTCCACCCTTGATCCTAGCGATCCGGCAGTCATATTTCCTCCATTTGTCCCTCAGCGCTAAGGAGATGGGAGGTTAGCCACTTTCTGCTTTTGTCATCTCTGGTTTTTCTCTCCTATGAGGTTGCTACCATTTCTAACACCTAGGCAATCAATAATCCACCCAGTATGATTCAAATACTGCCAATACAGCTTAGTCTATATTCTGTGATGATTATATAATACACTATATCATATAGCAAATGCTCTTACAGATTATACATTATAGCTAAATATCCAAATGACCCTGGCCATGCAAATAATTCTAACAATCCACTGGGACAATTTAGGATCTATTTTTAGATCCCAAAGGTCTCCACGAACCATTACTGAGGAAGCTTTGCCAAATTTTTTCTTGGGGTGTGCCAACGAGTTTTCAAGGGAATTTCCAAGCATTCACACCCCTACCGACCCCCGCAACACAGGCTAACCCAACACAGGCTAAGGCAAACAGAGACCAGCAGGGAAGGATTACATTCTGAAGGGTAACTTCAAAGGGTTACCATTGAGGCTAATCTGTAACTACTGAAGAAGCAGAGAAGTAGGAGCTTGGAGTTTTTTAGTCAGGGTGCTCAACCTATGTAAAGAGCAAAAGGCATGAAAGCAATGTTGTCTTGAAAGACTAGTACTAAGTAAAAGGGGGAAAAAATGCCAAGTGAGACAAGACTGACTGCATTGAGCTGAGAAACTATTTATGATCTTATATGCTCAAATTTGTTCTCTCACGCCTGCACTTAGCTGTCTGTGGAAGAGACCTGTCGGCTCAGGGTGAGGGCAGGGAAGGAATCCGTTTCTTGCCCACAGGGTAAGAAACGTAAGATCCTGGAGTTTCTCAGATGACTTCGCCTGCAGGTGACGCTTGTATAAATATCTAGAAATATATGACAGTATAGCAACCCAACTCGTTCCTGTCTTCTACAGCCCAGTTCAATTAGGAAATACAAATGAAAGTGAAGAATGGAAGAGCAATTAAAAGAAAGGCTGTGTGTATGTGGGGGTTTGGGATGTTAGTATGTAGATTTGTGTGATATGTGTATATATTTATATAATAGAATGATCTATGTTCTACCTGCCTAAGAGACTAACCTAGAAAATGAGATGGAAATGCTATAAGTTTTTTTTTTCTTTCTTCCAGCTTGTCACCTGCCATATATTTCTCATAGTTTTTGAACCGCCAGACTTTTCGTGACTGTGGTTAGAATAATGCTTATAGAAATTGCATTTATGTGTGTACTGTAGGTAGTTATCTTGAAGGTTCCTAATATTCCATTTCTTCACTTAAGTCTAAATGAAACTCCTTCCTGGTCTTTTCCACCTGCTTCACTTTCACTTCATCATGCTCTAATATGTACTACATTTCTGTGTTTTTATTTGGAATCAGAAAAATGTAATTTGATTGTATTCTTCTGAGAAGGAGTATCATCTACAAGACAGAGAGTACTTTTAAAAAGATGGAAAATGTGTGTGACAAAAAAAAATGTATGAGTGAAAAGCAAATCTCATTTAGGTCTTTCCTTCAAGACTTTGCACGTTTCAGTATAAAAAAATCTTGCACTTCCATCTGTTTTACAGTATGGTGACCATAGTTTAAAAAAATATCCTCTGTACTTTACAAATTGCTAAGAGCAGATATTTTAATAGTGATTTGTCTAAAGTTTGGCTAATACATAATATTCGTACATCTTTTTCAGATATGATTTAACAGCTTTTAATGCTAAAATAGAAGTACCTCTTAATTGGATTTGCCCACAAACTTTTTTTCATACTCTCATGCAGCCTCTGCTCCCAGGTTGAGACATCTGTAGAATAGTTCCTGTTTGACAGCAGATAGCTCATACTCCCAGCATTTTTAAATCTTGCTCATTTAAGAGGTGCTTGTGAAAAGTAAGCTCCCCCCCACCCAAAGCCTCCTCTCTTTTCTGAGTATCTTAGCTTCAGATCCATGCTTGTCTCCCTTGTTGCTGAAATATGGAGAGGGGATGCCTTTTCTGTCCCCTTGCTCAGCGGAAGCATATGGGGAATTTGCTAGTCTAACAGATCTCAGTTGGAGTGTTTCATTTCTGACATGGCTTGAGGAGAGAATCATGAAGGGACATATTATTCAAGATGATGCAGTTAAGCAGTAGGGAAACAAACTACTCACAGCCTGTGTCAAAGGCAGTTTGCCTCTGACGCTTCACTGTGGGTTGCTAACATGTATTTAAGCTTATTGAGACCAATGTTTGTAGAATTCAAAACCTAGGACAGAACTCTAGGTCAGGGTGACCAAAAAAAAGAAAAAAAAAAAAAGAACTGACATTGTCAGGGACCAAATGGATAAAGATTCCTACAAGAGCTTTGAGGATAAGAGAAATGAAACAGCCTCCCCTGAAAGAAGACTTGGCCCTGCCGAACATTCTTCTGAAATACGGTTCTCCCCCAGAACCACAGAAGACCAGTTAGTGACCCATTCATGCATTTCAGTATTAGAAGAGCTGCTAACTTACTGTGCATTTGACAGCCACAAAAATATTTTATAATAATTTATATATAAAAAAGAAGAGCCTGCTGTAAATATAGGATGACAGATCCCTTTCTCCTATGCAGATTTCGTTTCTTTTGGATGTACTCCCAGGAGTGGCTTAGCTGGGTCATTCACAGGCAATTTTCAGTTCTCTTCATACTCTCCATACTGACTTCCATAGCGGCTGTATTAGCCAACACTCCCACCAATAGTGAAGGAGGGTACCTTTCTCCCCACATCCACACCAGCAGGTGTAATTAGTAGTGCTCTGAATGTAGGTCAATCTCAGTGGAGTTAAGTGGAACCTCAACATGGTTTTCATTTGTATTTCCCTGACAGCTAGGGAGCCTGAGCATTTTTCATATGTCTATTAGGCATTTGAATTTATTCTTTTGAGAAATATCCGCTCATTTCCTTTACCCATTTCATCACAGGGTTGTTTGTTTTGCTGTAACTGAGTTTCGGAAGCTCTTTGTAAATCTGGCATATTAGTCCCAAATCAGTTGTATATTGTGCAAAGATTTTCTCCTACTTCAGTGGTTGCATCTTCACACTGTTGATCATCTCCTTTGCTGTAAAGAAGCTTTTTAGTTTGATGCAATTCCATTTGTTTATTTTAGCTTTGACTGCCTGTGTTTTTGGCAGCTTTCCCAAGAAGTCTTTCTCCATTCCTACATCTTGTCGGGTATACTGTTTTCCTCTAATATTTTGGCAGCATAATCTACAATAGCAAAGACATGGAAACAGCACATGCCCATGAAAATATGAGTGGATAAAGAAACTGTGATACATCTATTCCATGGACTACTACTCAGGAATTAAAAAGAATGAAATTCTATCATTTGCAATCAAGTGCTCACAACAGTTATGCCCAGTGAAACAAGTCAATCCCAAAAGGACAAACATAATATGTTCTCTCTGATATGAGGCAACCTTAATGCAAAATACAAGATCAATAGCCATTCAGTACTGTCTTTGTTACATCTCATGGTGTTTGATAATTTTGCTTTAGTTTTCATTTTCATTCATTCAACAGAAAGTTTTTGTTTTTCTTATTAATTTCCTCACTGACTCATGGGTCATACAGTAGTATCATTTGCTTCAGGAACATCTTTGATTTTCTTTTTCATTTCTTCAATGACACACTGCTCATTCAGTAACATGTTATTTACCTTTATTTTGTTGTATATTTTCTATTTTTCTCTCTGTTGATGATTTTGCTTTATGGCTTTTATTTAAGGGGATGTATAGTAACTGTGTAGTTAAGACTGTCACATACAGATGTGAAGATACAATGCAGTATGCATCTCTACTTCCAAATCGAAGACGGACTCCAAATGAAACTGTTGAATGCATCTTGACCGTAGGATGCTGGAATCTGTACCATTGCCCATTCCTACAATGTCAGCATAAACTTAAGTAGCAAAGTCATGGGCTTATGACTTGTGAAGGACTATGCTATTGCAATGATATGGAGAGAATCAGTGGTGAGGAGAGTGGATTTCAGAGAGGGGAAGGGGAAATCCCTGAGCCTATCATAGACTAATAAAATAAATTATATAAAAACATAAGAGGCCATCTACCTCTATCAATCTTTATGATATTTTGTTTTGAACAAATTCAGTGGGGTTTTTTTCCTCACATTATTTGGTATTGGTTGTATTACTCATGTATGGCCAGACTCACTCAAAAATTAATTCTCTAAATTTATGCCCTATTTCATGTTGTGTTGACTGATTTTACACATCCTGAAGAAAACTGGAAATGGAATTTTTTTTAACATATAATGAAATATAGGGCTGTTATACCCCCAGGAAACCATATCATGAATATTATTACATAAGATTGACTTTTTAAATAAAGAAATACATTTCATATAATATGAGCAACAAAGCACACAAGTTTGGATTAAAATTTCAATATATTGTTCAGGAAAAAAAACTCTTTATGCTTTATAACCATCAAAAAAATGAGGCAGAAAGTGCTAAAAATCTTATTCATGCTTGTATATGTATAATTTATCAATGTAGCTATAGTAAGGTCTAAAAGTAAAGTAGAATTGAATCTAACCTCGCCCATGCGAGTCTGAGTATGTGGAAAATAAGACATCTCAGTGAAATCAGCACTTTTACAACATCAAAAAGCGCGCCATCACTGAGAATATTTATTTATATAAAATATATATGTTTCTATATGTATCTACGTAAATATATGTATCTATGTCTATGTGTGTGTGCATCCGTGTATATGTAGCGACCAATATTTCAAAACCATAGAGATTGCCGCCAAATGAGGCTTCCTGTGTTCCAGACGGGAACCCCAGCTTTGGGAGAGAAATGCCGAAAGGAGTTTAAGGAACAGAAACTCTTCGGGGCAGATGATCTGAATGTCTTCCAAAACATTTGAGAAGCATTAAACTCAAGCTCAGTGCTTTATCTTTGACAAATACCACGCCGTGTATCTGCTTGTTATTTCGTAGTCCTGTTGCTCCTGTCAGCTTGTTAAATGGAAGTCTGGTTTCAGTCGGGAGATGATAATGTGGTAATCTCTGTGCTCTGCTTGCCTCCGCATCCAAAGGAGCGGCTATGGCCGACTGTGGGAGGCCGCCCGGTGCCAAGGGGAAGCGTTGGCAGCCAGGCTGATGGAAAACGGTCTTTACCAATAGATTGAAAATGTTCTTTTCAGATTTTTAGATTGGAACTTGAGCTTTACTTTTAAAAGTTTTATGTCCACAGCATGGTTCACAAAATAAATTACTAAACCAATTGCTTTGGGAGCTTTCAAGCCGTGACATAAAGGTAGCTGAGAGTCATCATTCTTGATGAAACACAAAGGAGCAGCTTCAGAAATTCTGTCCATCAGAGGGGGGTTGGACAAACCCCCAGGTGTATCACAGGCTGCAGACCTATAATAAATTGATCTCATTTATAAGCATTTATTTTCAGGAAGGGTAAAAAGAGCTATGCATTCTTCAATCCAGACTGCTTTCAAATTAATCGGGTAGCAGGGGGAGGCTGCTCTATTTTACAAACCTATTTGTTCATACAGAGAAGAATATTTGTAATGGAAATGCAAGGGGCATTTTATTTTCTCTTGTTGAGGTTCCTCATCCCGCAGCGCTCACTTTATCCTCACAGTGGAAAATAAAGAAAAGCATCAACAGGCAGCATGATAAAATGGGTTAGAGGTCCCCTCGGCTTTGTAGCTTGGGAGCTGGACCGAGCAATCAGAACTCTGTTGTTACCTTATCCATAGACTATGGACTTTTTGATAAGAATTAAAAGACATCTTATGGTCCTCCCACCGCACTCCAAAGCCTCAGAACCTTCACGAAGTCCCTTGGTAGGAATGGTCTAGGAGTACTGAAGTGCTGAGAGATTCATAGATTAAAAACATAAAGTTGGGAGAATAGTTTAGCTTGGCCAATTACTAACAGGTTAACCTACTGAAGACAGGTTACTTAGTCCCAGGGTCCCCTGTGAAACAGAATGACCACGTTCACCTCACACAGTTGTTGGTAAATCAGCTGTGAAGTATATCCATGTCTGTCACTTTGTAATGAATGAATAAAATTAATGGATAGATGAGTCGGTCGGTCAGTGGCAGATATGTAAGAAAGCAAACAGAACAAAGTGGGAGCAATTATAGATAGGGGTGTTGGTTCTATGAGTGTTTGCTACTAAATTCTTTTTCCAGCTATTTGAAACCAGCTGAATCAGGAAGAAAAAAAAAGGGGGGGGCCAGGTTTTTCCAGGGTAAGTGCAGTTCCTCTGCTTGCTACCACTAGTTAAATTCCAAATTGTAGGCACATAGCTACACTAAACCTCATGGGAAATCAGAGAAATGTGATCTTCATAAGCTACTAAGGGACCAAGTGAGATTAGGGGTCCTGTTGCTAAGGAAGAGGAAAAGAGGTATTAGAGAAGGGTCGCACAAATTTAACCATTTCTCAGTATACCTAAGAGTTAATTATCATTGGTGGCCATTTACTAAGGAAAGAAGGGAACAACCACTGCTTGTCTCCTCAGGGTGGAGGACCCTGCTAGACTTGCTAATCCTTCTCTAGATGACCCAGTGCTGCAGCTTGCTTTGGGTTTTTGTGGCAGTGTTTGACTCCACCCTCCATTGTGGATCCCTGATTGTCTCCAGAACCCCTCCCTGTGGGCCTGAGGTTAGTGTTTGGATGACATGGAGGTCTCTATTCTTCCACGTATTTAAGCTCAAAGTGTTTCCTTATGGCAGGATTTTCCTACCAGTCTCCAATATTGTTAACTCTTTGAAATCACTGCTCTGTGAAGATACTTGATAGTTCCATTATGGGTCCCATATGCAGGTGTTCTGGTGTTTATGGTTCCTACTCTACCTCCTTAGTGGGCATTCCCTAGGAAGCAATGCAGGGAAGCTTCTGGAATACACATGCATTTGGCTTTTGATCACCATCCAGGGAACTCCCTCCACCTGCCTGTGAGTGAAGACAACTGACAAGTACATAGAATGGAGAAGGAAAAGGGGCCTCCAAAACATACGGACTGAAACAAAAAACAAAACCACAGAACCAAAGCCAAGAACAAGCTCATGGTCAAGACAGGACTGTGCCCGCGAAGCCCAAAAGGGATTTATGATTAAAGAAAGAGTGGTCGACAACATCTGGGCAGGTCATTGGCCTAGAGTGATTTGTGACATTTTATAAAGAGTTATTCCAAAGAGGCAGTGAGGACAGAAGTCAAATTTCGGTGGGATGAAAACTACAGAAAGGTGGGAGATGGGAGGTAATCCCTGTGCAGGAATTGCTTCCCAAAGGCAGGAAGAGGGGGAGTCAGGGGAATCTGTGGGATCTAAGTGGGGGTTTAGGATAAGAAAAACCTGAGTGTGATCAAACACTCCTGAGAAAGAACAAGGAAAGAGGGGGGAAAAAAAAAACCCAGAACTTATGGAAGAGAGAGGTGATAACTATTAGAGGGAAGATGGGGCGAGGTAAAACCCAGAGCAGCAGACGACTCGTCTGGCAGGTGATGGAGGGCAGGTGTGTGTCACAGTCTGAATGCAGTCAGGCCATCCCCGACCCCGAGTACAGTCATTACCCACCTTTTTTTTCTCTAGTCTGCAGTCACGTCACGTTCTGTGACACGGAGGTTTATGAGCAAATGACAGAAATGTTCTTGTGCCAGCTCCTTTAAGCGGTGCCTCCCATACCCCACGCTTACACACTTTTGAAACCAAGTTCAAGTCCTAACACTTCTTTCCATTAAACACCATTCTATTAGATTCAGATCATGTCTCCAATTTGTCAAGATCTTTTTCTATTTTCATTGAACTCTCAACGTATCACTGATGTGTTTCATGCTCACGTCACCCACACATTAAAACAGCGGTTGTGTCTTCATTCCAAAGAACCCCAGTCTTCAGCTTTATTTATTTATCTTGATTTCATCAACCCTTCTGAGCTGCCTTCCACTCTCCCCAGGCTCAAGGAAAGAAGAATTAGGCTGGATGCTTTGATGATAACTGATAAAAACCTTTCATCCTAAGGAGTCCTCCCAAATTGGATTAAGTGGATTCATTTGTGGTTTGCGGTGTTTATGTTTTAGGGAGACAGCAGGGATGTGAAAACTCTCACTCTCTCCACGTTCATTTTTGCGAAGAGATGGAGTCTGTCGCTCTCTGAGGCCTGTCCATCTGGAATGCATCACCAGCACATTGCGGGAAGAAGTGCAAGTTCCAGAAACTGCCTCATTTTCCCCAGAACTGTGAAATCGTGTGGCTTCATTTCTGCCATGTTGTCGCAAATACCCAAGAGTGTAATATAAGCTATATTTTTTTAACCACTTGAGTTAGCTTATGATTGAATAATGCTCCCTGCCAGACTTGTTTTCCCTTTATTTATCACTTGCCTTTCTCTCTAATTTCAGCAACAGCAACTGCTGATTATGGAAATAACTCCAATTGTTCACCTCTCATAACCACATTTAGTCACCAAAAGCCATCTATCTGCTACTTTCAAAAGCTGTTAAACAACCAGGCAATTTATTCCTTCCTTCTTGTAAGCATCCGGGGAACAGGGCCACGTTCCCCTATGCTCCTTGAATTGCTTAGGAACCCTGAGTGGCTCTTCTGACTTCAATCAAAATCAGTTTGTTCCTAACCACTGGCTTTGCAATCAGTAATTTGACTCAGTGGGCTTAATTCAAAGCAGGCATGCACATTCTTTAGACTTTGTTGGACTTCCAGGAAATCAAGGAGAACAACATAAACAAACTCACATCGGCCCTAAATTAATCCAGAGAGGAAGAAACTTCAACGGAAGATGAAGCAAAACAACAAACAGTCAGGAGAAACACGTAGAAAATATTCCAGGGCTCCACTTGCCCCATTCCATTCGCCCCTCCTTTTTTTTTCCTTTGCCAGAGGAAATCCATGCCTCTGTTACTACCCACAGCCGGCTGGCTCTAGCTCCTCCCACCTGCCCCCAGCAGGTGAGCACACCTCGGATCCTGCTGGCAGACATTTCTGAGTGATTCCTCTGCATGTCAAACAGCCAGGATACCCCCAGAACACTCGCCCGGCTTTCTGAAAGAAAGTAGACGGATTAATTCCCTTTTGAGTCAGCCCCAGCCTGGCTCCCCGCAGCAGCTAGTGGAGCTGGGATGGAGAAGCAGCTGGCAGCTTTCCTAGAAAACCAAATACCTTTTCTTCTTTGTGACAGGCTCAACTTTCTCTTGCCCCAGGCTTAAAAATACCAGTCCAGTCTTTAATTTATCTTTCCTTGTGTGAATAACCAGGGCTCAACAAGATAATAGTGGGTTAGCCTAAGTCATTACAAAGGCACTCCAAATCTAAAACAGAGGTTTCCCAGGTAGATTTGATTTTATCTAAGGTTTCCTAGGTTTCCTAAACTTAAGATGACCAGCGAGTGTTCCAGCTCGAATACGCTTTAGACAGATACATTTGAAAGTTACTCATTTAAAAAAAAATTTTTTTTTTAATTACGTTATTTTTCTTGACCTATATTTGTGATCTCTGAGCTCTCCGTAGTTCTTTCTAGAATAAGTCACAGAAAATAGATATTTTCAAATTGTTTACAGATCTAGGATCGGTGAGGTATTTCTGTAGCACACAAATGTTAGGCTGAACATTTCCTGTGCTATCTGGAGTTTTTCATCTCGTGCCAGCCTTAAATGTGCATCACAGTTAGGTAGGCGGAAGTAGCGTTGCTGGCACTACCGCTGCCGAAATGACTTTGTCTTATAGTGAATGCAATTAATAATGCCAGAGGAGGTGTTTGTAATGAGGAATTGTTGGATTTTTAAAAAAAGATTTATGTGTTATAATTGGAAAGACTGATATACAGAGAGGAGGAGAGACAGAGAGGAAGATCTTCCATCCACTGATTCATTCCCCCGGGTACCCCCAACAGCAAACAGAGCTGAGCCAATCTGAAGCCAGGAGCCAGAAGCTTCTTCTGGGTCTCCCACATGGGAACAGGGTCTCAAGGCTTTGGGCTGTCCTCAACTGTTCTCCCAGGCCACAAGCAGGGAGCTGGATGGGAAGCAGCCATATGGGATCCTGGTGCATTGCAAGGCAAGGACTTTAGCCACTAGACTATCATACCAGGCCTGATTTTTTTGTGTGTGTTTGTATGGCAAGTTAAGTTATAGAGGGTTATTCCACACATAAAAATTAGAGGAGTCATTCATACTTTAGGCTTAAAAATAATGACTTAATTTATTATTGTTTTTTAAATATTTATTTTATTTTATTTTATTTTTTATTGGAAAAGCAGACCTACAGGAGTAAGATTTTCTTTCTGCTGTTCACTTCACAGTGGACAGAGCTGAGCTGATCCAAAGCCAGGAGCCAGGAGCTTTTCCCAGGTCTCCAAAATGTTGCAGGGTCCCAAGGCTTTGAGCCTTCCTCTGCTGCTTTCTCAGGCCAAAAGCAGGGAGCTGGATGGGAAAGTGGAACAGCCAGGATATGAACCGGCACCTACATGGGACCCTGATGGATGCAAGGAGAGGATTTAACCATTAGGCTATTGTGCCAGGCCCAATAATGGTTTAATTTTTTTAAAAAGCCTCACCTTTTTAAGTTTTTAAGACATTGAGAGCGAAAACCCTCCCTATGCTTCATAAACCTAGGTGTACAATAAATAAAAAGCAGAGGATGAATTTCTTTTAAAAATAATTGTGCTAATCCTTCATTTACACCCTAATTTTATATACTGTATGCATTTTTTTTTTTTTAAACATAGTGGTAAATCAACCCTGCCCTGTGACAGGTATCCTTGGCCTATTTGATCTGTGTTTGGGGTGCTTAAGTAGCATGTTGGCATGAGGGGCGCTGTGGTGATCTCCCATGACATTTTAAAATTCATTTTTATATTACATATTCCAATCTAGTGAAAATTAGATCTACTCTGTTTAGGTTTGGCTTCCAACACTTGTTGGCCCCGGCATGTGATGTAATTTTAAACTGCTCATGTACATTTAGGAGATTGATTTACAGCAGTCCTTGCTTGAGACAGGCACAATCTAAGCTAATTCCTATTGATCCAGAAACATGTAAGATTGGTTTTGAAAATTCTCAAGCATAGAGAGTTTCGAACAAATTGAAATCATGTCGGCAAGCATGTCTCTAAAAGCATGAAACTGCTAAGGCTTACCCTTCTCTGCCTTAACGTCTTTGTTAGTCACAGCATACCTAGAGGCTCAATCCTGCTCCAGATGTTGTGATGTCTGCCCAGCTGTTAGAATGTGCCCTATTTGCAAATGGCAACATAAATAGCACATCCAGAACATTCTGCACGCTGCAGTTTCACCATTAAGGCTAAGATATATTTAGCGTCGGGGATAATACTTTGGTAAATTGTAACCAGGACGGAGCTGAGAGAAAGACAACTCGCATAACAAAGCACTTCGTAAAATAATCAAGACAGTATTTTTCCAAGCCTTTCCGCACTAGCACATACTGTGTACGATAAACGGAGTTTTCCAAGAATACACAAAATCCTTGTGTGCAGTAAGAATGCTTAATAATATACCTATACCAAATTTCATATGATTTTTTTTAAAGCCAAATTAGTCTCATTTAGCTTCAAAAGTAGTGTCTTTTTGTTGTGGTTGCTGCTTTTAAATTCTGATTTCAAAGCATTTTCAGAGAGATGGGAAGAGCTGGGTTTCAGATCTTATCAGTGTCTGTAACTACCCTACAACATGGGACAGTCTCTCCCCTTATCTCTTAATAATTTGCTATTTCCACTTTCTCTCTTTCCAGTCTTGAAGAATGTGCATTTTTAACTGTCTGTTTTCCAAGGAAAGGTGCTTTAAATGGCCTAGGGCTGTTTTTCACTTTCCGTCAATAGAACTCTCTTTGGATAGATCCGTTGCTTTGTGTCAGTGCTGCTCGTTTTATTTTTAGTTATCTGAGTATTCTAAGGATGATTAGACGGAGACAGAGTCATGGCTTCTTAGTCACCTCTCATTGTGACAAGCACTGCTAAGCAGGTCTTTTAATAAACAAGTCAAAGAATATGCGTCAATTCAACAAATCAGCTTTTTACGTTCCATGTTATTTATTGTTACATCTAGAAAGTAGTATTCTCTGCCCAAATATACTTCTGGCTGTTGCTGAAATATGCTGTTGGACAGAAATTGGAATCATTAACTTTTTGAGGGTGTCTTAAAATTTCTTGTAAAAGTAGACTGTGCCTATTGATTCTACAGTTTTTTTCGCTTACTGGTGGCCCATCCATCATCTGTCTCGTTTCTGTATTCTTCTAATTCTCTCCCTACCTCAGTGCTTTCCTCCGTATGTTGTAATGGATTGACACATTAAAAATCCCTGAATCAGATCTTGTAATTCCTCCAATGACTCCCACCAGGGAAGGCAGTTGAGGACGGCTTAAAGCCTTGAGACCCTGCACCCTCGTGGGAGACCCAGAAGAAGCTCCTGGCTCCTGGCAGCAGATTGGCTCAGCTCTGGCCATTGGAGCCACTTGGAGACTCAATCAGTGGAAGGAAGATCTTCCTCTCTGTCTCTCCCCCTGTCTGTATATCAGACTTTCCAGTAAAAATAAATAAATCTTTAAACAAAAAGATAAGTTTATTTGGTGCAAAAATTTGAGATAAACAGTTTTCTTCAAAGTATAGATTTTCTGTGAATTTCATGGTAATGTAATTCAGAACATTTTGTATCCGTATTTTTACTACTCCATTTTCAATAAACCTTTTGAATTCCCTTCGTGTATTATAAACCATGATGAACTGACTGTATCTTTTTCAACTGTTATTAAAATGATTTCAGTTAGATCAACATTATTTTCCCTGATTTTTAGAATATGGATTTATAACTGAAACTATGCGTTAAAAAAACATGTGTGTATAACAATACATGAAAAAAAAACAGTCTGTGGAGTTAGAGCTGCATGCTACAGGTACAGACAGTGCAGCAATACTGAAGGCATGTGTGTGATGTGATGGGCAGCTAGGAAAGGACAGGTGAGGATGTTCATGTGAAATGAGCAGACTGAATAACGCCCCCATCTGTGTGCAGCCCTTCGGTCTAATACAGGACAGCCTAAGGCTGGGGAGCTGCGAGACGCAGGCAAATTCCCTCTTGCTCCTGTCCCTCTCTTCCGCCGCCCCAGCAGGCACTAGCACCTGGACTGTGAAATCGGAGATCCGATCTCTGATCTGAAGAGACACGCATAAAAACAAACTGCTGCTAATTTTTCTATCACCTGTACTTTCCTCTCTTTGTCCTGTTACTAGCATTAAAACACACACAAAAACAAAGACTGTAAGGAAAAGTGCAAATGTGACATATGTCATAAGTATTTCCAATTGTCCTGCCTCCTCAGACTCTAATACTTACGGTTGGGTTAAACGTCTCTCCTTCTATATGTCATACATTGTCATAAATATTCCTCTTTTTTTTTCTCATTTTAAAGAAAAGATGTATTTATTTGAATAACAGATCACTCAGTCTTGCATCCTCCGTTTAAGTCCTCACACGGGGGGTGAATCAAACTGAAGCTGGGAGCCAGGAACAAGTCTGGGGTAACCCGCAAGAGTGGCAGCAGTTTACATACTTGCACCATTATCCTGTGCATTCCATATGCGTTAGCAGAGGCTTGGATCTGAAGCAAATCAGCCAGGATGCAAGCTGGAACTCCCACGTGGGAATTTTGAAGTCAGAAGCAATGGCTTCACCCACTGCACACAGTTCTGCCCCTACGATTTGTTTTTCCCCCTTAATTCCACCTCTTGTGAGGCAAACAGTCAGAAGTAGGCAATGCATTTATGGATGGCTTGAGAGGGAAATGGTTTCCATAGTCTGTATTCTCCAGGCATGCTAGTTCCTGCTTTTTCTCCTTTTTTTTTTTCCCTGAATTCCAACTCAGGGATCAATAGGCATTAAAAATTCTGGTTGATCTTATGTCCATTTCCAAATGTTTCCTTATACTCTAGTCTTCCGTGACACACAACTCTGCTGCTTTTGTGGGAAGAAATTCAGACAAAATACCTGATTGCTCCAACTGAGCTTAGCTGCAGACCGTGCCAGCCGTACATGGGTGTTTCAGACAGTGATCATTCACCATATCTGTTCACCAGATTTGTGATTCCTCTGTAATGGGAAGCACAGGGAGTTTTCCAGAGGCATGACATAATCACGCAAGTGCCAGATTTTAAAAGCCGTTACATATGCCTGTCTCTGTATGAGCCACCACCCTAGCGAAGGAAAATGGTGTTGTCCCCATCGGAAGTTGGCAGAAACACGTAAAAGGCATGACTTGGGAGACTCTTCGCTGGAGAGCTTGAGTTGTTGTAGCCCCTAGAACCTCTGCTCATTCTTAGATTTGCTATGGCAATCATTCATAATGCCTTGCATTTAGTAAAAGCAGCAATAGTGGCGTTTGAATTTGCCCCTTACACTAAATCCTCTACCCGTATGTCTTGATGCACCTCATCAGAAGCAATGCAAATAGAGAGTTCTGAACACAGCATTTATAAAGTCTCTGATTTACAAGATCTGTACAAGTTTCTGACAGCTCTGATGAATCCACTGAAGACAGCTTTGGAGAAAAGTTTTGGTTTTCATTTAGTCTCTGTGGTATATTGACTTTGAGTTTGGGTAAGTTACTTGGATCCTCACGTGTTTGTTAAGCAAAATGAAATACCATGTTAAGAGACTCAGGAAAAGTAGCTGTTTAGTGGTCACAGGTGTTCTCTTTCTCGGCCCTGTTTTGGTCTTCATATTTTTGCCTAAATGCGTGGTTTCTGTGGATAGCACTGGGCTATTTTCACCATCTTTATTGCAAAATTTCTGAAATAGATTCGGCTTGAAAATAGGACGCAGTGTGCTTTAGTGCTCAAATAGCCATGGAAAATTATTGAAAAAGTCACACAGGATATTCATGCCACATATCACTTGAATGAATAGAAATGAAAGTCAAGTGTCGCAATCAGGGCCAGAATGTTAACCGTCATTTCAATTCTTCCAGTTGATTTGCATTTCTTTTTCACTTCCGAGGAGTGATAAAAGCTTATGTTTAACATCTGGAAGAGACCAAAAAATAAAAAGATAAAGGCAATAACTAATTACAAAATGTACTTAAGTGTTAAATTCTCAAAAAGTAAAGGAAGCATCCTTCCTCCCTTGACTGCGATACGAATATGAGCTTCCAAAAAATACACACTTATACTCCGTTCACACTTTGTATTAGTGTGGAAGAAAACTTCCAGGGTTCAGTTCCATTTTGTGGCCATATAATTCCAATTTGTAACCAGAAAAGTCTTATCTCCTCCTAACTATTTAAAACATTACTGAAAAGCACACTGGGGGGTGGATGTTTTAGATAAAATCATCAACAAAAGTTTTTGTTCAGTTAAAAGAGAAGAGGAGAAAATGATGCTGTAAGTGATGATGCTGGAGACTAGAAGTTTAAAGCAAAAGAGAAAAAGGATTCTGTGAGATGACACCAAGGCTCTTGGTTGCATTCCACAGAATCCACTCCAGGTAGCTTAAATGGGAACATTACTGCAGGCTGGACAATGACAAGTGCCCAATCATAGTATTGAACTGTGCTACCAGAAACATAACTCCTGTTACATATACTGAGACATGTGAAATGAAGACCTAAATACCAGAAACTTTGGCACTACTGCTTAAAATAAAACAGATAGGGCCCTGCACCATAGCCAAGCGGCTAAAGTCCTCACCTTGAACGCACCGGGATCCCATATGGACACCGATTCTAATCCCGGCAGCTCCACTTCACCTCCCTGTTTGTGGCCTGGGAAAGCAGTCAAGGATGGCCCAAAGCTTGGAGATCCTGTACCTGTGTGGGAGTCCCGGAAGAGGCTCCAGGCTCCTGGCTTCGAATTGGCTCAGCTCCTGCTGGTGCGGCTCACTTGGGGAGTGAATCAGCAGATGGAAGATCTTCCTCTTTGTCTCTCCTCCTCTCTGTATATTCAATAAAAAATAAATCTTTGAAAAAATAATAAAACATATTCTGCCACTCATTTTTCCCCACAAAGGTATTCTTATATGCGGCTGGTACATGTTTTCTCTTTTTAAAAAACTATTTATTTATTTATTTATCTATCTACCTATTTATATTGTAAATCAGATACACAGAGATAAGTTTATTGTTTCTATTTAAATAAGTCATTCAGTATTGCAAACTTTCCTTTTAATGTCATAATCTACTAGTAAGTCGTACAGCCAGGATACAAATCCAGGCCATCTGGTCCATCGAGTCTCTGCATTACAGCTTGTTAAAGAGTTTATTAAGGTGGTGAGTGCAGAAGTGTGCCCATCTAACCAACCATCTGTCTGTCCTGCTGGCCTCCTTAAGATACTGATTTATCGTATACAAATGGACATGAACCTGAATGAGAGGTGATTTGTACAGAGAACTATGAAATTATTAGCTCTTCTCTAGATATGTAAATTGACCTAAGAGAGCCACACCTTCACTTTTTTAAAGTAGATACTAAGCCACAGTTAACCACTTTGCATCTATATTCCCAGGACATTGGGACTTTCCGTGTTGGTCTCAGCAGGAAAAAAAAAAAAAAGGAACAGTAAAATAGACAAATTCAGGAAAGCTGTGAAGTGACTCCCTGGAGGAAACACAATGAGTAGACAGTCCAAAGCGTACGACAAACTCGAGAAGAAAGGGCTGAAGCAGTTAAAAATCCAGACAGGACCCTCCTGTCTTTGTATCTCCTGAGGGGACTGCCTTTTTGTCCAGCAGAAAGCTGGCTCAGGGCTGATGAAAAATGGAGATGAAGCTGACCTGGCCAGTTGGGAGAAATTTGGCACAGTCTTACTAATCCTGTGTTACACACACAGAGACACCCACACTCTCTCTCTCTGTCTCTCTCTCTTAAAACCAAGATTGACCGTTCTTTCACTGAAAATATAATCTTCATCCATTATCTCGACTTACTTTACACCTTCAAGGGATCCTGGAGACGTGAAAGCACATTTCTGCTTCCACATCCAGCATCCGGCATAGTGGTCCTCAAATCTAAAAGCTGCATCTCAGGATATCCCAGAAAGATTCAGAATCCTGATTTCCTTTATGTTTATCTCAGATATTCAGTCAATCTTAGGTATAGTCCAATAATGTATATGTCTTTTCTTGATTGTGATTAATATCCATGCAACCCTACTGTAGCTAGTCAGAACACAGGCACCCGAGATCTCTTACTGTAACAACCTCAGCACAAAGCATGTGTGAGAGTCTGAACCAATCCAAAGCCAGGAGCCAGGAGCTTCCTCTGAATCTCCCACTGGGCTGCAGAAACCCGAGGCTTTGGACCATCCTTGACTGCTATCCCAGGCCACAAGCAGGGAGCTGGAAGGGAAGTAGAACTGCTAGGAGACCAACTGGCGCCTCCATGGCATCTGGGTGGCTGCAAAGGGAGGACTTTAGCCCTGCCCCTCTGACTGTTTTAATGAGAGTAGTTCACTCTCGGAGCATGTTGGATCCAGCCTTCTGACTTGCAGCAGGAAAAAAAGAAGTTGTGAGATTCCTAAATTCATTAGTAGTCTTCTGCACATGTGATTATTTGACTGGCTTTGCATTCATTTTACTACTACTGTTCTGCTAATAACAGGATAGATTCAGTCAGCATTTTACTGCATTTGAATCACATGCATCAAATGTAATCACCTATCCTTCATTCCTTTCTCTGTTTCCACATGTATCATTTGTTCTGGGAGGTAAGACTGTTGAGCTGTTAGGGAAACCAGGGAGGGCCGGTTATGATCTCTGACTTGTTGAACTTCCTTTTCAGTTGGGTAAATAAACATTCAGCAAGCAAACAAATACATCTGCATATACAGATATAAATCTATACACACAGTTGTGGGGTGTTAAGGGAATTATATAGTAGACAACTGAAGGTCAGAAATGAGCTAGTCTAACTTGTAACAGGGGAAAGAATATTCTAGGCAAAGGGAGAAGCCAATACTAATGTCCTGGGAAAAAATAGGCATTTCAAGGTGAGTGTTCTTTATTGATTTCATGAAAAAAAAAATATATATATATATCCATTTGTCCTATATCTCATAAACCATCTCTTCAAATAGATGTTATAGCACAGGTGGTTAGCTTAACAGTTAAGATGCCCCCATCCTGTATTGCAATACCTGAATTTGATACCAAGCTCAGGCTCCTAACTAGCTGCTTGCTCATATAGAGCTCTGGGAAACAGTTGGATTCCTGCCTCTCACATTGGAGATTTGGATTGACTTCATGATGGGGCCATGGGAAGTATTTGAAAATGAATCAGGGCCAAGAGCGGTAGCCTAGTAGCTGTAGTCTTCATCCTGCATGTGCTGGGATCCCATATGAGCGTCGCTTCTATTCCCAGTGGTCCTGCTTCCCATCCAGGTCCCTGTTTGTGGCCTGGGAAAGCAGTTGAGGACGACCCAAAGCCTCAGGACTCTGCACCTGTGTGGGAGACCCAGAGGAGGCTCCTGGCTCCTGGCTTCGAATTGGCTCAGCTCCGATTGTTGTGATCTCTTGGGGAGTGAATCCACAGAGAGAAGATCTTCCTCTCTGTCTCTCCTCCTCTCTGTATATCTAACTTTCCAGTAAAAAATAAAATAAATCTCTGTAAAAAAAAGAAAATGAATCAGTAATGGACACCCCTTCTTTCTCACTGTTGTTGCCTTTTGAACAAAAATGAACTGATAAAATGAAATATACCTGGTGGAAACAATTTCTACATGCCCATAGGTTTGTACCAAGCCCATTTTTATAAGTGTTTATAACAGATTAGTATAAATAAATACAGAAAAGCTTATGGTAACTCAAAGCTTTGCCAATCAATATTTATACATCTTCTTCAGAAGTTGATCAGGTCAATTTACAGTTCCAAGTACCCTCTTTCAGAAAGTATTTCAGAATTAATGAACAGTGGGCATTGTGGCATGGTAGACTAAGCTGTTACTTGGGGAGCCAGTATCACAGTGACACAGCGGCCTCATGATAACAGCTTCTTCTAATGTTTGCTGGGAGGCAAACACATCACGGCTCAAAGGCATGGACTCCTTTCACTCAGGAGCAAGGGTGGAATTCTGCGCTCCTGGCTTCTTTCTGACGCAGTCCTGTCTTCTGTGTCATTTCTTTCTTCCTACCCATCTTATTAGAAGTAGATAAAAACTAAAAATATAAATGAATAAAAATAAAGATAAGAAGCAGGCCAATGTTAGGGCATAGCAGGTTAAGCCACTCACTATGGAGCCAACAAACCCTATTGGAAGGCTGGTTTGAGTCCTGGCTGTTCGGCTTTCCATCTAGCCATCTGTTAATGCAACTGGGAAAGCAAAGGGCTAGTGCTTTCCAGGTAGATGTGCTGCAAGTTCCTGGTGTCTTGCTTTGACCTGGCCTGTTAATGAGACGTCAACCAGCAGCTATCTCTCTTTCCCCCTCTTTGTCACTCTGCCCTTCAAATAAATGAAAATAAATTCCTCGGGGAAGGGTGTGGGATGGGGTGGGATACTATGACCCGACCATGCCAGTAAAGGGACCAGAAGCTTCAGAAAGATTGCCTTCCTGGTAAACCCACCTGTGCTTGGAGCCCCTTTTCAGCCTAGGTAAGCCAAGTGGCCAAGAATCAGAAGTCAGAGAGCTGTGAGTGGAACGCCCTTTCGGCCCAGGAGCGTGTGATGCTCTAGGTAGTGACTAGCCAGGGAATCTACCTTCTTCTCCATCTGAGCTGGTGAGCAGCAGATGGAAAGATGTCACCTGCCATGTTACAGTCTATAGGGAAGGTAGTAAAGTTTTAGGCAAATATTGGGAACTAGCTTCATTTCAAGCAACGCTAATTGTGAAATGTTGAAAGAAGTAGAGGTGAAAATTAGGTGGCTTAGGACTGAGCCTGCGGAGGTTTGGGGCATTATGGAGGTTATGGTGGTGGATGCAGAGGAGAAAATGAGATGTGGGAAGGTCAAGATAGGGGTGAGAATGCAGTGGGATCCACAAGTTAGTGCTGCTGGTGGCTGTCACTGAAGTTAGAGCTGGGGTTCACTTGGGGATCTGAAATTCCACTATTCCTGACCTGCAGGAAATACTTTACTTCACAGTCCTGATTCTCAACAAAGTGTTCTTATCAAGGAGAAGAATTTGAGCAAGCAATCATCTCTCATATATTCACAACAAAAACTTAGCTGATGGCAGTCTACTTGTGTCCAGGGGCAGGTACTGTTGCCCAGAGTACTGAACCTCAGCTTGGGACATGTGCATCCTGTGTTTGAGAGCTGGCTGCTCTGCTTCCTGTCCAACCTCCTGCTGTTGCACCTGGGAGGCAGCCGGTGTTGATCCAAATACTTGCGTTCCTGCCACGCGTGTAGGAAATCTGAATAGAGTTCTGGGGTCCTGGCTTCAGTCCCACTCAAGTGCTGCTTTTGTGGGTTTTGGGGTGTAGTTAACAGCTAGATGGGAGTTCATTCTGTATTTCAGATCAATTTCAGATTCTCTTATTTCAGGCAATTTATTCTTCTTCCCAGTCTCTGGGCCAGTTTGAGGTAAGGAAGCCTCTTGGTCAACCTGTTTTGACATTTGGCTTCCAGACAACCATAATGAGCTTTTTAATTGTCGTCAGCTTCCCGCTTTTCTGTGGGCACTCTAGGGGCTCTTCTTCCTTACTCTTAATCGCCAGATGGTCACTTATTACCTATCATTAAATATCTGATATTAATCATTTTCATGATTTTCAGCTGTGTCCATCTTAGGCACTGACTGTCATATATGACTTACAGGGGTTTGTTTTCCATGTCAACTCACAACTGACCCATAGTTCCTAATGAATCATTACCGCCCTGGCCCCGCTCTCCTAACCACCACCTTTTTTTGTACCTCACATGTTTGTCTGTGCTCTGAGGTCCATGACGTTGACGAAATCCAAACCAAACAGAGTGTGTGGTGGTCAGACACATATTTATTTTAGAAAAATTTCTTCCTTTCAAGATAACAAATCCAATGGCTGCCGAGCCATTGTGAAGGTCAACCGGGGTGACAGTTTTGTGATGGTCAGTGTTGAATGTCACAGATGAGCTGGAAATCATGAGACAACTCTGAATGCAGCTTTCAAAGGGTGTATTGTTTGCTCAGACTTGGCTTTTGACTGCATGTCAAATTTTAGATTTATTCAGATGGGCCTAGATTTTTAGAAAGAGGAGAAGACGATTTTATGTATTCGTTTTTGAATGTTCAAACTTCTAGCTATACCCTCCCCCAGCGCCTTCTATGCTGACTACCTTAATAGACAAAATAATATGCAAAGAAGAACAGCCATTGCCTTGCCAAGATACCATCCAGTGTGGGGGTTTTCTAAATGCTAATTAATTCCAACCTCGACTACTTTACCTGCTGTTTCAAAGGCTAGCAGCTTGTATTCATCACCTGAATGACAGCTGTTTCTAACCACTTTTCTCTGAAAAGAAATAAAGAAATTAAATAAACCCTTTGCATGCTAATCACTGACATTCTGAAGTGACAGTTGAAAAATGCTCAAGAATAAACGTAAGGCACATTTGAATGGAGAGATTGGTCTACACCAGCTGACTGTTGAATTTTGGCTAGGTAGTTGTGAAGTGTTGGGAGAGAGGGAGGAAGGCGGCTGAGATCATGTTATCCCACGTCAGGATGCGTCCTTGAAAGAGACTTTATGTGAGGTTTTCAAAAAGTTCAAAGAAAAATGTGGATGAAGGGACAAGAAATGTTTTACATTGGATTACATGTATCTTTTAATCAATTTCTGAACCCTGTATATTTTTTTTCCTGTAGACATACTGTGTGTGATAAAGTTTAATTTGTGAAGTTACAGTAAGAGATTCATGGCAATAATCATTAAAATCAAACAATCCCAACAGTGTTATAATGGAAGTTGTGTACGCATGCTCTCTGTCTCTCAAAATACCATCGCATTGCACTGTAGTGATTATTTTCTTTATGTTAACATCTGAGATCCTTAAGTGAATACACAGATAAGAAAAATGGAGTTGCTGTTTTAAGAGGAAGAGGAAGAAGAAGAAGCAGGCAGAAGAAGGGTGGGGAGAAATGGGATTTGTAGGGCAGGGAAAAGAAAGAAGAGTAAATTAGGGGGTGGGTAATGACCCAGTTCAGTGTTGCCTGAACTCTTACTAAGGAGTTTATGGGTTACCTGAGTTAATATCTTCAATATGTTACACTTTCCCTTCATTCTTGTAATAAGATGAAATTGTTAAAATGGTTCCTGTAGGAATGTTCTGAATTGAAGATTGTGCTCCGATGGAATTATCCCCAAATTATAGCCTTCGTTAGACTACACAGCCAGTACTAGGCTTGTCTTTTGTCAAAAGTGGATTTGCTGTTTCTACCCTGGCTGCAAGACAGAGGAAAGACAGTGAGGCACATACAGCAGGAGCCCGTGTATATTTAGTTCTGTTCCAGTTTCCCGGGGAGAGGTACTGCTATTGGCACTGTTGGGGGGGTGGTTGGAGGAGGAGTGAAGTCTGGGGCAAGCAGTCAGTCAGTTAGCAGGTGAACAGTTAGTTGGCAGGTGTGGGATTCTTGGGATGGAGACCCTCTGGCTTCGCTGCTGCAGATGTGACCGCTGGAGGGGTCTCTTCCTCCGCCTTCAGGAACCATCGGATTGGAGGAGGTTCAAGTAGAGAGATTTCTGTGTCTGTTTCCTGATCTTTTTGGCTACTCTTCCCAGAACTCCTATAGTGTCTTCCCTGATTTTTATTTCAGCTTAAACTGACTCTTGGTATACTTTACTGTATACCCTATACTTTACCCTAAAATCCAGACTGGTAAATGATGTTTTGAAGAGAAATTGTGATCAACATTGAAAAAAAAAAAGAGTTCTTGGAGATTTCTCTTTTAATAAATAATTGGTGAGCACTCTTGTTTAAAGCATTGTATGGGAGCTGACGGGTGACCCCCACCTTTAGCAGAGAAATGATTGCCTGCTTTACCGCCTAGCTCCCTCACTCATTAAATCTTCCTGCACTTTGCAGCCTTACATTTGCGTCGCTGTTTTTAAAACAATATCACCCCAGTCTAAGACAAAGGATTTAATTCAATAAATGTGCATTAAAGGCTTACTGATGGCACAGCTGTTTCTTAGGCACTCCTGGGTATATGGAGATACAGAAGTGGAATCTAGTGCTTTTTAAGAACTTAGGGGAGAAGAAAATGAGCACCAGACTGCCACCTCCCCGTGAAGAGCCTGCAGGGAGCAGCACCTTTGTAAGAAGAAAGGAACCTCACCCTCGCTTCGCCAGGACTTGATCATTGCACGGGGAGATTTTATTGACAGTGTTACTTATTATCGATGCTCCATTATTACTAATGAATTTTATTTGTGCTTGGTTAGGGGATCCATAACATGTAAACTTAGTGAATGTTTTGGAATAAATGTAAACAAAAGTTTTTAAAAAGAAGTAAATTCTCATTGTTTAGAAATCACAAGATTTTCTCGTTCATGGTTACCTTTGTTTATTGTTTTCTCAATATCTAAATATATATATAGGTAACATTTTAAATGTATTTTAGAAAATATCTCACCTAAAGTTTTTCCTACTTCCAGAAAATTATTTAAGTCAAACGTTATTATTAAATTGGTTAGCTATGCCTGAAAAACATCTCACTCACTATGATTTAAGAAGTAACACACACATACACACACACACATTTATAGACATTCATGAATGCAAGAAATTAAAAAAAAGTTGATGGGAGCAAACCTTTTAACTAATGGTTAACTTACCATTTGGAACCCACATCTCATTTCAGAGATTCTGGGTTTGAGCTCTGACTGTGCTCCCAATCCCAGATTCCTCTTTTTGCACTCTGGGAGGGCTCAAGGGTTTGTATTCCTGCTACCTTTGGAGAAGATTCAGAATGAGTTTCCAGCTCCTAGGCTTGGCTCTCTGGACATCTTGGCAGTGCAACAGTAGATGGGAGCTCTGTCTCTGTCTGCCATTCAAAGTTTAAAAAAAAAAAAAAGTTTGTAGAAAATGAATTTAGAACATCAGTTTTATTTAGAAAAGGATCTTTTTCAAAGCTTATGAAAAAAAAATAACATATAAAAGAAAAAAAAAAAGACTTCAACATGTCTTCTACCAAAATAAGTATCTTTTAATTCTGTTTTCTAAGAACTTTGTAAGTATGAATACATATGGTTCATGCACAGTTTGTGCGTAACGTACTCCTCCGATGAACTTTTTGAAGACTCTTCATATGAAGTATTTTTTCTTATTTTTTCTTTTTACTCTTGTTAGTGTTGTACAACTATGTTAGCATATACTTTTCTGAACAGGATTGTTACTTTTTGTTGAGGTGTTTCAGGTACTGAAATTAAAATATTCAAGTAAGCTACTAATTGCTCTAAGACCAGCTTCTGTTGCATTTTTCCCATTCAGGTTAAAAAAGTAACCTCAGTTTATCACTTTAGACAATGATGCACATGACACATTGCTGTCATAGATACTCTTTTTTCATATCTGTTTATTTAAATTTCTTTTCATTTTAGTTCTGACTTCTCTTTTGTGGGAGGAAATAGACTTAAGTTTACAGTCTCTCCCCTTTGCTGATCAAGGCATGGGCAATGTGTACTTAGCTATGCGCAAGTGGTGTACTTATGTGTGTCTATGTGTGTCGTGTATGTGTGCTTTGGCAGAGACACAAGCCATTGATTTGGGCAACTGAGAAACTATGAGCTTGATCTCTTCCAGATGACCCACTATATGGATGTCAGATGCTTGGCTCAACCCATTTTTTTTTCTCCTAAATATCCCTTTGTGCTTCTCCGAGGACAGGGCCCATCTGAGAGGAGTTCCTTGTTAAGCTAGCCTCAGGATTCACCCAGAAGGCTATGACAGAGTCATCAGAAAGGTTCTTGTCATTCAATGAACTTACCCCTTTAGAAAGTACAGTTTGTTCTGCAGTGTGATTGCTTGCTTTGTGATGGCTACAGAACATGGGGAAGGCCAGCATGGATTTATGGCTCTATCCCTGGCTGTGTGTTCTTGGATGTGTTTTGCAGTCCCCCCTCCGAAACCCTGGCCCCTATTCTCCTTCCGTAAATGGGGGTGTTGATAATATCTCCCCCGTGGGGGTACTGAATGAATTAAATGTGATAATTCAGGTAAAGGATTCAGCACAGTGCTTGATTATTAAGTGGATAGCATCTGGGAACTAATAAAAGCTGAGACAGAGGTGCTTTAATTTGCATTACAATAACCTAGATGGCTGGCTGCACCAGTTCTTCCCCAGCAGGGTAGAAGTCTGCAATGAGGCTCAGGGATTTTTGCTTCTAACTAGATCTTAGGTAATGACGATGATTCTAGCCCTGGAACTACATTTTAGGAACTACTGACCCATACATTCAAGCTCTAGACTGTTATTTTTGGGCAGGAAAAGATGGAAATTTGGTCATGGATTAGAGTGAGGGATGAGGGCCATTAAATCTTCAGCTTGGGCCTCCAAAGTCATAATCCATGGGGCTCGGCATGGGCCCACTGTGGATTTATCATGGTGTGTCAGAATAAGTCTTAATTTTGCTTACATCGCTGTTGAATACTTGGGGGACCCATAAATAACGCTCAGCATCTTACCCATACTTCGTCTTGTTTTTCACACCCTGGATTTTCAAGCAGTGATTCACTTGCCTGCCCAATAGCGGATCTGACCCCTTGAGAGAAGACAACCCTGTCATCAGTTGCCTGAAACCAACCTTCGCCAGCACAGAGCAAATACCGTGTCACTGTGCCCCCAGTCATGCTCATAGCAGTCCTTTGGGGGATATTGACTTTATTTTGCCTGGCAGCTTTTCAAGACAGTCTCATTTTCATTGGATTTTGTCAAAGAAGGGTTTTGGTTTGTCTGTACCTACCAAGTGCAGATACTTGATGGGGATGGGAAGATCTGTGCTGAGTAATTGCAAGTAGGACCTTTGACTTGGTGGTGTATTATTCCAATAAACTCCTAAACAATCTGTGGACCTTTCTCAGGTGACATTTTGCTTATTTGAGCTTCAGATGAGCAGGTGGCACCCATCAGCATTTATTTGAGAAAGGCCATCCTTTAAGTGTTTTGCCTGTAATATATCATCCGTTCAGGGGATCTGTGGTCTATGGATGGGGTAGGCAAAGGCAAGCACACGACAGTGGGTACTCTCAGGAGCACCCCCAGGAACAGTGATCCCTCCTCTGGACTCGTGCTGGCACCTTCTCTTGTCTAAACTCAGGATGCTCTGATCTGTAGACTCAGCCTTCCTAGAAGTGTGGCAAGGTAGTTAATTATAGGGAATCAGCTGGGGAGGACACAGGGCAGGAGCCAGAGAGAGGGCAAGGAATAATAGCACTTGGTGGACATTTTGGAGACTAAGGTTCTAAGGTGCCAAATATCTTCTCCTTTTATAACATTTCTGTTAAGTGACAACATTGAGATTTGAATCCAGGGTTATTTGCCTTCAATTATAGTCATTGCCGCAGAGCATGCCTTCCTTTTAGGGATTCTCAAAGCAAATCAGCTTCAGTACAGAACAACTTTTGTATATATCAGTATTGCCCTTTTATATGTGTGGATGGAGTCAAGCAGGTGGGAAACATCACCGCTTTCTGATTTGCTGTGAAGTAGTGGAGTCAGAAGTCACTTATTTGTAGAAAATATGCCCAATTTCTAATCAGACAATTGTTTGGCAGTAAGGACAAACAGAATTGTGCTTCATGGATTTGATTTTCCTCTGTTTTGGCTTTGCTTTTTTTTAAAAAATAATATTTTTCATGATAGAGTCCAATAGGCTCAGGAATTTCCTCTCCCCCCCCCCCCGTCACATTATTACAATAGTACAGTCCTTTAGCAACAGTTTTAAGTGTGTCATGACACTGCAGGTATACACAATGGTGCAAAGTCCAGCATTGTATTGTCAATTTAAATTTAAGAGTTTCTTTGGGAGTCCATCTTTTATTCAGAAGTAGAGATGCACACGGTAGTGTATCTTCATTTCTTGGTAAGCTAGTCTTCATTATACAGCTCCTCTAGATGAATACATGTATATACGTGTTTACCTAGATATCTGTTGGTCTTATATTTTGCATGAAGGTTGCCTGTATCAGAGAAAACATATGTCCTTTTGGGTTTTTGACTTATTTCACTGAATGTAATGGTCTCTACCTGGGAAGAAAGAAATCCTCTGAAATAAGGGTAATATCCTAGTTATTACATGGAACACTGTCTTTCTGAAGAACTTCTCCCCTTGAAAGGAACCATTTTATTATTGAGTTTGCTGTAAATGTTGAAATGTGAGTTTCAGGTCAAGAATCACAGTTTAAGTGGACTTGATGTGTTTTCAAAAGCAGTTTATAGGATGATTTTAGGTCATTGCCTGTGTCAGTTGAAACATCAAGCTAACTGTAAATGAAAAAGGATGCTCGTGGTTGTGCCAGATAAGTTGATTTCCTAATGAAAAATACTTTCTTACTGATTGTAATAAACATGACTGGCTTATTCATAGTTTTATGTTTCTTTTTCCTACATATTTCTGAGTGCCTACTATCTAATGAATGTCATGCTTCAAATATATTTCAGTGTTGATTTTATACTTTGGCAAGAGACCACTGCAAATATACCTTTGTTAAGTAAGCTTATCATTTGACCAATCCTGAACTCATTATCTCTAGCTCCCAACACTCTATTACATTAGGGTTTTTTTTTTTTTTTTTGCTATTATTTTCCACTTGGCCTTTATTTAACAAAACTCAAGCAACTTGATGGAAGTCACAGAGTTAGATCGATGCAGAGTTGTGATTTTAACATAAAAACGTAGAAAAAATACAATATGATTCCTATCATGCTTTTTTTTAACCTGTTGTTCCTTTGGAAGCACCTCAGTGTTGTCTTTAACTGGTATTTAGTGGCTGGAGATGTGTTGGATTCTGAAACATTTGAAGCCATGTTAAAGAGCCCAATTTTCATTAGGATTCAAGACTCCTAGGACTTGAGTCATACTGGTTGGTCCAGTCATTCTGTTGTTGGACAGAGGGTCTGCCTACTCATGTGTACTACGGTTGTTATGAAAGAACTGAATTCATGTTCTGGGAACAAAAGCATTTATTGTAATTATTGTTTTTATAAGCCTGCAAGGAGAAGCAGGCAGGTCATGTCAAAGCCCAAATATGTCATCCTACTAAGAAAAGGATTGGGGAATTTATGGAGTTAGAGTAAATGGAGACAAACTCGATGAAACCAAGTTGCAGACTTCATAGGTATACAGGAAAGGGGTAAGGGAAGTCCTTTGACCATGAACCCTAACAAATCATGCCTTGACATGCATCATGTGTTCAAAGCTGGCTGCTGAAGTGCCTTGGGTGCTGTGCCATTTATCATTGTAATGAACCCTGAAGTAACTTTCGGGATGGTCTAAACCAAACTGCACGAGTTCCTATTTCACTGCTGGCTGTGGCCAGTTCCGCCTGTTTTTGTTTCTGTTTTAAGATTGATTGATTGATTTGAGAGATTAAGAGAGAGAGAAAGAGATCTTCCATGCATTCATTCACTCCCCAGATAGCCACATAACAGCCACATATGGGCTAGGCCAAAGGACAAGAGAAAGGTGATATTTTGTTCTCTACAATTTCAGTTTGAGGCTATTAGAGTGGCTCATCCTGGAAGTTTCAGATTCATGCTGTCTGTGGGCATTGTGACTAAAGAAGAACCACATTACACTTCTCTCCAAGGGAAATGCTCCTTCTTCTAATAGCCTCCTGTTGTAAAACTTGGCAAACAGTCTTAACCTGGGCCTAATGGAATAACTAGATTAGGATCCCAGAATTCTGAATTGGCAGTTGAATTCAGCATGTCATGGGGCTTGACAGAATTTAAACACTGGGATTGTGGAAACTTTCATCAAAATAAAAATTGCCCTTTGAAGCATAGGGGTCCAGTGTTGAGTGAACCAGAAAGCCCAGGTAGACTTGGATACAATTAGGTATAGCATCAATAGTCATGATGTTGTTAACATGATTTGTTATCATGTTGTTATCATCATTCAGAGAGAGAACTTGATTGAGATACGCGACCTCCTGAGGCATGAGTCCATAACTCCCCCTGTGTCATGGGCAAGGGTACTGTGAATCTTGAAAGAATTGACCTCTGACAATCCTAGGAAAGTGGTCTGGATCTCTGAGCTGTGGCATGGTTTCTTTAGGGAGACAGTGACTCCAGGAGTGTCACATGCGCTTTGAGATTATGGTGCTGCAACTTGAAGTCGTTGAAAATCTGTAGATGGTTTGTTGGTTTACAGAATCTGGCTTCTTATGGAAGGTCACCAGGGAACCACACACTTAAAATGAAAGGAGGGAGATCCTTCAGTTGTATCTTCCTCCAGCATCAGTCTCCAGATAGGGAGAACCAGTGCAGCAGTGGTTGTCAGTGCAGAGGGAGTCTTCAGGATGGTAGGCAGAGGGTAGCTCATTGTTGCCCTGGTTTACCGCAGGGTATGTCATGCTCATGATTGGGCAATTCCCGAATATGTGCTTGCTACAAAGGGAGTCTGAGTACAGTTTCCTGGTCCCCAACAAAGGAAAATATTGAAGTTCTGGAGCAAAAAAAAAAAAAAAGTTCCTATTTTTGTAGGACAAGGATATTAAGTAAGTAACTGACCAAGTATGTAATGACTAAACCAAGTTCACAGCAGGATTTATATGACAGTACTTCAGAAATTTCATAGAAAGGTGGAATCGAGAGATAAATTAATTTTTGTATAAAACATTTTGAAATCTATACATGCAAAGGGGTCCTCAAAAATTTCTGAAAAATTACATGTGATCCTTTAGTAGTATCTGATTAAAGATCGTTTTGAGAAGGGTTCCGAGATTCTGTACCAGCAGAGTGAGAAAAGATATTGTACTTGATTGATCATGAGTGTGACGGGTATGAAGCAAGAGAGAAGTCACAGCATATATGCTATGTAATCAGCATTCCTGGTTGGGTTATGAAGACACTTCTATAGGATAACTTATGGCATCATTAATTCCAGAGACTGGGCAGACAAATCCAAATGAGGAGAGTAAAAATGACTCAGGCGACTTTACTACTCCATTACTGCTAGTTCAAACTGTTTCCTCATTGTTCACGTTCGTAAAATCGTAACAATTCTCTGTTCTCAGAAGATAACTTCTTTGGCTTTCCTGGAAGCCATTTGGCGGGCATTTCCTGCATCTTTGCCCCTGTCAATCAGTAAGTCTTGTACCTTTCCTCATCCATCTGAGACAAAGTTACCTGCCCTATCCTTCAGGGCAGCTTCTTGCTGCTTTGTCGCAGACCCATTATTCAGAACTTCAAATGGATAATGTGGAGAAACAAGATTTGTCTGGAAATGCATTCAGATGCTAGAAGCTTCCCCTACACTGTCCTGTTCCTCTCTCCCTCCCGACAACTGTAGCTTAACCTGTGAGCATGATATTCACCAATTACTATTTCTTTGGTTTGTTTTGAATTCATTGTGCTCCATATCATGCTATTGGGTTACATCTCAGTTCTAACTAACGGTGCATGAAATTTGCATGATTCTGTAAAATATAGATGAAGACGGACATCCAACTTCCTGGTTCACATCACTTGCTGTGTTATATGTCTCATCAAGTAGGCCTAGCATCTCACATGCATGCAGTTTGAGTCCCAGGTGCTCCACTTTTCTTCTAGCTCCCTGCATGTGGCCTGGGAAAGCAATCAAGGATAGCCCAAAGCCTTGGGACCTTGCATCTAGTGGGAGATCCAGAAGAAGCTCCTGGCACCTGAGTTAGGATTGGCTCAGTTCCGGCCATTGCAGCCACTTGGGGAATAAACCAGTAGAAGAAAGATCTTTTTTTTCTGTGTCTCCTTCTCTCTCTGAATCTTCCTTTCTAGTAAAAATAAATAAATTTTTAAAACAAAAAAAGAGTAATTTACCCAACAGACAGTTATCGGGTAGTAGGTCAGAAGGAGAAAATGCTTTTATCTGCTGCTTCATTCGCAATGAATTCATTTGCAATGGCCCGAGCTGGGCCATGCTGAAGACAAGAGTCAGAAACTCCATCCAGACGTATTGGGTTCTTTGGCCATTTTACAGTAGCCTTCATGTTTCCCTGCCCTGTCTGTGCTCACACTGTGCCCTCAAAGAGCACGCTTTATGCTTTATTTAATAAAGTTATAAAAGGTAGTGTTCTAATCCATCAGATATGTGGTTGTGGTTGTGGTTGTGGTATTAAACATACAAATAAAAACAGGCCAGCATCCTCTTGGATATTTATTAAAGGAGTAATTGTTACTACTAGTGTCCCAAATTGTAAATTAGGGAAATCAGGGTACTAGAAAAGTATTTGGTGTTGGTTCACTGGCTTTTTTTTTTTTTTTTTGTCAACCAATCTATAAGCAAAAGTGTCTGCCATGTGCCTGGCGGGAGAATGGAGTTGTGGAAGAAGCACCCCTCAGTTTCCATGTTCATGAACAGAAATGAGTGTCCACTTAAAAATGCACACTAGGACTTCCTTAATTTGTTCATCTGTTTGGCTCTTATCTCTTAGTTGATTTGCGAAGCATGAAGTCCTGAGCTCTATTATGGCAATTAGGGTTTTTCTTTTCTGTGTTGTCACATTTGGCGCTTTAGATATAGGTTGGGTTAACATAGGTTCGAAATCATGATATCGAGGTATGGAAACATATTTCCTGAGAGAACAGCAGTACTAGATCACCTTAGAAACCATTTTTTCGTACTCTCTATGGTGGGGATTTTGAAAGTAATGGTTTCCTCTGGGTGTACATGCTGAATCTGGGCAACGTTGGGCATCATGTGGAATTTGAGGATTCAAGCTATATTACAGGACAGTCACAATGATTGGTCTTATCCAGGAGCCTTTGGAGAAATTAATTGCAAAGATTGGAGCTGGCAGTCACCTAAGTGAACTTGATCACCACAAATCTTGGAGTCAAACGAAAGTTTGTAGGCTAGGTATAGTTACAGTCAGCTTCACCCCTTTCGTTCTCTGCATGTTTAATGTTCTGGTGTGTGTGCAACTCACTGGCATCCACTGAGCTTGGTTTTGCCTTGTATCATGTTGCAGCTGCCTTTACACAGGTGTTTCTGGCATATTCAAGGTGAAAGGTATGCACTCCTGCAGGCTGGTGTGACCACAAAGCATTTCTGAAGCATGTGAATCCAGCCATTTCACCCACCCACTTCCCTCTTGTACCGTTACAGCCTTGAAATTTTACTGTTTAGAATTCATTATTATTTTTTTAATCTTAAAGTTTCTAACCCTGAGACTTCTAACCGCAGGTCATTATGATTTAAGTTTTATCGTGCCTAAGTTGTTTTTAACTATTTACTTATTTGTTTATTTATTTGAAAGGCAGAATTACAAAGGAAGAGAGAGAGATCTTCCATCCACTGGTGCACTCCCTAAAAGGCTGCAGTAGCTTGATGATGGGCTAAGTAGAGCCTAGGGGACTGGGACTTCCTGAGTTGCCCATGTAGATAACGCCTGAGATTTGACTCACAGAATTAGAGACTGAGATCGGAAACAGCTGAATGGAGGGAGAGGAGGCCAGGCAGCTGTCCAGGGCTCAGGGAGGTACATGGGTCCCCAGTGTCCTCAGCCTTACCTGGGAATGTCATGTTCTGGCTGACCACATTGACAGATCTTAAGATCCTCATCATTTTTTTTTTCTTACACTTTTAGCTTAAATAAATGTTTCAGTTGTTGTTTAGTAATTCCATAATTGATGTGACTTTTTATTGGTTTAGACTCTTACTCATTATTTCTGTCTATTACTAAAATTAAAAAAATCTGGGCTAGCATGCACTACTACAAATTAGTTTAAGGAGACAGGGGATAGAATCCTTGCTTACTTGCCCTGTAACCCAGTGCTTCCCCCGGAGGTTTGTTTAACATGGCAGGCGCTGACATACCACTGCTTGGGACATCTCTTGCAGTACAATCTCTCTACTCAGTGACAAATAGTTCTGACAAACAGGAACCTGGTATTATTCTAAAGTAAACAAGCAGAAAGAATCTAATTCAGATATGGGATAATAAAAATGGCTTCTTTAAATAGGTCAAATAAATTAGACCCCTAAGGAGGGACTGTGTTACAAGTGACAAATAGAAATAGATTTTTTTTTTCCCCAAGATTTTTTGATTGTTGGAAGCAGTCCTATTACCAAGCCACCTTGTTTGTTTGTTTGTTGTTTTTTTCTTAGTAATTTGAACTGTTAGTGCTAATTAAAAACCCATCTGGGAAAGTTAATTAGGGGTGACCCTAGTTAGTTGTGTCTAAGAATATAGCCATGTTAATTATAGATTACAGGTCACATAGAGGGCTAAAGTTTTCCACCCCTTACAATTTGGTGCAGTTCCTGAGTCTTCCTATATGTGTGTATAATGGGGTTTATCAAGTTTTTTTAAAAAGATATATTTTATTTTAAAGATGTATTTATTTTTATTGGAAAGTCAGATATATATAGAGAAGGAGAAATAGGAAGATCTTCAGTCCGATGATTCACTCCCCAAGTGACCACAGCGGCTGGTGCTGTGCTGATCCGGAGCCAGGAGCCAGGCACCTCCTCCAGGTCTCCCACATGGGTGCAGGATCCCAAGGCTTTGGGCCGTCCTCGACTGCTTTCCCAGTCTACAAGCAGGGAGCTGGATGGGAAGTGGTGCTGCCAGGATTAGAACCGGCACCCATATGGGATCCCGGCACATTCAAGGTGAGGACTTTAGCCTCTAGGCCACACTGCCGGGTCCATGGCTTATCAAGTTTTGACCAGACACATGCCACCTTCAGGACTGTTGTGGCCTATGTTATTATTTTGTAAGCAACATTTTGTTTCTCTAAAACGTTTCTCTGTCTTGCTTCTTTTTGAAACATGTAGTAATACTGCCCAAATTCAGAGGTTTTATGCTCAGTTGTATTTTTCCTTATAAGTTTTAAATGTTTTTATATAATCATGGCATGTTTTAGAAAGTTTTTTAAATAATGTAAAGAATAATCTGTATAACATGAAAATACCCCATATTTTGGGATCTATTTATAATATATGTACAAACATTGCCTTATTACCATAACTTTTGCTGCTTTATTTTCTTCTTATAGCTTCAGAGACATTGATTTCCCCTTCAAAATTTGGGGAAAAAAGAAAATGCATTTGTATGTTGGTATTATTGACAAGGAAAATAAATGAAAGCATGTGTTCTGTGTAATTATACCTTGATCCATTCTGGGATTACAAGAGTGATTGCTGATCGGGACAGGTACACTTTGTGATGTCCTATAGACATTTCCCATGGCAAAATGATGAATGGCAAAGCTGGCAGCAGAACCCACTTTCATGCTGAGGCGCATTCCAGACAGTGGGTGATAGTGCAATGCACCTGTGATTGATTGGCAGTGACAGGTTCTGGTGTTGAAAATCCTGAGACTGAATCTGGGTTCCAGATGAAGGATCAGCTCTGGCAGTGATGCCTGTTCTGGGCTGCCAACAGTAGGGGTGGCAAATTTGTCTGAGATCTACCATCTCTTGTTTGGGAAATAGCATTTGTAGTTGTTTCCTGGCTATGGTTGCACATGGAAGTGGACTTTTTTCCCTGTTGGGCCATTGGACCATTGGATTTGTTTCATTCATTTAGCATCTTCAGCTTTTTAAAAACTTTATTGCATGATTTTATTGCAGTATGAACCAAATGTCAATAAGAGTTTCATGGACTTTTAAAATTTTTTCTCTGATTAAAATTTGCTATTAATTTATGGCTCAAGTTTCCAAGAGTTATCCAGCCTTTAAATTGAATTCTGTAAAGTGACTTTGGAAACCACTAGATCTCTTTTGAGTTTCTCTTATTGAAGGTTAAGCTGGATTCAGTCACTTACATTCATTTGTTGCTAATGTGTATATTATCTTTCATATATCCAAATTCTCAGCAAACAACAATTCAAAGGATATAAAGAACGTACCTAGATTGAATGTGCTTTTTGTACACATGACCTCAGAAATATAATGGAATGATTTAGAAATAGCAAGAAATGTCTTTCAAGAGTGGGAAGTCCTTATTTGCCTTCAAATAGCTTCCAGAGAGGTCAAATTTTCAAACACAAAAAAAAGGAGGTATGGGACATTCTTGTTTTCTTCTTTCATCTTTGAATTCCTTCTTCCAGTCCTTCCAGAGAAGGAGAACAACACAAAGGATTGACTTGGAATATTCAACTCTAGTATTATTATGTGGGAAGCCAGTATTTGCATTAAAAAAAGATTTACTTATCTTTATTTGAAAGGTATATTTACAGAGAGAAGGAGAGATAGTGAGAGAAAGGATCTTCCATCTGCTAGTTCACTCCCCAAATGGCTGCAATGGTCAGAGCTGAGCCAATCTGAAGCCAGGAACCAGGAGCCTCTTCCTGGTCTCCTATGTGGGCTCAGGGACCCAAGGACCTGGGCCATCCTCCACTATCTTCTCAGGCCACAAACATAGAGTTGTATGGGAATAGAAGAAGCAGGAACATGAATTGGCAATCATATGAGATGCTGGTGCCATAAGGTGGAAGCTTAGCCTATCAAGCCATGGTGCCAGCCTTGCCAATATTTGTCTTTTTAGAGCAAGTTTTAATACTGCCATCAGGACCTAATCCTATACAAGGGACAAAGTTGATTTCTTTGATGCTGTATCCAACTATAGCAACTGAAAAATTTGCTCATTCAGCTGGGTCTATCCTTGAATATTTCATTTATTCAGATTTTGTCCCTCAGGTTCTCATGAACTGCTAAAGTAATCTGTTCCCAGTGAAAGAAATCTCAAAGTTTGCTCAGTAGGCATTTCCATTGAACTTTCCATGCTCTTTCTAAACAACAGTGAATCGCATATCTGAGTATACATCATAATTGCCTACCAGGCTTATAAAACACATGGCTAGGTCCCAGCCTCAAATTTCAGATTATGTGGGCCTAGGGTGGGACCAGAGAATTTGCATTTATCACAGGTTCCCAGGTTGTTAAGACTCCTAGTCTGGGAACCACACCTCAAAGCCATTGCAAAATGTTTCCCCTTTCCTGCAAACTTCATCCAGCTGAGGTCAGATGTATGTAGGGATTGATCTAGATGTTCTTTGAATGATCTGCTTATTGAGATAGTTGCTGGCAACATAGAGAAAGCCCCAAAGGCAGAACGTGTAGGTATCTTCAGAAATGAGTTGATACTCTTTGGATATGTTTACCTCTTCTGTCAACACTTCTTTTGGTTCAAGCCCTCTCTTCTGCTGCTTCTTATTCTTTTTCTTCCTTCAATTCCCAGATACAAGCAAACCAACAAAGATCCAGCACACACATCATGAAAGAACAAGGGGAAGGGAAGCAGATACTTTGAATTGTGATGCCAAGGAGGTACAACTCCAGGGGCCCCATTTACATAGAAAGTCTGAACAATGCCCCCTGAAATTGTGTAATAAGTGACCTTGTTGAGCAGGATTGATCAGCAACATGTAGCCACACGAGTCTTCTATGTAAGCACTTTTGCATCTCCCTAGTTGGGTTGGCAGTATGGTTAACCAAGCCACTAGAGGGAATCCCCACAATCAGAACTTCCAGCTCCTTAGCTGGCCTCTAAAAGGCTACAACTTAATAGGAAATCCATTGGTAATATCTGATTTACCAAAAGAGATGACCTTAGGCTTAGACCAGTCTAGACAGTTCTATAGACAACCATGCCTTTGATGAGCAAGACTTAGAAAACACTGTCTCACCTGATTACTCATGGGAAATCTGTCTGATCTACACAAGGGGGCGGTACCTCCTGTCAGAATTTCCTTGCCAAAGAGATTAAGAGTAGGAAAATCCCAGAAGAGAACAAAAGCCTGTGGGACAACCCGGCAGTCATAATTTCTCATTCATCCTAAATCAGCCACCCTGGTTTACACATCAACCTCTAATCCCTCCATAGCCCTCCAGCTCTTCTGCACTCCCTTGGTTGGGAAATTATCTTCTTCCCTACGCAGCCACCCTTCTTTGTTCAGCATGTGTTGAAATGCACAGCATGGACTCACACTCCCCTATGTGATTTGATCTACCACTTGGAGAGAAAGTGGCAACATGTCCCCCCAGCTGAAAGCTCCTATACCGTCATGCTCACAGAGCTGCCACGGAGAGTCCTGTGTTTTGTGTCTTTCCTGAAAATGGAATGACTTATGTGTTTTCCACTGAATTCCCCAGGCTGGTCAGCTCTGGTAGCTTGTATTTTTTTGTAAGGTGATATTGACAGGTGTTATTTTTTTTGAGGCAAATGATTAATCTGCTACCATATATCAGTCACATTGTGTGCCTCTTCCACAGAGGCGTTAAAGACTTTAATCAGAAAAGTGGATTCTTAGCAACCATAATGAACCTTAAAAAGCCTCTCATTATCTCCCTCTCAAAGGATTCAGGAGGAGAACAGGATTCTGGCTTCTCATTGGTTCCAGGGGTAGAATTCCACATGGAAATCAGAAAACAATCCCTGCCAACTCAACCAGGGAGATGCAAAAAAATAACGTGCCTCAAGTCAGTGCCTTCTCTTCCCCCACGAACACAGATCATGTGCAGGCTAGACGTGGACGCTTTGACATGGGTGAACCGCTCATAAAATATGTCTCCACTCCCATTTCTGCCCACTTGATCTCTTTTGAGAGGGTGCTTAGGAAGAGGGCTAGGCTTGCAAAAACCACTGAGTTTTATTCCACACTAATAACATCTGGCATCTTTATGTGCTAAGGATAAATTAAGCACTTGGTGAACACATAGTATACATGATTTTCAACAGGGTGTAACTTATTCCAATTTATATTGAGTTCTGTGTTTGTGACATAACAGTGTTAGTGTGGGGGAAGCGGGGCGTCTATGCAACCTTTTAAAAATAATGCTGGCCATTTTGCTGATTTTAGGTAAAAGCAGCGCTTTTTTGATGTATTCTGATTGGTTATTAATATAGATACTGAGAATATTAGAGGTGAAATTGCCCTTAAAAACCACTTAGTCTGAAAATTTCATCTTGCAGGCTAAAGCAATTGAGAAGCACAGTAATTCTTTTGAGGAATTACGCAGTGTGTCCTGCGAATTTGGTCAGGATCCAAACTAGAAGTAGAAGCCTTGTGAGAAGGTAGAAAACAATAAATAGTGCTATTTTCAATAAGCGAAGAATTATTGAGGTGACTAAGAAAGTCTTATGATTGAAACCAAATGCTGGGAAAAGGTGCACACAATCTAATTCTATGACAACTAAAAATAGAATATTTCTTCCTTGCATATTAATAACTTTCATACAACCCTGAAGTACTTCCTGAATAACTGAAACTGCAAGTGACAGGTTCAAGTATGGTTGGAAAACTCATGGCAAATCAAAGAAAAAAATGTGTAGAATGGATACCTGCCTGCCTTTTCTCTCCTCATCTTCATCCTCTCTCTTCATTGCTTCTTCCAGTCTTTCCCATCTTTTCACTTCCATCCCTTGTTTCCCTATTTCCTCTTCCTCCTCTATATTTTCCTTCTCATCCACCACTCTTCTTTTTCACTGTTATCCTTTATTTATCCCGTTTCCTTTTTTATACTTCTCCCTGCTTATTCACTTACTTAAATGAACAGTCATGCATGCAGTGTTCCTCGCCATAGGACTGCTAACTAACGTTTGAGAGAGAAGATGCTATGAAAACTCAAGGTGATTGTTATCAAAAGCATTTACAGTTTGGCTTGATGGAGAGAATATGCACTGGAGAAAGCATTACAGTTGCTTAACATGCTGATCCGAAGTGTCTTTTCCGTCTTCAGCTTTGGGGATAGGGTAGAACTTAGAAGATGATGATGCCTTAGGTAGCATTAACTCAGATATAAAACTTAAACTCTATACCATACACTTCCTTTCCTCAGCTAAAATAAGCTGACCAAAGTACACTGAGCATCCAATCTCCTCTTCCACAAGGCTGGGATAGACAGGTAGAGAGTACTGAGTAGTGAAATATCAGCCTCCAAGTTTCAATTTGCGCCTCTGCAGCAGTTTGGAAAGATTTGAGTGCGAGCATGCACGTAGAGATCCTACAGCCTTTCCCCTGGCTGTCAGAAGTCCCTTGAAGCTCCTCCCAGTCCTCTATGACTCAGGGCAAGGAGTCCTGGGAGAGTGAAGTGACTCATTATCCTATTGGGCAATGACCCTCTTGGGCCTTGACTGAGCTTGCTCAGGACACTGCAATGCTGGCTTCTGTGGTAACCTGGAGGCACGGGAAATCTGAGATTTAAAACCATGAATTTAGGATTGACATGACAAGGGGAAAAAAAAAGCTGCTTGGGTTGTGCTGAAACAGGCATGCTGATTATGTAACAGCTTCCAACACATTCCCTGCTGGTCGTGGGTTTTGATTGACATTTTATGGGCCTTATTACCCTTGAAAACAACACTAAAAATGCCATGACAAGCTCAAGATGGAAATATTAACACATGATCCTCTCCCTGCTGAACTGGAAAATGACTTTTCTGAGTTCTTTTCAGAACAAAGTGGAAAAAACAAATAGAAGGTTCTCATAGATTCACAATGATCAATCTTTTGTTCTTTGCAGGGGGTGGGCATCCCTTGCTCTTGAAGCGATTTTGCATTGTCTAGTCTCCAGAGCCAGTCTCTGAATTCCTTACAGCTCACATGTGCTGACATACAAATAGAGAATGAAAACAAGAAGGCATGAATAACCTCATAAATACTATATTAACAAAAGTAAATTAGAGGGTTTTTTTTGTTTCGTTTTGTTTTTTCAGATCAATTAACTCTTGGTCAGGGAGCTCACCATTTGAACCATACAGAGAGGTGGCAGTCCTTTATATTGCAGTGGCAGAATTGTAGCAGGATGCTTGGTGTCGAGACCTGGCTCCTCGCTCCATTCCAGCTGCTGATTAATGTGGACCATGGGAGAAAGCAGGTGATGGCTTAAATTGTGGACCCTTTGCCATCAACATGGGAGATGTGGATCCAGTTCTGGCCTCCGAGCTTTGACCTGGCCAATTCCTAGTTGTTGCAAATGTCCATGGAGTGAGCCAGCAGATGGGAGATCTTTCCACTGTTTCTCTGCCTTGCATGTAAATTAAATGAATTTTTTTTTAACAAAGAAACAAACAGTATTAAAAGACTAAAATGCAGCAGAAATTCAGATCTCATAAAAGAACCTAAGAATATTTTTAATAGACATCTAATTTTCAAGGTGGAGTGGGACTTCAGAATGTTAATGAAACATAAAGGGTGTGTTGCATTTGTTTGAATTGAATTGTTGGCTCATCGCAAGTACGTGGGACTAGCAAACACTCTAAGTTAGGCTTCCCACCTCTCCAGCTTCCTTCTGCTTTCATAAAGTCTATCAGTTAGACTGCATGCATGCCAGTGGCGCTGGATTCCAAATGATAACTATCAGCTTTGTTATTTCATTAATGGAAATAATAGCATCAACGATGGAAGTAATAGCTTTCGTACTCTCGCTTCTGAAACTTGTGAAAGCCCAGACCATCTGGCTGTTGAAGCCGGTGTACTATATTGCACTGTTATTTTTGACAGGTTGTTCTCTTTTCAAAATGGGAAGACAGCAGATTCAGTGTCACTTTTCTCCCTAAACCGAATGACATCTGCACATGAAAGTGCTGCACTCAGTCATGGGACTGTGTGCATAGATGCACAATGTCAAATTATCGGTTGCACAGTTGCTTGGTGCGGTGGGCACATTGTCTTCGGCAATGACTGGCCTAAGTCCTTAATCCTCTGGTTTTTATCTGCCTTCCTACTAATGCACCGGCTACTTTCTCAAGTACTTGCATTAGTTGCTGCCTCCAAAATGTAAGACGCAGGTTAACTTCAGCCTGGCCTTACCCTAGCTGTTAGGGACACTTGGGAATTGAATGTATGGGCAGAAGACCTCTTTCCATCCTTCTGTACATTTCTTTTGTCTCCATCTTTTGCCTCAAAATAAACATCCAAGGAACTGGTGTTGTGGCATAGCAGGCAAAGATGCTGGCTTCAAAAACAGCATCCTGGGTGGTCACCAGATTTTGTCCCCAGCTGTTACATTCGCCATTCAATTCCTTGCTAATGTCCTGGGAAGAACAGTAAAAGATTTCTCAAGTAATTTGCCACCCACATGGGAGACTCCGACGAAGTTATGGCCACTGGCTTTGTTGTGACCCAGGGCTAGCTGTTACAGACAGTTGGGGAATGAACTAGTGGATGGCAGAGCTCTCTGTCTTTCCTCTTTCTCTCTCATTGTAACTCTTTCAACCAAGTAAATAATTGTTAAAAAATGTTTTTAAGAAAAAATAACTCTTCAAAGCATTTTAAATGAATAGTGTTGTGAAAATGTGCTTTGCTAATAAGTATCAAGGATATGGAGTTAGAAATCATTGCACAGTAGAGGAACAAAGATAATTTTTTTCCTGGAAGCATATGTATTGTGTTGGCAAAGCTTAAGTTGTTTTTGATAAACCTGTTTCCATGTAGAAATTACTATAAATGGGCAGCAGATGTTTGCTTTGGAAGGGGCCTACTTTGGATTGGTCAGCAAGATAAGCGCGCACGTGGTGACTGGTAAGAAGCAGCTGCTATCAATTTAAGAGAATGCCGTTTTATCCTCTTCTATCTTGACCAGTCCGAGAACAGCAACATCAAAAATGAAAGTTACACATTCAATTTTCGTTATCATTTTCTGGAACTGGTTGTTTATAGAAGTATATCAATAACTGAACAATACAACACAAAATACCATTTTTTTTTCTGTTACGTGTTTTCTGTTTTTTTTTTAAAGCATAGTACTAGATACCTATACTATTTATAGCTTAAGCTTGAGTTATTTAATTTAGTATATTCTAACAGCTTGATTATAGCAGTGATATATGTTATCCAGTTGTAAAATGTGCCCAGAATTTTAAAAGAAGCTTCATTATGCTACAATAATGTAAAATAACTGGCAGCATGGCTATTGCTCTCCTGTTTAGACATGTTTGAATAACCAAAATCTAGAGGAGAAATTGTGGATATGACCTCTTTGCAGACGGAATATATTTATATGAAGAATGGCCAAGGAATATGGAAATTAATGCTTCTTCTCCCATTGTTAAAAACTTGAGAAAACAAACATGTATCTCTTATGCACAGGGTTAACGATGAGAGAAAATTCCTAAAAGGAGCTCTCTTTTGGATAACGATGTTTTTTGAATCCCTTAAGCAATGAAGCTGCTTTGGATAAAAATATTTCAAAATTTAACTAGTTATATCATCCTCTTGGTGCCCATATTTTAAGCACATATAGCTGGGTAGCCACCCTCCATGAAACTATAGAACATTTCAAACATGAGAGCATTTGTTCCTTACTCTTTTCATTTAATTGCCTCCAATTATGTGAGGTATCATCTGTTAGTTTTGCTTCTTCTTGAACTACGTCTAAGTGGACTCACATCATCTGTTATTTCTTTAACATAAAAATTAAGTATTTGTTTCATTTGCTTGAAATGCTGAGCGACGGAGAGGTGGCAATGGGATGCCGAGAGATCACATCTGTCTGCTGGTTTATTTCCCGAGCATCAACAGCGATGTGTTCTTTTTTATCATCATGTTGTATTCCATTGGGTGTGTACACTGATGCATAGACATCCCTCCATTATTAACAGACATTTGAGTTGCCCTATTTGTGTTCAGTTATACATAAAGCTACTAGGAATATTCTGGAACCACTCTTCTGGTGAGTAACTGCATTTGCTCTCCTCGGTACTTCTCAGAAGAGTAATTGCTGAATCATACAATTTCACAAATTTTAGCATTCTGTCAGGTATGTACTGGTATCTCAATGTGATTTAAGTTGTACTTCCTTGAAAAGAATATTGAGAACTTATTCATATTCCCTTTTTAAAGACTTGCTTGCTTGAAATGTAGTTACAGAACGAGTTACAAAGAGAGAGAGGGGTTACTTTTTCTAGTTCAATCCCCAAATGGTTTCAGTAGTTGGCTGGTCCGGGCAGAACCCAGAAGCCTGGAACTCCATCTGGCATCCATCATGTGCAGTAGAAACACAGGTATTTGAGCCTTCTTCTGCTGGCTTCCCAGACACCTTAGCATGGAGAGGATTGGAAATGAGACAGCCAGAACTTGAACTGGTGCCCATTTGGGATGTCACTGTTGCAGATGGTTGTTAAACCCATCCACTAGTTCTTCCTATTTTTAATAGTCATTTGAATAACCTGCTTCTAGAGGACTTTTGCTCATTTTAAAACGAGTCTTTTGTTTCCCCCCCTTCAATGGTTTGTGTTATGCTTTGGATGTAAGCCCATCCTCAGATATGGGCTGGGAATATCATTTTTATAACTATTCAATAAGTGTCCTATGGCCTATTGACCGAGTTATTACAGAGATTAGGATATATATGGGCAGTTTTGATACAAGGAAGTTGTTCTCATTATTTATACTTCTGTACCATGATTGTTTTTGATTTTACTCAATCTACAGAGAGGTTATTGTCATCTCAGTGGCTTCTAGCCATTGTAACTTTCAAATTTAAGTTCTAGATTAGACAGGCAAGGTGCTTGCTCTGCAAAACTACAGCTATCACATTTCTTGGTCAATACATTTTTAAATTAATAAATTATAATACTACTTATTTCTGAATAGCGCTCAAAATTTCTTTTCTAAAACATTTCTCATTCTCTGTGAAGTAAAATGAAGTAAATGATCTTTCGTTTAAATACAGTACTCAGACATTGTTGCAGAAATGCTGTAGTTCTCAACCTTATACAGTCCTTTCCCAGTTTGTAGTCCGATTTATTGGACTGATTGTATGTGTGCACAAGCACTAGTTCTCAACCTGATTGTTGGTTAGTGTCACCCGGTGAGATTGTAAAGCTGACGTTCCACTGACAACCCAGAGAATTCTTCCAGTTAACTGGGCTGAGGTTGTACCCAGGCACTACTGTGTTTCAGCTGCTTCAAAAGGCTTCTGATACACCATCGGGGCTGTGACTCTTATTACGGTTGGCTCGGCACTCAGCTTCACCAAGTATCAGAGTCAGTGCAAGACCTGCTAAGACACAGATTTCTGGGTCTATACTGCCAGAGTTTTCAATTCAAATAAGTATGGATGGGACAATTTACAGTATTCGAAAGTCCCCCTTTCCTACTTTGAGGAGTAGAGTTTAGAAACCATTGTGTTAAATATACATTACTATTTATGCCATGTGGCTGAGCCTCTGGTCATTTTTATCTTTTGCCTACTCAGATCTGCTACTGTTACCCTGGTATTCAAATTCTGTTTTTTTTTTCACTGTGCTAAGACGTGTTTATGAATCTATTCTTACTTCCTCAGGAGAGCTTGGGAATTGATGATGTATCACTTGACTTCTTTTCAAAACAACCGAACATCTCTTTCAACAGGAGATGTGAAATGATTTTTGATAGAAAGTATGTGATACCAAAAGAGTGAAAATATCTCAGAAGATAGGGACTTTAGAATGAAGGCAAAGAGCAGTGCCTTGCAACTATTCATTCAGCCAGAAAATCAGTTTATAATATTATAGCATGTATCTGCAGTCAACATCAACAAAAACAACACAAATAATAACAAGGAAGGTACGATAGGAACAGAGGATAATCTAAACTCAAGCACGGAGTGTACTGATACTGAGCACATCTGGGTTTTTGAATCCTGCAGTGACATGAGCACCTTCTTGCCGTTGTCTAAGTGGTATGATTATTTTTTTTTTTCCCATGGCAAAAGTTTGGAATGATGAAAAGTAAAATACTGTAAAGATTTAGTAGTAAATAAAAGAAGTATTCATTCAGTAGGAATTTTGTTGTAACTGCCTTTACTTACAACCATGCCAACCCAAACAGGGGTTTCCGAAGAAAAATAGACAGTTTGAAAACACAGGAGCTAAAAGCTTTGTTGAGTAGACAGTAACCCTCAGATTGTATTTTCATGAAGTGTAGAGCCAAAATGTTGTGTCCCCTTGTAGTAGTAAGAAAATATATAAAAACATTAATGACCACTGACTGAATGGGGCAGGTTCTTAGGATGTTAGTACTTTTGATTATTATTTTTTGTGTCTGAAGAAAGCTTGAATAACTTTGGCATGGTAAAAGCTGCTTTTAACTTGAATCCACATCTTTTACTTTTGAAGTTGTAAAGAATCTTATTTATGCTAGATTCCGGCAGATAAGGATCTGTTTCTTTCATTTTAGGTGATGAACCTCCAAGAGTAAAATTTTGTCACTGAAAGCATAGATGTATTTTACAGATAAAAGAATTAAAGTTCGGTTAATAGCTATTAATATTCAGATACTTGTATCAAAGGTCTGCTTGTAAGTTATATCTACTCCCAGTTTGGAATGTGACTTTATACTCCTCCTTTCAATATCATCATCAACAACGCCATCATCATTATATCATAGCAGATATCATATGAAAGGCTTTCAGAAAGTACTTGTAAATGTGTATTATGAACAAACCATACCTGATTTTCAGAGGTTTTTTTTTTTGCACCTAAACGAATTCATCTGTTAATTCCTTTTTTCCATGAGTTTTTTTATTTTAAGCAAAAAGGTGTAGCATTTGTAAATTCTAAATTCAATCTATAAGGCAAAATTCCTCTGTGTTAGAGGCAGAATCCTTGATAGATAGAGTGGGAGCCGTTTTCTCCTCAGTGTAAGTGGGTAGCTAGCTGTTCAGTTAAACACCAGGTAAGGTAATTGCTAATTTATATTAACAAGAGAGGTCTTCAAAATTAAGGAAATGCATATATTGAAAAAAAATTATTCATGAGTTTCAAAATATTTTTGTACCAAAACAAACTTATCTTTTAATTCCATTTTCAAGCAAAGCTTTTGACCACCTTCATATACATGCTGTATGAAAAGCTAGTCTTTAAAAACCCTAGCTATGTGAGATGTTTATACTGCCAAGGGAATCTGGAAAAAGATGGCGCTGTAGCAGTTAATTTACATCTTTCAGCCCATCCATATAGAGTGGCTGACTTGAGCTGACATTGAGATGGAAAGGGGACAATAAAATTCCCAATTTGCATTATGTATTGTTTTCTGTTGTTTTCCCCTCTATCCTTGCCAAATATTTATGGCTATATAATAAATCACCCCACAATCTAGGATCTTGAAATAACCTGTCATTATATCTGACAGTTCACTGAATTGACTGGGCTCAGTGGGGTGCTTGTCATTTGGGGTCTCTCGTGCAATTGTAGTCAGCTGCCTGCTGGGACTGGAGGCATCTGGCATCTGAAGATTCATCGGGGCTGAATGTACACAGTGATATTCCTTATCATGTGAGTTGGAATGGCTGGAACATTTTTCTCCATTCTGCTTTTGCTGTTCCATAATTAGCTCAGGTTTATTCACATAATAGGGACATAAGGTTATTTACATGACGTCTGGAGTTTCCTCGTAAGCATGTAAATGTCCCGAGGAGCAGGTAGCAAAAGCTGCCAGGCCAATGAAGTGCTGTGTGTTGAACTGACACTGTGTCCCATCTGTTGAGTTCTGTGGGTGAAATTAGTCACAGGACGCACACCAGTTCAGCAGGGTGGCGATATAGACCTCTCTCTAAATGGGTTGGGGTGAAGTCCCCTTGCAGAAGTTCCTGGATGACTTGGAAATATTGTGCATTAAGCTTTGGAATATACAATCTGCATTTTCTCTCTTTCTGCTTCCCATGTCTTTATTCTCCCACCTACATCCCTAAGCATAGGGTTGACTCTGAATAAGATAATGGGTGACTTAGCACTACTACTGAACTTTCTAGTGTATTTAGTCCTTCACATATATTTTTACGTGCCAAATAAATTCGTGTTTATATAGAAGATCTAATATACCCAGATTACCAGAATTATTTGACTAAATGCTATTTAGTCAATGCCATGCAATATATAGTTCAATAATTATAACTTTAGAATAACCAGAATGCTATGAAAATATTCTCTGGTGCCGGTGCTACAGCATAGTGTGTCAAGCCTCCACCTGAGGCACCAGCATCCCATATGGATGCTGGTTTGACTCCCAGCTACTCCACCTTAATCCACCTCCCTGTTGGTGGCCTGGGAAGCAGCAGAGAATCACACAAATGCTTGGGTCCATGCATGCACATAGGAAGACCCAGAGTAAGCTCCTGGCTTCTAGCTTCCTGATCAGAACAACTCTGGCCATTGCAGCAATTTTGGAAGTGAATGCAGCAGATGGACCCTCTCTCTTCCTCCCTCTTTCTCTCTCTCTCCTTCTTTCCTTCCTTCCTTGCTTTTTTCCTCCCTTCTTTTCTTCTTTCCTCCCTCCTTCCTTTCCTCCTTCCCTCTCCTCTTTCTATAAGTCTCCCTTTAACGATAAAATACATTTTTGAAAAGAGAAAATATTTTCTGTGCTCCTACTTCAGTTTTATTGTACACAGAAGAAAAATTTGAAATAATTTAGTAGTACTTAGAAATTCCCATCTTACTCTCTGTGCACATGAAGAGAATTCTAGAGTAACGGCTGCCTTCTAAGTTTGAATGGATTCATCCTCACACAGCTGATTAGGGAAGACATTGTAACTTGTCATTCAGGCACTCTTCACTAAGTAGTGTGTCATCATCCATATCTTCCTTTTAATTGGCTGAGATAAGTTCATATGAAAGCTACTGGAATAAATAAGCAATACTGTATACATTATTTTCAGTTGCCAAAGTCTTCATGTGAAATTTGTATTTACCTATGTATTATCTGTGCATACAAGTATTTACTTTGTTTAAGAGGCATTAGGACAGCTCTCATATTCTGGCTTGCTTCCCGATGTCTGTAATGGCTGGGGCAAGGACAGCTGAAAGCTCCATTCAAGTCTCCAGGGGAGTGGCAGGGATCCAACCTTTTGAGGAATCACTTACTCAGGGTGCATGTTATCAGGAAGCTGGGGAATCAAGTGTGGTGTGGACTTGAACCCAGCAATGACTCTGATAGACAATTGAAGTATCCTTATCACCTCTTAAATACTAGGCCAAATATCTTTCTTTCCAAAACACACTATTTTTTTTGTAATTTTTGTAATTATTTGTCCCATATCTGGGTGAACTGTGGTACTTCATACAACTGAAGGAATGAGGTTTAAGAATTTATCTAAAACCATACTGTTGGTTGAAGATGTGTGGTTGGGTCAAGCCTCTGAAGTTCCAGTATACCACCTTGCCCCCTCTCCGACCCACACACAAAGAAAATAAGAGTACTAAGAGGTCAGCACTAGTTTTTATGGAGTGGCAGAGGAAAAGGCTTTGCTTTACTATCTTTCTGTTTAGACAGTGACCATTTGATTATGAAAATTCTGTTGGAAGACACGTCAAGGAAAGATTTCAGAGAAATATCTTTTGGAGATAGTATGAACTAGTTTAGGGTCATTGGGATTATATTACATCCCTGTTAGTTTCCCTATTATTCAAAAGGATGCTGCAGCTTTTTCTGCAAAGGAGTATACTCTGTTACTTTACTTTAAAAAGGAAAGACATATACAGCATTATGAGAATCTGTTATCCTCATATGCCGTAAAGGAAAAGAAAAGGAATTGTTCCATTTAGCAGATACTTACTTTGTCCCTTCTGCATCAAGGATAGTATCAGGTCCTCTGTGAATAGCACATAGGGAAAGCACTGTATCCCCTCAAGGCACAGCCAGGGGAAAATACATTTTTGCTCTTAAAATAGAATAAAAATTGACAGTCATCCTATGTGAAGCAAGGCGATATAAAATTAGATTTCCAAAAGGAGAAATCCACTTCTGGCATCTGGAATATCGTGGCAGCTTGAAAGGGTCAGGAGTGTTGATGTTGGAAGGTAGAAAAAACAAATCAGAAGAAACTGGTGGGGGGAAGGCGAATCAGTGAGTAGCTAGAGATAGTATGAAATGACAGATGGAACTGGAGAAGTGGCCAATGAGAAAGAGCCAGGAGGACACTGAAGTAAATAAACTTTTCAAAGTATGAGTATAGGGGTTTCTTAGTGGCTGATTTGTATCATTGCTAAACATGAGAGGACAAAGAATGCCCTGAACATACAAGCAATGAGTCACACAAAGAGACAGTCACCTTAACAGCATTAACTGCCAGTTGAAAGAAAATGGAGAACTCAAGGCAGCCTTTTCAGGACAGGAGCAAAGCAGTCTATACCATGGCGTTATTTTTCTTCCCTGCAATCTCTTCTCGAAAGCCATTGGCAAATCCAAGGCCTGGAAGCCCTGTTGGTATAGTCCATACAATCAGCTTCTGATTACATTGAGCAAACTGGTAAAATAAATAGAGACAAGTGTGTTCCATATGGATTGTATTAAATGCAGAAATGAGCCTGGGTTGCAGCTAGAAGAGCTGTTTACACAAAGGCGCACACATATATACAACGATGGTCAAGCCAAGCCTCTGGTTAGCGGACTTACTTAGATCGGAGTTTTATAACGATGGGACTATTGGCATGTTGGACCAAGTGATTCTTTGTTGTTAGGGACGGTCCTATTCATTTTAGGATGCTAATTCAGCAACATCCCCGGGCTCCATGTGCTGGATAACAATAGTAACCACCTCACCCTCACGAAATGTGACAATGAAAATGTGTTCAGACAATTGCTGATCATCTTAGGAAAGGGCACTGGGGATGGCCAAATAATCCCTAATTGAGAAACCCTGCTTACAGTGGTTGAGAAAGAAAGGCAGAATCCAGAGAAAAGGAAGTTGGATGGACCAGCAATCAGGCAAGGAATGTAAACTCAGGGGACTCAGTGTCCTACCAGGGGATGGGCCAAGTGAGTGTGGCCACCAGTGTCAATACCACTGAACACTCATTTCAGAACTGGGTCTATCTATTGGGAAGGAATATTTAAAATAAGATGGCAACATGGTGGCACTGATAGGTGCTGAGGGCAGTAGCCAGTGCGGATCTAATTCATCAGTCAAAGGAAGGGGAGCAGGAGCATGGTGTCTTGATACAATTTAGGGTTTGTTTGAGAGTACAGAAACCTGGTTTTGATTAGAAAAAAAAGGAGAAAACTAGTAAAAGAGTAGCTTGGAGATAACAGTGCAAATTTCCAGCAACATTACCTGTGTTGCTTCCTTTAACTCTCACAGAAGTTCTAGGAGGTTTTCAGGATGGGCATGCTATGCTCTTCCTTACTAGATGAGGGAAGCAAGTAACAGAATGTTTGCACACCCCATCCTAGTCCACACAGCTAGATAGTGGCACAGCTGGATTGAGACCTATGCTGAAGAGGTGAGTGAAAATGCCCATAAGGAAAAGAAGGATGCATGCCAAATATTTAGTACCAAGGAAGGAAGCAAAACCATGGACATGGTTGATGTATAATGGGAATACATTTCTGGTTCCTGGCTTTGGATAGGTTTAGTTCTCGGTAAAGAAATGTTTGAGGCCCTCTGCAGAAGCTGAGGAAGCAGAAGCCAACAGAGGGCTCCCACTTCAGAATGGTAAGAGTACAATTCTTTTGGCTGTCTGCCCACAAATACCCTTCTAATCATTTTATTTAGAGAATTCATTCATGTATTGCAGTTGTACTCATCACTACGGTGTATATTTGTTTCTTGCTGCTGTTGCAGATTGCCATGCAGTTAATAGCTTAAGATAACACAGATTTATTCATTCACAGTTAAAGGAGTTGAAAGAGCAAAGCCAGTTTCAATGGGCTAAATGCAGTGTTGCCAACAATAATTTCTTCTGGATTCTCTGGTCCCTTGACCATGTTTACATACTGCTGCAACATTCTCATCCTGACATCTCCTTTGCCCTTGTCTCATCTTGCGTCCCTCTCTCAAGAAGCATTTGGATGCTATAAGACAGTCTCCCTCATAGCAGTTGTCCCTTTTACCATATAAACTACCACCCATAGAGACTGGGGGTTAAGATTTAGACATATGATATTTGAAATGAATCCTCCAGTTGATTTCTAGTTAATATTGCAGATGGAGGACATACTGGCCTACGGGTTAAGAACATGTCATTTGTTGCTTGGGATCAAATCCTATCCTTATCTTTTCCCCCAAGATTTTTATCCTTGAGTCAGTTATTTAACTGTCCCTCCTCTGTAAAGGAGAATTAAGTCATCACATGGGCAATGTGTCTAATATAATATCTGTATCTTACCAAGTGCTCAATTAGCATAAACAACTTCTGTTTCAACAATTTTATACAAACATTTTTCCTTCTGAGTGTTTTAATAGAGAGTTGCGCACGTTTTTAGATTGTTTTCCTAAAAGTAATGGACTATAGATGCTGTTTCTTGGTTGGTATTACAAAGAAGTTAGTGAACAGGGTTTGAGTTAATCTTGGTGCCCTGGAAAATCATAAATGAGTACTATCAAATTAGCCAATTGGCATTATTTTCAGTCAGCGGCTAGGTTTTTCTCTTAAGAAAAATTATTACCATTATCATTGCAAGGAAAGAAGAGTAGGACAAAAAGGAGTCATCAAGGAGGTGTTGCAGCCGCTCAACAGGCTAATCCCCTGCCTTGTGACTCCAGCATAGTCTTGATTGCTCTACTTTTGATCCAGCTCTCTGCTTATGGCCCTAGAAAGAGGATGGAGCAAGTCTTTGGGAGACCCAGAAGAAACTTCTGGTTCCTGGCTTTGGATCAGCTCAGCTTTTGGAGAGTGATACAGCGGATGCAAGATTTTTAATAACAAAAAATAGATATATTTTAAAATTTATTTAACAAAAAAAGAAGAAGCAGAATAAAGAGGAGACAGCATGGACTCATAGCCAAGTGGTTTATTTACCACAAACCTGAGAGATGCTGACTCCTGGTGAATGCACAGCAGAGCCACCTGAGAGCACAGAGCAGAGAACACCTCTCCCCCAACAAACTAGCAGATTATATAGTTGTAGAAAATAGCGGGTGGAGGCCGAGGGTATCTAGACTAAAGCTGAGCTGCTGAGAAAGAGGAGATACTTCAGGCAGTGCCTAAAGCCTCAAGAGAGTGTTATGGCTTGGGGTGTTACGACTAAGCCTGACCAAGACTGGACTAGGTTGGTGCTTTAGCTCATGATCGAGGCAGGGTAGAGCCGAGACAGCTGAAGAAGAATGATTCTCTGCATTATCCCCATCATGCAGGTGAGAGGCAAAAGTAGATTTAAAGAAAATTAGATTTAAAACAGAAGTTCTTGATTCATCCATCCAACCACCCATCATATCATCATCTTACAGGGTAAAGCAATCCACAAGCTTTGGGCAAGTCTGTCTGTCTGTCTCTATACCCGCTTCCGTAAACAGAGATAAAGAGAGGTCTTCCTTTCATCTGCTGTTACCCTCCCCTCAAATGCCAGTAACAGCTGGGCTGGATGTGCAAAGAGCTCGCAGCCAGGAGTTCACGCTGGGTCTTCTACATGCGTGGCCAAAACTCAGCCACTGAAGTCATTGCCTGCTGTCTCCCAAGTTTCACATTCATAGAGACTTGAATGTGGGAGGGGAGCTGAGACTTGAACACAGATATTCTAATATGGAATATGAGTATCTGAAAGAGTGTCTTGACTGTTGTGCCAAATGCCCGCGTTTGATCAAGAAATTTCTACTACTTGGATTGAAGAAAAAAAATCACCAAAAAAGTGCCAAATCTTGCCTTTTGTCACTTTGTGCTATCTATTGTTAGCTTTTGATCATGAAATGTGTCATTTGATAATAATTAAGTTTGGCCAAGTGCTGTAGCCTAGCGACTAAAGTCCTCTCCTTGCATGCACTGGGATCTCATATGGGCGTCAGTTCTAACCTAGACAGTCCTGCTTCCCATCCAGCTCCCTGCTTGTGGCCTGGGAAAGTAGTTGAGGATGGCCCAAAGCCTTGGGACCTTCCACCCGTGTGGGAGACCTGGAGGAAGTTCCTGGCTCCTGGCTTCAGATCGGCACAGCACCTGCCGTTGCAGTCACTTGGGGAGTGAATCGTCAGACAGAAGATCTTCCTCTCTGTCTTTCCTCTTCTCTGTATATCTGATTTTGCAATAAAAATAAATAAATCTTTAAAAAAAATTATTTAGCTAAACTCACTTGGTAAAAAACAGTCACAGTATGCTTACAATGAGAAAGTAAATGAGAGAGAAGGGAAAAACTTCCAACCCTACTATTCTGTTTCTCTCTGTGACTGCATAAAAACTTGCCAAGTTGGGCCCAACATGATAGCCTAATGGCTGAAGTCATCGCCTTGCATGTACTCGGATACCATATGGATGCCGGTTTGTGTCCTGGCTGCCCCGCTTCCCATCTAGCTCCCTGCTTGTGGCCCAGGAAAGTAGCTGAGGACAGCCCAAAGCCTGGGGATCCTGCACCTGTGTGGAAGACCCAGAAGACATTCCTGGCTCCTGCTTCGAGTCAGCTTAGCTCCTGCCATTGCAGCCACTTGGGGAGTGAATCAGCAGTTGGAAGATCTTCCTCTGTGCCTTTCCTTCTCTCTGTATATCTGATTTTGCAATAAAAATAAATCAATCTTATTTTTTAAAAAGTTGCCATGTTGCCTCCAATTTGCAAAGGATGGCGTCATTATTTAATAAATGTGATTGCAAGAAAATTTGTTAAGTTTTTATCTATTCCTTAGGGATTAATATAGACTAAAAATGCATTTGGGCAAATATTGGATTTGTGAGTTATATGCTTCCATTATGTATTAAAATATATGGGAATAAAAGAACAGTTATTTGTAGTTTCACAATTCACTGACACAAAGAGGGAAGGAAATATTCTCTCAAAGTGAACATTCATGTCTTGTTGGCTGATTTTGAAAGATCATAGTTTAAATTGCTTATTTAAAGAAGTCTACAGCCCAGCACTTTGAGCTTCCTGGAAAGTGACATAAAAAATTTGCGAATTGCGTTTCAATGCAAAAGTCAATGTTTGATCAGAACTGGTTTTCAAGAATGCCAATCTGAGAGGCCAGCTAGTTCAATAAGTGTCTTCGCTTAATGAGCAAACATAAATAGTAGCTTCTATCCTTTGTTCTGTCAGAGGAGATCCTTAAAAGAGAATGGCCTCATTCTGATGAAAGTGAATGAGATGAACTTTGGAAGTAGGCAAAGTTGGAATTAGATTTTAGTTTTGCCTGTGTTGTTAAATTGACTGTGTGCTGCTGACATGCTCTGAATCATCTGAACCTCACTCCCCAAACTATACAACGAGGATGACAACATCGTCTTTGCAGGACTGCTATGTTGAGGTGCCTAATCCACTGTGCGTTAGTGGTCTCTGCCATCTAGTGATACTAGCAAGGCTAACCTTTATTGAATGTTTACCACGCGCTATGTGCCTTTCCTTGGCAGTCTGTTACCTCACTTCATCCTCCCAACAGCCCTGTCAGTGGGCACGGCCACTCTCATTTTCACAGGTGAAGAAAGCAAGGCAAAGAGAGCTATGTGTTTGGCCCAGTTCATATGACTACTCAGCATCAGGACCAAGGTCCCAGGTGTTCTTTTTCTACAGTGCCATATTTGTGACAGCGGATTGCCTCATGTTTCTCAGCTTTTATTCCAGGATTGTATCTCTCGTAAATAAAAAATTTCAAACAGGGGCATCCATGAAGCGCAGTTTTGAAAGCAGTATTTGTTTAAAACTAGGGAATGAGTGTGCATTCAAGTGTAAGTGTGGGCAACTCCATGAGGAAAGATGCTCACCATGAGAATGGCAAAGGGGAAGAGCTGCCACCCAAGTGTGGGAGAAGACGTAAAGGACAGCTCCCACCTGCAGGGCCCCTTTTTGTGGAGGTCAGCTGGTACTGAAAATACCGACTGAAAATACAGACTGGGGACTGGGAGAGGGAGTTGGGAGGCTCTGGAACCATGGGCTAGCATCTCCAGGTGGAGCTCTCGGAAAATGCACCCCTCCCTCAGTGTGTGAGAGACCCCCCCCCCCCCCCACCGTTCATCCAAAGGACAGGACTTCCCAGTTGGCAAAAGAGAGGTAGAGCCATCGTGCCGGGCCAGATAGAAACCGTGGCAAAATCTTCAGCTCATGTTCCCCTAACTCTGTGCCTATCTGGAGCTTATACCATTCCACTTTGACTCTCGGTAGCATCATTTTTATTGGATATAATAACGTATGTAAAGCACACAATTTAGACCTTTGCTACAAATCTGTGCATGTTCTTGGTTCCTTTACTTTGCCAGGCCACTCAAATTTTCAAGAAATCATGTGTGTCATACATCTTCCACCTTTCAATTCTCTTCCTTTGAATTTACTTCATCTCCATTGGTTCCACTCTCATCGAGGAAGTCATTCTGTCCTCCCATTCCTTTGGACTCTCTTCTACTACAGTGTCACTGAAGAAGGATTCTTTGACTCCATTCCTCACCACCCCCTTAGGTTTAGTTATTTACTAAGAGAGAGAGATCTTCCATCTATCGATGAACTCCCCAACTATCTGAATATCCAAGAATTTTGGTTTGTAGGGGCTTCTTTAAAAGCAGAAGTGTGCATGGGGGCTGTGAGGACCACTTCTAGAAAGCGAGGAACTTTTCACTCATTTCTCACAAACTTTAGGAAAGAGGCTAGACTCTATAAACATTTCCTGCCAGATCCTACACTGAGGTCACCTAGCTATCAACTTTCAAGTCCGAATAGCCCTTCCTTAGCTCTCTGCTCTAGGTAGGCCTCAGCTTTTGCAAATGTTACTTATTTCCACTGCCTGGAATTATTTTTTTTCTTCTGTTTCAGCCTTTTTTTTTTTTTCCCCCTGATTTTAGATCAAACCTCGCTTTGTTGGAAAACTCTTAGTCTAATTCTAATCACAAATGGGCATGTGTTTTCAAAACAAACCAAAAGTGTTGGATAAATGATATGGAGTTGTGTTGATAGTCCAAATAGTAGTTGGGTAAGAAATGTGACTTGAAATTCAGAGTTGAGCACGTCACTGGAGTAGACCAGTGCATCTGATTTGGGGGAGCCAGCTTCTCTCCTGCTATTAAGGGGCAGTGTTTAGGAAGAAGTTAGGGGCTGCTTAGCAAGGTGGAAACATCAAAGACCTATCTGTCCAAGTTCAAAAGCCCTTTCCTCTGATAAGATTTTTTGTCATTGGAAAGAAACATACTTTTCATTTTTCCCATGTGGGCGTCAGACTGGCCTTGGAAGTTCATTTTAATCTGATTTCCCTAGATTGAAACACGAGGATCTGGAAAGTGGGAAGGTACAATGAGCCCTGGAGCACAGGTTCTAGAATATGCCAGAGCAGAGAACTAGCAGTAAAAGGATTAGCCACAAAGGGGAACACTTTTTGATAGGTTTTTGTCTTGCTTTTTGTTTACTTGCTGCCAGAATTCACTTCCCTTTGGCTGCTAGGCAAAACCAAGAATATCCATAATCATCAGGATGGTGTCAGTTACATCCCTGACTTAGAAGATTCCCTGACACTTTTAGTTTTCTTTCCTTGCAGTCAGCTGCAATTTTAATTTAATGAGAAAGAGGAAAATTTGCAGCCTATCTAAATTAAAGAATCCATTACGTGGGCAGAAGTGCGCAAATTGTCAGGTTGTATATAATAAATAATAGTAAGTAATTAGCTCAGGTCTGATATATTTGAAAGAAACCAAATCGTATAGTGAAAGGGAAGGAAATGCAGGATTTGAGAAAAAAAAAAAGCAACTGCAGCTTGAGAATAATGAATCAAGAAAATGAGAAAGAAGTCTTGAAGCAAAAGATTTGTAGAGACTCTGCTAGAGAAGGGGTTGGGGATGTGTAATTTGGAAGGACAGACACAGTGAAAAAAAAAAATCACGTTCTGTGTTTGTACCCTGCCCAACCCACTCCACCCCCTGACGTTTTTAGTTTGATCAGATTAGTTTGACAACAAAGGTAGAGACCAGTGAAAAAAGAAGGGGCAATTTAAGCTTTAATTCTCCTTTCACTGTTGCTGGCATTAGCAACTCAACTGGGACCTGAGGGTGATTCTGCTTAGCTCCCATGAGGACAATGTGAAGAACTGTCACAAATCACTCTTACAAGGGATGGAGTGATTGAAGGACCTTCCAGATCTGGGAGAAGCTTCCTAGGAATTCACACGATTGTCCTTTCAAGGTATCACTAGCTAACATGTGACATTTTACCTAGTTGCATTTTGAACTCTTGACTTGGTTAACATAGTAACATTTTCACTCCAGGATGCCAAAACAAACACTGGTCCTGAACTTTGCCTCTTCAGCTCCAACCATTGTTTCCCTGGTTGCCTTTCCAGGTCCCTACAGATGTTTTCACTACTGCTATTGCAGAGAAAGGAAGTTCACTTTGCCTAAGTTAACTAAATCACCATTGTCTCCCGAGGAGGGATGATTCGGCTCCTTTGCTGGTTTCCCTTTCTCTAACTGCAGCAGCAGGGGTGCCTCTAGAAAGTTTTGCATTCAATTGACAAGTGCCTCAGGTCTCAACAACAGAGGACTGCTCATCTGGTTCTTCCTAAAAGGCTCATCTTCCCAAAGGAGACTGTCAGGCTGCTGGTGAGATGGATTAGCCAGTGCTTGCAACTGATGGAGGAGCTTTTGGTGGCACAGTGAGGATAGTTGAAACCATAGCTGCATTGTCTTGTTTCTTTCCCCCCCTGTAGTGTGATAAATGATTATGGCACCTTCTAACCTAAGAAATGAAAAATCAGCTGTTTAAGAGTGGATGCATTCTTTGGCCTTTGATTCGAATCTGAAGACTGAAAACCTTTGGATTTTCTCTTCAGTGGAGATGGGATCTCATGGTTGACACAGAAGTAGCCGGTGGGCTGTTTTGGAGTTAGTGGCCATAACTGCACCTGGCCCAGTCTGAATGGTATTTTGCCCTGCTTGGTTGCTTAAATGAAAGCAAAAACTCTTTCTAGTTCTTCAGAAGTACCTGAAGTGTTATCTTTGAATTAGCATTTCCTTTTTACCTTCCTTAGTCTCTTTATGGCCCTCATTAAAGTTAATATATGACCACTTGTGTGACTGGAGTCGAGTGTCATAGTAGCTCACCTGGCATTACCTGCACTTTTTGTTTTTATGGTAAACGACCTTTAGTTCCTGCAATCTCTTAATTATAGTCTTTATCTTCCTAAAACATTCAAAATCACATGTTAGCCAAATAGCTTAGATGCCTTTGCAAGTTCTGGAACTCTTAAACCAGGTTTGTCAAAGAGGCTAAAGTTTAGGTAAATAACAAGAGTGTTTCACAAGTGACTCCTCACCTCCGATGTTTATGAGAATGCTGAGAAAACTTGGAAAAAAACAAAAGCTAAAAGAAAAAAAAAAAAAGGTATTCTGAGAAACATAAACCAGAAGCTGAGCTGTTCCAAGACATGGGGGAGTGTCTGGGTGTCAGGGCTCACACTGGTAAAGTTGCCTTTGCTAGGTACTGGCAGTCTCTTCCCCGTTGCATCCTTGGGGTGTTAGAAAACAAAGGAACTTTATCCTTGCTCAGAGGTTAAAAGAAAAAAAAAGTGTATGGCCTGCAAATACATATAATATGATTTGGCACTGAACTCATTTTAAGACCCTGTGGTATGACCACATAATATGCCAAGCTGAGTCTTTAGCACATTTGCCTAGAATTCCTGCATAAAAATGAGGAGTGGTATTCTTAACCTCAGACTCTTAAATATTCCATTCCCCTTAAACTACTCTTTGCCAAAGAGTTTTGACATTGCCTTATGGCCTATTTAAAAGCCATAGGAAAAAATTAATTTCAGTTTCTTTTATAGACCCACCTCATTTTTAGCCTGGAGTTGTAGCAGTATTTCCAGTTGTTAAAGGCAAGTGCTCCTGTGTCACAAAAATGACAAGTGATTTGTGGCCATTTGCTTAACCTCCTGGGCCCTCACTTTTCTTATTTCTAGAATGGGATAATAATAAAACTTCTCTCCTATACAGCTTTTCTGAAGATTACAGATAAAGAGTATAGCATAGTGTTAGGAGAAATGCATAGAATAGACAAGAAACGGGAGTGAATTCACAGACAAATTGAATTTATTAAAAATTTTTTAATTCAAAGGAGTGACCAGTTACCAATATATAGATGGAAAAAATGCATGGCAGGGACCCAATCTGCCTGCAGACCAGGTTCTTTATAGTTTGGGGTCTTGGGGTAGTCTGAGGGATGGGGTGAATTCCAAGAAAATGGAGGAGTAGACAGGCTTGTAATGATTTTCTTACAGCCTTTTGATGTTGGTAGACCTTGTTCCCTGGGAATCTGGGGGAAGTGCAGTGGGTGAGGTCGGGGGGCACCGCAGGGCACTGGTGGGACTGGTCTTTACAAATGAGCAAGGAGGCTGGCCCACTGGTCACTGTCAAAGGGATTTTTTTTCAGTCTTCAATCTAAGGAAGCTAAGAGTCTCACCTTTTGTTTTTGGGTAAACATTACTGCCCATCCCTGAGTAGGTGTGTTTTTTTCTCTGCCCTTAGGGTGATTCATGTAAGACCCCTCCCTGAGCGGGTGCATGAAAGACACCATTTCCACCATTTCCTCAGGTCTTACCTCCCTTGGGGCCCCCTACCCACGTTAGGACAGGAGTCTCCTCTCTTCAAATACACCTTGCTTTGGAACTAGAATTTGTCAGCATGAAAATTCTTCTTTCCTGCGAGCAGGGATTGAGGTCGCTGCTGTGTTTTTGCATCCAATGTCTTACAATACCTGCAAAGTCTTTGGTAACTAGCAAACATTCAAAAAATGCCTAAATATTATTACTAAGATTGTTGTCATAATTGTTATTGAGTCACTTTTTAAAAAAGTTTTATTTATTTTTAATGCAAAGTCAGATATACATAGAGGAGCAGAGACAGAGAGGAAGATCTTTTGTCTGATGATTCACTCCCCAAGCGACTGCAATGGCCGGCCGATGCTGCGCCAATCCGGAGCCAGGAGCCAGGAACTTCCTCCAGGTCTTCCACACAGGTGCAGGGTCTCAAGGCTTTGGGCCATCCTTGACTGCTTTTGCAGGCTGCAAGCAGGGAGCTGGATGGGAAGTGGAGTCTGCTAGCAATAGAACTGATGCCCATATGAAATCCAGGCGCGTTCAAGGCGAGTACTAAGTGCTAGGCCACCTTGCCGGGCCCAGAATGCTTCTTATTGAGATGTGGTCATGGTTACACTGTTGTGATGACCTCGTCCCTTCCCCAGTACACTCTGGTGGCATCTCACCAACAGATGTCTCAGAAATCAGTTGCCTGCTAGTCTGGATTCAGGGAGAAAGAGGCTGGCACAATGGAGTTCAGCTGCTGGGAGCCTGGAAATGCTTCTTCCCAGGCTGTTTCTCTAAGTAGCCTCTACATTTTCCATGCTTAGAAATGGGAAAATATAGGATGACGTGGAAGCTCTCAAAGAAGATTTCCTAAGAATATCCTTCTATGTGTTAAACATCCTCACCTCTCCCATTCCCCCAGTGTAACAATGAATTTATGGGTCCCGGCCTCACCTTGAATGCACCAGGATCCCATATGGGTGCCGGTTCTAATCCCGGCAGCTCCACTTCCCATCCAGCTCCCTGCTTGTAGCCTGGGAAAGCAGTTGAGGACAGCCCAGGGCCTTTGGACCCTGCCTCCGCGTGGGAAACCTGAAGAAGTTCCTGGATCCTGGCTTTGGATTGGCCTAGCATCGGCTGTTGTGGTCCTTTGGGTAGTGAATCATCAGACAGAAGATCTTCCTCTCTGTCTCTCCTCCTCTATGTATATCTGACTTTGCATTAAAAAGAAAATAAATCTTAAAAAAAAAAACAATGAGTGTATGTTGTACGTGGTTTTCAACATCTTTTTGAGAACTTCAGTCTGTAAAATAAATGCATGCTAGAGAATTAACAGGATAAAGAACACAGAGGTTTGATTACTTGCCTAAGGCGTGGGAATGTTAGATTCCCAGAGGGGCAAGGTGTCTAATCCTTAAGTGGAGCTTTTAAGGCTTGGGGGTTTGTGCCTCTGGGGGAAGGGGGCTGTCCCAGGGTGGAGGGATGAGCGGAGTGTGCCTGCAAGTTGATGAAGGTTCCCAGCTGACAGTGGTAACATGGCAGGCCAGTAATCAGGCTCCAGTTTCTTTCGATATGTAAACCGTCCCAGGGGAAAGGAGGGGAGTCAGAGAGAAATGGCCCCCGTCTGCATGTTGTTTACCTTACTCGTGTAGACACATGAGCATTTCTTTACTGAAAGAACAGCTTTTCCGAGGCATTCGTGTAATTGCAGAGGTCTGTCGTTCCCCTGAATGATCACTTTGAAATATGTCCAATCAAATATGTCCACTGTGGGGTATGTTACTCTCCCACAGTGGGCTGTCATGCTTACGTTGAGATTTAAACCCCCTGGAGGGATAAACTGGACTCTGCAACCGATTGTCTCCGTGAAATGTGTGGGAAGGATGTCCTGCGAACCTCCTGGAGTAGTCCGTGTTTTCCAGTGACATCAGTGTTTCACAGCGCGTTGGTCTATGAAGGTAGGACTCACTTCGCTGGAGGCTGCTAACCGTAAATTCGCTGTCCGAGTGGTCCATCAGAACCCACGTCTGGAATTTGTACCCGCCACGCTCTGCACAGGAACCTGGTTTGAAAGGCCATAAATAAACACCAGCACTGGCTTGAGAATGAGCAAAGCTCCTTTTTACACATCATTTCCTCTGATGGGAAGCTGATGAAAGATAAGGAATTACACAAAAGTTTTAAAGGATCATTTAATATTCCATGCTAATTAAACCTGTGCTTTTCGTGTCAGACTATTTGCATAAAAGAATAAAGTTTTCTCAGATTAGATTAGAAGAAAAAAAACCACAGATATTAAAAGAAAAATAATACTCACCCAAGGGAATTCATTAATATATTTTCTGTGAATTCTTAATATGCACAAAATGCTGTCAAGGTGCTTGTGATAGAATCTACATACCTTTTTATCAGAGGGATATGGCCGCACAGTGATTTATAAAATTTGTTTTCTAGAGCAGTCTCAATGAGCTATTTTCTGGAGGAAGGGATTCTGTGCAATAATGGAATCATCAGTATGTTGAACTGATAATTATAAATATTTAATTTAATTTGAAAGGTAGAGAGAGAGAGAGAGTGTATCCATGGTTTGGCTCATTCCTCAAGTGATGGCAACAGCTGAAGCTGGGGACACGAGACCTAGGAGCCCAGGACTCACTCTGGCTTCTGCTGAAAGGGGCAGGGCCTTTAGGACTTTGAGCCATCCTCTGCTGCTTCCCGGAGTAGGCCTGAACAGGAAGGCGGAGTTAGAAAAAGAGCTTGGGCACCAATCCAGGGATATGGGTTGCAGCCATCATAATTGGCATCTTCACTGCTACATCCAACATCCATCCCTGCTGTTGTTTGACGAATACAGCAGTAATCTGGATAAGGGAAACTGCTTTTGTTGCTGAATGGTATATAATGAATGATTTTCCAAGGAACAATTCTCTCTGAGAATCTTTAGTTGTAGCTGCAGAACTCCAAAATTATCCACAGGTTGATTAGTTTTGACAAACATCTGGCAGCTTAAATGAGGTAGAAATTGTACTCTCATTTGGTCTGGCATTTCACCTGAAGTCACCAATCCTGAACTTCAGAAAGAGCTTGCTTACCTGTTAATGAAAGGATTTTTAGAAATGTGTTCAGCCTGCTATTTAATAAGTTGAAACCATAAAGTTCATTAAAATGTGGAATTTAGATGCTTGGCAAAAGCGTGGCTTGAATAGTAACTACAGAAGGAAAGAACGCAGCTTGAGTTAAGAAACCAAGGGTGGTGATGTTGGAAATTGCAAATTTGCTTTGCTGCTTTTAGCGACAAGGGTTCAGTGCTACCATCATCTGTGGCTTCGACTTAGTTAACCCCAGGTAAGGAGCAATAGAACTCAGATGTGTGTTTCTGACCATTAACATACAAACTGATTTTCATATTTTAGTACTGTAATTAGCCCCCTTGGGCTGCGATTTGGGAAGGCCAAATGAAAGTTACTGACTTAACAGTATTGCCACATATTACTCACCTGGTTTACTCTGTGATGCCCTTAAGTCACAGTGAGGGGATAGAAGAGGACCTGACAACACATCTGGCTTTTGAGCCTGCACAGGTTATATCGATTGGCACTCAAGAGACGATTCTAACTCATCATAGAACTGAAAGATTTGTAGAAAAAAAATAATAATATGAAAATTTAAAAAGAATACCAGGCAAGCTTTCATTTTAGAAAAAAGAAAATCAAAGAGGGGACTGATTTCTGTTTCTTTTTTGTAGGACCCTGAATTTTTTTGTATTTTAGTTAGTTTCCATATGAAACCCCTCAGGCAAGGGTAAGTTAGTTTCTTGTTCTGTCCACAGTTGACTGGGCCTGTCACCTCTCTTGAGGTCCTGCTGAGGGAGGAGAACGATTCCAGGTTCCTCTGTCCTTTCTCAGTCCAACACTGCTACCCTATTTCCCAGATGTAGCATCACTGCCTTCTGTGACCACCTTCTGTGACCACCTTCTGTCATTAACCAAACTGGCTTTACGTCAAACACCAATAACCAGTTGTTGGATAGACTTAACCAGCACTCAAGAAAGTTTTCAACTGTTTCACTAAGTAGACTGTTGCTCCAGTTTTTAACCGATGTAATCCAATCATGGCCCTTTAAGGACTCGATTGAGGCACTGCTACAGGAGCCAAAGGAGGTCTAGAAAGTGCTTCTGGAGAATTTTACCGTGAAATCCAGGACTGTCCTGAGGACCTGGTTACTTTCTTTCCAGCTTTCAGTCTAATTTATTAAGTTGTCATTTATACATCGCCTACTTAAAAAAAAGAGAGAGAGAGAGAAAGTTCTATCTGAAGACAGGCACATATAGAATTCTTGGGGAAGGTGAAAGTGCTGAGGGCAGAGCAGGTGTGGAGCATAATTAGTTGACAGAAGAGTGGAATCAGCCTTCTTCTGTTATAAACCGGGATTGGACTCACATATCTGATTTGCATCAGCTTAATGAATGTCTTAGGTCCTCATACAATGAATTTAAAATTTTGGACTATTTGGGTCAAAACACTTGTGGCCAAATATTCACTCATTCATCCAGCTACTGATCCATCTGAAAGACAGTTGCTGGATTCTTGGTAGAAACTCAAGCACTGTGATTAGCACTGAATGTCCTCCTGTGCACAAAGTATTTGTGATTTTTACCATGTTGGGTGGGAGGTTAAATGGGACGATAGAGAAAGATATCAATATTTATACCTAATTACAAATTACAATGAGAACTGTGCTAAATATAATAATTATTTATAAAAGACCTAGAGCTTATTTGCGGCCACATAGTAGAAAAACTAACATTTGTTTCTTAGGAATTGCTTCAGAGTCACTTTTTTTTAAAAAAAAGAGTAAAATGCCTTAAAACATATATTTCCCTTTGTTTATAGCAAGATTGCAATGATGCATTAAAATGAAATGAATGTTCTTGTTCATACAAGACATAAGGCACACGGGTGTCTCCATCCATAGAATGTAGGTGTTATAATCCAGTTATCTAAAAACTGGTTAAAATGCAAGTCATTCTTACATTTCAATTAGAAATGAGCAGACGACTGTCTAGCACAGAAATTCCATTGCTCTGATGTGTTTTTTTTTTTTTGCAGATGGTTCAAATTCCCATAAAAACTTTATTATCATTGGTAATATAGTAATACAGTAAGCTGACACATGGGTTGAATACTTAACTGTTGCCATATATAATTAATCCAAAGTAATGTGATATAAGATGTAAGAGGATTTAAGCAAATTCTTGGGTCCCACGGTTTGCAAAGATCTAAATGTTATGGATAAGACTTTAAAAAGATGGAATGATTTAATAACCTTTTCATAAGTAGGCTATAATACCCTTAATGGAATTTGTACTATACACCAGAAACATTTTGAATTTTGGTTATATATTTCATCTATACCTTCACAGCTAAATGTGGGTTAGTATTTGTAAATAATGGTTCACATGTATATGCTTTTTGCAAGTCACAAGCATTAAATGAAGAAAAATGCTAAGAACAATTTCTTTTCTTTAATTTTTTGAAAATTAGGTTTAAAAAGCCTTTCTGATTATGATGTTTTAACGATAGAAAGAATCTGAAATGGAAGCACATCATGTTAGCTTTCTAGGTTATAATCCTCTGTTCTCACCAAAAATATCTTTTGGGTGGGCATGACACTAACCATCCTATCTTACAAATACAGGATAATATTTAAGGATCTTCTATTGTATTCTGGAAAACAGATTTTGTGTTCTCTCCCTCTGCCTTTCTCTCTCTCTTTCCCTCGCCCTCACTGGTACTTTGCCAGAAGCTGTCTGCCTCTTCACTGAAGCCGGTAATTGAAGGTAATTTTTTAGGAGATGGTTTCAATTATCTAAAGCCAGTGGAATGTTTAACTGCCCCTTGCGATTGGTGAACTTGTTTACATTGGGATTTCAGATGAATTCAGATTACATGCATCCAGATGTTATCTGTTTTGGTAAGTTTTAATTTTTTTAAAGTAAAAATTGTATGAAAGAGGGGCATTTGCTACCATATTTATGTCAACTGCCTTAAGAGTTCATTGACAGTTTCTCCCGGTTGGGGTAAACAGTTGATCACAATCAGTGAATATCCAACTATGAGAAATATAAGTTCTACACACAGTAAATAAGGTCTTCTCATTTACCACGTGTCTTTGTGTTACACTGATCAGAAAGGCATGCTTCATGAACACACTTTGTCAGTTATCTAGATGGAGAATTAGAGAAGTTCATTCACGTTTCTTTTGTGCCCAAATTTCACAGATTTGCTCTCATGCTGCCCAGATAATAGAAATGTTATATGTAACAACAACAACAAAAATAGAAACAACAAAAATTGTCTGTGAAACAACAGCTAAATATTGTAGTCTACAGACAACTGGAGACTAATTTCCTTAACTGTCAGCTGTGGTGAGGGCTTAATAACATGTATTACTTATAAAGTTTGAACTTTAAGATCTGAAAGAAAACTGAATCCACAAATCTAAACTTAGAAAACAGATACATTGTTCTTCTTAATTTTTATGGAAGAATTATTTGCCTTATCTAGAGACTCAACATACACTTAAGAATTTTTTTTAAAGTCATTTGTCTCTCAGTGTGATTAAAACATGACTTAATGTTCAAAATATAATTGCATGTAAGTTTCAGAAAACATAAAACCACCTCATTGAAGTTCAAGAAAGTATCAAGTGTATTTGTCTTCGCCTATAGGTAGACCATTCAAAAGTTGTTGCAAGTGTTAAATAGAACACATACATATATGTATGACCATACTTCTAGTCATTCATGGAAAATGCACATTTTGAGGAAATTGTATAAGTTTCAATGTTTTTTTAATTAAAATCATGCTTACTTTTAATTGCTTTTCATAAATGTTTTGAAGTACTCATGTATATACATGCGTATGGTACGTGAACACACACCTGTACTGTAATATTCTTTTTTCTTAGCACTTAACTATAAATTATTTAACATTCTACCTGAATAAAGTTGACACTCCATTCCCTGGATAAAAGGACACACAAGGCCAGCTCCTCTGCTTTGGAAGATGGGTGGCTGAATAGTGGATATGGTCTTTAAAGGATTCAGCCACTGTCAAAACGATTATCAGGAAGGGAAGGTTGGGTTAGGGAAAGAAAAACATTTTTGATATCTTTTGCCACCACCTGTTCTGCTAGGGTCTCTTGCACCCAACTGACGTGAAGACAGATGTCAAAGAATCAGGCTGAAATAGTATCAGTTTAGTTTCCTTTCCTTTTCTTTTTCCATTCATAGCAGTGCTGAGCATTGAGTATAAAATGCCTACTGCCTGTCTTGCTTTTGACCTGCCATCCATACTAGGCTTAGTCATTTCTATTTTTGATTTAAGAATGAGCGACATGTAATTTTGTTTTTTATTCATTTGGACACTTACAGGCTTGGTTTCTGGCCTTGTTTAAATATCATTGTGTTTTAGTGTGTAAAGAAACCCAAGAGGAGGTGAGAAACGAGGGATTGTCTCAGAAGTGAATGAGTAGAAAACGACATTCTCGTACTGATTAACTTCACTGTCTGATGTGAGCACAATCTGTGGTCCTCCAAAACAGGATAGTAGCATCCAAGATCACTAGTCACACATCGCTGGAACAGACATAATCATACTGAAATATCTGAATTCTTGTGACAGTTACCAAAACTTTATGCATAGGGCACAAAGTGAGCATGTGCTGTGGAAGAATGGCCCCCGCAGGTTTGCTTCACAACCCTTCACATTGTTGAAGCATCTGCCAGCTACAATAGGGTGAAGTATGGGAAAGTGTGGGATGTGTGCATTTCACTCAGGCTTGTCTTCATAATTAGAACTTGGTGCAAAAATACAGTTGATTCAATTGTTTTCACCTCTCTCTCTTTTTTTTTTTTTTTTTACCAAGAACCAAATAATTCTGATTCATATGTTGGATGTTATTTTTTTTAAATGAGTATTTTGATTGCAAACTAAATAATTAACATAAAGATATACAATATTATTAGAGTTCTTTTAATCTGTGCCTGGTATAGGGACTCCTAGTAGTTATCTATGTACAGAAAATGTCTTTGAACATTGTTACACATTTTCAAAATAATTCTAGGGATAAAATATGAAACATTAGTGATAGTTTTAATTTGGATTTTACCGATCCTATGAATCCATGTTTATAAATGAAACTTGAGAGTCTAGATCATAAGTTATAAGAATTAGACATTCTCAAAAAGTTTCTAGAAGATATTTATTTATTTATTTGAAAGGCAGAGTCATGGAGAGTGAGAGAAGGAGAGACACAAGGAGAGATCATCCATCTGCTGGTTCTCTCGCCAATGGGCCACAAAACTGGGGCCAGGCTGAAGCCAGAAATCCCGGGCTTCTTCCACGTCTCACCCCTGTGGAGACTTGGGCCTTCTGCGGCTGCTTGCCCGAGAACATTAGCAGAGAGCAGGCTCAGAAGCAAACAGCCAGGACTCGAGCCAGCATCCGTATGGGAAGGTACCTTCCTACACAATCCCATAGTACAGGCCACCAATTTGTTTCACAGAAAGGATTTAGACATATATACTTACTTGAAAAGCATAGAACTATAAAATAGCCACATGTAGAAATATAAAACTTTATGGGTGAAATGCATTGAGGATATAGTATTTTAAAATCAGAGTAGATTCGCTGTTGGTGGAATTAAACATTAATCACAGAATGTCAACTTCGAAAGTCTAAATGATCAGAAGTTAAGAAATGACCTAAATAGTCCATGGATTTAAAGTTGCATAATCTTTATTAGGAAATATTTTCAAATGGATGATTATGAAATTATTAGATTGCAGAGTTTTACATTGCAGTTAAAGATGTGCTTAGAGGAAAATATAGTGCCTGAAATGGATTTATAACAAACTAAGAAAAATTAATAATCCTCAGGACACGGAGTGATAGCCTAGTGGTTAAAGTCCTCGCCTTGCATGCCCCGGATCCCATATGCTCGCCAGTTCTAATCCTGGCAGCTCCACTTCCCATCCAGTTCCCTGATTGTGGCCTCTAAAAGCAGTTGAGGACGGCCCAAAGCCTTGGGACCATGCATCCGCATGGGAGACCTGGAAGAAGCTCCTGGCTCTTGGCTTCGGATTGGCTCAGCTCCAGCCATTGCGGCTATTGGGGAGTGAATCTTGGACAAAAGATCTTCCTCTGTCTCTCCTCCTCTCTGGATATCTGACTTTGTAATGAAAATAAATAAATCTTTAAAAAGAACTAATAATCCTTGATCTAAGATTTCAGCTCAAGAAGCTGGAAAAAATCATAGCAAAAATAAAAGAAATGTAATAATAAAGATAGGGGGAAAAAGTTCTGTATTAAGAAATGAGTCAGTGAGTGAGAAATTCAAAATTGGTTATTTTACAATTTAGAGAAATGAAATTTTGCGTAAGCGTGTGTGTGGAGTGTGTAGATTAGCAGTTGCATGAGACAGTAGTATCATTCTAAAAATCATATGCCAATATAAAGACAGTCTTGACAAAGAAAATATTTAATCTGATGAACTTTTGCTACTAAATGTAAAGACCTATTAGAAATGATTAGGAGTGGGCATAAATGAAACTTCTGGCAGTATTCCACAAATTATGTGGGAGAGATGCAGGGATGTGTTAATTCTGTATGAGTTCTCCTAGTTTTGTTGACACTTTGGTATTCTACTTTGTTATATGTGTCATGTCAGTACAAACTCATGAAGCTGACATGGCACAATATTGAAATTTGGCATAATTAGGCATATACCGATTGCTCTTTGTGCTTTATATAAATCCGTGCCTTAATACTTTCATTACGGCAAGATATAATCATTCATCAACATGTCTTTATTCAGACTGCATTCTGGTCCCTAATTTGTCTACAATCAGATGCCTTGCTTCAAGTTGTGCTGTATCAGGATTTTCCTTTCATCAGACCTTAGCAAAAATGGTCATAACCCGAAAACCCTGGTAAATGCTGTTGGTTAGCAACTGCATTACACCAACAATCTAAAGCGCAGTGGTGAGCTACTGGATAGAAAAGTTTTGATCAATAACACACGAAAGGGCTCAACTGCAACAGAAAGTGGCTGTTTGGGAAAGGCAAGAACCCGAAGCACTCGGAGCATTACAGCTGTTGGTGAATCAATGTTCATCTGAGAAACCACTAGATTACCTGTGAAAGTGCTTTTATCCAAAGGCAGTCCACTCAGTACTCACTTACACAGAGGCTGGGTCTCTGGCCTTCCAGCTTTCTCCCTCTGTTTAGGAGATTCTGTCTAAGGGACTGGAGCCGCACACTCTTCTTCCTGGTTTGTTGCTTGCTACATTTGACTGAGAGGTGACCTCTGTTAGGCTTCCTTTAGTCAAACCCCAGGACCACATTCCGGGTGGTTTGTTTGTTTGTTTGTTTGACAATGCATTTATTGGCTTCAAAGGTTGGGTTATAAGACAAAGAGAGGGAGAGACAGAAAAGAGCAGTGAGGCAGAGATCAATCTCCTGTCTGCTACTTCACTCTCCAAGTGGCTGCAGGGGTTGGAGCTGGGCCAGTTGGAAGGAGGGAATCAGCAGCCTCTTTCCTGTTTGCCACTGGGTGCAGGGGCACTCGGACCACCCCGCTGCTGCCTTCCCAGGTGCATTAGCAGGGAGCTGGAGCATACACAGAGCAGGTGGGACGTGAACTGGCAGATGTATGGGATGTCGGTACCTAACCTGCCAAGCCATGGTCACTGGTAGATGCTGGCTCCTGTTACATTTCAAAATATATTAGTAGTGTTCTTATTATTTTTCTTTTTTATTTTTGGCAAAATTTGTAAAAAAAAAAGAAAAGGTTTAAAGTCTAAGCTTTTTCTTGCCCCCACCCCCAGGGAAATTTGTTTTTGATAATGGTGAATGTGTTACTTTATTGGTAAGCTTTCATAGCTTCCATATTATTATGCTATTATGACCGGTGACCACATCACTTTTGTCCATCAGTCCTTTTATGCTTGACACATGCTCAAACTTGATTTCAGGCACAGGGTGGAATAAAAGCTAGACTTGGTGTAAGTGCATTCTCAAGTGCATATCTGGACAAAAGAGGTAACTTAAATGAACAAACTGATCATGGATTAAAGAAAAATACCGATGGAAGTGTCATGCTTGATGGAATCTGATGCTGTCTCTCTGTGCCCTGAAGATACAGGACGGGTTCCTATTGCACCCTGTGAACTGCCCAGTTCCATTCTACTCCTGCTTTTTATAGCCAGGCAGGAATTTGGTTCCACTTTCGTGAAACCTGAAATAACGCTCCCATTGAAAAAACCAAATCTTCCAATTTAAAGTCAATCCAGTCGTGTAGCAAAAAGCATACACTGCATGGCCAATACTCGGGGAGAAATGAAATGCTTCTTCGAACTGCTTTGGGCAGGGACCTGTGAGCCTCAGCTTTTCAACGCGGTCAAAGGAAATAGGATGCATGATTGATCTAAAAAGGGGGGATATGGATGACGTTTAACGCCACATGCATTCCGTTTTTGTTTGTTTGTTTGTTTTTTAACTTATTCATACAGTGACATCTACTGAGAACCTTCCAGCACTCTTACCCTGTGACAATTACTAGAGTTTCAAAGGTGAACAAATACATTTCCTATTGTCAAGGAGCCCCTTATCTGGGGGAAGGAACACACTGTTAGAATGTAACAGTAACAGAGACCTTTTAGCAGAACAGAATTACAGAGGATAGAGGCTTTGTTGGCATGTTTTTAGGCCACAGGAAATAATTAGCTCCTCTTAATTTTGTGTGATGTCTGATTTATCTGGACTACAGGAAGTGGAAACAAGTCATAAAAGCACCTTGCATTCAACTTGTCAAGGACAGGAGTATGCAACTGATGGAAGAGCTCTTCGTAAACGAATGGTTCTAACACATGTGAAAAGCATCATCTTTACCTGAACTAAGCGCAGTTATTTCTTATAAATGGGAATACTGACATATAGCTATTTGTCTCTACAAGCCGACACACGCATTCCTCCACGTAGCAGTTTGTTTCCTTTGCCTCTTAAGACAGTCTCACTTCAGCTCTAAGTTCAAACAACAACAGCCGATTTTTTCACCTGCAAAATGTGGTGCGGTCGTATCTTTATGACTGTCTTGTTTCCAATTTTAGAGCTCTTTAATTATCATATAAAAAAATGGAAACTCTCCACACTGGCGATGTTGAGTGAAATACTATTCAAACTATTTACTATCAAATATGATTTGATTTGTCAGTATAAGCAGTGTGGTTCCCGAAATTCAGATTCTGTGAATGTCTTTTAAAAAGCACTAACTGTGGTATACGGTTAGTATTTGGAGATGGGAATTCTGACTTCTGTATGTTTTCGAAACTTCACATAGTTTTCCTAAAGTTGCAATATTGTGGCCAGTACGGAGGAAGTGAAGGATTGCACAGGGAATGTTGTTTTGTCTTTCTAGGTGAGAGAACAATATATTCATTTGAGATAAAAATCTAGATATGAATGATGTAATGAAGTATCGGTTGAACTAATGAGACAGGAAGCTCCAAAAACCTCGTGGCTGTTTTGCTCAATAAGATCGCCACCCTCAAACGTAAAAACAACTGTTGAAAATCTTCTCTCAAAAAAAAAGCCCGTTAGTATTTTGTGGCAGGTGTTTTTGAGAGACTGGAATTCCCTAGAACTGTGGTCGGTTTTAAGAAATACAATTTTTAGCATGCCTTTCATCATAGTAATGGTATGGTAATGATTAAATTTACCTTGCAGAGGCCCGAGGCATTTGTTTGTCTCATGGGAACTTCCAAGTGTCTTGTGTACGGACTTGTTCCAAGTGGGAGTTCACGAATGCAAGAACGGCAAACTTTTGCTTATCTAACACAATCAAGAAATGGTATGTTCTGCTCGGTCGGATATTCTTGTCGGAGGGCTGCTGCACATACCATGCATTTTAACTTTCAAAGAGTCGACTTTGGTTAGCATTAAAGCTGTACTCACATGTTCTCCAACCTCCTTTGATGCAATCTTGGAGGTTTATCTGCTTTACCCTCTACACTGCAATTCTTCCATCGTGGGTACTTTCCCAGCTCCAGGCAGAATTCAGATGTGCGCCGCTCCCATGGTGCTTTTTCATACCGTGTAGCCATCCAGGCCCCTAGAAAGGCTCAGCATTTTTTTGTGGTTCTTGAGTCATGTTATCAACCTTTTATTCCTGCAGAGTTGTTCTGGGTGACTGCCCAGCTTCTTGTTGAAATAGTTTGAGCTTTGGTGCTTTGGTTGACAGTTACATAACATATCCGCCTTAGCTGAATTACGGTTGATTTGAAGAGCTTGATTTTGCCTCTTTCACCTTCATCAGAATACATGATTCAGATTGTACAATTAAGCAACTTTTTTAAGTGCAGAGACCTTTCACCAAACTTCTTCATTTCTGTAAATCCGATAGTTGCAATTTTGGGTGCCTAGGTACTGTACTAGATGTTTTACAGAAGTCATTTCCGTTTCCTATTAAAAACACACAAATAACTTGCTGTAAATACTGACGTATGAAAACTATTTAGTCTTAGAATGATATCCCGTCACTTGCAACATCATTGGATCTTGAAGATATTTTATTAAGTGAAATAAGTCAGATATGGAAAGATGAATTCTGCATGAGCTAGCTCTCGTATATGTGAAATTTTGAAAAGGGGGTCAAACTCAGAGAAACAGTAAGTTGAAGCGTGGCTTCCAGAAAACAAGGATGGAGGAAGTGTTGATCAAAGGGTAAAAACTTGGTGTTACAAAGATAAGTAGATTCTGGAGACCTAACAGAGTTAGCAGATAATGGTATTATCCAGAATTAACAATTTAATCACTATAGGTGCTTTGATGCTGAAAAGAAAAACTGCTCCCACTCCTCATATACTGGAAGAGACAAAATAGCTTAGTCGGGAAAATGTAGATAAAACGGGGAGTGTGACATGACGGAAACCAGTTATTTGCTCGTTCTTTTTTTATAGTAAGTCATTTTTGTGTCATACTAAAGTAGCTGCATTATAACTCACTTATTTTTTAAAAGGCTTACATGCATCCATTGTGGTTGGATGTGTTTCTTTTCCCTCCTTTCTTTGTCCTTTTCTGCTTGGCGAAGGAAGAGTTAGAAAACTCAGTTTGCTTAATTTGGTCAGAAAATGTGGCACGTATTTGTAAATGACTTTCTCCACTCAGAGAAATAGTAGAACTTCTGGTATTTAATAGCCTTGATATAAAAAAAAAATTCCCTGTTGAAAATGTAGGTCACAGAGCTCTGGAACAAAAGGTGGTGCTTGGCTCAGGGATGCCCCTGTATCCTGGGCCATCCGTTATGAACGTCAGCCTGGATCGCTGGGGGGAGTCTAGGTCAGCTTGATTGCCAGTCTCCTGACACTGGACCAGGACAAGTTTAAAAATATGCCCCTTAAGTTGATCCCTCCCTGAAGAATCCTGAAGCATGCAGGCTTTTTGGCAAAATCTGTCATCATGACATTATATAAGATTTATAAAACCTTTCTAAAGATTGCTGTGGGATTATAGAAGCTCCTTAGGTGCCTTTTAGTCGCTCTGATCAACTTTGCTCTCTAATGAGGAGGCAGGGGAAGGAAACCCATCATCACTGCAGGTGTGTGTCTTCTCACACTCGCCCTTCTGGACTCACAGGAGAGGGGGCAGATTATAGGAATTATCCATTATTACCCCCAAATTACTGTAGAAGCAACTTTTTTTTTTTGTCCTAGGCAGAAACTATAGCATGAGACCAAATATCCCTCTTGGGTTTTTATTATACTTAAACCATATATTTTTTAATATACTTAAGCCATATATTTTCCCCTGATTTTAAGACATAGATCTTGGAATGGAAGACAAACTAATGAAAAATTCTTCCGTCTCCCTCTTTGAATCACAGGGATCTGTCACCCAACCCTGTTTATTCCTTTTACAGTATCAGGTACGCGGGATAAACTCAAGCAGATGAGGAAGCCCACTAGCCTTCTCTGTGTCACTTGTGATTTGCTGCCTTTTTACAACTTTTTATGAATTAATTCATTTATTTTATAGTCCATTTCCAAAGGCTCTGGAATTTCCCCTCTCTCCCACCATCCACTGATTTCTTCTATTTTATTACAATAATACAGTCCTTTCAGAAAACAGTCGTATGTTCATCTTTCTGCTGTTTAAGTGTATCCTGATATTGTAGGTATGGGGAATACAGAGTCCAGCATCCCACTGTGAAGACTTATTTAACAGTTTCACTGGGAACCCATCTTTTATTTGAAAGTAGAAATGCATCCTGCTTTTTATCTTTACTTCTCAATATGATAGTCTTTATAATACCCTTCCTCTAGATGACTGTATATGACATGCATGTCTACCTGGATATCTGTTGAGCTTGTATTTTGCATGAAGGTTGCCTTATATCAGAGAGAAGGTATGATGTCCTTTTGGGGGTTGACTTATTTCACTGCGCATAATGGTCTCTAGTTGGGACCATTTGGTTGCAAATGGTACATTTCCATTCTTTTTAACGGATGAGTAGTATTCCATGCAGTAGATGTACCACAGTTTTTTAACGACTCGTCTTTGGATGGGCATCTGGGTTGTTTCATGCCTTTGCTATTGTAGATTGTGCCTCTGTAAATTTAGGATTACATATTCCTTTATCATGTGCAAATTTCATTCCCCAAAGTGGGATAGCTGAATCATACAGCAGATCGGTTTTCAGTTCTCTTAACACTCTCCATACTGACTTCCTGAGTGGTTGTACTATACTGCGCTCTTATCAGCAGTGAAGGAGGGTATCTTTTTCCCACATCCACACCAGTAAGTGTGACAGGTCAGTCTCTCTGGAGTTAGGTGGAACCTCCATGTGGTTTTCATTTGTATCTCCCTAATAGCCAGGGAGCCTGAGTCTTTGAGTCACATGGATCTCTCTACTCCCAACTCTGTTTTTTTGTTTTTGTTTTTTTCTTTTTATAACAAGTAAGTTGTTCCAGTTTACTTAAGATTGTTTCCTGGAAAGATATTTCCTGACTTCCTACCAAATTTCAATTTGGAAGCTAGTAGCTTTATTCTCTATTCTCTCCCTGATAAAGTGTAGTTCTAGTGCTGTTGGTATGAGTATGTTTCCTTAGTTGCTTTTTTTTTTTTAAGATTTATTTTTATTGGAAAGGCGGATATACAGAGAGGAGAGACAGAGAGGAAGATCTTCCCTCTGATGATTCACTCCCCAAGTGAGCACAACGGCCTATGCTATGCCAATCCGAAGCCAGGAGCCTCTTCCGGGTCTCCCACGCGGGTGCAGGGTCCCAAAGCTTTGGGCCGTCCTCAGCTGCTTTCCCGGGCCACAGGCAGGGAGCTGGAAAGGAAGCCGGGCTGCCGGGATAGAACCAGCACCCATATGGGATCCCAGGCGTGCAAAAAGGACGTAACCACTTGCGCCACCGCGCCGGGCCCTCCTTAGTTGCTTTAACCTTAGCTTTACAAAAAACAATTCACTTGATGCTTTTACTCCGTGAATGTAGAGTTCCAACATTTATAAATCCAAAACCAACATGTTCGATAGAAATCCATCATACTGTTGAAGAACTTGCCACCATGATTGTCAGAAATGGCAAAGACAAGAGGAAAAAGAAGAAAACAATCTTTTAAATTGTGACTTTTGTATTTCTTAGAAGAATAAACAAATGCAACAATAGCTATCTTCCCTGCTTTAGCTAGAACCTTAGTTTTGAAACCAAAACCAGCCAAAAGTATATGGGGTACCATGGTACCATCTAAGTGATTCTCTCTTTCCGGGTTACTGTTAAGCTGCTATTATCTTTTTTGGCTAAAACCAGAATATGTGGCAATATAAAGCACTGATTTAGTGTCATATTATTCTTTAGCTGAAAAATAAATTAGAGCTGTAAGACCACAATAGCCCTCATAGGGCCTCCTAAAAAATGTATATATCAAGTTCTTTAATTATGTGATTATAGATAAATGCAGCCCACGGAAAGTAACTTTAGCCATGGTTGGGATTGAATCCACTTATATCTGCACGAGATTTTGGATTCTTTCTGGTTTTACTGTCAGTGTTGACTAACACTACATTTATTTCCAGTAGTCTATGAACTATCCACTTATTAATATACCCACTATTTTTAATTTTTTTTTAATTTTGTATTTTTAGATTAGCCACATATAGAAAGCAAAGCTATGGTGCTAAGAATAAACCAGTAAGTGAGTTAAGATGCGCTGGTATTTCATCAGTAGCATCGGTGAATCTGACACGGCATTTCCCTGTGCGTTCCTTACATCAAGAGCGCTCAGAAGACCTCCCAACATGATGAGACTGCCATGTCTGTTTTAAAAGTGTCACTCTCATATATTTCCTCCAAATTCACCCAGTGAACCTGCCTTCGCTACCCTTGTTTTGAAGTGACATCCTCAAGGTGTGCTGAGGACGACCGCTCCCAACTACAAAGCTGGAAGGAAGCGGTGCTTGTTTGATGCTCGTGACAGGTAGTCCCTCGTGCAGCAGACAGATCCAAAGTGGATTAATGTGCAAGCCAGGCCCTTTCACCCGTACTCTCTCAAAAGGATTGACAGAGCAGGGCGCACAGCTTGTCCATAGCCTTCCTGCCTCTTCTGCCTCCTCTGGGTTGACACCACTTTCTGATCTGAGAGCGTTTCATTTGGGGTCAGGAGTTTTCCCACTTAGTAAAGTACAGCAGTCAATTTCTTTGGTAATGGAAGGAAAAGATTAAGAGGGAATAGAGAAACATAACATGACATCTATATCTTATAAACTGCTATATTTAGAGCACAATGACTTTCTATGGATATACTGTTGTTCGGTCAGTGTTATTAAACCCTGATAGCCACTGTGCACAGCATAAGAAACAAACAAAATGCTCTTGGTGGTCCCCCAAGTTTTTGCCATTTTCCGTGGCTATGACATCATTAGAACACTTGGGAAATGGGCAGCTCTGGTTTTCCAGGACAAACACTGTTGCTTGTCACATCAGCGCATAGCCCTTCTTTCTCCCATGACTTAGTCCTTCACAGACACTTCCTCTGAGGTAGCAGCACGCAGAAAATGGTCTGTTTTTGACCATGTGTGTTAACTTACCCATGATCAGTGGCAGGATAAAACATCAAGGCATTCAGATGAATCCTTTATTTTTTTTTAAATTTATTTTATTTTTATTGGAAATTCAGATATACTTAGAGGAGGTGAGACAGAGAGGAAGATCTTCCGTCCAATGATTTACTCCCCAAGTGAGCACAACAGCTGGTGCTATGCCAATCCGGAGCCAGGATCCAGGAGCTTCTTCCAGGTGTCCTGCACGGTACAGAGTCCCAAGGCTTTGGGTTGTCCTCGACTGCTTTCTCAGGCCACAAGCAGGGAGCTGGATGGGAAGTGGAGCTGCTGGGATTAGAACCGGCGCCCATATGGAATTCCAGTGCATTCTAGGCTAGGCCTTGCCACCGGGTCCTCAAATGAATCCTAGTATTCTATCCTGTTGGAAATAGTGTTTGCTTCAGGATTAGTCATGCATTGTTTTTTGTTTTTTAATTTTCACTTTGCATTTTATGGTACAGTTTCATAGTGTTTGGGATTTTCCCATTGTCCCTCCCCCAAATTCCCACTCCCCAACTGATTTCCCCATGTTATTACAATAGTAGAGTCCTTCATAAGCAGTCATAAGTCCATCAGTCTGTTATTTAAGTGTGCCTCAACATTGCTGCTACAAATGTCAGACACTCCAGCACCCCAATGGCTAGTTTCATTGGGAGTCCATCTTTGCTTTGGAAGTAGGGATGCATATTGCCTTATATCTTCTCATCTGAGTATGATCGTCTCAATCATGCCATCACTGTACATTCTGTTAAATGAGAAGCCACAAAACAAAGCCAACAATAGATATGAAGTTAAAACAAAAAATTCACGGCACCATGGAGTCAAAAAAATGTGCCACTGAATAACTTAACACAGGGTGAAGAAAGGAAAGCACAGAAGGCTCTTCAGTAAAGTACCACATGAGCCAACAGTGAATTCGATGAGAAAAGAAACTATTTGGAAGAAATGAAAACGAAAACAAAAACATCAAGACACATGGGATACAGCAAAAACAGCATGGGAAGGGTTATTGATCTTAAAATTTGCATGATGGCTGCCTTATATCAGAGAGAACGTACGGTATTTGTCCGTTGGGGACTGACTTATCTCACTGAGCATAATGGTCTCTAGTTGGGACCATCTAGTTGCAAAAGATCCGTTTTCTTTTAGCAAGGGAGCGTCAGCACTTTTTGCATCCCCTCTGGGCTCTGTCTTCCTCTACCTCTGGTTATGGAATGAAAACACACAAAGTCCCCCAATGCTACAGGTACTTCATTTTATAACCCAAAGAACAGAAATAAATGAGCATTAAAAAAGGGAGTAGCAGAGGGAGACATAGGAGCCTGAAAGAAACAAGTTTTTTTTTTTTTGGTCTGTTACCTATAACCTAACTGACTTCTGTACATTTCTGTCATATGAGATTAGAAGTTCCCTCTTTTTTAACTTAAGTCACTTTGAATGGGATTTTTCTTATTTGCAACTCAAATGTTTCACAGTGACTTGACTGAATTTCAGGATGCTCTGTCAGTAATTCTTATTTGGGAGTTGGGGGCTGTACAAGGAAAACGTCAGCCGTCACGAACGCTGCAGGTTTCACACTAGTATAAACAACAACAACAAGGGAGACCACTGAGGTTCTATATTGAATCAGCCAGCCTTCTCTCTGTGTGTAAACTGCAAACCAATACCGGTCTACATCATGACTATTTTAATTTAAAATACTTCTGTGAGTAAATGAACAAGCTACAGTAAACAACTCATTCAAGCAAACTACCCAGAAAAAAAGAAAAATAAGAAAATAGCTCTGACATAATTTAGTGGTCCAAGCATGGCAATAATAGGGTGCCCAGAAAAACCACAGAGCCGCTGTGTCAATAATCCACCAATTCTGAGAACATTTGCAGCCAGTAGGAACGAGCAAGTCTTATATATATATATATATATATATATATATGTATATATATATTTTTTTTTTACCGTGACACAGCCGGTACCAAAGTCTCTCACCTCTTTGCATTTTTTCTTTTCCTGTCTGAATAGGAAAGCAGAATTAGCACTCTCACATTGAGCTGGTCAGTAATGGACTCTGCCAGGCGTGGAGGAGATAAAGCCACCACCTGCCTTGCCTCTATTCCCCCTGCCCTGCTTCTTCATCCCCAGTTGTCTGCACAGCTGCCAACAGCCGGTCATTGTTTCAGCTCGGAGCTGCCGTGGGGTTCAGCTGTCCCAGGCTGGGCAGCACAATTATGGTTTGAATGCAGCCCCTGGGCAGGTTTCCTGTGCATCTTGGCCATGAACCCCTCAGAGATCTGTATGGCTACAAGTCTGAGCAGAATCTAATTAGATGTGACTTAAGAACTTGCAATGCGAGGGCCCAGGAGCAGCACATATAGCATTCTACACAGGGCTAAGAGTTTAGACAGAGGCAAAACAGGAAAAAACAAAAACAAAACCAAAAAAACAATTAACTGCATGTGATATTTGGTGGACATGAAGTACCTTTTTGGATCACAATATGCTTTCAACTTACTTTCAGAATAGCATCTCTGAAGCCAACATGGTAGCTCAACAGGACAGTCATTCTCCTGCCACTATCGGCATCCTGTATTGGACACCAGTTCTAGTCTCTGCAGCTCTACTTCTGATTCAGTTCCCCGACTACAGTGGAGGACAGCTTGAGTCCTTGGGCCCCTGCAGTCACATGAGACCCAGAAGAAGCTACTGACTCCTGGTTCTGTATCAGCTCAGCTTTAGGTGCTATGTCCATTTGTAGAGTGAACCAGCAGATGGAAGCTTTCTCCCTCTTTCTGTCTCTCCTTTTCTGTATAAACCGACCTTCCGAAAATTGAAGTAAATCTTTAAAAATAAATCATAAAATAAATAAATAAATAAACCAGATTAGCATCCGTTTTCCTATGGTACCATGTCATCTAGGCCTGAACAATGAGAATGCTGCCCTCATTCCTGGAAACTGGGTCAGAAAGACGCATGACTTGACTTGGGTCCCCAAGAATCCCTGAGATGTGTTGTACAGATGGAGTTTTCAGGAATTAAGGAGGTTACCTAATCAGAGTTCAGTGTTCATGGCGTAATAGTTGGGGGATACAAGCAAAACAACATTTTCTGGCCACCATATGCTTACTGGCCAGGTGGGATGGGTAAAAGATTGAAAAATAAAAAGATATTATCTCCCTAGGTACTTGGAAATGAGAGAAGTAGACAGCCTTCAAGCTATCAATTCCCTTTGGGGATTGCCTCAGCTCAACAGTGCAGCTTGCCCCCAAGTCACTTCAGCTTTCTAGGGTGGCCCATGTCCAGTGATAGAGTTCTATGGATCTGATGCTTATTCCTGCATCTCAGGGCAGGTCTACAAGGTGGATACACATTCAGAATTCCTCAAGGGTGCTTTGAGATTCTCCTGGGTGCTGCATTCAAGTTTCCTTTACCTTTAAAAAAAAAAAAGATTTATTTATTTTTGTTGGAAAGGTAGATATACAGAGAGGAGAGACAGAGAGGAAGATCTTCTGTCTAATGGTTCACTCCCCAAGAGGCTGCATCGGCTGGAGCTGAGCCAATCTGAAGCCAGGAGCCAAGAGCTCTTCTAGATCTCCCACACGGGTGCAGGGTCCTAAAGCTTTGGTCCATCATTGACTGCTTTCCCAGGCCACAAGCAGGGAGCTGGATGGGAAGCAGGGCTGCCGGGATTAGAATTGGTGCCCATATGGGATCCCACGTGCGCAAGGCAAGGACTTTAACCACTATGCTATCGCACCGGGCTCTCAAGTTTGCATTTTTACCCAGAGGTGGTACCAAGTGATGGAAGTGAAGGATAATCACTATGATTCATCTCAAGCACAACTTAATAAGGTAACACAAATCATAACATTCCTCCCAACCTTAGCTTGGAACCCAAGCATCGCCAAAAACAGTGACCACAGGCTTTTGCTTTTCCTATTAGACTATACAATATTCAATGTGCCGTCTGACCATTCACCAAGTTGTCCAGGTGCAATTTTAATGTCCTAGTTCCCCCTGTGAAAAGCAACAGCTTTTTCATGATACTTCATATTAAAACTATGATCTAGTCTCTCCCCTTCATTCCAGTGGATGTCAGGCATCTTTTAAAGAAAGTATGTGGTAGTTACCTTTATAATGCCATGATTCTTATCAAGTTTAGAATTAAAATGTTATCACAAGTGGCATTTCGCATTGCATTTAAAATGTAGAAGGCTGTAAGAATTCTCAGGAAATTAAAATACTGTGTTCAGTCTTGCTTTTATAAGGGAATGGTAGCACAGAAGCATTTATCCAACTAGCAAGATCTTTTATAGTCTATAAAACATTTGCCAACATTTTCCCCATGTGAAATCTATTACACAATGATTAAAAACAAACATCATGTGCACTGTATGTTGGAGATGCTTTCAATATCCTGAAGTCAGAGTAAATGATCACCAGGGCTCAGAGTTAATAACGGGTTGAAGGGATGCCCTTAAAATCAAGCCAGTGGCCTTGAATTTAAGCCTGTGGTTGGCATTATTCTTTCTTTACTGCCTCACTAAAATAATAATTAAACTCTAAACAGGCAGTGCTCCAGCAAACAGTTGTGTGTGCGTATTAAATATTTGTGCAACATACAGTCATACATCCCATTTTGCTCCTGAAATACTGTTTTATGTGCATGCTTGCAATAAGCAGAAATCTCGGCTATCCCAGTACTGTTCTACAATCCATGTCATATTTCGAATTATGATTTTATATTTTTGGTTTTTTGTAACTCTAAAAATATTAATGCTTGAAACTACATTCAGATTTTGGAAAGTCACAGTATCCGGAATGTTAATTGTCTTTTTCTATTCTTTCTTAAAATTTTCTAACTATATTTGGATAGAGTCTACATCCCATAATTTTCTCAACATTAAAAACATATAAAATGCAATTCCCTCCCGTTTATTTGCCACATAACTCTAATTATAAAAGTTAATGTATTTAATAAATTTATTTGTCAATGCCTGGGAAAAGTTAGATAGGTTAAAATGGCCTAAGGGAACAGTACGTAATCATGGTATTCTCAGCATCTTTGTATTAGAACCAAGATCCAGAAACTGACATTCATGATAAAGGTCAGGCCATTATGGAACCACCTCCATCATGTTGATAAATTTCTTTCTAGAAGTGTGATAGGAAACAAATAAATGCTTATAGAAAGTGTGTGCATCAGCATTAGATGGTTGTTTGAACATGTACTTCTCCTCTTGGATGTCCTTGAACAGGCCAGTGTTGGGTGGAAAGGAGCCAAGATCATAAAGCAGACAGAAAGGACCGTAAGCGCAAAGTTTAGAAAACAGAAACTCCTTGGAACCATACACTGTTTGGCAGGAACAAACCCTGAGTCAGCTTCAACATTTTTCCAGTGTAAAGTACATTGAAATCTTTGGCTCATCCAAGGCATAGATCTTTCTGGAAAAAAAAAATCAGATATGGAGTCTTTTATCGACGTCCAAGAGAATTAGAGGTCACAGACTTTTTGCTTCTGGAGAGCAGAGAATGGGTCGTTCACACCCTCGGTGTTCACGAACATCTATGGAACACTTCCTGAGGGCATGCACGCTATCACTGCACTTGTGACAACAATGCTGTAAATGTTATTAAGAATCCTGAAAATGACAGCTTTGCTACTGGTCTGAACTGTGCTAATTGTTGTCATAGAGAGAAATCATACTTTATTTACAAAACAATGCTTATGAAATAGCTATTTTCCGGTGCTACCCTTTAGAACTTTTTCCTCCAGGGTGAACTGTCAGGTGTAAGTATGAGGGCTTCAAGAAGTTCATGGAGAATAAGATTAAATTGTCTTAGTATCAAAACTTTGGAGATACTTGTGTAGTTTATTCTATAACACCCTTTCCATAAATGTTTGAAAACACTACTCCTGTTGTTATGATTGTAACAAGTTAAAAGTGTCCCTGGGATTAGCTGTTGACTCAGTTCTGTAGCATTAGGAAGTGTGGCTGGGAAGGGCAGGGAGTTGTCGGCTGGAATATACCATTCTCAGCCTAGAATGACTTTTAGAGTCCTCTTTATGCAGCAGTGTCCTTCGCTAATGTTTCTTCCCTTTTCTGAACTGCTTCCATCCATTCCTTGGCAAGTGTGCTGTCTTCCATGTCAGGAAACACAGCCCTTTGTTTCTCTAAGATGCATGAGCGCTCTCTCATTCTCTCTCTCTCTCTCTCTCTCTCTCTCACACACACACACACACACACACACACACACACGGAAGGCTTTTCCTGCTAGTTTTAGGTGACTCTTCCCTAACTTCAAGTATCTGGACAGTTCTCTTTTAACCAAAACAGATGAAAGGCCCTCACTTTTCTTAAAGCTGTTAATTTAGATGACAGCTGGTTTTTTGTTTTGTTTTGTTTTTTATAGGACCCCCAATGGAATTCTGCACAGTAGATCCCTGATTTGGGTGGGTACATTGGGGCATTCCCCATTACAAGGAAAATCTGCTGCTTTGGTGTTGGACTGCCAGAACTATAGGTGATGGTTTAACTTAGTAAACCACAATGCCAGTCATTAAACTTATCTCTTTTTTAAAAAATATATATATATTATTAATAGAAGATTTATTTGTTTGAAGGCAGACCAAGCAGGCAGAGAGAGAGAGAGAGAGAGAGAGAGTGAGAGAGAGAGAGAGAGAGAGAGAGAGAAAGAGAGAAAGAGAGAGAGAGGTAATATGAATCTTCTGTCTGCTGGTTCAATGCCTACAGCTGATCTGGGCTGAAGCAAGGAACCCAAAACTCCATGTAGGTCTCCCATGTGGATCACAGGGTCCCGGGCACTTGGGGCATCTTTCCATTGATTACCAAGATGTCGCAGTAGAGAACTGGATCAGAAGCTGAGTAGCCAGGACTCAGATTCCCATGTTCAGGGGTGTTTGCATTGCAGATGACAGTATTCCACACTGTGCCACAGCATGGGATGCTAAACTTATCTTTTAATTCTAGTTTCCATCCCTGAGCTTTTTGAAAACTTCCCTTGAATATTTGTATAAAACTGCTACTGTACATGCAAGCAAGACAGATATCAGAAATAACTATTGCTCTTTGTGATTCCAAATTATCCCAACAATGTTTTGGTGGTGTCCCTTTATTACCAAATAACTAACTTGAATATGAAATGTCTAAGCAATCACACGACCATTTCTAAGTGTCCGTTGCTGCATATAACATTGGCTTTATCTCTTTGTCATATCACAGAAGCATGACAAATATTTTAGCTAATCAACGCATAATTACGGAGTTCCTACTAATGTAGATAACTGCAAATAACTATCAATTCATAGTTTGAAGTATTTAAGATCTAATAGCAGAACGGCTCTATTTCCAGACCTTTTTTTCTTTATTCTCAGATTTTTTCTTGATGTTTTTATTGATGGTAGGCTATGATCTTCGACTGTTAGAGTTGGATAGGCCACATTTGATGGGATTTTAGTAGAAAGCAATTATATGAAGCAGAATCATCTGTACCATTTATGAACATGACTTAAAAATCTTGTATTCATGTGACAGTCTCATTCACATTTAATCTCTGCATCAGACATTCCACAGCAGAATTTCAGGGCATTCCTGCACACACTGGTGATATCTTCTGTAAAAGACAAGACAGTCTACTTCTGTACAATGAAAAGGAAGTGATAATTAGCAGATCACTTTTAGCAGGACCCTGGGGTATGTGTCATGACCACAAGCCAGGTTAGATTTTAGTGCCTTCAAGTACACACTCTGATCTCTGAATGACATCATTTGTTAGGAGGTCCAGAGTGTGAAGGAGGAAAAACCAAGTCTTGGAACCCCAAGAGATACCAAGCTCACTCAAGCACCTTTCAGCCCTAAATGCACATTTCTATTTCCCAGAAACAGAGGGAGGCTTTCTGAGGGTGGGGAATTCACAGGACTGCCCATAAAGAAAGGTCAGGCATGGATGCCTCAGCCACACGCTCTCTGTCACACATGAGGGCTCAAAGAGGATGTCCTTCCCTTGTAACATACACGTGGGGAAGATAGGCCAGCAGCTCTTCCGGCTCCCCACCTGAAAGGAGATATTAATGATCAGCTCTCACACATTTTTACAGGAGCTCGCTGAGCCGGGATTTCTTTATCGGTCAAGTGGAAGTGATTAGACTGACACCTCGAGAGGCTGTTATGAGGATTAGCTGATTCAACGTGCAAGTGGTCAATAACGACGACTGTTTACTGTCATGCTCACAGTCTGAGATGTTTACAAGGATTAAAGCACCATGTAAACTGCCTGGCTCTGTGCCTGGTACCTCAGAGGCCCTGGAGAGTGGAGACTGTCACTGATGGTGCCACTGAAATAGATGCACCTCTTCATTGTTCTGGTAGAAAGAACTGGAACTGCAAGGAGGTTAACATGGAAAGAGACGTTAAAACAGTGCATCTAAACGAAATGGGCAAAAATGCAGATGAAGAAGGGAAGAAAGCAAGAAGCAAAAAAATAAATAAAACCATAAAATATTCTTGCTGTCATATTAAATTCATTTGACTTATTTAACTTCCTATCTATTTGACCTGTGGAATTTCAAGCAATATTAACCAGTTCATTATACTGCATGATTTAAACATTGATTACCATAGATGGGGAATTTTTTTATGATAGTCTACATTTTACATATTTCCGATTTTTTAAGCATTCAGTAACTCATTTTTTCTAAGCAAATGAATGATGCTTCATCCATCCTATACCTCTTCTGTGGTTTCCCAGGATTACACCTGGCACCATTTTTTTTTTCATACTGTCAATTGACACAAGAATTAGAACACAATATTTAATCAGTTTTAACGGATTAGGTGTTGATGTTAGTTGAAAACTATTTCCACAAATTGAGAATTGCTTTTCCCTCAAAGGAAATGAGCCGATGTCTAAGATGGCAACCTGCTCAAGGACAGAATTTGTAGGGAGCCCTTATTTCCCCCCAAGAGGACGGCATGCGGGTTTGAATTACTGTTCTCCATCAAAAGAAAACCCTCTCCCTAGTTGCTAAACGCAAAACACTCACAACATGATATCCTGAACTGGTAGGAGTGACGGTTCCCCAGGGCTGGGGTTCTTGTTGCTCACCCACTTGAGACTTTTAAGAAGAATGTGACTACACAAAATGAAGAGTAATTCGTCTCGAAGGGAGTATTATTCTCACAATGAGAAATTCTCTGTTGTTCTTAGAGAAAATGAGACCTACATTGTGCAGCTTTTATTGAAGATCAGATCTCAAATGCTTTTTTGTGTGTGGGGGGGGAAGTGAGATGTGGTGTATGAGGTGTGCCTCTCAATTCTGTGAGAAATGCAGGATTTTATATATCTCAATATACATGTTCATATATATATGTATGTATGCAGGTATATGCTTGACTACATATGTGTATATATGCCTACAATTTGCAATTAGAAACAGGAAAGATACTTACTTCACAATCTTAAAAAGTGATTTTCTCATGGTAGTTAACACTTTAGGAGGATCTTTGTTAGTAAGGATATGTGTATGTTCTATGTCTCTGGAGCTATGTTGAAAAGATAATTTCTAAGCCTTTTTGTCAGTGAGAAAGAAGTTAAGGTATCGATAAGGATGCTTCTAACTTTGTTTACATTAGCAAGTTACCCTGTCCCTCTGGTAGCATGATTGGTGATAGAAATTACTTTTTGCAGATTCAGAAAGTTGTCAATATCCATCTCAGAGATGGAAAGTAGCACTGTGGTCCAAAACACAGTTAGATACAACCTGGCAGAGGAGCCTGGATTGCATGCACCCCCACTTTGTTTGGCGGCCAGGATATCCTGTGCAGTGCACACAGCTTAGAACCTTCAGTGAAGGCCCATGTGACAACTGCATGGACTGCCTGTTTGCGTAAAGATGTGGGTATGAGTAGAGTTAAGTGTTACAGACAGAAAGAATGAACTGTTATACCATTTTTTTCCACACAGTACTCTTTAAGATAGGGCGGGTTGCATCAATGAGCAACTGTACAAAATGCCTCTTTTGTACCTCTGTCTGTTCTCCACTCTTGTTCCTGCCCCGTACGTGGAGATTAGGGTTCATGGGTTTTGACCAGTTTCACAAAGGTGCAGCCTTACTTGTGAGTCTCGTATTTCATTTCTTATTCCAGAGATTTCTCTAACCCCGTAATTGAACACACCCAGAAGTCATCCAACTCTCGTATGTACCAGGGTAGATGAACTGAATGACTGTTAGTAGGATTAACACATGAGGGGACCATCCTGGATCAGTGAGGCCAGGATTTGCTGGGTAAATGTCTCCACCTCGCTTCCTCTGTCTGAAGAGTTCTGGGACACATTTCATCAGGTTCCTTCAGGGACCCCAAGGAACCCAATGTCACTCATCCTTTGCTCTGGCTAATGGCGTTCCTCCCTTTCCTGTGTAAACACTTGCTGCTTCCTGACCGAGCCCTTGTGGATAGTCTCTGACACTGTTTGTTTGTTTGTTTTTTAGGGCAATACATACTAAACCATTCATGCATACTAGGCCAGTGGTCCTCGGGGTCTGAAAAGTTATGGCCATATGTTCCTACTGCTGTCAGGTTTGCGATTTTTCCAGACCAACTTTAAACTCAATGGTTTTTTTTTTTTATTTTCTGATTTTTAAAAAAGATTTATCTGTTTATTTATTTGAAAGGGTTAGAGAGAGAGCGGCACAGGGAGACAGACAGGCTGATTTGTTTCTAAAAGCACACTACAGGTAGGACTGGACCGGGCTGAAGGCTGGAGCCCAGAACCCCATGCTCGCCACTCCTTGGATAGCCATCCTCCGCAGGCTTCGCAGGTGCATCAGAAGGAAGCTGGATCTGAAGACGACGAACTGGGACTCAAACCAGTACTCATCAAGAAGTGGCTTAACCCATTGCACCACAACACTCACACCTGTTACTTGATCTTTAAGTAGTGATTTTAAAGCAATTTGTTGGTCCAAAAAAACTGCAATTTTTTTTTTTTTTACCCTGGGTGTTGTTTTGCTGTGTGGGGGCTATTTGAGTAGGAAGACCTCACATGTAAGATGGATTCTGCCTTGTGGAGTTAAAGGTCTGGCATCCTCCCATCAGGTCATCCAGGAACTAGACATCCTCAGGACAGAGTACAAGATATTTTTCCAATACCCATCAGGCATTTCCAATAACCATAAAACACCAGTTTTTAGCTAATACTATACCCTTAAAATGTAAGGATTTCTTTTCTTTCTTCTTTCTTCTTTCATAGATATCCACACCATCTTAAAATGTTTATCCTAATATTGTTTTTACTAAATAAAAATCAGATTTAATTAATTCCCCTGCCCAAAGAATGTTATTTTAGCATAATTTTGTGTTTCATAAATGATGTAAATGTTCACTGCCTATACCTAATCAATCACTGTGATTAGAGTTGTGGACAGACTTAACTCATACGGTTCTCTGAATGAGAGATTCATTTGTTGCCATTCAGGTGTACTTCTGAGTACTTATGTCTGTCTTTTAAAATTAATATTTAAAGTATGCCAAGGGAACAGTGCTAATTGCTGCAAGAGCCTCAGAGGTTTCCAGAAAAGCAAAGCATGCGGTACGATGGCCAGTGGCCTGACCAGTATGCAGAAGATGCCAGGATAAGCTCTGGATCCAGCTCAGCTTCTCACTAGCACTGTCTGTTTCAACACAGCCTGGCCTACAGACAGGCAAATAGCTAAGTAGAAAAAAAACCAGGATGAAAGTGAAGTGTAGCCTGGAGAACCAGGGAGGATGTGCTCATACAAGCTCATCTTTACATGATAATAACAAAACTTAATTAAAAATCATTGGTATTTTCTCTATTTGTGTCCTAGGCAGAAAGCTCAAATACCAGACTGTCTGATTCAAAACGGAACACCTGGAAACCTTAATTATTTGGTTTGCACAGTGATTTATATTGTTAGGCACATCAAGACATTTGGGGACCAGGAGGGTAGGGACGAGGGGAGCTAAGAAAGATTCAACAGAAAACGACCTTTACTTCCAAATTTTTTCATATTTTTAATTGGGTTAAGTATGTTTCTCAGAAAAGAAAATGTTTCCACTTGTTGTATGTTAAGACTGCCCATCTTTCCCCAATTGTATTTCTACATTTTGCCTTAAACAATGTTTTCCGTTGACTTATTTCTGTGCTTATAAAAACACTGAGCCTTGTTAAGCGTGATTTTGGTGTTTGTCACTTAAAGATCTGTCCTAATTTTGAAAAATAAATAAATAAACAAACACCATTATGGCTCAATCAGTATTGTGGTAAGAATGCTAGAGTATAGACCTAAGTGGCTTTCTTTGATTCCCCCAGCCCTGCCACTTCTCAGCAGTGTAGACAAAGCAGTTACCTTCTTCTTGGCTTTATTTACTCAGTTATGAAATAAGGGCAATGAAAACAGTGTCTTAAAAGATCTTGTTGTGAGGGTTTATGAGTCACCCCTAATATTTGTGCATTCCAAGGAAAGAGTAAAAGTGGAGGCCACCATAGAAAATCTAATGCTTAATTCACACTATAGCAAGTCCCTAAGTAAGCTAAATCCTGTCTGTCTGTCTGTGTTGACAAATAAATATACCTTCAAATTCTTGCATCTTGGGTTTAAGTTTAGAATGCTCAGACTCCTTGGAATGTGGAGACATGGGTAGAAACAGACCTCATCTCTAGATCAGAAGTGGAGTGACTGGGATTTGAACCAGTGTCCAAATGGGAAGCCAGCATTGTCAATGATGTTTTAACACACTGGGCTGCAACACTGGCCCCTACTTTTATTATTAAGTGCCTACTGGATATTAACATTAAACACAAAATAACTTTTTTTTTGAGAAAATTATTGATGATTAGGGATTGTTATTTTGACGGGCATTCAAACCAACAGTTGTTCAGCTGTTGGGAGGTAAAATCCATTTGGAAATCCATATCTCTCCATCAAACATGAGGAAGCCATGCTGATCTGAAATGGGAAGGCTGGATAAGAACTTAATAATCAGATAATCGATGCACATAAATTATATACTCTAAAGCAACAAATATTTTAGGCCAGATAGAGTTTGGAAAGAATGTAGTGCTTGGGGATCTGAACATAGTTGTCATTGTGTGTAGGGCAGAGCACTTAGAAAAGTGGAGAGGATGGATAAATTGGAAAGAATGAGATCATCAATAGCCAAATTATATACTTGAAATGCCGTACTTTCCACCTGATGAACTGAATCCCAGACTGTACAGATTCCTAAGGTGGAAGGAAAGGTAGCTGACAAGACAGGAGTAGGGTTTCAGCTGGACGGTATTGATCTAAGGCTCACCGCCAGGAAAAGCAAGCACAGAGAGGAAGAAAGTTGTTGTACGGGTACAGTCAACTGCCAGAAACCCCACAGCCTTGTGTCTGGAAGGTCCCAACAGCACTCCTCTGCTTCCCGCCTCCGCTGTTTCATTCTGCCATGTGAATACGCTCATCCCTTAGAACTTAGACGAGGTGTCCTTACACTCTTGAAATCTCTTCTCAAATGTCACTCTAATGCAAAGGATCCTCTTCATATCTCTGCAGTGTTTTAGAAGGATAGAGCAGTCAACAAACTGAGTTATTGACTAGTTTGCCACATTGATGGTTTCTAATCTTTCTCATGAATCTGAATGAACTGTAGGGCTTACTGAAAACACCAAACTTTGAGTCTCATTGCCATGGCTTATGATTGAGAAGGTTTTATAATAATTTTTATGTCACATTCCAGGACAAGAGATGATGTGACTGTTTTGGAGATCCCACTTTGAGAACCGCTGATCGGATAGACTATAAACCTCTTGTGGAAAGGTGTTTCATAAGTCAGGAGTTAAAATGGCTGTGCTTTAATTTTCTCAAGTTATTTTATTAGGAGCACAAAGGATCACTGCCTGCCAACATTGTATTTGAAGCCCACCCTATTTTAGTTTATGTACTAGAACTCACTTCCAAGATTGTAGGTGCAAGAAGAACATATACCTTGGATCATACAAGATATGGGCTTGGTGTAGATCAGGTCTATAAAGCACTTTGGATTGTGAATTCTCAACTTCTCGAAAATAAGTACTTCTTAATGATTAATTACATCAAGAGCTAATGACAGGTGCCATCATTATGCTGACCATATAGATAGGATGATTCAGTAGTAGCAGCTGATTTCTAACCAGGCATTCATGCATCTTTACGCCTGTGAGCCCTTTCAGAGCTGTGGAAACTTCACTGTCTGGAAGGGCAGGCTCAGGGCGAGGAAACCCTTTGTCTGCCCAGGACTATTTGCATTTATAGCATCATTCATGAATCATGCAACATTATCAACTTAAACATTAGCCTGCAGTGTATTTCTTGAATTTCAGCCCCCACCAACAGCTGCTTTTGCAGGACCAAGAATGGATGATTTCTTGTACTTTACACAGCCTGTGGACCCAACAGTCCTCATCCCCGTGGGTGCTGGGGAGTTAAAGCAGACCTCAGCCAGTGACTTTGGGGAGTTTTGTCATAGTTTTGGTACTTCACCTTCCTCTTAGTAAACTTCTAAGACATGTCCTACACTGTCAAAAATCCCCGGCAGGACGAAGTCCCAGTTGCCTTCAGCAGAAGCCTGCTCAAGAATATACTTATTTCTGAAGATGTTCCAACAAATATGAAGGTCAGGAAGTATAAACAGTATGGACGAAAATTTTAAGGAATGTGACAGATTCTAGACAACCCAAAGGGTCAAATGTTCAACCAAAAATGTTCCTGGGCAGCCAAACTGGTGCTGGACATAAGTCTTCCACCTCTATAGATTTCTGCAGTTTAGAATATTCATCACCATTCCAAGAGATTACACTTGGCATAATCCCATTGGCAAATGAGCCCAAAAGATCAGGATCAGAGGAATTGGGCTACTGGAAGACAGACAGACCCTGAGATTCAACTCCAGATTTTACCCTAAAATCTTTAGTGTAATGCCAGCACTATGGCTTTTCGGACTAATCCTCCGCCTGCAGCTCCAGTATCCCATATAGGTGCCAGTTCTAGTCCCACTACTCCACTTCTAATGTAGATACCTGTATACAGATTTGGAAGGCAGCAGAGAATGGCTCAGGTCCTTGGATCGCCGCACCCATGTGAGAGACCCAGAAGAAGCTCCTGGCTTGAGCTCATTTCAGCTTCGGCTGTTGCGGTCAGTATGTGTGTGTGTGTGTGGTCATTGGCATATATGATAGCTCTTTCAAAAACTTCAGAATGATTCTGCAACGATGATGGATCATGAAAGCATTATGATAAGAAAGTAAGCCAAGTACAAAAGGCAAAGTGTTATGTGGCTCTACTTATAGGAAATGGCTAAAATTAAAAAAAAAAACTAGAGTGCATTATAGTTTTCTTAGAACTTGGGGAGTGGAAATATTAGGTATTATTGTGTAATAGGTACAGAGCTTGAGTATGGAGTCAAGGAAAAGGTTTGGAAATGGAAAGTGAGAATAGTTGATTAAAGTCATAAATGGACTTAATGCCACTAATTTGTACATTTGAAATTTGTTCATGCACTATGTTTTGTGTTATATCTATTTCACCAAAATAAAAAAAAGTAATAACAAAACATGTTGTCTACACTAAGCCAGGCATTTTAAAATGCTTTTCATCGATGCCAATGGCAAAGGACCCTGGACTTCCAGCCTTCCTTGCCTTAATGAACATTCAGAAACTGCTGTTTTTCTCTTCTCTTAGTCAGGCCAGGTCACATGAGAGGTAGAGGAAGGAAGACTGAAGAAGCTCAATATTGCAGAGTCCGTGGGCCTTCCTCCAGTGCCATCCAACGTGTCTGTCTTATCTGCTTGTGACCAAGCTATCTGCTTTGTCTCCTCATATGCTCCAGGGAACCTTGGAAATGGGTTCGAGGTGGTCTTCATGCGTAATGGGAGTGGCAACAGTTTGTGCTTCTGCTAAAACAACTTAAGATAAGCGAAGCGCGCCCACTGTAATACTCTAAGTTGTGAGATCTGTAGCCTCCGAATTGTCATTGATCATTTTTGTCTCCCAAGACACTAATGGAAATTAAAGTAAACAAACCTGTCTATTTTAAGAAGGGAAAACGATCCTCAGCAGTGACACGTTTCACACAGATTGCTACATGAATAAAATATGTGCCATGTTTTTAAACAGGTCATCCATTAAGGGTTCAAAGGACAAAAGGAAATATTGCAGTTAGAAGGGGGATAGGATGTTGTTTAAGCAATGTCTCGTTAACAAATGAGGGCTCAAACGGCAAGTGATAGTCTAACAACATAATTTTATATTTAAGGAGATTAAACAAGACTCATGTTTCCCCCATTTGAAGGCTCACAAACCAAATGTGGCACAAAGTGCACAGGAAGATAAACTTGAGAGGAACACAACCTGTCATGGTGATTGAGAGGGCTGCTTCTCACCCAACAGTGTTCGGAAATGGAGATAATCCCGAAATAAATGACGCTGCATGAGCTCTGCCAGCCTAGGGGATTAGGAAGACGTTACTGTGTGTTGCAGAAACAGGGAACACCTCTGCTACCAAATTTGACTGTTGTAATTCTGTATCCTTTCCACGAGCCCTCACGAGGGACCTGTTCCGTCAGAAAGTGTGGTGTCATTTTTAGTAATGAGACTTCCAAGGTGTTACAAGGTGAGGCAAGCCACCCCATGTGCTATATTCCTGGAAGTGAATTTTAAGACTGCAAAATCAGCAGGATCATTTTCTGGAACACCTTAGGATTCCACCCACACACGTTCAGTTTCTCCCTGCCCTACACAATTTATATAGTGCTTTTAAGATAGACTCAAGCAACAGCTGACAAAAGTTAAGGGAGGGATTTAAAATCTGAAATACGATGGTTAGAAGTGGCTTACAAGAATGGCAAGTGTTCTCAGATGAATATAGATTGGTAAACACTTTATGTCACAATCATCAAGTTACAGCATTGGATTTATTTGTTGTCTATTTTAAGTTTTTTTTTAAGTGGATACACACATTCACAGCAATTCATGCAAATGGGGCACCTTTCTGATCGTGTTTTATTTATTTGTTTAAATTTATATAAAATGGACACATTTCATACATCACACAATAGATTTAAGAGCATAATGGTACTTTGGGTATTTTACAACCTGTGTTGTTACTTAAGAGAAATCACTAAACATTTTTATATCATCAGCATAATTTGATGTTGATGATGATGTTTGATTTGCCCTGTCGATTAGGGCAAAGGTCTCAAAGCGAAAAGGCTGGAAATACGTTTCAGTAAAATTTTATTCCTTTTGATATACATTCATAGTTTATATCAGCAGGTTCTAAGAAACTCACTTTCTCACTCTTGCTACCACTGAATATTATTATGATAAAAAAAACCGTATCAGTTCTGTACAGAAAAAATTGTGACCATGCTATTGTTTGAATTTCTTTAATAGCATATACACTTCAGTAACTTATCATACCACACCTCAAATTTAAAAGAAGTAAAACAATTGCCTGTTGTTATAATTAGCATTTATATTTTCTTATTGATTTATGATACATTGATATATCATTAGTGATAAGGATATTTTATACACATACTCATAAAAGTGTTACAAAAACTCTATTTTCAGTGTTCTTTTAAATTTTCTTTTCTGCCTGTAGAAATGATATCTTCTAATATTATAGAATTTTTGCAGCTTCTGTTTATCTGTAGTTCTAGAATTAATAAGTATGTCTCGTCTTCATTTAGAAAAAATTTAGTAGTTTACCTTAGTGCTTTTGATTCTTGTGAAATTTATTTTAGTATACCTTAGGATTGAGGTGATTCTTATTTCTTTCAAAGGATTAGCTCATTTGATCAACACTATTGCTGATCTAGTTGTAAATATTTGTGTATTTTTCAGAATTTAATGTTCTATTTCTGGTCATGGAATATCAGTCCCCCTTTTGACCCATTTTCCTGTGCCTTACTCCCATAATATTGTCAGCTGACTTAATAATTTTGTGTTTTCAAAGTTTAGAGCCTCTTTGTCAAGTCTTTTCTCTCCGCAAGAACCTGAAATTGGAATTATTACAAAGATGAAATTCATACATAGAAGGGAAGTGATGTTATGCTAATATTGACTTTTCCCACAGAGTAACTGGCTGGTTTCTCAATGCAAATCTTCTTTTTCAGTGCATATAGCCTTCTTTTAGTTTTATACTTTTCATAAGAATTTAAAAAGAAATCAGCCCTCAAAATTTTATAATTTTTATTCTTATGAACGGAATTAGCATATCACAGAGGGAATGCAGTCATTTAAAAAAATCAGGAAGTACACATTTTCAATCAAACTGGAGCATGCCACAATGAATTCTTGAATTCAGGTTTCATCCTGCCTTTTTAGAGTGCCTGACGAGCAGCAGTTTGATTTTCAGGAAAACTGTAAACGCCTGTCCTTGTGGAACTTCTGATTCCTTGAGGCTCTTACTTGACGCCTAGCGAGTGGGTAAAGCTACATCTACCCTGGAGAGAGCTGTGTGACTTCCACAGCCTCAAGCGGATGGGAGCGGTGCAGCTGTGCTCGTATGAAGAAACCTAAGTGCCCACGGGGTGGTGGGGTCGGGGGCTGAGGGACCCTCTTCCTGGGCTCTCGCCTCTGGAGATTCTAGACAGCCGTACTCTCTTTTCCCTTCCTCGCTCTGAGTAGTTTTCTCTCCAGTACTGCCAGCCTGCCTCACCTCGTAACCCAAGTATACTTCTCTTTCTTAAATCACGTTTCAGCGAAAGCAAAACCCAGGGAGGTCAGCTACCTGTAGGCAACTTCTGCTGTCAGGAGACAGTGCCCACATCAAAGTCAGGGGAACACAGGATTAAATGGCTGCCTACTGAAACAGAGGGATCAGAAAAGGAAATAAGATGCAAGTGAATACTTCAGTTAATTTTCCCAGTCTATGTGTATTACTCTTCATAGAAAATAGCTCAATTTGCTGTTCTCTCATTATGTTTTTCTATGTCATTAGAATTTGATTCTCAAAAATTATACTCTAAATTATATATATGTGTGTGTGTATTTATTGTATGGATATTTAAAGACTCATTCATATATTTATTTGAAAAGCACAATTGAGAATGATGCAGAAAGAGAGAGAGAGATCTTCTGTTGGTTCACTCCGCAGAAGGCCACAATGGACAGGACTGAGGCAGTCCGAAGCAAGGATCATCACCTTCTTTCCCTTGTGGGTGACATTAATTTTCATTCATATTCAGATACAGTACGTTTTTCTGGATCATGTGCTATCTTTTGGGGGAATACTGGCTAGTCCTAAATGCCAGCATTCCCAAGTAACCAGTAGACAGTAACACGAGACTTCGCTTTTGTCCATATCTGTAATCCTCATCGTGTCATCCCTGGATCAGCAGAGTCAAGGGAACTCATTAAAAAGGCAAATTGTTGGTCTGCGTTCCAGCCCTATTGAGCTCTCGATTGGAGCCCAGCAGTCTTTAACATACCCTTCCAGTGATTTCATTAAATACCAAAGAACCATGACTCTGTTACAATCAGGCTCTCATCCAGCTCCTGGATACTTCTGGATTTCCAAAATCTGTAGGTGATTCAAAATCACCATGATGGCTGAGGTATAAATGTGTCTCACTGGCACAACAGAGTTAGTGTTTAACTGTAAAATGTCAGAATCTTTCTGTATACAAATTTGTATCATTAGAGAAATACCCGCTTTTTTACTGACGGTTCTAGAACTTGGCATGTAGGAAAGAAGCATTTATTTAGAAAAATCCACTTACTTATGAACATAATCTTTATATAATCTTTTATAATCATTTCTAAGTTGTTCATATTATAAAATGTCTTATAATTCATCCTTTTGTAAGATTAATTGCAAAGATCAAAGTCTCCTGGTTTTCTCTTTGAAACTGTGATCTTTTGGTGCATTACAATAGTAGAAATAACATCTTTGTATTTCAAAATCCAACTCTATTGCCACTTTGGGAAATTAACTTGTTCTTAGGATTTCATTTCCATAAGAGACATATGAAGAAATTGGATGATTTCAGTGGATAATAACCATTTTCAAAGACATACGTTCCTGGAATTCCTGGAAAATAATCAAGTGGAGAGTTTACGTGGAGTTGTCTGCCCAGAACAGACACCAATGTTTACAGTCTCACCTGAGTCTTTGTGATGCAGCTCTTCAGAGATGATCATCTGTAAGCTTGTCCAAATATGCTTGAATTTTAGGAAATGCATTATATTCAATATACAAGAGTGTACAATAGTGAAAAAACATTGAGAATGGTATCTGGTTTTTTGGTCATTTTGTCCATCTTAGATTCTATTTCCCTGCATTTATTTCATTTGTTTTTTTTTTAAAAAGGATTTATTTTCATTGGAAAGGAAGATATACAGAGAGGAGGAGAGACAGAGAGGAATATCTTCTGTCCGATGAGTCACTCCCCAAGTGACCACAACGGCTGGTGCTGTGCCGATCCGGAGCCAGGAGCCAGGAACCTCCTCCAGGTCTCCCACATGGGTGCAGGGTCCCAAGGCTTTGGGCCATCCTTGACTGGTTTCCCAGGCCACAAGCAGGGAGCTGGGTGGGAAGCAGGGCAGTCGGGATTAGAACCAGCTCCCATATGGGATCCTGGCACATACAAGGCGAGGGCTTTAACCACTACGCTATCACGCCGGGCCCTAATTCATTTATTTTTATCTCTGCGTATTAGCTCCTTTTTACAAGCCATGATGACAGTTATTAACTGTATCAATGATCATGTGTAAGTCAGTATCTTCACATACAGAATGCAAATGACAACCCCCCCAAAGCATTACCAAGAATAATGAGCATGTGCACAGAATCCTTGCCTCCTCACTAGTAAGATGTCACTCACATAAAATGTTATAAAATGTGGGATGGATTTGTTGGAAGCTTCATTAGCCTGAATGGTCAAGGGAAATTGATTCCGACTCTGTACAGATCAGTCTCTCTGTGAATAGGAGTACATATATTTCGTCCCAGCTCCATTTAGAGTTGCAGGTTCCTGATAACAAATACTTTAGATGGAAGCAAGTGTTGGTTTCAGTACTTCATCCTTTCCACCAATGTGGAAGATCCAGTTTGAATTCCTAACCTCAGTCTGCCCAGCCATTGCTTTTGCTGGCATTGGAGGAGTGAGCCAGAGTTCTCTCCCTTACCTAAATACGTAAAACAAACACATTTATAAAGAAATGCTTTAACAATAGAAAGCATAACAAAATCGTTTAACAAAGTTTTATATGACCTAAGAGCCTTTGGGTATGAAGCCCCAAAGACAAGAAAAACTATATTTTATGCTTCAGTTTGATCAAGGAAAAGTCATACAGAAGTGTCACAGTGATAATAAAGTGGGAAGGAGAGCCTAGCAAGGTGCATTTGTTCAGATTCCTCCTTATTTCTGTGCTGCATTCCTTCCTTCCATGTACGGGCAGGGCACCTGTCACGGAGTCGTCTGATGACTGACTCTCAGGGAGGTGTCTCCGACACGGACCTCTTCTGATCTCACTGCTTGATTTAGGGGGAGAAGAATCCTCATTTCTATGACAAGCCTTGTAAAAGAAAAAGGAGCATGAAAAAGGAGAGCAGGAGAAGGTCAGGGAGCCCTTGCTTCCGAGATCCTTCCAGCCTCCTTCAGTTCAAAGTACAACTAGTCACTTGATACCCACGGGGTACCCAGTCTCCATGATCCTCTCAAGTATCAAAAGCTGTAGATGTTTACATTTGCTATTTAAAACCCAGTCCTCCCTACACCTTAACTTTTTTCCTGTATTCCTTCAGTGTGATCTAAATGCTGTATAAATAGTTATTATGTGTTTTTAAAGGTTTATTTTATTCATTTCTTACCCTTGTTTTACTTTATTTGAAAAGTAGAGTTACAGAAAGAAAGACAGGAGCGAGATCTTCTGTTGTTTAATTCCCCCAAATGACTGCAACCACTGGACTTGGGCCTGTCTGAAGCCAGGAGCCTCCTCTGATGCTCTCCCAGATGCGTTAACAGGGTCCAGGATCAGAAGTGGAGCAGCCAGGACTGAAACTGGCATCCACATGGGATGCTGACACTGCAGAGAGAGGTTGGCTTGCTATGCCATGATACTGTTTAGAGTATAATGACAACAAAATAGTCTGTAGGTATTTGTCACAAATAAAGTTTTCTTTTGCTCAACTTTGTCAATTCTTAGCTGACTGTGTGCATAAGGACTCCACTGATAGAGAAGCCCCATTGTAGTCCTCATGCCACCACGCTAACGCGGGGGCATTGTTCCCTGAGCACCAACACCCCTTCATAAGCCATTGGGTTGCATTTCAGGAGACATAGAAGAAAACTGGGAGAAAGGTGTGACACCTAGGCAGAGAGCTACCATGTGCCTTTCTAAGGATACAAAGAATAAAGTGCAGAATATAGAACCAGCTGTATTTTTCTTTTTTTTTTTTTAAGATTTATTTATTTATTTATAGAGAGGAGGAGAGACAGAGAGGAAGATCTTCCGTCCATTGATTCACTCCCCAGGTGAGCGCAACGGCCGATGCTGCAAAAATTCGAAGCCAGAAGCCAGCAACTTCTTCCGGGTCTCTTACGTGGGTGCAGGGTCCCTAGGCTTTAGGCCGTCCTTGACTGCTTTCCCAGGCCACAAGCAGGGAGCTGGATGGGAAGTGAAGCTGCCGGGATTAGAACCGGCGCCCACATGGGATCCCGGGCGTTCAAGGTGAGGACTTTAGCCACTAAGCCACGTCACTGGGTCCCAGCTATATTTTTCTCCAGCAATCTGTATCAGGATCTACGTCGACTGTCCCTTTCTTCTTTCTTACAAGTAGGGATACTGTTTTTTCCACCATAAAAGTGTCATTATCAAGAACCTCACTGTTATAAATTTCTGGAAGTTCGATGCTTGAGAGGCAGCTATCTCAGAGATCTTGCCACTGTGGCTTAGTGCCACTTATTATCCCAAGAATATGTGGGTGATTGCTTTGCAGGAAGGGAAAAGGCAAGTCTGTTTGCTGAACGTCTTTTCAGGGTATGGTCCCCTCGTCCCTCAGCAGTGCCCTAGTGAAGCTGTTCACAATGATATATTTTGCCAACTCTGTTCCTTTATTCTACTTTCCAATCTGCTTCAGTCAGAGTGAACTGTAGACTGTATGGTTTAGTTATACATCCTGTGGCTGAACTGTCACCATTCCCAATCCTGTCTACTGCTCCTTCTTCCAGGGGATTTGTGGAGGGACTATATTTTATCAGTGGGGTTGCACTGGACGCTTTAAGGATAATTAACTAGGAAGAAGATGAGGGATTCTCTTTAAGGGGTCAAACCTCAGGTCTCCTTCCGTACTATATGTGTTTGATACTTCTACGTTTCCTAGTTGCCAATTCCTCCTACTCTCTTTTCTTCTAGGCATTTCAAATGATGTTTTATTTTGGCCTTAACAGAACTTTGACCAGCACCCTATTTTATACAAAGCTCCTTCCTTCGCTAGTGAGCATCTGCCTGGCTATATTTGATGTCCTGGGGCTGAGCTATTCTTTGTGGCAGTTTGTAATATATTTAAGTGACTCTGGAGTCTTGGCTCTTAACACTCATCCAATTATAAGGTTCAGGTCTAGAGTTGAACTGTGTGTTTATAGCTGTTATTCAACTCTTTGGGTAGAGCTCAAGTCTGTCAGACATATTAATAATACATTGAGGTAGATGGAATCTGTCATTTTTTCCTTTTGAAATTCACATTTTGGCGAAAATGATTGCATTTCATCTAATTTATTGATAGAACTTGTCATATGCATCTTTGTCATTGTGATTTGCTTTGATTTGTGCTTTGGTTTTGACTCCTATCTGTGAATTGTGTGCTTTTAAAAACTGGAAAGCAACTGTAGGTGATCTCTATTTCAGAAAGAAAAGGCCAGGAAGTGAAAAAAGGTATGTTTAAATTTAAAACTCAAATCCAGAAAGGGCAAGAAATATTTTTGCTTCTAACATAGTTCTCTCAACTATTGGATGGGGATTTCTCTCTGGACTGTAAGATTCTCAACAAAGTTAACACCTGACCAATACTAGACACTATTTCAAATGCCAACCTCTGGCCACATTTCCATCTTCACATAATAAATGTCATTTCTAAATTTTGTATGTTTTTTTCTCTCTCTTTTTTTTTTGCTCCTGTACCATTCTTGTCATTGAGTACTTAATTTCTCTATAATTATTTCTTCAAGTTAGAATATTGAAATGTTCCATTTCACTGTTCAGTAATACAGAATGCTTTACTTTAATATAGATCTCTTTTAGCCCTATAGGCTGAAATGTCTCTGCAAGATAGAAGAACATATGGTGCCAAAGCATAGCATGAATACAGAGCAGGATTCAAGAAAGCTGAAGAGCTTGAAGCCATTCAAGGACAAGAGAGTTAGTGGGAAGATTTCAGAAAAGTTTGGAGATCCAATCATGACTAATAATCATGCGGTTCATGATCTCAGACTCCACTGTGAGAGAAACACGAGAAATAAGAAAGTGCTGTTTCCTTGGGGTTTAATTTACCCCATCATAAAGACAAAGTGAAAAATTCTGTAGATGATTTTCATAAAGTATGTTTCAGAGTATTTGCTTACTGGTGAAAATGAAGAGAAATGCAAGGGGGGAGTATAAATTGCAGTAGTTTCACTTTGTTTTGTTGAAAGGAAGATGAAATCCATGTGAAGAATGAATAATATAAAAATAATTATTTCATCTTCTGTGTGGTGCTCCTTAGTTCCTAGTTATGCCTACAGCTGGCCTTGGCATTCAGATTGGATTGACCTTTACCCCTTGCAGTTGGTGACATGACTGTGGTCACTAAAACACGTCTCATCATTGGTCACATGGTGAATTGTGAGCAGGTGGAGTGCCAGCTCTGTTGGATTCAGACAGAGTGTGATTTCCAGTCCTGCACCCCACTCTTCCACTCTCCACTGTGTCGTGCTTGCCTCCTATCATATCTTTCAGTTTCCTGCACTTCACTTTGAGGTTGCACAGCCACATTCTCTCTCTGTGTGTGTGTATATTATCCCTTCTTACGTGGCTCCTTTTGCAAGACTGGCACAGGCTCTCTCTACTTCTGGGCCTACGGCTCCTTTTTCACTCATCACCTCTTCCTTTGCCTAAATCAAAAAGAAGCCTTTGTGAGTGGAGCTTGTTTACTGTATAGATCTCTAACACTTTATGGACTTGATTGCAGAACCCGTGTCAGCACAAGTCAACACCCGACCTGCTGGCTAATTGGGGTTCCTCAGGTTTGGTCACTTGTTAAAATGATTCAGAGAACTTGGGAGGGCGTTTTCATGAATACATCAGGTTGACTGCAAAGGATACATCTCAGAAACAGCCAAATGGAGGACATGCACAGAGCAAGGGAAGAGTGAAGGCAGGGGTGGGTTCTGTTGGTTCCCACCTTCCCTGCCTCTGACGGGTTCACCTACTCTTTGAAGTCAGTTGTTCTGAGTTTTTATGGGTGTGCCATTGCAAAGACATTATTGGTGAAATGTTTGACCATTCAATTTTTGTCTCAGTCTCAGTCCCCTCCCTGACAGTAAGGGCTAAGTGCCAATGATGTAACCACATGACTGCATCCCCTGGCAACCTGCCCCCATCTAAAGCCTTCTAGGGAGCCAATCAACAGACCAGCTCATTAGCATAACATCAGTTGTATTTCAAGGGACTTCCTGTGAATGACAAAAGAAATTCCTCTTTTTTATTGTTACTATTATTTTCCATGATGTAGTTTTACAGATACAGAGATTATGCCCATCCCCTTCACTTTCTCCCTCTCCGTTTTTCGCTCCCACCATTTTCACCCATATTATTACAGTCCTTTAGTAACCGTTACAAGTTTAACTTTGTGCAATTTAAGTGTATGCTGGCCGAGGCAGAAAATCTAATGGTGTACTGTCAAGTATGTTTAACAGTTTCATTGGGAACCCTCCTTTTATTTGGTAGTAGAGATGCAGACTGCAACATGTTTTTACTTCCAAATATGCTAGTCGCCATTATACAGTTCATCTTGAGGATGTATGTTTGTTCTTGTTTACCTAGACATTTATTTTATATTTTGCATGAGAGTTGTCTTATATCAAAGAGAACATATGACATTTGTCCTTTTGAGACTGGCCAGAAAATTACAACAGTTCTGTGTCAGAAGTAGACACAAAAAAAGAATGTATTTACTGTATCACAATATCACTTTTAAAATTAAAAAATTCACAATCAACACTATTCCTGTGTTCTGCCTTAACACGCGTTTCTGTCCTATCGGTAAGTATATCCACATTAGGCATCTTGCCTTTGCCCTCCAGAACTACTCTCCATTCTGTCTATCCAGGGAAACTGGTCAGTAAGGACCGAGTGGCCCTGTCTTTTGAGCTTATTCAGTGGGCTGTTCTACCAGGAAGTCCACGGAGAGGAAGAGCATAAAAGCACGGCGTTGATTTCTTGTTGCTGTTCTCACTTTCCCTTCCTTACTCCTGTCCTTCTTTCGGGACTGTATGTGGCACTGTGCTTACCTGCACTGCAGCATTGCACTTGCTAGCCTCAGGGAATGGCATTAGCTCTGGTTGTGGCTAAACGCTTGCCACCACTTCTTAAACACCTTCTCTATTAAACCTGTTTACACTCCATCTGCTTTCTGTGGAGACTCTGACTCACACAACTTCCCATGGAGCTGTTTATCCAGATACGTTTTCAGTAATAAAAGGATACTTCGTAAAGTTTATAGAAAATGAAATCAAAATACAAATTTGTTTCGGTGCAAATGTTTTTTTGAAATCCACACACTTTTTATTCATTATATATACATATATTTTTTTCCATAACTGAAGACTCATATTTATGCAGCTTTTAACCTTTGTATAAAAAAAAATGATTTCAATGTGTTGGTACTTGAACCTGAAAGCAATCTGTTTTCTTCAATATAAAGTCATACATGGTACAAAACACTCAAGATTCACTGGATTAGAACTTTTTCATCTCAAACATCATAACCTTTTAACACACAAGGAGTCCCTAGTGCACCACTCTCTGAGAACTTACAACATTCAAGCTGATACAGGGCCACAAAGAATTGGGGTTACTTGAGGTCTCTGACAACAGAGGAAGACTTGTCAGTAAGAAGTTTACCATGGCCTTCACCACGACCTAAGTTCAGAAGACCTTAATCAGGACATGCAACTCCACTCAGTCAGTTAAATCTTTAATGTTCTTCAAAGCGAGGTCTGAGGTGAGGGCTTCAGCTTGGGAATCCCAAACACCCAAAAGAAGCAAAGAACCTTCCACCATAACCTTGTCTGTCATTTTTCTCCTGTCATGTTTACTCAGCTGTCACAGGGAGAGCTGTCATCCATGCTGGTGGTCACTGTAGAAAATGGGTTACGGATTTGTGAACAGTTATTCCTGATGTTACGGGGAAACGAGTATCTCCAGGCATTTCTGCATGTTGTTCAGAAACTGCTTCAGTATATGTCTGATGAAGCTATTGTGAAACTTGGAGTTCTTCCTATGTTTACCTCTTTTAAAAAATGATAAATCATGGCCTGATTCATGAATTTGCAAATTCCAGACACCTGATGTTGATACATGTGAAATATGAGGTCATGCCCCAAGTAAGGAAAGATCACCAACTTCCACAAGTTTGCGTTTTGTAAAACTACTTCAAACCAGAAGGTTCATTCTGATGTTGCCTTGCTTATTTTTCTCCACATTGCTGCTTCCCCCTCACCCCCGACTCCCTTTTGTGAAAACACAATACACCTTTAAGATAGCTATCAAGATAGCTGTGAAAAATGACCCTGTTGTAACTGAAGGAACTTCATTATATTGGAGTGTTTTTTTCTGAAGTATGAAAAATGGCCATCAGAACAGTAGAGCTGCACAGCTAAGAGTTCTCCCACTGTGCTCTGCTCATCTTGTTGGTTGACTCTCATTCCATGACACTTTGTAACGGCCAGCTCCCTGGGTGCAGCCTGCTCATTCCTTTTGCCCTTCCCTTGGGACATCATCTCTGCTTTCAATCCTTCAGTTACTCGCTTGCATGAGTTAGGCATTTTTAACATCTTTCTCTTTATCTCTTTTGCCTCCTTTGCTTTTACTGCTTTTCAGCCCCTCTCAGACTCTTTCTAGAATAAGATAGAATGTCACATAATGCACATATTTTTGAAGTTTCAAATGTAAGACATTAAAATACTCTGATTTGTAGGAAGATATGGTGTGTCTTTGAAAATGCAGTCCTGAACCGATTCACGCGGATAAGCTCTAATGCTATGACCGTTTCTTCATTCTGCAAGAAAGAATGGTCCTCAAATTCTGTTTCGTGAACGGGTCATTCCATCACTGAGACTTGTGATTAACATCAGACTCCGAACTTTGTCCTGCCAGCAGGGAAGAAGAAAAATCCTCCAAACAGAAGCCCGCTCCTGTCTGTGATGTAATTATTCCTAGGAACCAATCACTGTGTGTGTGTCCGTGCACACACACCCGTGCACAGAAATATGTGTGTCATGCAGTGGAAGTGTTTACTTATTTATTTATTATTGTGTGAATCTCTCAAGTCTCTGGTTGCCCATATTCACAATTTTCAAATCCTGGATTTTTTTTTTTCTTTGAAACAATTCCATTGCCATTCCACTATTTTTTTCTTTTTCTCTAGACCACTGCCACTCACTTCTTGCCTGCTCCAATGCCAGCCCAATGCATTTCCCTATCACTTTTTCCCTACCTGAATTATGAACCACTTAGTGGCAAGCATTACGCCTCATAGCTTGCCGTTCTTGACCTAAGCTAGACATGTGAGGGGTCTTCAAAAACGTAAAGAGAAATATGCATCATGAAGTCAAACAAACTATGCATAAGTTTCAGAGATTTTTGGTGACAAAATAAACTTGGCTTTTAATATTTTTTTTTCTGTGAACTTTTTGAAATGCTCTTTTAAGGTTCCTTTCTGCAAAGCACGTTATTAATCCAAGCCCTTAATTCTGTTACTCATTAACATTTTGCTGGCCACACTTCAGTTAGCTGCACATGGTGAACAGCTGTTTTGAGTTTCCTTACAGGAGAGTATCTTTCTGTGCGTCTTTTGGATAACTCATGACTTTCATTGGTTGCCCTTGGCTGGAAAGCACACTGCTTATCAATGTGTTTTGTTCATGATTATCTGGCATCCCAGGCATGATATTATAATATAATTGATGTTTCCTATTTACTAATGGGTGTTACATCATTATTATTTTAAAGAAAAGATGCTGCTGAATTGACAACTGATTAAAGATCTGTGATTGAGGTTGAGGGCCTGAGAATGTTGGAAGAACACTTGTTAATGACGCGTTCTGTGCAGGCTGATATGCTATGACTGGCTACAGATGCCTTTCTTCTCTGTTAATATTTGCAAATTTGGTGCGGCTACCCAGGCCCCGAGACACTCAACTTGAATGCGTATCTATGTCTTCCTACCTGCCAAAGAGCGAAACTTTTACTACCTATGATGAAATGTGAATGAAAAAGGAAAGATGCTTTTATGAAATTACACATGGTAAATGAATATAACACACACAAGTATTTCCATTTATTTCTATCAAGTGTTTTTAAATGCAAATGTTATCCCAAGTAGGAGGAAACTAAACATCTTACCTGGCTACTAGGATTTATTATGACAGGACTTGAGCTGCAGTGTTTGAATTGTAGTCATTCATTTTTCAGTTCTAGGAGCTCCCTCTACCATCAGTTCTTAGGAATATGGCTAAGACTGCTGTTACTAGAGCAGGGAGTGGGTCGGTTATACATAACCTAAGTTAGTAATACATGATCTACTTGGGCCAGAGAGTTGTAAGTGGAAGTGGGTCTACTTTTATTAAAATATAACACGTTTGTTTTCCCATAGTTATTCATAAGGATCTAAATTGTGGCTCATTTGTCAGTTGGAGGGCCCAGAAAACATTCAGCAGCACTAGGGATAATCCCTATTGTAAGTGTGACGTCACTATCATCATCAACAAATGCAAAACCATTGTGGCTTGCGGTAGTTGCAGTGTGAGTTCTTGATGCTCTCACGCATGCCTGATCTATCAAAGCACTCGGAGTGATTTTGAGTCAGCATCTGTCGCACTAGCTGTCTCATGTAAGTTGCTTGATGGTTTTGTTTGTATTTGACTTGTGTGAAAAATAAGTGTATGTTCTATAAGTATCTACTTCAAACATGCATAAATACAAGATTAGGTAACAGCCTATGTAAAAGTGATGTATGTACATAAACTGTTGTTAAGAGGTATTCTTTTATGAACTTCAGAATAGTTGCTAATTTCTTTATGCTGATGGCAAATCTAAACCGTAAAGAAGGGTACAAGATTAAACACGGATCTTCCCAATACTTCCATAAATTCCATATTCCTAACTTCAGAATCAACTGTAATCAGGTTTCCTGTGAATACTCACAGAAATATATTTTCACATATAATGTTTTTAATAATTTTGTCACCTGACAAATAACATATTTTGGATATTTCCCTTTTCAATTCTTTTACGGTGCTCTGTTGATTAAATTAGCCAATGGTTATAAGCATTTTAAATAAAACATTTCTCTCTTTTTTTCATTGAAAAAATAAGCTTCCTTTATCATTTGTCTTAAGTCGTGTTATAAACTTTATAAAAGAGAGGAATGTTACTAGGGCTAACATTATAGCTTATAACCCTATGCTTTTACAAGGAAGTTAAAACAGAATTATAATATTTTCTGACTGGGCATGGCAAACACAGACGCCTATAATGAGCAAGGAGAAAAATGAATAAAAGGAATAAGATGAATAAAATGAGAGGGATGTGCTGAGGAAAGACTTTGAAGGAAAGGAGAAGAAGTGAAGGTGGAGGAGAGAGCAAGAGGAAGGATATGGAAATGAAAAGAGGAAAGAGTGGGAGTGGGGTGGCGGAGAGGCTTGGTACCATCTAGAAAGTACAAGCCTTCATGAGAACGGCCACCCCTACTCAGCCAAAATCTGCTATTACTGCAACAACTCCGTCCCATTCTTGGAAACTATGATGTTTCAAAATAAGTCCAAAATCTCAATATTTATGTTCATAATTTTGATTATTACAGGCTGCTCCGCCTTTTTAAAAAGTGTTGTTTTGTTTTGTTTTGAGTGATGTAGGGAGAGACAGAGATCTATTCTTTGGTTCACTTCCTAAATGCCCAGAACAGCTAGGGCTGGTTCAAGGTGTAGCCAGGAGCTCCATATGGTCTCTCCCATGAGTCATGGAGCCCCAATGTTTAGGCCAATCATCTGCAACCCCCACGGGAGTCTGCCCATCAGTGAGAAGCTGGATTAGAAGCAGAAGTGGAATTTAGACTCTGGCTTTCTGATGTGCAATTAGGTGTCCCAGGTAGTGGTTTAATCGATTGTTCCACAATGCCTACCTACCCTGCGTTTGATTTCTAAAGTCATAAACAAAGTGAGAAAATTTATTGTTTTAGTACATAAGCTGAACTTTTAGAGCCATGGAGAACTGGATATAATTAAGGGATAATTTTTACTACCATCTTTTAAGATAAAGAGGACAATAGAAACACACAGTTTGAACATAACTAGTGAAATTTAAGTATATATTGTTGACTTGTCTGCGTGATCTAAATGTGCTTCACCCTGCGGAACACTGCCTGCCTTTAATTATGTTTTTTTTTTTTTAAACCTGTACAAACAGCTGCAGTTCAGTGAAATCCTCAAAGAAGAATATTTTAGCGTAATTGGGTTGCTACTCAGCTTTGTGCTGTAAACCCGTCGAGCATCACATAAAAAGGAGATTTGGACAATTCTGGTTTATCTTCTCTCATACCGGAACTTCAAAATGGAGTTTTTTACATTAATGTGGTAGCCATTACACTTCATTGTGGTACTAACTAAAAGGAATTCAACATCATTTTTACTTGAAAAACAAGCAGATTACTCAAAATTAAGAAATATAATTTCTCACCATGTTTTTTTCGTAACTAATTGATTTTTCACTGGACATTCTGACCTATCAAAAAGATAAAAAAAAATGTATGAAAATTAAAATAAAGTTCTGCAGTACAGTCCACACGCAGGTGCTTTCCCTCTCTCAGTAGGTCCTAAAATTACCCAGGAACAGATTGTACACTTCTTAGGTAGAGAGTTATTGATTATAAAGAATGTTTTGAAGTTCAGGTTTCTTTGACTAGTAAAGCTAATCATGTCTCAACGGACAGAAACTCATTTGGAGAAAAACGTTGTAAGATCGGGTGCATACTTACTTTATAAGTAACAATCCAATGACTTGGTTGACCCAAAACATGATCAGGATTTGAAAGCTTCTCTTTGATACAAGGGTTCCATGATGAAATGAAAAGTTGTGATGGAACAAGCTGGTTGGTTCTTGTTCCATTTGATTATATGTATAGTAAGAAAACGTCATATTTTTGTGTGTATGAATACCTCCTTTCCAAACTTGGTGATTTTGAAGAGTCTAATAATAACTGAAATCCGTTTTTAAAAACCTGCCAAGAGAACTGACTTTTCTGTCTGATTGAACTAACGTAACTATTAGATTTAATCTGTTTAGTTGGAGAGAAATTAGTTTGTGACTGTAAATGGCTGTCTGAATTAATTACATACAAATGAATAGAGCAGTTTTTAGAACTTTTCGTGTTATCAGATTTTTCTTTCCTCATGGTAAAAAAACATGCATGTTTCTCCGTCTGCGTTAGGGTTCCTAGACACAGCTTCTTCACAGCACCTAGAGGTAACCTCTCCTCCTACCAGCAGTGGGGAGGACATTAGTTTGACAATGCCTTCATCACCTAAACTAGAATATTCCAGTTTAAATGTTTTCCCACAGCAATCAGAGCTCCTGGCAAGATTCCACTTTAACTAGACCAATGACTTCCTGAAAGAAACGCTTAATTTCTAAGTTCCCTTGTAGCATGTGGGGCCACGTGACTCGGTTCTGGCTGGTGGCAGGGAGGCAGGAGTGATGTCCTCAGCTTCCAGGGGATGCCTTTGGAGAGACACTACACGCATTTTACCTGCTGCTCAGACCATTTGGCTTGACCTTAAAAACATTTTAACATGACCCCTACTGTGTGAATTTCAGTTACTTTTTCTTTTATTTGATCTTCAGAATCAAGTAATAACTGAAGCAAGACTCAATTTTGGCTATATGACAGACTTTAAATTTTTTAGTAGTATAATAAATTATAAAGCTGAAAGAACTTATGAAGGTCGATGTCAAATATCATGGATAGGGTATATATCAGCATAAAAAGATGTAAATATATATATGAATAACTGAAGTAGATGATCATAACAAAATAGAAGAGAAACAATCTTATCATGATCAACTGTCAAGAGAAGTGAGTGTGAAGATTGGGATAGTAAAAATGAGTGTCATTTATTTTCTTTTATGGAATCCAACACAGATAGCTCATTAGATCAGAAGCTCAGTAGAGTTGTTTTATGTTTGCCTGAATAACCTCAAAGAGACACCATTATAGGTGGTTTGGGGTAATGTAATGAGATTGAGTGTGATTTGTTTGAGGAGTTGGGTGATATGGATTTCATTTTATGCCTCACATATTTAAAAACAAACAGCATGCGAATCCTAAATCAGAGCTTATGATTTGAAATGCAACTCTTCTACTTATGATCCAGTTTCTGGCTCATGTGCTTGAATCCTTATAACTCAACCAGAGAAAACTGGATTGAGTTTATAGCTCCAGTTTCAGTTGCAGGCAGCTGTGGACTGAACCAGTAGATAGAAAATCTCTGTCATTTTCATTCTTCTTATTTTTAAGATTTGTGCATTTATTTTAAAGAATTATAGAGAGGGGGAGAGACAAAGAGAAAGAGAAACACAGGGAGATGTTCCATTTGCTGGTTTACTCTCCAAACCACTGCAATGGCCAGGACTGAGCCAGGGTGAATCCAGGAGCCTGGAGCTTCAGCCACATTTCACATGTGAATGTCAAGGCCCAAACACTTGGATTATCTTCTTGCTTTCTTAGGCACATTATCAAGCAGATGGATAGAATGAAGTAGTGAACTCATGGATTGGCACCCATACAAAGGCTGGCAATGCAGGAAGCAGCTTCACTTGCAATGCCACAGTGCTGGGCCATCATTGTCTCTTTCTCTTTACTTTTCAGATAAAATGGAAAAAAGAGAGAAAAGTTCAAATTACACATACTAACATGATACAATAGCAACAATAAGTTGCATATGCATCAGCCAAGCTGTCTTTGCTATTGTCATTAGTGTAATCTAGAGATCAGGGGAACTCTAGGTTATGAATAGGACAAGCTATACTTCACGGGTTGGCCAACTTCTCAGAGATCATAAAAAGCCTCTTACTCAGGAGGTCTCTCCTGCATGTAACTTCAAACCTTTTTCCATTCCACTACACAAGTACAACATGAACTGTATTTTTTTTCATATAGCGTTTTATAGATTATACCTTGGGAAATAAATAAATTCAGGGAGGCTAAGACATACCCCTGTAGAGACACATTTGCTTGCAAAGTAGGTGTCTCGTTGTGACTTGGACATCTATACGTCCATTAACTATGCTTTGCTACCCATAGCATCTACTTTTCTGTCTCCTAGTGGTCTTTTCCCTGCATAACCTGGATATTGATAGTAGGCCTAAAGTGACAGAAAGATATCTTTCTTTCTCTCTGTCATTTTTTTTAAATCTCTCTACATTCTCTAAGCTTTATTCACCGAGGATAGTTTTTCTTTCCCTTGTAAACTTAATTTGTCCCATGAGTTTTCTGTTAACTTAAAATCACATATCCCAATATCACTCACTAGGATAATCTCCATCTTGAGTTCATATCACCAACACATATGAATCAAACTTCTGAATTTTGTGGCCACTAATTCTTTTGCCTCATTGGTGTCCTGCTGTAGCTGATGGCTTGGGGATGTGCTCAGACACTATATTCTTTCTATTTCCGTTTCATATTTGCCATTTTTTTCTCTTTTTTGTATCCTGAAACTGACAGTTTGACTTTATAGAGAAATAAAGGAGAGGTTACAGGCTAAAGGATTATAGAACAACTTTCTGTTGGTGGGTAGTTTTATGTTGTTATGGCTTCTTTAGAGAACCCCATAATTGGAGATCTTTTCTTTGCAGTTCTCTTGACCCGAGTGAACAAAAGGTTGTGTTCCTTTTGTTGTTGTTGCTTTATTTTTTTTCTTTAAAGATCAATTTATGTATTTAGAAGTTATTTTTACAGTGAGAAGAAGGGAGAGAGAGAGGTGAGAGAAATATTTGATTTACTACTTCTCTTTCCAATAGCCCTCATAGCAGGGTTGAGCCAAGAGCTTCATCCGGGTCTGCCATGTGCGTGGAAGATGGCCAAGCACTTGGGCCATCTTCTGCTGATTTTCCCAGGCCATTAGCAGGCAGCTGGATGGGAAATAAAGCAACCAGGACTCAAACAAGCACCCATATAAGATTCTGGTGATGGGTTTATTCACTATACCACAGCGCCTGCTAAAAAGAAACTGTAGTCTAACACTCATTTCCTTTTCAAAAAGATACCAAGTTGAGGGCTCTCCATAACATCAGAATAGGAGGTAAGTAATGAATGTAATCTTAGCATAGGCATATCACAAATGGTTTTAGCATTTTAAATATACTTTCTTGCTAGCTATAGTTCAAACTTAATGGAACATTGTTGTATTTCTGCATATAAAATTTCACAAGTCTGGAAGGAAAGCAATTTTTGAAGGGTATCTTTTTTTTTAGGCCACCCACATGTGGATGTTTATCATGCTATCCTTTAGTTCCAATATAGTTTTACTTTATAGCAAACAAATTCACATAAATATACCCATAAAAAGATCTGCACAAAACAGCTGGATGTAAATTTTAAACTACTTCTTATTTTTAGGATGTACCCATCTGTCCAAAAATGCATTTCAAATGTTAAAACCTTTAGTGTATGCAATACTTCCATTTGATGTGATTTTGTGGTCAAGTGGAGTGTAAGTTCATCAGCAGACATAATGAAGTAGTAAACCTTTCTAAGGGTCAGTCAGTGTCTAAAGAAACCATTTAAACATGAGAGGTATTTAGTGAACATGTGGTGACTATAGTGGTTCCTTTTACATGTCTGAAACAGAACATCCAAGACTGGGTACAGTCACTTAGGTCATAGTTGGGGAGGCTGCCATTTCAAACAGCATGATGCCAGCTCTTGGGAGCTTAACTGCATGGGTTCATGGTGGCTGGCATCACGGCAGGATTGCATAAAGAAGAAAAGGTCGCAGACAGTATAGGGATCCAGAGCATAGGGAGAGGCTGACATGACCACCGTCTAGTCCTGTTCCCCAACCTTCTTCACATTGTCTTACTGGGACCAAGTTTTCAGCACACAAAGCATTGAGGAAGACAAACCACAACCAAACCATACCAATGGCTGAATCCTATAGTGACCCCATTATCTTGAATAAACTCTCAAATTTAAATTGTAATGCTTTTAATCCATCACTATCTGTATAGTATTGGGATTATAAAAGGAACCCTCACTGTACACCATAATAAAATAGATTGTAACAATTAATGTAGTTTGAAATGAGCTGTGCATATTTAATAACAGGGGTTAAAGGTGCACACTGCTGTTTTCATTGTAGGGGCAGAATTTTTTTTTTCAGTAACATTAAAGAGGCAGCTGCACCTCTGAGTGAAATAGCTCATCCTCTCTTCCTATTCTGGTCAGGCTTGTTCTGAGTGAAGTCCATTCCAATCAGTTTGATTCATTATTTCTCACTGGATTGAAAGCTGGGTATTTCTACTCAACAGGTAGGAATTTCATGTGACTTCTCAAGGTCACACAACAAATCTGTAACAGAGAATCACATGTAGTAAGAGAAACGGATTTAAAGCTCTTTGACTCAGCATCCCTTTCTTTGCCATTTACTAGGCAAGAAAGGAAATGGATATAGCCACGTAATCTATTCTCAATAAATTAAAGATTCCTGAAGCCTGTGATATGTTCATTTGAGTCGGAAAAAGATTACACTGGAAATATTAAAGTGTCTTCCTATCTATTATAGATTAGAGGTAAATATAAATATGACTGCTGCCATCTCGCCCAACAGTGTAAAGATTAATGCATACATATCTAAAATGTGGTGTGGCTTTTTTCCTTTTTGTGACAATTTGTGTCACATCTCTGTGTTAGCCAGCATTGCTGTCCTCAGTTCAGTGGCTGTGGTTCTCCCTGACCTCCAGGGAACACATTCCCAAATCACTTGTCCTCTGGTCATTGTGCTTTTTTCTTATACATACATATTCATCATACAGTTTAACTTACGAGTTCATCACAGTAAGATGTTATGCACAATAGCTAATAATGAAAGAGGACACTTGCAGCAACATACTGTAAAATTACTTGGTAGCCTCACCACTCTGCACTTTGGGATCATTATGGAGTAAAATAGGTGTCAGTTGGACACAAGCACTCTGAAAACTGTGACCCTCGGTTTGGTAACCCAGCATGCCATAATGTGGCTAATATGTGGGAAGCATAAACAACGTGCAGACTTTGGAAAAGTGATTCACAGACAGGGGAAGTCGCGGAGAGCTCATCAGGTTACTCAGAACTGCACACAAGAGGATGCATAGACAGGAATGGTTTCCCATCAAGGGACGAAACCACAGAAAGTAAAATGAGGAGAAAGGGAAGACCATGGCACTCAGTAATCAACTCCCTTATACTGTGTGATATCAAGAGATATCAAGCTAAACTTTTATTTCCAGGAACCCCTTTCTTTATGTGCTTCTGGTAAGAGGATAGTAGAATATAGTGCTGAAGCAGCAGCAACCGCTAGTTTCGTGGCAGTCTCTGATGTGGTGATCCTGACAGGGATGCTGGCTAGTTCTGGAAAGTTCTCAGTCTCCTCCACTCTGGCTTGCTCTTCTCCACACCTGCCTACCCTGATAACCAACCCCAGAGGCCTATCCCTAGAGGTGAATGGCAGACCCACAGAGGCAAAGCCACAGAGACAAAGCTCCTTCCCCACGCACCTCCCTTCTAGTTCTCTTGGAATGCCTGAGCATGCTCAGTTTCTCTGGTTGACTGGACTCTGTGGTCTTGCAGTCTTTCTCCCAGTGCTTTCGTATCTCCAGCTTCCCAAACAACTGTGTAAGGTCTGATATAAATCCCTTCTCCTTTGGTTTCATTCAATAAAGATCTCACAAAATATTCCTGAAGTTCAATTTAGCTGAACATTCAAGTTCCCCTCTAGATCTAGCCCATCATCAAAATCACTACCTCTGTTAGGCCACAGATGAAGTTGATGTGTTTACATTTGAGCATAACCACCGAGAATGCGCTTGCAGTGCACACGAGTAATGGGGACTCCTTGAGAGTACCAGTCTCATGGGAGAAAAAGCTCTGACACAGTGAAGCCAGCTCACCTTGCTTGACCTCATGGAAACACCATGACTTTAGCTTATCTACGGTGTTGCTGCTAAAATCAAGTAGCAGGCAGGCTGTGTGGTTGAAAGTTTAAAATGTTTTCACTCCCTGGAGTATTTAAGGCCCTCATGTTTCTGAAGGCATATACGAAAACTTGTGGATCGTTTCCTTCTTTGGACCAAATGGATCAACATTGAAAATAACACTCTGGGCCCATGCACGGTGGCCTGGTGGCTAGAGTCCTCGTCTTAAACTTGCTGAGATCCCATATGGATGCTGGTTCTAGTTCTGACTGCCCTGGTTCCCATCCAGCTCCCTGCCATGTGGCCTGACTCTGTCTGGGGGCTTCTGTCTACATACAAACACAGCAGGACTATTTGGGTTCATGCCCTTAGAAGCATCATTCTGTGACAGCAAGGAGTCAGATATCATGCTTACCTGCTTTCTGCCTTGCCAGATACATTTCTAGGTTGCTTATGGGATATCATCGCATCCAAGCACACTGAAGTGGAGGAGCAGCACACTACATACTGACATGTAGGCTCATGGCCTGAGGATCTCTAAACCTCAAGTTCATAGCAGGAGATTTTATAAAGACCCAAGCCACACACTGACAGGTGTTCAGAAGGGACCCAGCTGAGACAGAACTATCTTAGGGATGAGAAACGACTAACCTGGCAATCTTTTGTTCCTGAGTCAGGTGAAACTCATTTTTTCTTAGTCATGCTTGAACAGCCTTGCCAGTAGTGCGAGCATTCTTGCTAAGCAAGATGTACATGTTTTGGTCAGGCTACGATCTCACATGTGTGTGTAGGAGGGACACTTTACCTAAGAAGGAGCCCACCTCAACATGGAGTCCCTCCTGTCAAGCCTGTTATTTCTTAGGCATTTATTACTAAAAACAAACAAACAAAAAACAAACCCAAAACTCTTAGCAATATTTTTGCTCTGTATCTTTGTACTACACCCATTGGTATGATGTATTTTCATTCCAAGGAAATTGTAAAATATTTATTTGTCATTTTTAATTTTATTTTTTAATTAATTTATTTATTTATTTAAAAGGGAGAGTGGGAGCAAGAGAATTGTTTTTTTCAGAGAGCTTCCAACCACTGGTTCACATCCCAAATGGCCAGGGATGGATTTGACCAAAGCTGTGTCCCAGAAACTCATTCCATGTTTGCCATGAGACTGACAAGCACCTTGAGTTATCACTTGCTACCTCTTAGAGTATTTGTTAGCGGAAACCTGGATCTGGGAACAGAATTGGGGGTTTGAACCCAGACTCTGATATGGCATGGGGGGTGTCTCAATCGGCAGTTTAACTAGCAGGTCAAAAAAAAAACTGTCCTCAAAAAGTTTTCCTTTTGATTTGTTTTTCATTCAATAATATGCTGTTGCTTCTCCATGTATATGTATGCTTTATAGAATAGCTTGTATTATCGCCTTCTCAGTTTACTCTATTGGGGCCAGGAAGATCCATGAGGTTATTTTGACTCTTTGAATTTGTTAAGACTCATTTTATTGCCTAATATAAGGTCTGTTGCTCAAAATATTCCCTGTACTGATAAAAAAAATGTGCACCCCACAACTGTTGCATGCAGTGTTGCGTAAATGTCTGTTAGATCCATTTGATGTACTGTATACTTCAACTCTGATAGTTTTTTGTTGATTTTCTATCTGAATGCCCTTTCTATCGATGAAAGTTGGGTATACAATCCCCCTTATTATTGCACTTGAGTTTATCTTTTCACTTAAATCTAAAAATGCTTGTTTTTAAAGCTATGCCCTACATCCTTAGAGATATACACCTTTATGGTCATATCTTTTGTTGATTTGATACCTTCCTTATGAGTTGACTATATTTCTTTTTTTTACAGTTTTTGTCTCAGCGTCTATTTTGTCCAATATAAATATGGCTAGTCCTTCTCACTTTTGGTTTTTCATTTTCAAGGTTTCACTTTTAGCTGGTGAGGATCTTTACTGATTAAGTTAATCCATCCAGGCACTCTCTTTTCATTGGGGGGTTTTAATCCATTTATGCTCAAAGCTATTACTGATAAACAACGACTTTGCTGTCTTTTTTTCTTTAAAATATTCTTTCTGTTTATTCTGAACATTTTTTTTTCTTAATGGATTGTTAACGGTTTCACATGGATTGCCATCTTTCTTTGTTTCTGTATGTAGGACTCTCTGTTTTGTAAGGCTGGTCTGCCGGTGATAAATTCCTTCGGGTTTTATAGTTCTGGGTAGACTTTATTTGTACTTCATTTATGAAAGATGGCTTCACGGAGTGAAGTGTTCTTGGCTGGCAGTCCCTGTTATCAGAGCTTGGAATGTTATCATTCCATTTGCTCTTCATCTCTCAGATTTTTGTTGAAGAAACAGAAATTCTGCCTTTATTCTAACAAGGGTTTCCCTGAAACTAATGTCACTCTTTTTTTTTTTTTTTTGGGAGGTTTTAGAATTTTCTTACTATACTTTTTAGAGTTTGACTAGGATGTCAAACTCCCGTGGTCTTTTCAGGACTTGCCTGTTAAGAGACCTAGGGGTCTCTTGTAGTTGAATGCTTATACCTACCTCCAGAGGAAGCAAGTTTTCAGCTGCTATTTTATTAATTCTTATTAATAGTTTTCTTGTGGATTTGCTCTTCTTTGTTGAGGCTTTTGTTTCTATTATTTTATTGGATTTGTTAAACCCGTCATATATAAGACTTCTGTTTGGTCCCTTTCTGAGGTCTTTATCTCTGTTTAACTTTTTAGTGACACACTGATTTCCTAATTTGGTTTCACTGTTTATTAGTATTATCTTGTATCTCTTTGAATATCCTGTTATCATTTTTCTGCTCTCTGTGTCATGGAATTCATCAATTTCCTTTTATTAGTAGTCTTGTCCTAAAATATTATCATGTACTTTTGGGGACACACGTATTTTATTTTTTCATATTTCTTATATCCCTGTGTTGATATTTATGTGTTTGGCAGATGAGATTTAAATGGTGATTTTTGTCAATGAAAACTTTTTATCTGAATATGTGTTCAGGTATCCATTTGGTATAATAGCTTTTCTTCATGCCCAGTTGGTTCCTGTCTCACAATTTTCCTAGAACTCCTTTCAGTGTCGTGGATAGTAGACTGGATTCAGAGGGGTAACCTGATTGCCTGACATGTAACCACCCCCCCCACACACACACCCAAGCAACTATCCCTTTGAAGCCATGGGAATGACACTAATGCTATGATCAGATGGAGAATCTGCCCAGTCCTGTGTACAGTACCAAGTACATGCACAGTTTGAGCACTAATGGACAGACTGGAATCTTGACTGGAGCTCCTGAAATGTCTGTCCTCAGAAGCTACGACTAATGACGCAGCGCAGGTGGTATGGGCAGAAGAAAGGAGAGAAGGAGCTCAAGTGTGGAGGTCAAGTGTCCCTGTGTTTAGCATCTTGAGTACAGAACACCTCTGCTGTTCTCTAGCCTCATCCCCTGTAGTACATACCTATATGGAACACAGTTAGGGTGCCATGTCCATTGTTGTCCTGTGAGGGTTAGTTGGACTTCTGAAGATGCAGTATTTTCTTCTTATCACTAATGTGATAAATCTCTGTGTCGTCTGGCTTGGGGATGTACAAGGATAGCAATATGGATTCAGCAAGGACTCCCTTCTCAAGATGATGTTGTATTGTTGCAGTCTGTGCAGAAAGTAGGCTCTTGCACTGAATCAAAGTGACCAACCTGAGAACTTGAATTAGCTTGGAGATCTGAATCCCTCATTTGTGTGGGTAGTGGATTCCTCTTACATCTGGGACTCCCATCTAAGGCAACTGTGCAGATGAACTCTGCATACTCACCCTTTCTCCTACAATTTGGATTTCCCTTGATTATTTATTATTATTATCATTATTGTTACTGTTTGGTTTTGCTGCTGTCACCATGCTAGCAGCTATCCTAGGTTTTTGTGTCCCACTGGGTTCCCTTTGTTTAGATACTGAGTTCTGGTGCTTTCCTCAGCCGCTCAACTCAAAAATACGACTCTCATATGTTGCTTCACTCCACTCTCTGGTTCTGAGCACCTCGATTTGGCTGTGATGTAAAACAAAGTTTTGTATATTTTTTCTTCTAAAAGGAAATAATTAAAACAGTTTCTGTTTATCTTCAAACAAATATGCTTTGCAAAGTTGATGTACGCATCAGTTTCAGAAATGGTGGAGTTGTATATGCTTTAATGTCTACACACTTTACATGCTCACCCACGTTACTGCTTTTTCTCAACATGCTCTGAGAGCAGGAAGACTTCTAGCTGTTTCCCACATCGCGTTTACTGCACTCCTTTTCACTTTCCCCCTGATCAGTAATAGTGCTCAGCTTTCTCTAAAGGGGATGAAAAACCAGTCCCACACCCCATTTGGAAAACGAAAACTAAGATCTATCCCCAACAAATGTGAGCCACTCCATTGTGTACATCTGTAGCTGTGAAGTCAGTAGTACCTAGAGGGTCTTTAGATTAAAGTTTCATTTTGAACATGGATGAAGAAGTGGAACTTTAGAGAACTTGAAGTTCACACAGCCAGTTAGCAGTAATCTCTTTGGCTAGTGTTGTGGTCATTCCCTCAATGCCCCATGTCCTGGAGTGTGAGTGGGTATGTTAGAGCCTGAGGGTCTGGAACACCCTGGCCCTTTCTTTAAAGTACAAAGTGAGGACATGACCTACTCTGTTAGGTCTTATCCTCTGTAGGATCGTGGGCACCAAGCTATGAGGCCATCCCATAACTGCCATGCCCAGAGAAGCCTCACATTGGATCTTTTCAAATGTGAATTATTTGCATGAAATTTATAAGCAAGATTTCTGTTGACTAGCACTTTGAAAGGTTACCTTATTCCCACCCAGTTACATTCTAGGCTTACTGTCTCTGCTTTTCAGACATTTAACATTGAAGCTCCTACAGCGTCGAGTCTCCTCATGACTCCTAATGGGTTTCATTCTCTGTCAGCTATTCACTGAGAAAAAATAACTTCCCTTTTTTTCATTTGTACTTGCAGTAAGCCATTTCCTAAGCATTTTAATGTTTGCTAGTCTTGGAAGAATAGTCACTCCACACACAGCATCCCCCCTCCCTCTGCTCAGGCAAACGCAAGCGTCCATTTAAAGATGCGCACCTGTGCTTGTCGCTTAGCAAGACCCCAAGCTGCAGGGATTCCACTACATTGCAAAACAGCATATTTGGCCTTTGTGTTACATGCACTTATGTCCACATTTTATGATCATTCTGAGGAGTTGTTATGGCGTAAGTCTTCTGGATTAAAGCTGAAGAATGTGGACATGTCAAAGGCAAGAGTTTGAATTTTGCAGCCAAATAGAGCATACAATATTACAATGGATCAAATTTATTATGCGCACTATGTCAACAGTCATTTTATAGCACAATTCAGTCCTTTAAAATAGCACAATTCAGGGTAGTTTTTTAAGTGACAAATGAAGGTTGCTGTGTTTTCCTTGGCATTGCTGTCTTTGAAGGTGGGTCTTGACAACATCTTAGAGGGTTGTTCTTTGGTTTCCGGCAGTCATGCAATTTCTATTGTCTCAGCATGACTGGACCACCTTTTCATATTTCATAATGGAAAAATCATACAGTGTCTACATTTATTTCTCTGGCAGTCAGTTAATAGTGTGCTTGCAACAAAAGCTAGCATTACGTTTGTCTTCATTGAATCATATCAGGGTAATTTTCTTTTGTAGTACTATATTAGAGGAAGTAACATATAGTTTTATTTTCTCCCATTTAAGCATAAAACATGTGGTTATCTGTCTAACAGAATATACTTATTCCACAAAGGTTGCTGAAAATTCTTTTTAGATAAATTTTACTGAGTAGTTGTACTTTACGAGGGTGCTTCAGAATGCAAAAAAAAAAAAAAAGAGAGAGAGATTGGATGAAAAATTTCTAATCAGTGCATAGCTGTTTTCTCACCATGTACAGGCTTTTTCACTCCCTAGAAACACGAGTTGTATTGCCAAGAAGAAAGTTCAGGTAATATGTTTGTTATCAACTAGCTATTCCTCTACGACAATAATAAAACAACTGCCCAATTAACGATTGCCCTAAATCAGTAAACATTTATCTTCCCCTCACACATCAGTCCTCCAGCTCATGTGGTTCTGTCTCAGCCTTGGAATTTGTAGTTAGCTCTGTTCCACAGCCTTGGCCAGCTTGGGGTCTGTGGCTAACCCGGACAATCTTGGCGTGTCAGAGGTTGAAGGTTACAGGCAGGAAAATGAAAACAAGAGTTGCTTTTTAGGCCCAGAATTGTAAAATATCACTTCCATCCACATTCCACTGGCCAACTAAAGTTATGCAGCAGACCAACCTCAATTCTCCCAAGAAAAGGATTTCTGTAACCACATCTCTGCTTGAAAAATGCAACAGGGAAAGGAGATGTGACGCAGCAGTTTAGTATGTTAGGTATGCCTCCCTTAGGTCCCGGAGCAGCTGGCTTTGCAGTCATGGTTCCGTTCCCTATTGCAGCTGCCTGCTATTCCTCCTGGGAGACAGCACTGGTGGCTCCACACAGGCAGGCGTCAGGATTGTGTTCCCGCTCCAGGCTCTGCCCAGATCCAGGCAAAGCTGGATTTGTAACTGGTGTTTGGCGAGTAAAGTACTACACATGAGCTCCCTGCACCTGCCCTCCCTCTGCTTCTCTATCTCTGTTTTTAACTTTGAAATAAATAAAAACAACAACAGAAATCTTAATTCAATGAATAGCATCTTCTCTTCATTAAATCTGAGTTTAAAATTCAGGCAATCTTGTCATAGTTATGATATAGTCAAATTTCAAAATAAGACAGAGAAAAATGAAACAAACGCATTGTCCATTTCATGTTTTATTTCTTTGAGTTCTTCTAAGCGTCAAAAGTATGCTCTGACACCATGGAGAAAGCTAATTCAGAATGTCACCAAGCAATGCAAATAATCTTTAACACTTTGTTAAATTAAAAAAAATGCTCAAATTTTGTTAAATAATATCACATTGATATTTTAATATATTGAAGATAACATATTGAAATGTAATTTCATGGCTTACCTAATTACTGATCTTTGTGGAATTTAAAAAGATATTTTCGAATTTTCATGTTGAAAGTGCCCTTAGATGGCTCTTGCACCCAATTTCCTTGAGATGTTGTATTTATATATGCATGTGTTGATTTTTTTTTTAAATTGTTTTTTGATACAGTTTAGTTGGCACCGGGGTTTCCCTTCCCCCTCCCCCAAATTTCTTCCCTCTCTCTCCCCATTCTGCATATGTTGATTTTTGATCTAACCTTTGAGGATGAAAATTGGCTAGGGGGAGGTTGATGATTATATGTGATATTCATTAATCTAACCTCTGCACAAAGTTTTAAAATCATTTGTTTTAATTAATTTGAAAGGCAGAGAGAGAGAAAGAGGCAGAGGGATAGAGAGAAAGATTCATTTTTTTAACTGCCAGATCATTTTCCAAATGCCCACAAGTAGCAGGGGCTAAGCCAGGCTGCGACCAGAAGCCTGGAACACAATCTGTACCTTCCACTGGAAGACAGGGTCCCTGATACTTAGGAACTCTCATCTGCTGCCCCCCAAGGTTCACACTGGCAGGAAGCTGGAAACTGGAAACGATGTTGGGACTCAGACGCAGGCACGCTGATGTGGGATGCAGTCAACCCAAATGGTTTTCCAGCTTCAGAACCGAATGCCTGCCCCTGAAGTGGTTTTATAATACCTGTTTTACCTATTAGGAAACATGAATTTTAGATAGAACTTGCCCCGAGACTGGCGGAGCAGATGTAGTCCACTTATTCTCACACATTAAACCAGTAGACAAAGCCCACGTTCTTTTCACTCACTGCACTGCTCTTCTGGCTGCCACAGATGCAAAAGTCTCATTTTAGCATTGCTTTCATGCCTTAGCTTTTAATTTGTTTTAATTCAAGAGGTTGAATTTGACCTTTGCATCTCCTAAATTAGGCTTTATGGATACTCCTGTGCTGTTCAGAGTGTATAGATTGTGATTTCATTCACTCCTCTGTTGGTATCATGTAGTTTTTTTGCTTTCTTTTTTGAAATTACAGATGTTCACTGAATAATTATCATTTTGGTGACTATTACAGTATCTCTGGTGACATCTTGTGATTGACTTCATTATGTTTTGTGTGTGGTCATACATATGCATTCAATAGTGAAATGACCCTGAACCATAAATGTGCACAAAATACAAGCTGAAAGGAATTTTAAACAAAGGAATATAAAGAGCTCCCTACTTTTCATTTTTTTTTACAGAAACATAAACCTATTAATACATTCATGAATACTAAAATATAGTGATTAACACAAACTGTAGTCTTGATGTTAAGTAATACAACTTATAAGACAAGTATAGCCTAGAACATCATTTTTTGAAACATGACTGTAACAGTATGCTTTGGCTTCATTTTAAAACAATTTATGGGTCATAAAGAGAATAATAAGAGTAGTGAGCACCCATTGGAAAATAGAATTTATTTCTTAGAGATTTGGTTTTATTGGATAGACAGATTTCCAGAGAGAAGAAGAGAGAGAGGAATACCTTCTGTCCATCCACTGGTTCACTCCCCAAGTGGTCACAACGGCTGGTGTGCGGATCCAAAACCAGGAGCCAGAAGCTTCTTCCAGGTCTCTCTCATGGGTGCAGGGTCCTAACGTTTTGGGCTGCCCTCTACTGCTTTCCCAGGCCACAGTCAGGGAGCTGGATGGGAAGTGGGGCAGCTGGGACACAAACCAGCACCCATATGGGATCCCGGCGCATGCAAGGTAAAGACTTTAGCCACTAGAGTACCATGCTGGGCTCTAGACAATGAAATTTAAATACAGTCATGTGAATGTGTGCAATTGCTAGTGGACTACTCTCAGCACACATGTTTTTATTTGATCAGAAGATAAAAAGAATAGGAACCATTTAGACCCTTTTTATTTTGTTGAAGTGATTTGGAATTCAAGTGGACATCTGATTCCATTAAAACAACCAAGACTTCCCAAAGAGCAGATGGCATTTTAAGACATAAGACAATTTTCTTTTTAAGAATGTTGAGGCGTACAATTTATCTGAACGCATTTTGCACTTCTCTATGACTTCCTGGGAGACTTAGATTCAATTGTGGCTTCCTGGCTTCTGTTTGACTCAGCTTGGTCACTGCAGACATCTGAGGATGTGTTTTTCTCTCTCTCTCTCTCTCTCGCTCTCTCGCTCTCCGTCTTATCCTCCCATTAATAAAAGCAAAACACAGGCCTAAATAACCGAAAGATAAGTTTATTTTGATGTGAAAAACTTAGAGATGCATGCATTATCTTATAATACTAACCTTCATGTACTTTCTGAAGACCCCTCATATGTCGTATTTATATCCTTGCTTCTTCAGTACAGCATCAGCAACACAGCAGGTGCTCAATCAGGCTAATATAGAGAGAACACGTTATAAAGTAACACAATATTTTTACGGAAGGTATTTTAAACCCACTACTACTTTTTTGTTTTGTCTGCGCATCCTAAAATATACAGAAATTACTATTAGTGTTGTTTCTTACAGATTCACCTTTGCATTTATTTTAATTCTATAGGTTTTAGACAATAAGAAAAATATGGGTTTTTTTTGTAGAAAAAATGTCAACAATGCTATGGATTAAGATCAATACCCTTTAAGTGTGTCTCAAATTTTGTGCACTCAGCTTTGACGCAAGTTCTTAGTACCAAGGCTTTACATCAAGATGCCTGTCTGTGAAAGTATCCTTTTAAATATTTATTTTTATTAGAAAGGGATACTTTAGTTTGGAAGAAGGAGAAGGAGAATCAGAGAAAGAGAGAGAGATCTTCCAACCACTGGTTTACTCCTCAAATGGCTACAGCGACCACAGCTGAGCTGATTCAAAGCCTGGAGCCAGGAGCATGTTTTTGGGTCTTCCCTGTGGGTGCAGGGTCTGCAGAATCTGCGCCATGCTCCGCTGCTTTCTCAGAGTGTAAGCACGGAGCTGGTTTGAAAGTGGAAGATCTGGGACAAGAAATAGCATCCATAGAGGATGCTGGTGCCAGCAGGGAGAAGATTAGCCTACTCTGCCACTGTGTCAGAACTGAAGAAATCTTTCGTATTTAACTCACAAGTGTAGACTGTATTTGGATAGTCCTATGGAACAGCAGGTTATGTTGCTGCTTAGAGTCCCCACCTTCCCTACTGGAGTGTCTGGGGGCTTAGAGCCCTGCCTCTGCTTCCATTTCCAGCGTCCTGCTAATGTGTACTTCGGTGGGGGCAGCAGGCGATGGCTGAAGTCCATGGGTCCTTGCCATCCATGTAAGACATTGGTTGGACTTCCTGCTTTCTGGCATTGCCTTGGTATAACCTCAGCTTTTGCTGGCATTTGGAGCATGAATCATCAGATAAAGGATGTTTTTCTTTCTCTTTCTGTCTTTGTCTCTCTCTTTGCCTTTTAAAGAAATAAAAAATAAATTAAGACCAGAGATTCTAGACAGTTTTTTTAAAAGTTTGAAAAAAAGTAGCTGAAGCCTTTTTATCTCCAAAACCTTGATTTTCCATCCATTTCAGTTTCTCTCCCTCTTTCTCTCTCTCCCCGTCTCTCTCTCTCTCTCACACACGTGCTTTTAGAGTTTTATGCAGAAAATATTTTCATTTTATAAGCAGTATATTGAAATGTAACCCTACTATAAGTTGAAGAGTATCTGTGTATCATTAAGACAAATTATGTGAAAATATTCATTGCCTGACGTGTTCATCATCCCATTAAGCTGGTGCCATTTTTACACCTCTGCTCAAATGATGATTCCATGGGCTCTTGGTATTAGTGCGAATATTATTGCTGTTTAACACCTACCTTTTGTTAGTAACAAGTTTCCTTACTTGTCATCAGTAAGAGGCTCAACAAGTGAATTTTCGTCACTTGGGTGCTACAAAGCCATCCTGCTTGCTGAGGGGGTGCATTTCCTCCTTCTGAGCATTTTCCGTGAAGGAGTCATAGAAGTGGAGACCTCTGCCTATTATTTCTTTATTTACTACTTGATACTTAGGCTCCTTATCACTTCATGCTCTAACTTCTATGTTGGTTTAGGATTTAAGCATGGGAACTTTCACTCAGAAGCCTCCACCTAGGAACGCATGAAATGAATGGCAATACAATATCCAGTAGTTCAGGAAAGAATTTACTACGGCTTTATTAAGTCCATAAAATTTGCAAATTACTTCATAAAGTTGCTTTATGGGTTTTGGCATTTTTATGATGTTTACAGTGTTTTCAAAGAGACAAAAGAATCCAGTCTTGTGGCAGTTAGCCAACATAAGGAGCGATTGTGCCTACAATTATGCTATTAAGTTATTAAAGGTAGTAAGAATTGTATACAAAGCAGACTTTGAATGATCTTAAACTCTGTCTAGTTGAAAAGGTTAGAAAAGGAAGATCACATCCTTTACCTCTCTTTCTTGCTTTTAATTCACCTTTGTCTCCCCCCTTGGCCATATTATTTTGTTGTTAAAAAAAAGTTACATCATTTTTCTTTATAAACTTTATATCCACAGGTAGAGGAGCTTATGACTCAAATTCATGATGTTACAGAGAAAACTCCGTATATTCGAATATGAATGTGTTAGGGAAAAAAACAGCTTCATTTCTGGAGCCGTATTTTTAGCTCCCGAATCTAATATTATAGGAGATAATGTATGTGAAACCATCCTGAAAGTGTAAAGCACTATATAAACGTAAAGGATTAGGATTCGTAATGCGCTAAATCATTTTTGTGAAGGTTGGTGTAGGCCATTTATATTTTTTAAGTAGATGAATAGAAGAAAAATATGTTTCACGGCAAGAATGGGCGATTCTTCCACTAGAGTGGTTGAAGTACTTTTCTGGTTTGATTCGATTAGTCCCTAGGCCATGCTGGTACGGGAGATCAGAGGCTCATGTGGCATTTTTATGGATCTTGCCCACATTAAGTTTTAGTTATATAGATGCCATTTCATCCCAGTGCAGCTCACTCTAGTTTTTCTCTTAATTATTATTTTCATCCCTGAATTTCAGAGGGCCTCACCACCAGAGGGGCCCCAGCAGGGAGCCACCTGCAGCAGTAGTTCTTGTTGGGGCAGATGGGAAGGGCTGCAGTGACCTCTGAAGCCTTGCCAGAGGTTTTGCTGGGTTTAGGGGCAGGAGAGAGGAGTTTTAAGAAAACTACAGCTGGTGACCTAAGCCCTTCTTTTCCAACTTGGACTGAGTGTTTTACACGCTTGTATTTTATAGGAGAAAACTAATTATGGAACATTCCAGCATTCTCCATAAAAAAAGGAACTTGAGGAGTTTATCAGGTCTTTGGGAATTCTGAGAAAAGGATCAGTCAGGACTTGTAATAGAAAAGAACCAGGGGCTTTGGAGTCTGCCATCTGGAAAAAAAGTTAAGCAGCTGGAAAGCTCTGGAAAATAGTAGAAGCTATAATAGTGACATCTCCACCGTGTGTTGTTTTTACTCTTTAGAATGTCCTCGGCGCTCTGAATTTTCCAGATATTCTTCATTTTTTTAGGCACTCCAGGGGTGTGGTTAGTCTACCCAGGTTTCTCCCTGTGTGGAGCGGGGGCATGGACGGGCAGCAATCATCATGTCTGTATCAGGAACACATGGAAATGGAGTAGAGACTGGAGCTGACTGCCTAAGATAATGAAAGTGTTGGTAAATGACGTAGGCTCCGATTTCATTGTCTTCAAGAATATTTTATTTAGCCTCGTGGTATTTGAGGAACATACAAAAAAAAATCTGGTCTAAAAAATATCCGTGCCTTCTGAACCAGAACACGTTCTTTTTTAGCTGTTTCAGAAAGCATCAGGATATATCAGGAGCGGCTGAGGCCTCTTAGGTCACAAATTCTGATCCTGCGACCATCACCTTCCTTCACTTGCTTTCCGGGAGTGAGGCCAGGCTGTCCCCAAAAGACCTGATCCCCTAGCAGCCTTCTCAATTGGATCTGTCAATTTCTCCCACATATCATACTGGAAGAAAAGAAGGTGCCTCGTAACTCAAAAGAAAGAAAGAAAAAAAAAAGTTTTAGATCATCATTCTTCCTCTTAAAAGAAAGAAGTCCGCTTAGCGGAACCATACTTATATAAGCTTATTCTCAGACTATGCCACCTAGAGTTAATCTGTTTTTTATTCCTCATTGCTTCTTTTCACTTATAGAATTTTTTATTCCTTTTCATCCTAGCTATAATTTTCATTCTTAGCTGTTCTATTTAAGAGTTAAAGGTGCTTGGCTGTCCTGTCCATCACTGGAGTCCTTGGCCTTTCTTGACCTCTCTCTCTAATAAGTTTCTTTTTTAACTGTATACATCGTAGTTGTTGGCTACATGATTACCAGCTCCTTGCTATTGCCATTGGACAATTGCATGAGCTCCCTAATGTGAATTTCAGTCATTATGCCTATTGGCTAACATTTCTTTTCTTTGCTGCTCATTCTCTAAATGCAGCGAACCCGTATCTCCACGAGGATCTCCACACCCGTTCTCTTTCAGCTTCCTGTGACTGGGTAAGCTTCCCTAGCATTGAGGTCATGAGACATTCTGAGAGCTCTTCAGTGCACATACTCCCTTGATTTCCTAAATCAAAAATCACCAAGAAAAAGTCAAAGCACTAGTGAAGTCTTTCTATAAACTCTTCATCAGCTGAGCACTGCAGGATAAAATCTAGGAAACACTGTGGACTCAGGGGTCCACATGGTGAGAGATAATATCTCCACAGTTTCCCAGTTGATGGAGAAAACTGCCTTACCCTGTCTTCAAGTGTCTCTCTCAGCCTGAACCTCAACCTCAAATTACTTACCTTCAACCACTTCCGAGCAAATAGAATCCCCCCAACGGGAATTTACCTCCAACCAATATGTTTATCACCGTGTCCACATCATTTGCCTATACCCTACCATCCCACTTTTAAGTCCTGCCCAGCCCTTTAGAGCAAAACTTCTTTTAAAATTCCATTATTACTGCATTTCCTGACTAGCTTTCATTTTCGAACACAATAGTTATAATCAATGATGTGTTCCCTGTCGATTGGCCTGGTTGTTGATTTCAGAACATTATTCTAGTATATAAAATACAGTAGTGTTTGATGTAGTTGTCACATCTGATTTTCTGAAACATTGATTTTCTTTGGAGAAAATAACATTGGAGTATGTCCAGTGGTTCTCTTAAACATGAAAGTTCTCCAGGACTTTCAAGATCCATTTCGAGAACCTTTCTGTATTTCCTGTCTTCCCTCACATTTGTAAGTAATATTACAAGACCTATGTAACATTAAATGTTTTATGTGCTGTGGAATCCAGCCCCCACCTTTCCTAAAATGCTAGACTCACTTCATTCATCTATTAGTCATCATTTCTACTTGAAAATCCAATAGCCATCACAAATATATAGTATAACATATATGTAATATAAAAAATAACTGCGAGGCTCAGTGCAATGACCTAGTGGCTAAATTCTCGCCTTGCATCTGCCGGGATTCCAATTGGGTGATAATTCATGTCCCAGCTGCTCCACTTTCCGTCCAGCTCCCTGCTTATGGCCTGGGAAGGCTGTAGAGGATGGCCCAGAGCCTTGGGAATCTGTACCTGCTTTGGAAACCTGGAAGAAGCTGCTGGCTCCTGGCTTTGGGTTGGTTCGGCTCTGACCAGTTTTATTCATTTGGGGAATGAACCAGTGGTTGTGGAGTGAACCAGCGGTCTCTCCTTCTCTCTGTGTAACTTTACCTTTCCAGTAAAAATGAAATAAATCTTAAGGAAAAAAAAATAACTATGAATTTTACCCCTAAGTAACCATTTTGCTGTGTCCTCATTTTGAAAGTTAGCATTTTCACTAACTGGATTTTTCTGAGCTAAAATCTTGGGTCCATATTTGACCAGCATTTTTTCTCCTCCTCTCTTCTGTTTTCTTAAATCTCCACATTCACTCTCTCCATGAATATTGCTGACTGTCCTTTCCAATGTATCATGCATAAACATTGTACCACTGAAATGCTTCTTCATTATCATATCATCAGGTAAGAAAGTTTCTATTTCCTGTCTGTTTTAGAACAATGCTGAAGATAGAATTGTTTTTGAACTCCTGGCAATGTAATTTCACTTTCGTAAGCTGCTGTTTCCTTATCACATTTTCCATTGAGAGGCAGAGAAGCTGAGACAGAGAGGGAGGTGGACAGAGAGTGCTTCCATTTGCTCATGCACCTCCCGAACGTGCAAGGCCTCCAGGACTGGGCGTGGCTGGCTCTAGGATCTGGGAGCTCGAACTGTGTCTCTGATGTGAGTGGCAGGGACCCACCCTGGCATCATCAGCTCCTGCTTGGACAGGGTGTTAGAACTGGGGATGGAGACACATCTGAAGCTTATACTGCTGTGGGATGTCAGTGTACTGATTGCCGCACCAGACACGTGCTTCATTGTTTCCTTACTGACCATAGCAATTTAGAAGATTTGGTTGGGAACTGGACCTCAGCAGCCCTGTTACTCACCCTTTCTAAACCAGGGAACGTTTCAAACTTTGAGCCGCTCTTTGCTGGCGTTTCCTTCTTTGAATAACAATGCCTTAGTCATAATTCTGACATTTCTTTTCTGCTCATATCCTCTCCTTGAGAATCCTCCTTGATAGGATGAATTTTCTACAATAGAAATAATATTATGTTTTAAAGACTTGTTTTTATTAGAAATTCAGATCTATAGAGAGGAAGATCTTTCGTTTGTTGATTCACTCCCCAAGTGGCCGTGCCAGGTGGAGCTTAGCTGATCCAAAGCCAGGAGCCCCGAGCCTTTTTTGGGTCCACCACGAGGGTGCAGAGTCCCAAGGCATTGTGCCATCCTCCACTGCTTTCCATGCCACAAGGAGGGAGCTGGATGAGAAGCAGGGCCTCCAGGACATGACCCAGTGCACATATGGGATCCCGGCATGTGCAAGGCGAGGACTTTAGCCGCTAGGCCACTGCACCAGGCCCAGAAATAATATTATTTTTGTGTGACTAAAAACAATTGAAGGCCAAAGGGTAAAAATCAGCTTTGGTTGTTATTAGACTGTTAGCTACACATGCAAAATCGTGTTATTTCTGATGTTGCATCCAGCTGTGGCATGGTGCTGAAGCTTTGCTTACCAAGAAATCTCATATTCTACGCCTTTTTTTGGAGAAGTCTAGCTCACATAGAGTCATCAGTTTTTTAAAACTGTCTTTTTCAAAATGATTTCTAATTTTACCAGTGCCCTGACTTATCAATTTTTGACACGGGGATGATAAGACATTATACAGAGTGAATTTCTGTTACGAGTATAATTACTGTTTTACTTAGGAAAATACTGAATAGGTTAAAAAAAAAACAAACAAACAGGTTTTGACTGTTTGCATTATGAAAAAAGTTTGATCTCCAACAAAACTGCTGCTCATTGCAATCTTGATTGGTCCAGTGACAGAGAGCCATGGACTGTGTGGTTGAGAAAGCTTCGGAATGTGGTAGAGAGAGCCTTGAACTATAAGATTCATGAGAAGAGAGGCAGCTCATCCCTTGGGAGCCCATTCTCCAAATGATTGCTGCGTCTGCATGAATTTTATGTTGATAATCTCAAAAATTCTAATTAAAGCCCAGCAAAGAAGGCAAATTGAAATCAGTATAGGAGACTCAGATCAAGTTCCTAGTTTCTGGCATTGGCCAGAAAAGGGGAAACAAGGAGGGGAAAAACTGTTAGAATTTCTATTGTTTTTGTTTTTAAGATTTATTTATTTTTTTTAAAGATTTATTTTTATTATTTTTTCATTGGAAAGGCGGATATACAGAGAGGAGAGACAGAGAGAAAGATCTTCCGTCCAATGATTCACTCCCCAAGTGAGCGCAACAGGCCGATACTATGCCGGTCCGAAGCCAGGAGCCTCTTCCGGGTCTCCCACAGGGTGCAGGTTCCCAAAGCTTTGGGCTGTCCTCGACTGCCTTCCCGGGCCACAGGCAGGGAGCTGAAAGGGAAGCGGGGCTGCCGGGATTAGAACCGGCGCCCATATGGGATCCCGGGCGTGCAAGGGGAGGACCTTTAACCAACCACTTGCGCCACCGCGCCGGGCCCTATTTATTTATTTTTAAATTGGAAGGGTAGGTATGAAGAGAGAAGTAGCTAAACAGAAAGCTCTTCCATCTGCTGGTTCACTCTCCAAGTGGCTGCAGCAGCCAGAGCTGAGCTGATCAGGAACGAAGAGCTTCTTCCGGGTCTCCCACACAGGTGCATGGTCCCAAGGCTTTGGGCCATCCTCTACTACTTTCCCAGGCCACAAGCAGGGAGCTGGATGGGAAGTGGAGCAGCCGGGATACAAACCAGCACCGATATGGGATCCCAGCAGATGCAAGGTGCAGATTTTAGCAAGCAGGGTATCTCGCTGCACCAAGAATTTCTACTGAATTTAAATAGAGATTGAAATGATAATTCTGAGTCTGGAATTATCCAAATTTGAGTGAGTAATAGCTCTAGCTTCTGGGATGTTTTATGTGAATGTAAATGCAGAGTAAGCAGACTATACTATACAAGAGTAGCCCATATATCCAGAGGCTACTGGAGAATTTATATTTCTGTTTTCAGTCTGACTTGTGCTACCCTGTGTGTGTGTGGTGGGGAGGTGGGCGGGAACAAAAACAAAAGCCTCCGCAAACAGATTTGGCTACGTTACATTTGTTGAAATATAAATAAGGATGATGAATACCAAAACACAGCAGAAGACTAAAGAAGCAGTACACAGATGTCACTAGCCCTCTTACTCTCCCGTTGGCAATGAGGTCATCATATCCAATTTGATCACTATTTTAGGGTCTGCCTTAGGAACAATAAATGGACCGCAACCACAGCTGACCAGTAGCCAAAAACGTATGATATGAGTTAGGTATATATTAACACAATTCACTTGACTTTGTACTCTGGATTGCTTTGCTGTTTATTCTTCAATTTAATTTTTTTTATTTGCAAGGCAGAGAGAGAGAGAGAGACAAACATATAAAGCTGATGGTAACTTGGTGCACAGGAGCCAGGAACTCAGTCTGAGTGTCGCACTAGGTTTAGTGTCCTGTGAAGGTCAAGTCCACCACTTCCAGGAGCATCGCTTTTTTTTTCTGTATCCTTTGGAAGTGTGACAGACACGATCTTCTCAGGGCCAAAGATACCAAAAAGGCAAATGGACATAAGCAGGTTTCCTCTAGCCCTTTAATAAGGCTCTAATCCATTCACAATTAGGTGGTTATCCGTCATGACCCTATCACTTCCTCCAAGACCTGCCTTCTAATGCCACTGCATGGTGGTTGCATTTCAGTACAGATGTTGGAGGATCACATCCGGACCATAGTGGAACACATGTGTATTCGTCTGTATACAATGAAATAATGAATTTTGCAAAGTTGATAGCTGTTTGAATAATAAGGGTAACATGGAGAAAAGAAGAGTTATTGGTGATAGAAGGCAGTTTGTCTTATCGAGTCCGAGAAAAGGCAATACACTAAAAAAATAAGACTTCAGTCGAATCATCTAGTAGACAGATAAATGAGAACAAAATAATATTGAGATTGTGTTTTCATGTGTAGATTGGGAAAAAAAAATGAAAATAGCACTTGCAGCCCATGACAGACTGTGGAGAAGTAGTCCCTGTTACATGTGTTAACATAGTATTTGGAAGATAATGTTGAGTAAAATTGAACAATGACTTGTACTAACACAAAACTAACAGGTGAACTGATTTTAAAAATTGAACTGAATATACAAGGATAAAATTACAGAGATCCCTTTTTTGATGACATGTATCGTGACAATAACCCAGATACAACTAAATATTTTTCACTAATGGAATGTCTGAATTAATTATGGCAGTCACTTTGTGGACTATGATGAAATTGCTCAAAACAATTTGTTAGATTGATGTCTGCTGACCTGGAAGTGTGTGTGTGTGTGTGTGTGTGTGTGTGTGTGTGTGTGTGTGTGTACACACACATAATGTGATTATGATTTGAAAGGCAGGATAAGCTATTGAGAAATGTGAGTACGTTATTTCATATGTGTAAAAAAGTATTAAACCTCAGATTTTTTATGCCCATGTCAATGAATAGATGAACATGGAACATAATATGAACAAAAAGGAAATAATAAGTTGGGCTCCTGGCCCGAAAGACAGTTGATTACAGAGATGATTTTCTTAATTAAACATTTTTATTTGTTCCATGTGCCATAATAAGTATATGATAACGTTGTACTTTGACATATGACAAGGATGGCTCTCAGATTATGTGCATCTTTTCTTCCTTATTCATTTTCCTAAAATGAGATTGAGTCTTGTATTACTTGTGTGAGATTAAAAAAATAAATCTATTGCTTTAAGTGATTGTTCACACCCATGTAATAGAGTAGGGCATTTTTCCCCGTTCAGTTGGTAAACAAGAGTTATTGGCACAAACATTAACAAGCATAATGGTTGTAATTTGGTTGAGGAGGATAATCATGAATTAGCTTAAGTAAGATGCAATGCCTTGCAGAGATCTGTCATTCTATGAGAGTATTGATTTAGTGGTCCAAGCTACAAAATACAGGGTATAATCCATTGCTTCTTATGAAATTCAGTTGTATTATTTCTTATTGCTCCTATAAAACCATAACTCTAATTAAAGATCATTTAGAGGTTTTTAGCCAGAGGGATGGGTAAAAGGGTGTCTTTATCCCCACTTAGGCAGAAGAAAGAGTTTAAAGTGGAAAATGAGCAATTGATAATTGCCTTGCCAAGTGTAATTAAGAAAACTCAACAGCACTGATTGTACCAAGTTCTGGAAGTAAAATCTGACAAAGACTGAGTCTTGGCTTCCGTGAATATGTAGTTAATCCTACAAACCTGGCACGTCTTGTCTTCTTTTTTTTTTCCTCTCTTAGAATTTGCTATAATTTCCCATGTATAAGTGAAGGTGTTTTTATGTTCGTGACCCAAAGCAGACATGTCCTTTGGCCTCCCTTCTGCCAACAGTGTCTGCGACCTCCGTGTCAACTCCTTTATCCCTCACCTGCCTCTGCTACCGAGACCTGCCTTGCTGAAGGATCTCCCTCCTGCTCAGCTGTTTACTAACTTGTTTTCTGCAACCTATCAAAGGCATTTCTAGACCTAGAAAGCTTAAGGGCTTTTGGAAGGAAAGGTTAGCAGCTAAAGTTTAGAAATCAGGAGTGAAAAGAAGTGTCAGAATCATGGGACACTCTTGCCTTCAGGGCTGTAGGGATTTTTTTTTTCCTAATATGAAGCAAGAATTCTTGAATAAATGCATAGTGATATGAAATAATATAAGGCATGAATGACAGAGCCACTCCGAATCAACTGTTGCAGTAGTAGTTAAATAGCATGTGCTGTAACTTACAAAGAAGAACAAAATACACAGGATTATGGCATGTTCAATTGGCAGAGAAAATTAGGAGATATAGACTGACCTGACAGAGGAGCGGTATGTGTTACATATATGTAACGTAGTTTTAGATAGGCAAATGTGCCTGGCTATGAAAAGCAGTGCCAAAAGATAAAAAATTAATTTAGCATCTGATTTTTGCTGTTGTTGTTATTAATGATCTTGGAATCCATCAAGACTTTGCTTGAACGAATAGAAGGGGTGTACCAGTGAGCTGAGCAGAGGTTGACCTTATTGACAGAAAAGAGCTGAAGAAGGCAGAGACAGGAAAGATTGTTGTTGGAACAACACTGCAGTTACAACACTGCTTTCCTTGTAGGGTTGAAGCAGAAAAGAGTCCCTAAGTATGCTGACTCGGGGACACTGGAACTGCCTGTGTGTGTGTGTGTAACTGGCTTGTTTCACAGTCCAAGGACATGGCACTTTCTTGTTTGGTCTGGTGTGCTGGGGTCCAGCCCAAAGCAACAGCCTCTCATAAACCTTGTTGAACAGTAGGAATGAATTATTCAACAGTAGTGATGACATATTCAAAATTAAGAGTGATAATTATCTTCTTTTCACTCTTTACTAGGTGCAAACTACCACTGGCATCCATGGCACTTTATTTGGCATGGTTTATCTTTCTCAAAAGTGATGATCATTTTGCCTTATATCCAAGAAAGCAGCCTAACACACTAAAATATCTCTTACCCATAATTTGATTTTCTTCTCCTTCCACTTCTGTGCAAACAAAAAACTTAACTCCAAACTTAATTGATTGTAACCAGTCAGCCTGCATAAGCACAACATAAAGGTGGTAAACACATAGTGAAGCATGTAATTTTAAAAACTAAGTCCCCCTGATGGGACAAGTGCGATAAACTCACAAGCATTGATGAGATAGAAAGTTGCTGTAATTTTTGCAATAACTAGAAATGCTTTGGAAAGTTCTAGATGCCCTTGGGAAGGCAAAGTGATGGATTAGTCTCCAGGAGGCTAAGAAACTACCCAGGCATGAGAGCAAGTCCTGGGATAAGTGAGTTTTGGAGCCAAACTCCTTTGGTAAACAGGCAGTAACACACAGCTTCCCGAACAAGGTTATGGAAGATGTCTTTCAGAGCCTCTCTCATGCCTTTGGATGTTTAAGATTCACATGCAAGTGACTGACTTTACCAGTCCTTCTTGGCCTCAGGGCTTTCTTTGGACCAAAGCGTTCTACTTAGAGTTAGCCTGGTAATCCAGAAACACAGACCACATACATTCTGATTCTTTCCCCCATCAACCCACACAGTTACAGTATCCTTCAACTAATGAGGTAAAATGTTGCAACTTCCTACCTCCCTGTGTGTGCTACTACTGGATCCCAGAGATACCAAGTGAAGTTATATTGCATTTCTATACAATACAAATTCTTGCTAATGCATTCTGAAGTTCCAATTCCCTTATTTATCTCATTGTATCCCTAATATGGCTGGGAACTGCCTAGCCAACATTTTGCTGCACAAAGATCTTTGAAGTTCTACACCGAGGAATCAAAAACTCAAGTAGGACTATGTGTGCAAAATGGTTAGCTAAAACCTTGTAAAGTAAAAGCAAATAAATGAATTTTAAAATATATGATCAAATTAAGAGAAATTGAGAGGTCATTTTTTCTAAAATAAGTTTATAAAAGAAAAAAAAAAGAGTATGGCCAACATTACTGTTTACCAATTTTCTGAGTTAGTACTTTGTCACAAGGAAAGAAAAACACAATGGGAATTTTAAAATAGTTGTTTCTGAAAATCATAATGCCTTAAACCAAACCACATTAAATGTGATAATGGGAACCCACGTCACTAAGAAACCCAGTGCCTACTTCTCTGTGATTTCTTGCAACAGTAGCTGTTTTTGGAATTAGGTGGTCTTTTCTAAAAAGCACTTGGGTAATGTGTTGAAATAATGAAAAAGCTGCTGAAACACAATATGCATTTTTAACCTAGTAATAAAGAAAGTAATATGGCTGAATAATGCCCAGCCAGATTAGCTCTGACACTGTATTTGCTTTGTGTCCAACTTGATCTGGCAATGCATTATTCACTAGTACTATACACAGTGCTTTATTAAGTCTTAATCAAATGCATTTTATCATAAGTGTCAATTCACTTCTTTGCCATTGTGTTTATATATCTTTAAATACCAGATTCTTTTAAGTGAATGGTAAATGCTTTCGCTAGGAAAGAATATCCCATTTCTGAGGCTCCAGATTGAAGCCTCCGTGCAGCCCCCGAGTGGTTAAACGTACACTGGAATTGTCTGGAAACAGATTTCATTGTCATTTCATTTTACCGTCAAGTAAACTTAAACACACAACCTTTCATTATTTTCTTCTTTGCATCACAATAGGTATACAGAGAAAGCAAATAACGATAAAAACTTTTGATGGTAGATTTTAATTTAATAAGTCAAATTTGAGAAATCAAGCAACACAATCAGATATAAGAGTTGTGTACAAATGGACAAAGAATTAATAAGAAGCTATGCATTTCATACAATGCAAACTGGCAATTGTAAATCTCCATCCTTCTGTGTGTGTGTCTACATGAGAAAGACAGTTTTGTATAGATTTACAAAGCAATCATGATCATCAGACTATAAAAGGGATTGATTTAACTAATTTCTAATATCGTAATGTTCTCAGCTGCAGTATTTGTGATTCTAGGGTTACCTAGCAAATGGACCCCTTTCTCACCAAGCAGACACATTTCTGAAGTACTAGCTCTCTTTATGTGAATAAGCAGTAATGGTAACATATCTAAATGCAGTTAAGTTCTGAAAAAATGAGAAGACTCTGCGTCATTCTTGTGGAGTTCCCCAGTAGCAACAAACGCTGATTCCTTTCTCCCTGTGAGATGGAGTCTGACTTGTTCTGCACCTTTGAGCTCTTCCTCAGACCCTCTGAAGTAAAGTACAGGATCCCACAGCGGTTCAACAGTGAAGAATGTGGTCGCATTCCCCTTTGCAAATGAGTTGCGATACATGTCATTCATAAATGACCAATAAGAAGTTATTAGGTTTATTTTTTCTGTGGGGTCCCCTAGTTATTAAAAAATATTAGCTGTAAATCCCTTGCTAATTTCTTTAAATATTCCTTTGCCTTTGGCAGAGTCAATCACATGCCAAAAGTTACTTGGTTATTTGTCTTGGCGAGGGCAGAGCAAACATTGCTTCAATATGGAAAAACAGTATGCAAAATGTGGGTTTGGCGTTGCCCAAATTGTAGTATCCTTAGTCATCATATTTTATTTTCTATATTTCATGAACTATGTGTAATAATTTTAGAATGTGCTGATTATCTTCACACAAAAATATAATGCTTATATAGCATCTGTCAGCTATTTTGTGTGACCCTTGCCAAGATGTAACATTTATCTTGGCATTTTGTTCCATTTTGCTTTCATGAGTGTTTTTTTTTTCCTCTATTTTATTGTCACTAACATAACATAATGCCTTTCAGATGTGAAAAATCAATTATTTCCAAAATGTCTCAGCAGTTATTAGAACAGATTAATGCAAGGTGCTAAAATCAGAGCGCTGTCCAAATAAATTGTCATAATTGAACAGTGCAGTGCAGCAGAGGAATAAGATTGAGTTGATCTTAGTATCTTTGCAGGAAATGGAGAGTATGCCAACGCATCACATGCAGGTAAAATACGCAAGGCTGTGTTTTCCTGGAAGATGAGGCAGTTACGCTGGTGACATTCAGTGCAATAGTGAAGTTACTACAGCAAATCAGGTCAAGAACAGCTTTTTGTGCTCAACTTCCATCACAAACCTGGAACTGGTTGTTAATAAGGACCAACGAAAAGTAAGCTGGAGGCTCTGCAAGAAAGTGTCAATCATGGCAACGCAAGTGCTTTTTTAGACAACATGTTCATTGTGTCAGCACTCATGAAGATTACCAGTTTTCTTGAACTTCGAATTGCAGGCCTTCATAATTCTTTTTTTTTTTTAAGAGTTATTTATTATTTTTGGGAAGTCAGATATACAGATAGGAGGAGACACAGAGAAGAAGACCTTCTATCCGATGATCCACTACCCAAACAGGCACAATAGCCAGAACGATGCTGATCCAACGCCAGGTGCCAAGAGTCTCCTCTGGATCTCCAACACAGGTGCAGGATCCCAAGGCTTTGGGCCATTCCCGAGTGCTTTCGCAGGCCACAAACAGGGAGCTGAATGGCAAGTGGGGCAGCCAGGATTAGAACCAGTGGCCATATGGGATCCCGGTGCTTGCAAGGCGAGGACTTTCACCACTAGGCTATCACACTGGGCCCAGTCTTCATAATTCTTGAAACCAACCTGCCACAGATGCTTCAACGCTGCTCTGGGACGTAGGCTTAAAGGCTTTAGGCCCGGTTTCATTAGCATGGGACCTGGCTGTCTACATGAGCCCCAAGCCTAGGAAGTTGTGACATATGAAACATATGTGTTAGCATTCTCTTTGTACCATTTTATCATTCATAGTAGTTTTGAATACTTTTTAAAATATATAATAATAGGTTCCATAAGGAATGTAGTGAATTCTAAGCTCAGTTGTAAAGGAAGGTCAAGACTTCATGAGCATTCCAAACTTTTTCACTTGGATTTGGGATATGGCCATTACTGACTTTCTTCCTGACAGTTTTCCTTTATTTCTATTTACTTTGCCTTGTCTCTTTGAGCAGACAGACCTTGAAAACCTGTCAGTATCCTCCAGGCTTCACTCCGGCTTTCTGTAGGGGATGCCTAAGTTCCATGTTAGACAGCTGTGCCATGGTACCTCTTTTCATCTTTACACTCTGACACCTTTCGGGGTTCCATGCTTCAGCATGCGAGGGAGATGTGGTTCTTGTTTCAAGCTTACAACTTGGAAGGATACCAGCTAGTGGTTGAATGAAAACAACTATGGTGGCGGTGGCACAGGAGGAAGTAAGAGAGATCTAAGGGCAAGTAGGTGATTCTCACTTGGAGGGAAAACATGAAGTGGTCTAGGGCAGGAACAGCATGAACTGAAACCTGGAAGTGAAAGGCTGCCCTCTTCAGGAGAATTTTCTCCACAGAAAATGGAGCAGACTGATTTCAAAGTACTAGTCAGATTCTTTTGAATGCTTGCACACTTAGCATCACTGGACTTTTAAGCTGAAAGGTCACCACAGAAGAGCCCGCCCCTTCAACCAGATTTTGATTCACAAAGTACAGTTCTCTGAATTGGAACAGAGTATAATATGTGATATTCATGGACATAATGAAGATTCCATTTTGATGCTTGGAAGCCAGCAGCATTGCCAACTTGAACAGGAAGAATGCTGTGTACATTGCTAAAATTACGTAGTTATGAACCAAATCTTTGCAAACCCTCAAAATTCTTATGCTAAAGCCCTACACTTCAATGGAATGGCATTTGAAATTGGGGGTCTCTGAGAGGTAATAATTTTAGTTGCAAGCAGGTTCCCCATCATGAGGTTAATACCATCAGAACAGGAGAAATGAGCAGAGAGTTCTGCTCCTCCAAGGAAAGGCCGTGTGAGCTCCCAGGGAGATGGCAGCTGTTTCCATGTCAGGAAGAAGTTCTCACCAAGAACTGAGTGTGATGCTTGGCCCTGACCTGCAGCCTCCGAGACTGCGAGAGAGACAGGCTGGCGTTATCAGCTGCTCCATCCATGGCGGTCTATTAAAGCAGCACAAACTTGATGGGGCCAGAAGCTGGCACCGAGAACTAACGTGCTTTCCTACCAAATGCCTGAAAAGTGTAGAGGAAGTTTTATAAATAGACAGTGTGTAAAGGCTCAAAGAGTTTTGAAGAACAATCTAGACAAAGCCAAGGTTTCAGCGAAGGGATTGTGCATGAATCAGCTTTGCATCATTAAAAAAATACCTGAGTGGAATTGCTTATTTTGACTAAGATTTTTTTCTTAAGATTTATTCATTTTTATTGGAAAGGCAGATATACAGAGAGGAGGAGAGACAGAGAGGAAGATCTTCCATCTGATGGTTCACTCCTCAAGCAGCCACAACACCCAGAGCTGAGCCAATTCAATGCCAGGAGCCAGGAGCTGTTCCCGGTCGCCCACACAGGTGCAGGGTCGCAAGGCTTTGGGCCGTCCTTGACTGCTTTCCCAGGCCACACGCAGGGAGCTGGATGGGAAGCAGGGCCACTGGGATTAGAACCCGGCGTGCATATTAGATCCCGGGTGTGCAAGGCGAGGACTTTAACCACTACGCTATTGCCCCGGGCCCATGGTGCACAGCTCTTTGTTTGCAGTCACTTGTGCCATGCCCTTCAGCGAATTCCAGGTCTGGGTTCTTGTGTTAGATATCCACCATGGTCTCAGTAGCCCCAGCTCCTGGCTTACCAGTCTCCACCTGCTGTGATTCCGTACTGAGGCCACTCCGTTGTCTGTACAACCTTTCTCCCACTTGCTGTTAGAGCATTTCCCAGAATTAGGGAGACTGCAGGTGTCCTATATAGCTAGGTTGTTGGTGGTACTGATCTTGTTTGAACCTGTTGGCCGTTAGGTCTCAGGCCTACCTGGATCTATTCTGCGTGAGACCTGTGGAATGTCAAAGTTGGTACTATTTTACCTGTGGGACCAGTGCAATGCCCTGAGCTCAGTGAGTTTGCTCCCAGCTCAGTGCATGTGCTGTCCTGTCCCATTGCCTTTATCTCCCTACACAAAATGGCGCCTGATTACACTCTGGGGACGGACTGGGCTATGAAATCTACCCTGTTCCTGCACTGCCTATATGGGACCTGTTGCTGTGTCTCTGTTCCTGGTCAAATTAAACAGACTAGCAGTGTACAGTATACAGTTATACAGTAGTGTCTTAAAGAGTTTCCAGCATTCATCATCGAAACTTGAGGACAAAGCATTCTTCAGAGAATTCGGTTTTTGATCTTGGTCATAAGGTATACAACAAAAAAGAGGAAAGTCCTTGTATGGCCAAGCACCTACTTTTGATCAAGCAGCAAGAGTTGGCCAACTCAGAATGGCACACAGGCAGAATGTTATTACCGTATCTGCAATTCCTCATCCAACAGATGGCCTCCCAGAGGTTCACTGGTGGGGAAAGAGCAAAGTTTGTTTTGCATTTTAAGTCAGTGAGTGTTACAAGTATCAAACCTGAAACGTTGCAAAGAGTTGATCTGCCTGGAACCTGCTACAAATCAAAGTGCTGTGAAAACAAATGCTGATTTGTTCGTTGGAATAGTGCTCCTTCCAGAATTATTACTGACGTATCTGTTCCCACTTAAAATCTAGAAAAGGAAATTGGGAGAATGGGAACTGACTTTCCCTTTGGTCTGTAAAATGCTATTTGGTTACATCCTTAAGATAAGGAAAAGGGGCTGGAAGAGGGGAAAGGAAATTGCTCAGGGCAATTCTCCACAGGTATGCAGAGGGAAAAGAGTGATCTACAATCTCACTTTAAACATGCGGATGTTTTTCTTTTCCCTTTAAGGTGCAAGGACCTGATCTCTGAGATCCCACTGTTGCCTTTTATATTGTAAATACATTCTATGACAGTAATCTTACCTGTGTGCATGTACTTATTATGAGTGGATAAAAGTGAATAAAAAATATTCATAAGGTTCTAGAGAAGAGAGTGGAACAGGTGTATCCAAGTTTTCTAGTCTGTGTTTCATCTCCTTGTATAGCTACATGCATGGACAGACTCTGATACCTTCTGTTTTGTTAAAAAAAAAAAAAAGCATTTTACTATTGGAGCCATTCAATTTCCTCTATGCATCTAGACAGTGACCTTGCAAAGTTGAGATTAATTTGTTCATAAACTCTTCTATTTTTGATTTATTTGAATCCGTGAAAGTCAGCATCCTATTACAGAATGTATTTTCCTCTACATTTTTGTTGTAAAGCAGTATACAAATCATTTGCTTAAGCAATTTATTATTGCCTACTGGATAGCAAAAGTAGCCCGTTTGTTATGAATAAAAAAAAAAGTGCTTTAGAGTAATTGGTGACACTGAAGCATTGTACTTCTCAATGAAATGTAAGATTCCATGACTAAAAGCTGTTTATGTACACAGTGAGGAATTCCCAACTCTAGATTCTTTAATATGAGGCTCTTCTCTTTATTCATGTGTAAAAATATTATAGCATATGGATTACACACTCAATTCTGACTTTGAATAATCTGTAACTTTCCTAATGAATGGATTGTCTCAAAGTTTTATTCAGTGTTACATTATTCAGGATATTGACTATTTAATGTGAACTTTGTCACGCTTAACTTTTTTCCCTGCTCAAATTACTTCACTTATTTACTCTTCTTCTTTTTAAAATTTTAGCAACTCACATTTATTAATGCTCAGTCTTTTCAGATGTTTCCAAACAAATAATTACTCACTAAAAAATGAGCAATCAATGCAGATTATAAAATTCGCCAAAGCCCTGAAAGTTTAAAATATAAAACATAAATGAAATTAAAACATAAGCCATAGAAAGGTAGAAGATATTTATGTTGCATGAATAGGCATTGAACTCCAGAGTAAATAATTGAAAAAAATTAAAATCAATAAAATTGCAAGCAAAAATAAGTGGAAAAACATGAATAGATAAACAATAAAAGAAAAAAAAATCTTAAACAGTAGGGGAAATTTTCCAGTTCATTAAGAAGCGAGCAAATGTGAATTTAAAAAAAAAAGAGATTGTTTATTTAAGTAAAAACGTTTCTGTTCCAAGTACTAATATAGATGTGAACATGAGGGATTCCCATAGCACAGAAGAGACTTTCACTAATACAAACATTGAAGAGTATAATTTGTCGATGTTTAGTAAATTTGAAGACAAATGGGTCATTTAAAAGAGATTCTGCTTCCATGTACTTCGATGTGTTTCAGCTACTCTAATCTTGTAACTTTCAGACCTGACATATCCAGTAGTGAAGAAATTCATTTTTAGCAGAACAGAAGAGAAAATGGTAGAAAGTATCCAATTTTATTACATATAAGAATAATAATTGTTTTCTTAACGTTTTTCCCACAATGGTACGTGTCTGTTACACACTTCTTTTTAACATACGGGTGAGGTTGGATGCTGGGACTTGAATGTGTTTTCTCTCTAACTCAGTTTTCTTCCTTGCCCTGGCTCCATGTGTCAATAATTGTTCCCTCACAATGGCAAGATGAATATAGTCATTCTAGCCTATAGGTTTGTATCATAATTTGCCACATAATGGGCAAAATTTCATTGCCTATTTTAGCTTTGATTGTGTCATTCCTGCAACACACTCTGTAGCAAGGGGAATATGTTGGGGACATTGACTGGGGAAAATTCAGGTGGCTTGATTGGATGCTAATCCCAGAATAAATGGGAGTGAGAAACACTGAGAAGTCAGCATTGCCCCATGTAAGTGCATGTGGTGCTGGAGCCAGAGATATTATCTTATAAGGCCTCATGCTTTTTCAAGGAATTTATTTTTCTTAAAGAGAGCAGGAGGTCCAGGGAGTTTTGAATTCACATTTCAACATTTTAAGGCACCGTAAAATATGAACAATTTACCTCCTAATCTCTACCTTCTCTAACCCGTCTTTATGACATTAAAAACAAACACTCATATGAAATGAATTATATTTAAATTTCTGGGTAACATTTTCATTCCCAGCCACAGAAATGTGTGATTCTGTTTTTGAAAAAAAGTAATTCCATTCTAGAAAGCTGAACTGACATGTAACCAGCTGGTAGTTGAAAAACAAAACCTACCATTTGTTAACAAGCTCTTTTAACTTCCGTAGAAGTAGGTCTGCAAAAGGATATTGGGAAAGCCTCAAGAATTGTAAATCTCTAATTTTCACTTTCAAAACATTACAATAACGCATAATTCTTTATGATTCATTCTTTATGATTCATGGGTTCTTAAATATTCACTTAAATATTCCTAGCATTTACCAGGAACGCTGTCCCTCCGACTTAGTGATTTCTGAGGTTGTTGTTCCTCTTTATGACAATGTTATGACTGAAAGAAATGATTCCTGTTTCCTAACCTATTTTTTTCAAATTCTTGTTTCTATTTTCAATGGGATAAATGACCTTATGCTGATTTTCCTACAGTTTGCAAGAGTTTTCTTATTATTGTTTTAAAGCTGTAAGATGTGGATTTTAAAAAATATTTATTTTATTTTTATTTGAAAGACAGAATTACCAAGAGAGAAGGGGAGACAAAAAGGAAAGAGAGATGTTCTAGTCCCTTGTTCGAATTCCAAATGACTGCAGAACTGAGCTAGTCCAAAGCCAGGAGCCCGAGGCTTCTTCTGGATCTCCAAAATGGGTGCAGGGACCCAAGGACTCGGGCCCTCCTCACTGTCTCCCAAGGCCATTAACAAGGAACCAGATAAGAAGTAGAGTCTGTGTGGCTCAAACTGGCATCCATATAGGATATTGATGTTGCAGATGAAGGCTTGGCCTGACATAGCATGGTATCAACCCCCCAGTATAGGGAGGTGCTGTCATTGCTTAGAACAGCACAATGGTTACAATTGACGAACCAGAGACCAACCAATAAGATACAGAACTAATTGATGTTCAGCTTGGGCCTGCAGGATTTCAGAAGCAGGAGTGAAATATGTCAGTGAGTCCCAAGGACTCCTGAAAGCAAGCTTGTTTTCACTGGTGACTTACTGGGAAGGGAATGGGAGGACATGGTCAAGACCATAGGCTTTATACTCAAGCAAACCATCCTTGCAATATAATTCTTCTATCTCATTTCTAATCTAGGCGATTCTTGAGCAAGTCACTGAACTTTCATGCACTTTCCTGTGTTCAGGTGTGATGCGATGGTGCCATGATTGAGCTCTTATGATTTAGGTAAAGATATGTATGGGCAGGGATGTCTGTCTCATACTAAACAATAATAAGGGGTTTTGCTAATGCTGGCTTTTTTGTGGGTAGGTTGTCCTCTTCTCCAACTTTGGCAAATGTTAATAGAGTAAGAATGTTTTTGTGGAATTTAGTAATTCAGAAAGATGATACTTTTTAATGCTTCAATTTGAGCCTATTAGAATGTGTATTTTCTAGGCACTTGCCATATTGCCTACCACTCATGCAGGTTGCTTTGTTTTATACCTGTTGAGAGCTGCCCAGTCATACCTCATTTTAGTGCTAATTTGCTTCTAGATTTTTTTATATTCCACCCTTATCCAGTCATTGCCACTGCCTTAGTTCAGAACATCAAGATTTTTGACTGGTTCTACTATAGTACCTATCCATACCTTTCCTTTTAGTAAGAACAGTAAATCAATTATCTGCACTTTGAATCATCATATTTCTGTAAAGCACCACACAAAAGATGTAATTCACTAAGTAAAAACCTCCACAGCCCCCTGAAATCACAAGAGCGGTAGCCCTAACATGATTTGACCTTTTCTGCCTTTTCCTTTCAATATAGGTTGTGCAGAGGACAGAGAGAGTCAGGAAGGTTATATAGTCAGGCTAATATGACATAGCTATTAGTGGTAAGATCAGAACCTTATGCCAGACATCTCTGCTGCATAGTCCAGAACCACACAGTGATTACATAAACCAAAGGATGAGCCATCCAGCCCACAAAGTCAAGTGGTGTCTCTCTGACCCTTTAGAGAAGACATTCGCTGGTCCCTGACATAGATCCAATACCATAAAATAGCAATAGATTCAGGCTTCCGACAATGAGAAACTGATTAGAGTCTGTTGCCACTTTAATGGAAATAGATGGAATCTTGCCTTAACGACTGGCAGAATCACTGATACAACTGGAGGGATCAATGAATTTAGCAGGTTTTTTCAGTTCCCTAGGTATCTGATGGGAAGGCATCTTGACAAGACACAGCTTGTCCAATTGATGATTTTAACGGGTTACTGACAATGTTTAATATGAAAGGAGTAGAATGCTAAAGAGATGGCAAGTCTTCTCTCCAAGAAGGAACCGAGATTGCAAACAAAATGGGATGTGTCGTTTGTAGAGGCAGAGACTGTGAAATAAATGGATGAATTCACAAGGCTCGGTTAGGGGATTAGGAAAAGCAGTTGAACAAAGGAAATGAATTTTTCAGAAAGCAAACTGGAGTACAAAATGCTCTGAGCCTAAAATGACTGGATATTTGCATAAATCTGTGTATAATCACCTGCTGAATGCACTCAGAAAGTTTTCAGTTGACCTACTTAGAAGGGAAAAAAAATTGGACTATTCAAGCATTCAGAAAAATTGAACAGTTGTTTAAATTAAATATGCCAAAATTCCAAAAAAGCAACTTAGTATGAATAATATTTTTCAAAAAAAAGGCAAATTCTTCTTTCTGTCTGCCAGCTGCTTTTGCATCTAAGAGATAGCGGAACATAGGTAACAAATAGAGGTTGTGATGGCACCCTGGCTGAGGGCTGAAATCCATTGTTTTCAGAAAATGCAAGGAACCATGCCTGACACTTATGTGTGTTCTCCCAAAGGGCCCAGACTAAGAAAAACTTTAAAAGGGTGTTCTAGAGACTTGAGGTAGAGTTCATCTCGCATCTGCTGTCATCTAATTTTCTTCCAAGGAATAGTGCGTGTGATCTGGGCTCATCTTGCTCATGCCCGCTGTTGAGTGTCATACAAAGAGAAGCCAAAGGACTTGGTAGACATCTGCGGATTCTTTGAGATGAAGACATGGAAAGCTGATCTCCTTGATTCTTTCATGTAAACCATAGTTACCTTTGCTCAGGGTTGGCCAAGTGCCCTAGACCGGAATTGGAGATGCTAAAACAAATCAAGACTTGTGTGAGGAAGAAGAGGCAAAGAAAAAAATTGGCTAATTTGATGAATCATTTCTACTAATTGAGCATCATATAGGCCAGAATTTGTGTAAGAGATTAAAAAAGATAACAGAAGAGGTGTAAAATTAAAGCCATTGGGAAGAAGATTCAAATCTATACAAGTGTGGAACGGAGACTATATTAGTGTTTACAGTTGAGAGAATGAAGTACCTGGATGGGCCTACTAAAAATTTAGAGAGAAATCCTGATAAAGACTAGATAAACTGGATAAATCTTCTAGTTTAAATAACTCATTCAGGATTGTAAAAAGTATAATAGCAAAAATAAAATGTGTGGTTTAATAGATACTTTAATGAAACAGCTTCCCTTGAACAGACAGCCACTCCTGGGTGCCACACTGAATCAGATAATGTTCCCGATCTTGCTGACTTGTCATACAGTACATTCTCTTAGATGGATATCATTTCCAAAATTTGGATTTTCAGTTTCTTATTTTCCCACAAGGAAGGTTGTTGAAGCTTCACATTAATTTTAGCCACGGCAAAATAATACAATCAGATCATAGAATCAAGAAATGTCAAAATCCAGACCAACACTCAGTATGATTGACCATAAATCTTGTGTTGTTTCTGAAAACATTTTCACTATTGTAAAATATATACATCATAAAATTTACCATTGTAACCACTTTTGAAAATACAGTTTGTGACATCAAGTGCCTTCACATATTTGTATACTCACTGTCACCATATATCTCCAAAACATTTTATTCCTTTAAGATTAATTTATGTATTTGAGACACAGTTGCAGAGACAGAGAAAAATAGAGAAAGAGAGAGTAATAGAGGGAGGTAGGGAAATAGAAAAAAGAGAGAGAGACAGTGAGGGAGGGAGGTATGGAGACAGAGAGAGAAACAGTCAGATAGATGGAAAGCAAACGAGAGAGACCTTCCATTTGCTGATCCACTTTCCACATGGCTGTAATGATATCAGGTTGGCCAAGCTGAAATCAGGATCCAGGCACTTCATCTGAGTCTTCCCTGTGGGCAGTGGGGGACCAAACCTTTGGAACCATCTTCCACCGCTTTCCCAGATACATCGCCAAGGAGCTACAACGGAAGGACAACAGCCAGTACTCCAGCAGGCACTCATGCTTTCTCCTGCTACAGAACTGCTAGTGTGAAACATGACAATTCTCCTGTAATCCAGATTTCAAAGGTTAGACACCCGCTGTAATCTTTGAAATCTGGAAAGCCTCCTTTTAGCCAAAATCATTCAAGGATTCACTAAATTGTGTGTCACAGACGGACAAGACTCGTTTTGAGAGGCGCAAATGCGCATCATGTGCTAGGTCCTAGTTTTGAGTTTCGATATACCCTGTCAGTACTTTCTCTCATTTTTATGGTGAACAATTTGCTAACTGATGGCCAGCATTAATCTGTTGACGCGTATGTACAGAAAGGATCGATCACAAAATGTATATCATGTGTAAATTCTGTTTGGAAAAGAAAAGGAACCCAGAGTGAGTCAAACATACTCCCTTCTACTTTGCTACCAGCAGAACGTGTGACCTTCTGCTGGCCAATGGAATATAGCCAGGGTGATGGGATAGTCACCCCCTTAAATGGGTTACTTTACATAAGACTGCTTCTTAGCCCAATGCAGGAGAGATTCTTAGGCTGATCTTTAAGGTGTCATATTGCACAAGGTAATGTCAGAGGGCCATATGGCCATGAGGGAACAGTCTCAGAGGGGGCTCCTTGGTAGCAGCCAGCAAGAAAGTGGAACTGTCACTCCTTCTTATCAAACCCAAAGACTAAATTATGCCAGCAACCCTGATGATTGGATTGTAACCTGTGAGCCTAAAGCGAATGACATGAACAAGCTGTTGTTGTCCTTGCTCAGGATTCATGGAGCCTGGGGCATAATAATCACCTCTCTGCTAAGTTTCTATATCTGTGATCACTTTTCACCAAGAGTCCAAAAGCGATGTAATTAGGCACACTTTTAGGATTACTTTGTTCCTTTTCTGTTTATATTGCTTCTCTTCCTGTTTCTCTTTGTGAATTCTGCCTAATGGGACTATAAATGCAGATGTCCTGTTTCCCCCAGCCAAAGGAAAGACATATCACCTAAAATAGGACAATCAGATGTTTCCCTATAGGATTCTGAATCTTCAGAAGAATGACATAAATGCGGCTGCATCTGAAGCTGATCCACGCCAGCAGCATTGCCACAGGTTCTCCAGGGGAGTTGTTACTCCCTGTATTTGCCAATAACTATACCTCAACTTCCACTTTCATGATTTGAGCTCCACTAAATTATTCAAATTAAATCTCCTGCTGCTTGAATTAACCACACTCTACATGGCAAAGGATTCATATACATACATGCAGCTTATCATAATCTCCTATTTTATTTGTGTTATTGCATTTTAGAAATATACATGTATATAATTATATATATTTGACTTTATATATAAAATTACATATATGTAAAATTATCTGAAAGAGAGAAGAGAGATCCTCCACTTGTTGGTTCCCGAAATGGCTGCAATAGTCAGGTTTGGGCCAGCATGAAGCCAGGAGTCAGGAACTGGGTTTCCCCACGTGGGGCAGGTGCCCACACTCTCAGGCCATTCTCTTCTGTCTTCCCAGGAACATCATCAGACATTCACACCGGCACCCCTTTGGGATGCTGGAGTTGCAAGCGGCAGCTTTACCTCCTCTGCCACAGCACATGTCCCTGCAAGTTTCTTCTTCTATGAAATCTTCCTCTTTGCTCATTGCTCCTGGTGATGTTCCCCAAGCGCCCAAGAATTCAAGAACTCTGATGATCAAAACACTAGGATTTTGTGGTCAGCAGACTAGAAACGATCTGTGAAAACTGTGATGTTATCTTCTGAGTTGTGACCAGGTCTGCCTTCTTGGTTAGGCTTCACAGAGTATACTTAGAAAGTATAAATCACAAGATTTATATTATGCGCAGAGATGAAATCATAACTTTAAAAAATTGAAAAAAAAAGAGAGAACAGAATGGTGCCCAGCAGTGGATTTTTTATTTTTTTCATGTGAAAAAGGGGAGACCACTTGCTGGTCCAGGTTTCCCTGATCTTCATAGTCACATGTGTAAAGATGTCTACTTTCTGTCCTAAAAATCAAAGACAAACTTTACATCTTGAGTCAAATATAAGCTTTAGAATAAAATTAAAAATCGGAATTGAAAAATGCCATTGTAATTACAGTTTTCCAGATTTACCTGTCTACATGCTGATCTTTCATTCAAGGTAAAAGTTCGCGTAAAATTTCTCATTAAATATCTCTTATCTTGTATTCAGTCATGCAGCTTAAAAATTCAGATGATATTATCTACAGAGAAGGAAATCAAGAGGATAAAACCAGGCTTTTGTCATGTTCTTGATACCATATCTACTCTGGTAAAGCTTATTTTTTTTTAATTGAATTTGCTGCATTTGAACAGCGGAAAATTTTCACTCCAGCCTTAAGAATAATCATATTGAACCTGTCTTGGCAAATTCTTTGCTAATGCTTAGATGATATTGAGGAATGCATAAAAAAATATTCGACACTGTTGAATTTGAAAATAAGTCTGAAATGAGTGTACATCTGTGGTAGAGAGTCGGTTACGATAACGGAAGAATGCAGAGAAAACAGGAAAATCTCAGCAGTTGAAGAACAGATTAGCTAAACCTCGAGCCAGTTTAGCCGTGCTCTAGGGTCAGCGTTAACTACGCTATAACGCACTATACTGTAAAGTGTCCTGTTGTGAAGGCATAGTTAAGTCTTTTTTCATAGGATTGCTAAAAGAAATAAGTTGCTGTTTTCATGTTTCCTTTTCCAACAGAAAACACAGTCCCTAACAATATTCTCTTTCACATACATGCCGAGGTGAACTAAAATGAGATTGGTCTTGGTGCTTAGGAATGTCAAGATTTCAAATGGATAATCCTTGACTTTTGTGGCAGATCGTTTCCTCTCAGGAAACTTAATTTTCTCATTTCATTTTAGTGGAAAAAAAGCAGACTGATTGAATCTCGAGTGAACATGTTCTCTGTGCCACTTACTGTGCTGAAAACCCCCTGACACCACCCTCTGCCAGAGCTCACTGAAAGAGTGCATCCTTCAACGTGTTCACGGGGCTGAGGGGTGTGCATCATAAAACTTACAGTTAGTCATGTAATGCAGTAAAAAGGATACAGGCATAGAGAGAGGGTCAAATGGAGATAGAAATCTTTCATCTGTCAATTTACTCCCTAAATGGCCAAAGTCCCTGGAGCTGGACCAGACCACAGCCAGGTGAAATTGGGGCCAGGACCCCAGGACTTGGAACATTCTCTGCTGCTTTTCCTGAATACATTAGCAAGCAGGTACATCAGAAACAGAGCAACAGGGAGTAAAATGGCACCCACATGAGATGCTGCCATGGCTTAACCTGTTTTGCTACAATGCCTGCCCCAAGAAATGAAGTCCTAATGAAATGCATTCATCTTCATGTAGCCAAGGTATGTTACCTAACAATAGTTGAAGATATCCAGTGAAGTATAATTCTCATTGCCCTTCAACTGTCTGTAGTGTTTGGTCCCAAGATGTAGAAAAAAATCATCAGGGATTGGCATTTGGGGATGTCTGAAATACTAAGGATCAAATAAGTGCAAAATCTGAATGCTTTCAGTTTAGACATGTAGGACTCAGCATGATAACTCAGTGGCTAAAGCCTGACCTTGAAGGTACAGAATTCCATATTGGTACCAGTTTGTGTCCTGGTTGTTCTACTTCCCTTCCAGCTTCCTGCTTGTGGTCTTGGAAAGCAGTAGAGGATGCCCCAAAGTGTTGGGACCCTGCATTCACAAGGAAGACACAGAAAAAGCTCCTGGCTTTGGATCTGCTCAGGTCCAGCTATTGTAGCCTGTTGGGGCATGAACAAGCAGATAAAAGATCTTTATTTCTTCTTTTCAATAAAATCTGATCTGCCTTTCCAACAAATGAAAATAAATAAATCTCTAAAAAATGCTAAAAATATTCTCATTCATATTTGACCATTAATTTAATATCCCAACTAATTGCACATCATCTGAGAACTGGCTCTTCCGAACTGGTGCAACTCACTCCAGATCAACAGAGTGATGAGCTTTTGTGCTTGGAGATCTGAAATTGTTGCTTTCTGATTCTTTGCTTCTATTTGGCCCAGAATCAGGAGCCCTACCATGAAATCCCACCCTCCACAAAATGCTCTAAAACCACTTTGAGGAAAACGCTTTCTACATTTCTGTGCTAAAGTTTACTGAAAAATACTGTTACCAAATATCCAAGCCTCTCAGGAATTGACAGCTGTCATATCATACCAAGATTGAAGATATGCTAGTATAATCCTAACTTCTTTTCTAGAAGCACTAGCCAAAAAACTATTCAGCTGAACTCAATTTTATGAGCCAAGATGTACATGTGACATGCATGTGTGACTGGAACCAGTGCTCACAGGAGTTGGTTGAAGTCACTGGTCTTGCTGACTGTGTTTAGGCATACCTAATCCAACGAGAATTCTCCCATGGCATTTAGCCTCAGTGACAAAGGAAATTCAGTTCTTAGGAACCTCTCAAACACCTCTTGTTTTCATAATGGTGGAGGAGTATAATTGTCAGACATTGTGGTTCGTTGTGTGAAGGAGTTAAGGGTATAAAGCAAGTCGGTGATGTTTGGCATGCATGATGTTTACTGAGGGACCATGTTGATCTTTTCTTCAAGATTGTTGACAGAATCTACCTTTTCAGAAGTTAAATCCCACCTGTGTTTATGCCTACTTTAATGCTTCATTGGAAATGCAGCCAATTTCAGAAAGAATGTGTTAGCACTCTTCTCAGACAAGGGAACCCCATTATTTAATGAGATTATGTTTCTTTAGAGGAATATGTACCGACATGAAAGAACAACACATATTTTTCTTCTGGCCATGGAAAAATATCAAACAGGCTTAGTGCGAAGCATGTGTGCAGCTATAGATGTGTGTTAACCTCTGCCCTATGTGAAAGATCGACTATGTATAAAAATCTTTAGAAACTAATTAATCTCTTTGGTTGTGTATGAAAAATGTCAGTGCCTGTAAGCCCTTCACCCCTTTGCTCCATTTGGAGGCAATAATTGGCCCACAGCAATTGATATGTCAAGAGGAGTGAGCGGTATGTTGCCAGCCTCTCTTGCGCATTTTGTCTGTCTGTTTTCACTGTCTCCACTCCTCTCACCTTCATCCCGCATCTTTTCCCTGAGTTAAAGGTTTTGGCAGTCTCCTTTGTTTAGCTCTCCCCCTGCCTTCCTACTTATAAAAAAAAACTGTCTTCTCTCGCCAGTGAGAACAATTTATGTTGTGTGTACAGCTACACCCAGCTGCCTCTGCTTTACTGCAGTTACAAACAGGGCTATGATCTTCAGACAAAGCAGTGTCAATAGACACAGCAGTAAGTATGACACAGCATCCCAACGGACATGATTGCAGATTTTACCTTTATGCCAATGCAAGAATGTGGCTAGAAAGCAGCACATTGTGGAGAATATAAAAGGAAAAGAGATTAAAGATGAAAGCTCCCTGCCAGTCATGTCCCATGGGGGAACATCTTAGAGCTCAGTCTACCTATTATTGCCAAGTGTATATCGCAACTCTGTGAAGAAGGAATAAAAATTCAGGGAAAAAAAAAATGGCACGTTCTAACATGTCAGACAAAGGTAAGACCATGACACAGAGAATCACCTAGACATTTGGGCAGCTAAAGTTACAAAACACTTAAATGCAAAGTTTATGTTAATACATGCAAACTAGTGAAAATTCCCAGTGACCTTGAGTTTTCTCACAGGTAGACAGTGTGGTGCTTTGGTGACCACTGCTGATGTAGAGTCTAACAATTACTTGGATTATAGCATGATGTTATATTTAATGTGGATTTTTATCTGCTTAACAGTCTGAGCAGTTGCTCTTTTGCCAACAGCTTTGCTTGCACATGTAAGTAAACAAATGTATTTATCACCCGTGGGATCAGTAAGTGCTAATAAAGTTGCTGCTGCTTGCATTTTAGATTTGTTTTGATGACAGACACATCCTAAATGAACTAAGAATGGTTTGCTTGTTTTGGAGCTCAGCAAGAAAAGTGAAGACATGAGCATTTATACACTTGTCACTGAGAAGGTTCAAACTGCAGTGTATTCTCTATTTGTCATCATCTTTCTCTCTGCCTCCTATTGAATTCTGAGGGAAGTATGTGTGACTGGGTGAATGTGCACATACACACAGACATACATACACTGCTGTTTTTTAAAGATTTATTTTTATTAGAAAGACAGTTATTTTATTTATTTTTATAGAAAAACTTACAGAGAGAAGCAGAGGCAAAGAAATCTTCATTCTGCTGGTTCAAAACTCCTTAAATGGCTGCAGCACTTGGAGTTGAACTATTCGGAAGCAAGGAGCCAGAAGCTTCTTTTGGGTCCCCCATGTGAGTGTAAGGTCCCAGGGCACTGGACCATGTTCCACTGCTTTCCCAGGGTACAAGCCGAGAACTGGATGAAAAGTGGAGCAGTTGGGACACAAACTGGAGGTGGAGGATTAGATAGCCAAGCCAACGTACCAGCCCCATTGACATTTTTCCTACATTGGAGTTATGATGTCATTTTTTGATAAAATTCACTTTGAAGGTTATGCAAGACTGCAGTGAGGAGAACTAACCAACTAACAAAGAAACACATGGAATTTGCTCCCCGCTTTATATTTTTAGTTGCTGCTTTATTCAAAAGTCAGAATTGCATTCAAGCCATTTAAAATGTTCTCTGTGATGCACAATATGTATTATAATCTACTTAACAACTTCCCTATTCAACTAGCTCTCTGAATATGCTGAAAAATGAATGCAGTGACTCCCTATGCAGATTGATATGTTAAAACAGGAATTCAAGCTATATCTAATGCATTCCTACGACTTTGACCCTTTGGCCTACTGCTCTGTCACTTTTGGTATTCCTTTCTGACCTTGTTGATTGTTTAGACACATATTTGTGTTCAGCAACCACAACACTCCCTTCCTCTCATTTTTTTTTTTTAACTTTTGCCACTTAGATTCTTACTGAAATAATAAAACACCTTTAGCTGTTTGAAGGCCTACTCCAGGGAGCTTTTTCCAGACCCTAACTTCTTTAGCAGTTTTTTTTTTTTAGTTTGTTTTTATTTGAAAAACAGATTTACAGAGAGAAAAGAGGAGAGAGAGGGAGAGAGGGAGAGAGGGAGAGAGAGAGGATTTGTGCATTTGTTGATTCACTTCCGCAAATGAGTTAGCAATGGCTAGACTAATCCTATCCCAAGACAACAGCCAGGAGTTTCCTCCCTGTCTCCCAGCAGGGCACAGGGACCCAAATGCTTGGGGCATTTTCTGCTGCTTTCCCAGGCTATACGCTGGATGAGAGCTGAATGGAAAGTGGTGTGGCTAGGACCTGAACCAGTGCCCATTTGGGACATTGGTGCTGCTGGCAGGGGAACAGTGTTCTATACCAATATTCTGGCCCACTTCTTAAGAACTTGTGGCATTCAGCAACATGGTCTCATCTTGCTTGCTCATTATCAACCAGCACTAACTATGAAAGCTCCCCTTTCCTGGAAGCACAGTCTTAATGCTAGGTCTGCTCATATGGATTCTTTTGCTTTTATTTTTTTTCCTGCCTCCCTCCTATAAGATCTCTCCTTTCCTTTCCTCAGTCACATGAATTAGTTCTTTCTTCTCTTCATCTTCCTCCTCTTCTATTTGGCACAAGTATTTGGCACATTATATCCGTTTGGCACAACTATTCTCCGAGAAAAGCACAAGGCATTAATTAAAATCAAAGCTGGGTCTGTCTTTTGAAAGACATTATTCATGAAATGGAAGGCACACTGAACTTACACTTATGTTTTAAAGAAAACATCTTGGTGACCTTTTGAAGTTGAACAGTTTTGAGTCCTTCAAGTCTACGATATGTCTAAACTTTTCCTTGAATGTCTATTATCTATCATTTCTTCTAATCCTTATCCCAGCTTCATTGCCACTCTTCCCTAGTTTACATATGAAGATACTTGACATATTCATCCCATTGAGAACACCTCCTAGGTCATTTTGAAAGCCAGAATTACTCAGAAGATAAAATGACGAGGGGTCAGGAAAACAATATTTCTCTAACTAGAACAATAGTTACAAAAACCAGTTGGGATAGCCTGTTAGTGCATCAGATGTAATTCTGTCATTGATTTTGTTTTTTCCTCACAAAGAGAAAGAAAGTAATGTGCAAAAAAATAAAAAAACTAACTCATACTTAATCCCTAAGATACCAAGATGTACATTTAGATACTCTATTGTTTGTGTTTTTTTCTTAGCTTCTAATTGCCTCTAATGATCCTTTCTTAATGCATTAATGATGGGTTAAAATGTAATATTTTCTTTGTGCTAAAGCAAATAGAAGAACAGAGAAAATTTAAGTCTCCTTGCAGGCTAGTTCTCTTCTCCCTCAGCATAATAAACTTCTTTGCAGCCATTGCACGCGAATGTTTCAAAATGGTTATTGGTTCACGGACATTAGCTTCTGTAATGCAATTTGCTCTATCATCTGGATGCATTGCGATTTGTTTGAAGACACACTCCGCCATTATTGGTGCCTCACTAGCAATGAAAGATGAGCCTCAGTGAACTTTGGGGATAAAGCCAGTGGCTTCCTCTGCTGCACTACATGGAAAGTTATTCAGGAACATGCCCACTGTGGTGAATTAACCAAGCACAATGTTTGAGGCCTTGACTTTTGGGCTATCTACCAGCAGGAAAAGTCAACAACAGAGAGGTGCTTTCTATACTTGCTGAGGAAATAGAGGATTAAATAGCCTTCTCTTTTTATTTTTCACTTACAGTATAATCCTTTTAGTCTCCCAAACCTTATGGTACCAGTGATGTTCATCATTTCATTCAGACGTCCATTCTTTTTCATCAGTGGACAGCTTTCTCCCTAGCAGATTCTACGTTCGTCTCCTCTTATCTCCCAAACAGAAAGCAAACACTCTTCTACACAGTCCCCAAGCCAAACAGGGTTAATTGATGGGCACTCCTGATCCCATGAGAAGGAAAAGAAAAAAAAAGTACATCTTCCTGAACTGTCCCCAAGGTGCAAAGCTATGTTTGAGGTACGTCTGTTGAGTAATTACCTAGACATAATGTAGGCCACTGCTTTGACATGACTGAAGCCAGACCCCGACCCACCTGCCTGCATTCTAGTGACTGTTGTTAGGGCCTTTGTTTCTCTGTAGAATTTAGCCAACAGTATAACAAGTCACACATTCTTCTCTTCCATTACTATATAGGGAATAAGATTACAATTCTTAGAAAATATGTGTTATGAAAAAAAAATCATTGATGGATTTCAAAAAGCATGTATTTATTTGAAAGGCAGAGTCAAACAGAACGAGGAAGAGAGAGAATGAGAGAGAGAGAGAGAGAGCCTTCTCCCACTTGCTGGTTGACTCCCCGAATGGTCTTAACGATCCGGGACTGGGCCAAGAATCTGGAATTCCATCCCAGGATCTCTCTGGGTGGCAACAACCATCTTGGGGCGATGAAGAAAACTAGCTCTAGAAAGAAGATGGCAAAAACAACAGAGAGACAACAGGGAAGAAACTTAGAGGTGCTGTATTAGCATCTGCCCAAACCCTTCCTCATTTCTAGACCAACACCATAACTGCTAGACATTTGTCCTATTCAGCAGTTAAAATTTGGCTAGTTCAGACTGAATTAGGCTATGAAGTATATAATAATTATTGGGTTGTTGAAGACAGTATAAAACCAAGAATGTAAGCCATCTCATTCACCATTTTTGTGTTGGTTACATATTGAAAGGATAATAGTTTGAATACATCAAGTCGAGTAAAATGTATTTTATTAATCTTACCAGCTTCACTTTTTAAACTATGACTACCAGAAAATTACAGTCAGATGTGGTTCCCCTTACAGTGTGCTCCACACATTCCAGCTACTTTAACCCATGAACTTCTTCCATTATTTAAGTCATTTTAAGCAATTCATCTTAATTTTCGAGTAGAATCCGAATAAGCCAATCATTGATTAGGGTATCATCAGATTTAGCAAATGAGGAAACAATTCTGTGATTGAAGAGGAAATTATATGGCTAAATCATGATTTTTTTTTCAACCTTTCATGGTTATTACAGATTTTGCTAAATATTTGCAATTACCTTCTAAAAATGTCCCAAATTCAACAGCTCTATGTAATATTTGTGTATTAAACTCCCAGTACATTCTTGCTTGGAAAACGTCTCATTTTCCTTTTGAACTGTTATCAATGAATATATTAAACAAATTAATTTCAAACCCTGTCTTTAAATTATTTCCCTCTAATAAAGTGTTGGCTTACTAAGGTGTCTCTGGAATACATGCCTCTCTTCTCAAAGTAGGAGCAAGGAAAAGCACTTCGTAGAGCTAAACTGAACGAGCACGTAGAATCCATTCCTCCAACTCCAACTATATATTCAATAAGTGTTTATCCTAGTGAGTCTATGTCATCAATAAGAACGTTTGGGGGCCCAGTGAGGTACCCTAGCAGCTAAAGTCCTCACCTTGCACAAGCTGGGATCCCACATAGGTGCCGGTTCTGATTCTGGCAGCCCCGCATCCCATCCAGCTCCCTGCTTGTGGCCTGGGAAAGCAGTGGAGGATGGCCCAAGGCCTTGATCCTGAACCCACGTAGGAGACCCGGAAGAGGCTCCTGGCTCCTGGCTTCAGATCAGCGCAGCTCCAGGCTTTGAGGCTGCTTGGGGAATGAATCAACAGACAAAAGATCTTCCTCTCTGGCTCTCCTCCTCTCTATATATCTGACTTTCCAATAAAAATAAATGTTAAAAAAAAAGTTTGGAAACATTTCTTCTAGCAGAGTGAGGGAAGGGAGAGCTATTATCCACGTCACATTGCGTGTATCTGACATCCTGAGTGGAACATTTTTCAATAGTGTTTCTCTACAAGATGAAAACATTTTCTGTAATAATCAATACTCAGGTTTCTTAATTTTTCTTTTAAATTGAAATAAAACTTACATATTCATTATTTTCTAAAGATATATTTTGTTTTTATTGGAAAGTCAGATAGACAGGAGGAGAGACAGAGAGGAAGATCTTCTGTCTGTTGATTCGCTCCCCAAGTGGCCGCAATGGCCAGAGCTGAGCCGATCCGAAGCCAGGAGCCTAGAACCAGATCTCCCACGCAGGTTTAGGGTCCCAAGGTCTTGTGCCATCCTCAACTGCTTTCCCAGGCCACAAGCAGGGAGCTGGATGGGAAGCGGGGCCACCGGGATACGAACTGGAGCCCTTATGGGATGTCGATGCATGCAAGGTGAGGACTCTAGCCATCAGACTACAGAGCTGTTCTCCATTATTTTAAAGGCTGCGATTCAATGGTTAATCATATATTCCAAAGATGACATCATCATCACCACTGAATCACAGAACATTTTCTAACACTCAAAATAAACCTTGTACTCATTAGTAGCCTTTCCCACATCCCCTTTCCCATCCCCTAAGAATTAAAGTCCCAATATACATTTATCCATGTCCAACATTGTATAATGTGTGCAGTCATGCAGTATGTGGCTTCTGTGTTTTTTTCTTTCACTTAATATAGTCATTACAGTATGCACTCATGTTGTGGCATGGCACAGTACCTTATTCCTTTTTACGGCTGAATGATATTCCAACTTATTAACATAAAATATCTGTTAACAAATGGGATTTTTGTTGTTTTGATTTCTTTGATCATTATGAATAGTGTAGAAGTCTTTGTATAAACATGTTGCCAAATCTTTCTATGAACCTTCGCCACCAGTTCTCTTAGGTATATGCGAGTAGCATTGCTGGTTCATTAGCTTACTTCCACATCAAATGGGATCATTTTACATTTCTTTTTTCTCCATCAATATGTATTTATTTCTCTGAAAGGCAGTGTTACAGAGAGAGCGGTAGGGATAAGCAGAGAGAGTGAAAGAAAGATTTCCCATCCTTTGGTCCACTTCACACACAGCAGCAATAACCTGAGCTGGACTGTCTGAAGCCAGGAGCCCGGAGTTTGTTCGATGTCTCCCACATGGGTGCAGAGGCCCAAGCACTTCCTCTCGCCTTCCCAAGCGCGTCAGCAGGTGGCAGGGCAGCTATAAGTTAAACTGGCAGCCATATGGTATGCTGGTGCTGCAAGCAGTGGCTTTACTCTCTGTGCCTCAGCATTGGCCATTCAGTTTACACTCACATCGGCAATGTGTTAGAGCTCCAGTTTGTCCACGTCAAAATTAGTCTTGTTTTAGGGGTTTGTTTTTGTTTGTTTGCTTCGCATCATAATGATCCCAGTAAGTTAAGAAATAGTTACTTTTTCTTTTAGAAAATGAAAGAGAAAAGTTAAAACTCAAAAGCATATTTTGAATGTGAATTGAAATTTGCATGTCAATGTATCTGTTCATTGTTTCAACTTGCATTAGTTCATCCTTAAAATGCAAAACTCAAGAAATCTCATTCCAAGAATTCACCGAGACGTAATTGAAATATCTATTTTTGCTTTTGCAATCACATGCTCTTATTGTTTACAAAGATTTTTCTGTTTAAATATAGAAACATATAGTCCACAATGATAAAAAAAAAACTGATCATTGAAGCAAACTTAATTTTTTTATAAAGAATAAGGAGGGGCTGATAGTGTGAACAGTGGGTTAATCCAGTGCTGGTGATGCTGAGGTCCCGCGTCAGAATGCCGGTTCAATGTTGACCATCTAAATGCTGATCCAGCTTCATGCTAACTTGCCTGGGAAGGAAACGGATATTTATTGAAGGCCTTGGCCCCTGGTAACCCGTGAGGGAGTCTAGGGTAGAGTTCCTGGCTCCTAGCTTCAGGCTGGCCATTTGAGGGGTGAACCTATAGAGGAAACATTGATTTTTCCCCACCCCCTGCATCCCCATCCTCTCTGCTACACTGTTTTATAAATAAGTTAGTTGATTAAGTATTTTGTTATGAATATACTCTCAAAAATGCATGTAGATAAATCCTCATATTCCTGGGACTAACTGTATTATTGAAACTCCCGAGGCTAACCGTATCATTAAGACTTCTATTAATTCACTTATATTTTTCAGCTTTTTTGAGTTTGTAGTAACTGCTACAATTATTTTGAGCCTGTATCAACACTAGATTGTGAGAAGAGAAATATTCAGTTACCGACACTTTAAAATTGCAAGCTAACACTTGTTCTGTCTCATGATTGTTTCGAAATAATCTCCATAGAATTCATGGCTTTGTTAACCTGCATCTGGGATGCCTCACTCCCACTGCCACGTGCTTGGTTTAACTGTTGGAATGTACATTAGTCCTCGAGACTTTTCTGTTTCCAAAGGGAAAGCCTCATGTTTAACATGGGGAACTTGTTGGCAGTGAAGCAGACTCTCCCCACCTGGTTCCTGTTCATGACCTACACCTTCAGCAGAGAGAAGGGGCGAAAAGAACGTTATTGCAGAAGAAAGTGAATCAGCTGACTAGCTCAGACTCAACCAGAAATATTCCTAGGGTCATAATAAAGATACTGCATAAAAACATATTCTAGGAAGAATCTGTCTCAGTTATCTATTGATATATGAAGAACAGCTGCTGGGTTATTTAAAATAATAATTTACTGTTTCGTATGACTTTTAGAATATATATCAACTGAATGACTGTGGGCCAGAACACTCAGAGATTCCCCATTGAGCTGTTGAGTGGGACAAGAGTCATTTGGGCTGGAGGACCTTCTTCCAAATTTAATATGTAGCGCTCAGCTTAGTTTTTTTAAAAAAATATTTATTTGAAAGCCCACATGATAGAGGGAATAGGGGAGAGAGTAGGGAGGGAGGGAGGATGGGAGAGAGAAAGCTCTGTCTGCTGGTTCTTTCTCCACATGAATGTAACAGTTAAGTGTGGCTAGAAGTAGGTGCCAGGAGCTTCATCCTGGTCTCCTCTGTGGGTGTCAGGGACCCAAGTGCATGGGCAGTCTTCCATTCTTTCAACAGGTATGTTGGCATGAAGCTAGCTGGATTAAAAACAAATAAATTAACCCCAGAAGAGTCAGGTCTGTAACCTGCTGTGTCACAACTCCAAGGTTTTGGTTTCTGCCCACCTGAGACCAACATCAGGGTGTTCACAGGGCACCGTGCTCCCCAAGAGAGACAAGCTGTATGTTCAGGGCGAGGGCTTGGGAGAGTGGAATGGTGGTGCAGGCAAGCAGTCACCAACATACAAGCTATAGTAACTTCTCAATTTTTTTTTTCCTTAATGGTGACATACCACTTCTTGCCAAATTTTATTGGTCACTCAGACTGGCAAGAGCCAACATGGAGGAGGGAATGGCAGGAACAGAGACAACATGATCTTTAGGGGTAGTCCTGGAGGCCACAGGTCACAAAAGTCTCTGGACTTATACTCATTTGTGAGCTTAAATGTTTATTATTAGAATATTCCAGTTCTCCTAGAAAATTGCTCATTGCTACAATCCTAATCATTTTATGAGTTGAAAAGTTAAAGATCCTAAACACTGTATCACTCAGGGTAGATTGATGCGTAGTTGTTTCAGTCATCACAGATCTAGTATAGGTCCCCATCATTCAACTTGACAGGTTTTCTTTTTCCAATGTATTTTAGCTCTAAGACAAGCTTTACTTCCTTGGAACATACTAAACAGGTGCCACCGGGGTACACAGTCCTGTTATTTTTACATTATTTGTTTTTAGTTTGACTCTCTTATGGCTGGCATTTTGAATGATTATTTTCTTCTACCAGAAGATGAACAGTCTTTCCAAATTTCTTCCATTTGTAATAGCTGTGATATTCTAGAAACAAGGCAGAATATGAAAATTTATAACATTTCCTTTACTTCGAAGATGGCATTGTTTTTTTATAGCGTATGCATCCTGTAGTGCTTTTCATGGATAATTCTTCTGCATATCACACAAGGAAACCTTTATGGCTATATGAAATTGCACTTTAATACTCTGAAGTAGGATCAAGCCACCTTCATCAAAGTTACAGTTGTTCCCTAAAGCAGTTTTAGGTGTGATGCCCGATGGGCTCAGGTTACGTGTGGGATCATATACATTATAATTTGCTTTTAAAGTACTTAGGTTAGGGCAAAACAAGGTTTGAATTTGATTCTGAAAAATGATGAAGTGTTTGAACCTCAGAGGACGTTGAATTATATACTGTGTCCCCTATTAGCATAAAATTAGTCACAGACACCTTAGCCACACAGGATCTGAAGTGTGGCTGGCTCATATTTTGAGTTCATGATTTCATCATCTGTTTTTTTTTTTGTTTGCCTTCTCATTTGATTTGCTTAATTAGAAAGAAGATCACAAAATCAATGATCATACTTATGTTGTGTTTGTTCTCCTCCTTCTTTCCTCTCTGTTTTATGGAGTAAATGATAATAATAATGAAATGGAAAAAAAAGTTGCAAATATGTGTCCTTCTTACTAAATAGAGATTCAATTTGTTTTTCTTTCTTGTTTTTTGAACAAAAGCATCGGAGGTCCAACTTTATATATTTTTCAGTAGATGCATTGATTAAACTGACTTATTTCTTTTACTTTGGACAAAGTTTTTGAAAGCTAAAATATGTATATAGGGTGAGAATTAAAGAAAATGGAAAATGTGAGAGATACATGTCTGTATTACAATTCTTTGAAATTCACTGTTATCTTATTTCTTAGACGGTTACTAAAATTGCTAATTAACTTGTCTTTAATTTTTTGAATCTTAGAAGTTCCCTCATATACAATTAATGAATAAGCTGGAAATAACACAATGGGATTGTCTGTCTTTCTTTTCCCATCCAGCCCGATACCAGGCACAATTTTGTATGGCAGGATCATATAATAAAAGCACGAACTTTTAGAAGAATAGAGAGAATCCTGTATTGAGTTTTTCTTAATTCAATAAGAACATAGAATTCTGTTTTGAACACACTAGTTTAATTAATATATGATTAATTTTTCTTGCATGATTATGCTTTCAATAGAAAATGAGATTTTATATGTCACCTGTATTTAATCATCCCGAATTGTTTTTGTTCAGAATCATCCCCACGACAGGCTGGGATGACTCTCAACCCCGTGTTTCTCACAGCGACGTGTTACCAGGGATGCCTTCTGACTGCAGCTCCCACTTAGAGAAAGTTCTGAAATCCAGAACCTCAGTGGGCCTTCCAGAACCACGAACTGGCCTTCAGTGGTGGCCAGTCCTTCTGTTCTGCCCTTGACATTGGATTGCTTATGTCCGTATCCATAGCTGCCTGGAGAATGTGGGCTAGTCCAGTGAACAGAACTCAGAGAGGGAGCTGATGGCTGCCATGGAAACTGGGGCAGAAAGCAGGAGAAGGGGTGGAGATTTTGAAGACAGATCCACATATTTTCTTTGCCTGCTCATTCAAGCTGTTTCAGTTTCATTTCATTTTTTTCCCCATGGAAATTAGTGAATTTATTTAAATAATTTGTGCAAGATCCATATTGTCTTTCAAAATAACACCTCTAAAACTCAACATATTTTATTGATAGATTTATGATTGTACACCAGATTTGGTTTAAACTGGCAAAATGAAGCTGAATCTGAAAATATCTCCCTTTTTAAAACAAATGCCATAAACAAAGAAAAAATAAAAAGTTGGACTGACTCACTCCATCCATTCATCCACTCCTTCACACCGAGGAAGAAAAGCCTGCCAGTCACCACAGAAGAGAAATACCAGTGTTCCCCAAAGGAGCCAGGTCTGAGTCCGTGAGCCTGCACAACTGCAACAATGGGCATTGCACTTGCAACTTCTCTGCCTAACCTAAAAGGGAGAGATATAAACAAAATGACGTCATGGAAAATACCCCACTGCCACCCAGCTGTAGATAGCCTGATGGGGCATCCCTGAGAGAAGGGACATGGAAATTTCCACAAGGAGAGCAATTCACGCTCAAGGCCAAATGATCATTTCTGGAGTGTTCCACCTTGGTGTCTCCCTGCTGGCTTGAAAGTAGGGAACAAGAAACAGAATGATCCAAAGCACTCAGGGCTAATTGTCCATAACAACCAGCAAGGTTTTAGTTCATCAGGAAAAAAAAGAGTAAATCAATGAGGTGAAGGGAATCAAGTGGAAGGGAAGCTTACATGGGTTGAGAATTCCTTACCCAAAAGGCAAAGGCCAGAGTGTCATATTGGGAATATATTTAGATTTTGAAATGTTTGCATCAAGTGCGATGAGACATTTGTAGATGCAATGCAATTGAAAACAGAAAATACATTTATATTTCATGTATTCCATATACCCACCTGAATGTAATTTTATATAATATTTTATATGGACTGTGACCTGTTCCCTGGGAGTCAAGTATGGAATTTTTCACTTGTGATGTCTTTTATTTTGAAGTGTTCCAGATTTAGATTTGGGGGATTAGGGATGATTGACCTGTGCTAGAGTCCTTGGATGATATTTTGTTCTGCTTATTTACTTACTGCCTCATTGTACTTGAGGAAGACGATGAAGTGGCCCTACACTGAATAAGGAAAGCTACTAAAGCCATAAGGCATTGGATGTGTTTCTAATAAGGTGGAGAAGAGTTCGGCATTAGATAATTAACAAAATCAGACAGAAGCTAAGCAAAACTCCAAACACCAATCAACCAACACACCAAACAAAAATCCCATAGATACAAGAAGATGAACTATAGTCTTCTGTTTCCAAGACCCTCTTCAGAAGAAACTAAGTGAATCTAAATTAAAATAATCCAATGGAAGCTGTGGATTGGGACTGGCATTTTGGCCCATCAGTTTGGGATTAATCTGCAGTTTGGGATGATGACATCCCAAATGAGAGTGCTGGTTTAAATCCCACTGCTATTTCCAATAGAGCTCCCAGATTATGGTGCATCTGCAAAGGTAATGGAAAAAAATCCAAACTCATGGGCTGTTTGGGCTCCTCCATGGGAAACCAGACTCCTGTGTTCAGCCTGGAATAGACTTGGTGGCTTAAATCATTCTAGGGGAGTGAGACAGAAGATAGAGGATTTCTCTCTCCATCTGTTTTCCCTCTCCTTTCTGGCTTTTTTTTTTTTTTAGATTTTTTTTTTTATTGGACAGTCAGATATGCAGAGAGGAGGAGAGACAGAGAGGAAGATCTTTCGTCTACTGACTCATTCCCCAAGCGGCCACAATGGTTGTAACTGACCCAATTCGAAGTCAGGATCTTCTTCAGGGTCTTCCATGCCAGTCAGGGTCCCGAAGCCTTGGGCCATCCTCCACTGCTTTCCCAGGCCACAAGCAGGGAGCTGGATGGGAAGCAAGGCTGCTGGGACACAAATCAGTGTCCCTATGGGATCCCAGCGTATGCAAGGTGAGGACTTCAGCTGCTAGACTACCACATGGGGGTCTGGATTCCCCTTTTCAGCAGTACAAATTTCCCCCCTTTTGGAAGGAAACAAAGGGGTGCCTTGTCATTGATTTCCTCTGGGGGAGAAATGGGTTTAGTTCAGAGAAGGAAAATCCTGTTCATGTTGCTTCTTTTGGTATTGTTTCAACTGCTTCATTCCTACAAGTGTCTACTAAGGCTCCAGGTTTGTTGCAAATGTTTATTAAGTAGCTGAAATAACCAACGCTGACAATTTCGATTAATTAGTGAAACAATTCCAATGGGCCTGACTGAAGCCCACATTTCTGTATTCTGGTATGAGGTGAAAGCCTGGGAGCTCTACCAGCTTTACTATTTCTGTGGAAGATTGTTGATTATGCACAATCACTTTTAATATACGTAAGACTATCAAGTTCAGGTTGAATCCTTCTAAGTATCCATTCCACTCCCACCAGAATTGCAATAGTTTCAATATATTTCGTTTCATAAATATTTAACTTATGTTTGCTGAGACTGAAAAAGGCGGTATTCCAACAGGATCGATTTTCTAAATGTAAAGCATGGGTGGTTTTTTTTTTCAGAGTTACAATATTTATGAAATATTGAGAAATTATGCATGTGAAATGACTCATAATGGACTATTACAGACTGAAACTATTTTTTTTTAGGTCTCCTGTGTAAAATTCAAAGAATAGAAGCCATTTCAAACGAATGGTTGCGTTTCTTGTTCTGTAGACTCTTTCTATACAGGAGTGTTATTTTCTCAGTTACACTGTCCTAGAATATCTTTTAAAGCAATAATTTCATTCTCGGCCGACTCAGTCTCTTCACTTGGTGAGTTTGGCTGCTTCAGTGCAGCTTGAGGATCTCTGCAAGCATGACATTTAATGTGTTTATTTTATGTGGAGCATGTTACCAAAGTGGCAGCTAAATTATCTGGGACGATTTGCATAAAATCCTATTTCAGTGATAAAAATGAATGCCTTGGGAATAGTAATGAGTGAGTTGCAATGAGTCATTCATTTCTTAATAGACAAGAGCTTGGTCTCCAGTTTCGACCACACTTGAACTTCTGCTACCTGCACTGTTTTCATTTGTTTGCTTATTTGTATTGCGTTAAATGCTAATAATTAATCAAGGTTTTGGGCATGAGTAGGATAGCGGTAAGATATGTCTCTAAACTTAGTCAAATCATAGAAGGAGTTTGCGAGTGTCAGAGCATGCTTTTAAAACTCCCCTGATGCTGGACAGCTCGGAAATGGAGGTTTACTCTCTGCCATTTTGGGATCCGGCAGACTCAACCTTAGTATTCTTTGTGAGCCCTCTGTATTTCATTCCTTATCCATCTTATAACAATGAAATATGAAGTCAGTCCTTGTTGTTGCTCTTGCAAAAGTAAATTGTGTACTTTTTGAGGAAAACAATGATCCTGTCGCCCTGGGTTTGGCGGCAGGGGAGTATGTAAATTGTCTTTTTTGGTAGTAACTGTTGTGCACCAGAATTGTTTGTATTAGTGAAATCCTCATGCTGTAAGTTATGCAAATTGTATTTTTTTTCCTAGACTGTGTTTTATGGTGAAGAAGGGGGTTGAGGAATGCACATTAAATCTGAAATGATCTCTTGCTTAAATACCACAATGTGGTAGACAGTTCATCTTCAAATCAGGTGGTGAACATACTTACCTACTTTATTGCCGTCAACATATGTCTCTCTGTAATTATCCTAGTTTATACCCTGGGATGAGCTAATAATGCAGAAGATATCTCAACCCAAAGATTTTTTTTTTTTAATTTTGGTGTGTGTATGTTCAAAACAGAAGGTACTCAGATTAGAAGGAAAGAAGTCATGTGGATTTGCCCAGTGTTGGTGCTCATAAAAACATAAGTCTGAAATTAATGGTCCTGTCTATTCAGGAATTAGGAGAGCAGGCGTGGGGTAAGTTTGACTAAATAGCTATGTCAAAATGGTTTGGCTCATCTGAGGTGGTTTGGAGAAATTCGTGAAGAGACTTGCAACTCAACACGTAGTCATTCCAGCTGTCTGATCCTGGCATGTGCAGGCAGTGTCTAGCACACAGGCTGCAGCTGAACCCCATTACGTTCATGAATGTACTCATGAGGGACTGTGATTCATTGTGTAAAGTGAATCCAATATGGATGATCTCTGTCCCCGAACGACAGCTCGGTATCTCTCCATTATTCTCTGTTATCATGTCCTGTGGATAAATACTGTTTAAAACAAAAAATGGGGGAAACTTTGGTACTACAAAGGAAAGGCAGTTCCTTGACTCCTTTTCAGAGATGGTAGTCTCAAGAAATTAACTTTTCCTTGTGTCAGAATGATAAGGGGTGTTAGTTTAGCAAAATGTGGGTGATAATAAATAGTCCCCAAACTTGTACAAGAAGTTCGCTTATAAATGTCTACAAATTGTACACATCTAGTCCTGTAGACCTAGAGACCATGCACCTAGATAGACCCAGAACAGTGCAAGGTGACTGCTGTCTAGCTCTGCTCCCTTTCCAAGCAGCTATGTCCGTGGTGTACTGCCAGAATCCTATAATACCACCTTTTTCTGAGTTCAAAGTAGAATAACCAGGATACCTCGGTGGCGGGGGAGGGGGGGAAGAGGGAGTGCCAAGGGAACCCAAGATACATGTCTGTCTATCCTGCAGGATATGATTCCCTTCAAAATATGTGCAGATTTCCTTTTGTCTATTTCTAGTTCTCCAAGGATATGTGTAATGTCTTCATGTAGCTGACAGAGATGGTAATGTTGGCCAGGAGAGCAGCAAGCATATTTCTTGGATAATGCAGTATTTTACTTGGGAGGACTTGATATACTTTGGAGAGGCTTGTTAATTTTATGAGCTCATTAGTTTACTTATCGTTCAGTAAACTTAACGCCTCTACACCAACACCTGTAGTAAAATATTCTGTGTCCCATGGTACGGTGTTCTTTATTCAGAAACCAGCCTGGGCTGAAAACAGTGGTAAAAAGGGTGAGGTGAAAGCAGATGAATCAAAATACTGTAGAGCAAGAACAGGCTACATGGAAGAATTAGAGAACCCGCAGGGGGCTTGATTCAAGGCCTTTGTAACACATCACACGTTCCCCAAACTGATGCGTGCTTCACTTACCCTCATTAATCATAAATCATTTGTGAGATCCTATATTAACAGTTATTCCCTTTGGGGCTCATATTGTGTGAACCAGGCTTTAGTCATAATACTCACTATATTGCTCAAACTTTGACTCATGTAACATTACACCTAGATTCTATTTACTTGCATGCATGCATGCTCATGTATAGTCAAGTGCCATATAATAATGTGATTCCTGGGGCCAGTGGCATGATGATTCAGGTAGGCCCCTACCTGTGGCACCAGCATCCCATATAAGCCCCAGTTTGGGTCCAGACTACTCCAATTCCAATTCAGCTCCCTGCTACTGCACCTGGGAAAATATGAGAAGGATGATCAAGTCCTTAGGCCCCAGAACCCATGTGGGAGACCTGGATGAAGCTCTGGTTTCTGGCTCAGACTACAGTAGCTCTAGCTGTTGTGACCATTTGGGGAGTGAACTAGCAGATAGACAATCTCCCTCCCTCTCCCTGTCCTCCTCCCCCTCCCTCTCCCCTTCTCTCTTTCTCCCTCGTTCTCCCTCCCCTCCTGTCCCTCTATATAAATGATAAAATAAAAAGTTGTGATCCACAATGGATTGTTTAGAAGACAATATGTCGTAAGATTATAATGGGACTGAAAAATGCATCTTGCCTGGTGTTTTTGTTGTACCTAGTCTATGTGTAGCTACAATCAGATACATAAATACGGATGGTGTTAAAATATCCTGCAGTGTTCAGTACACTGCCGTGCGGATTTGTAGCCTGAAGAATGGACTACAGTATGTACCGTGGGTAGGTGCTAGGCCATACTAACTGTGTTGTTGCAGTGCACTTTGTGATGTTCACAAAAGGATGAAGTTGCCTAACAGTATATTTCTCCAAATTTTAATCTCTGTCATTAAATGCCACTTGACTAAACACATATACAGGGTATATGTGTATATGTACCATATGTACATGTCATCGTATGTGCTTTGAAATAGACTTTGAAAACAAATGATCTGCACGCAGCTTATTTCCTCTCCCGAGCTTTAGTGTGGGGCTGTGAAGGGAAAGGTACTCTCTGCTTTGATTCAGAAAATGCAACAGCTCATCCCTTCATGTTGGCTCATGCTCTCCCAACGTCTGGGTGATTTAGAAATCTGTAATTTTTTTCTTCTCTTCTGTTTTTCTATTTCCAAATGAACCCACTTCTTGAAATTCTTGCTTTTTTTTTTTTTTTTTGTCCAGCACTCTCAAAGTGTTTTCCTGAATCACAGATCTAATTCTTTCCTTTCCATTTCTTGGAAGCTTTTGATGGAGATGCCATGCCCTCAGTCAAAAGACAGGTGCCTCATCCCACAGCATGCAGAAGCATTCAGTCTGTCCTGTTTGCAGATTCTTGTCTTTTATCTTGCCAAGGCAAGCCAGATTCATCCTCTGTTTTCCGAGTCTTTTACTTTCTTCATGATCATCATGCTTTCTGGCTCCTTGATCCAGAGTCACTATGATCATAGGAATCCGTTTCTTTTGCCTTTGACCACACTGGATTGTATCATCTGAGTATAACCCCATCAATGGCCTGTCTTGAATTATGGCTACATGTGTGCTTCCCTGATGATTATAAACTCCCAGAACCTGGAGAACATATCTTATTATTATTATTTCTTTTGTTTCCCTTCTGGCATCTAACATAATACCTGGTCAAATAATACTTTAGTCTATAAATGCATGCATAAATGTTTTGATAATAGTAATAGCATATATACTGCGATTTACATTATTGTAAAAAATGAGTGGTGATCAATATTTCAATGCAAATGTAGACTAATATCTTTGTGTGTATTGGGATACTGCTATGAATTCATTGAAATAGCCACAAAAGAAGTTCGAACAGGAAGTTTGATATTAATTGTTTTAAATTTCATTTTTTTAACCCCAATCCAATTATAATAAATGTGTCACACAGTGACATGGATCCTTTGAAACTTTCTTGCAGCTTTCAAACAAAACACAATGACCTTTCTGTGGAACCAATTAAATTTCTCTGGAAAGTAAAACAATGCTTTCACCATCAAAATTATTGTACTTTCTTGTAAAATATGGGAAAATCACCCAAATCACAGCAACATAATTCAACTTTGTGCTCTTTGTTTGAGAAAAAAACCTGATAAATGTCACACTATTACTGAGATGGTTATAAAACCAGTCACAAGTTTAATGGGGAAATTTTATGTGCAATGAGAAAACAGAATGAGCTTTGGCGATATTACTAAACCAAATAGATACCTGTGGAGTCTGTCTTTCCTGTGGAAAAGCAAGTATCACCCTGGCAAAAGCTGGCAGGTGCTTTACTCTGGACCATGACTTATAAGTACAAGTAAATCAGTATTTGGCACTTGTGTGCAACATTGCAACATATAGGAAGGAGAGATAAATGGCCATGAATTGTCCTATTTGTCACTGCAGATCCAAACTCCAGGAGCTGAGATTATTTGAACCCATCTTAGTGGCTATTTTGATCCATGATGTAACATGGAACAGATACCCTGTGGTGAAGGCAGATATGGCACTATCATGTGCCAACAGGAAATGCTGACAAAGTATATTTGGTGAGGAGTACTGTGCGCAAATAGTATTTGGTGAGAAATAGTGCATTTTTGCGATATTGATGTGGTGTGAAAGGAAGTAACTAAAGAAACTATAAGCATGGGCATATGTCTTTGTACATTTTTTTTTAAAATTGCATATTCAGTTTTAAAACTCACCAGCCCCCAAACACCTAAAGATCTGAAAAAAAGCACCATACATTTCTATTTCTGATGATTAATTTGAAACCAGGCTTCTCAAATGATGAATACAAATTAAGTGCCAAGGAGAAAATCAACTGAATGTCAAACATGAAATAAGTCAAGGCAACTATCACCATGACATTTACGTTGTCATTTGAAAATATGCTAAGGAATGGTTTCCTGTGATGAGCGTGAAATTGTTTTCAAATATTGTTTTAACTATTTTAATATTTGTTTTAAGATAATACTTACAATTATGCTTAATATTTTAAGTGAATCTCAAGAGGCAGAATATTAAATATGAATATTAAAATGAATGACTATTAAAAGTCTTATATATTATATTATTAAAATGAATGAATATTAAAATGGTGACCATTCTTGAGAAATACAATTTCTCTATAACTAATGCTTTAATATAGAAAAATATCTGATCATTGAAACATTTTACCCAAAAAAATGTACTTTCTGGCACTACTGCAAGTTTATGAAAAGAATAATTTTAACATTTAAAAGTTATTTATATTTACCCTCCATCTTTGAATTTACGACATCATACAGTTTACTGGTTTACACTAGTAAAAAAGCTTTTTAGCTTGTTTCATTAATTGATCATTTTTCTGCATAAATAACATTTTCTATTCTTTGTTTAATCTTTCCCTTGAGGTATTTTTTCCCCCTGTTTTCTCATGAAGAGTTAAATGCTTAATGATAAGGAATATCGGATATCTATAAATCTTAGTAATTACTGCAGTCTTTGTTCCATATGAAGTATTTGTGTTGAGTTCTCTGATTCTTGCTTGTGTTTTGGATCCCTAATTGTGGTAGTGGAAATGGGAGTTAGGACTTAGTTCCTTCCTTGTGGTTTGTTTTAATCCCTAGATTACCAGTTTTGCAGATAGTAATGAGATCAAAGGTAGATAGCAATTGAGGACTATAAAATTAATGAAATCACGTTCTCACTTTAGAAATTCAGAGTCTAACAAAGTAACACTTTTATAAAAGGACAATATCCAGCAGTAACTTTTCAGTCTTTTCATATTTTTCCTGAATGGAACGTATTGCAACCCAAGGAAATCAATGACATCCAATTTCAACATTTTTATATCTATTTCCCTGGCTCTCTCTTTGCATGACAAAGTTCATTTGACCATTTGACTCTTTTATTCCTTCACTGAAAAAAAAAAAGAATTATGGGATAAGGAAGAGGAAAAGACATCCATTCATCATTTATTTTGAAACCGGAATGAGGCATCCAGAGGCACTGTTTCTACTAATTTGTCTCCCAGAAGACAAGCAAATGGTGCTAATAAGCTGTTCTTTAGACTATAAATTTGTTTCTGGTTATGTCATCATGGAGGCTCATTCTAATTTTTTGACTTGCTGTTTCAATCATTGAGAACCATTTTTAACATGATTAACATTTTTCTTCCAATTATGGAGCAGTGCTGGTCCCTAATTTCTGAAATCAACATACCCACAACTGGCCAGTGTACATAAATCATATCTTACAATCCTTGAAATCAGAGCATCCCTGGGAAAAACAAGCTATACATCACAAGTAAAGAAACTGAGCATGACCCTCGGGGTTCACATTTCACATGAAGTAGTCAGAAAGAACCAAATGCTGTTATTTCAGGATTCTAATTTATGGTACTTTTCTTCCCCTTCTTTTCAACGAATACTGTCATCTCAAAATGACAAAGATTGAGTACAAAATTGCTGTTGCATGATTTTCCTTATCTCTATACCTAGCCTAAGTTTGAGAGAAAGATCAGATTTTGTGAGAAATGTTACACAAAGGAAATGTTGAAATTTGGGACAACACATTATTATGACATAAAGTAAAAGGGAATTTTGTTTCGTGTATGTGCGTACCTCAATAATGACTTTTTTTATTATAAGCAAATAAACATTATACCAACATTTGTTTTTTTTTTCCTATGTCATTATTTCTAGTAATTCCTCTTTTATGTAACTTCTCATCCCTTATGGCTGTATAAATGATTGTTATGCTTGGTATTTTCCCATGTTGCAAAAAGGTTGAAGTACTGTCATGGAACTCCTATAGAGTAGTGACAAATGCCTACAAATATTACAGTGAAATTAAGACGGATGTTGTAATCTTCCTTAGAATTTGTAATCTTCATATTAATATCAAGCATCTCAGGGTAAAGCATGAGAAATAATGAAGACAAATAGAAACAAAACAACACAAAATTAAGCCAAAACTACCCAATGGCTCTGAGTTGGCTTTTTGCCTGTTTCTGTTTAAAGTTTGCAAAACTTGGGCTTCTTTTTAGTGACTCATCAACAGCTCTAGTTAACTGAGTCAGACTTTCCAGTGTACAGATTTTGAATATTGTGTTTCCTTTTCCTCAGGCAACAAGGTGTATCAACTGTAGCTTGGCCAAATTTTCTTCGTATTTGAAATAAGATCCAAATTTTCACTTTTACCTTCCTCTGAAACATTTCAGATCCCTTACGATTTAACTTTGCTTGGAGCTGTAACTAAGAAGGTGATGGCAGGACTATGAGAAATCAGGCCAGGGATGTTGCAGGATTGGGTGATACTACCTGTGGTGAAAATGTCTTTACTTCCAGGCTTGGCTGTCATTCTACTTGAATTTGAGTGGGGCCATCAGCAACTTGCAAAAATCTTTAAAAAAAAATGTAGCAGTTCTTACCTTAGCAACAGAAGGACTTGCTTCCTGGAGGGTATTCCTTGTCTTCCCCTTACATTTTCTCTGTAGGAAAGCTTGGTCCTTGTTAGTTGTTTCTTCAGTCACTCATAATCAGTGTCATAAAGTTCCCTCAAATCACCCCACTTCACACATTCTCTGATGCAACTTCTGGTGCTTCACTTCTTCAAGTCAGCTGCCCAAAGTTCATTCTCTCTCTCTCTCTCTCTCTCTCTCTCTCTCTCTCTCTCCAGATTCCCTTCCCCAGCACATCCTAAATAGAATTTCTAGAACAACCAGTGTGGTCCTTGGGGAGTCATGTCAGCATCCTTCCCCTCTTTTTTAAGAAGGTGAAATATATCTGGAAGACAGACCGGAAGAACACATGTCTTTAAGAAAAATTAATTATGTCCTTTCCTACGTCACCTTTTCCTTATCATGGATGCTAAGTTAACCTAGATTTGATTTAATAGCAATATCATCTGGGTCATTTATACAAATATATCCTACTTTTTCTTGCTTTTTTCCTCTCTCTGGCCATAAAATCAAATAGAATATGTGAATGGCAGAAGTTCCTATTATTCCATCTGTATCATTTAAGTTTGGTTTTTGTTGTTGTTGAGCTATATGTGATTATTGCACTGAACTAGTCAAATTATGAACTAGTCAAAAATATGTCCTATTTTCCCAGTATGTTTTATTTTTCACCATTATTTTGTCAAAATATTTCGAAAGATTGTCTCAGTATCTTAGTCTCGACTGTTTAGTTGTGGTACCATAGCCTGGATGGTTTAAACACATTTTTCAAAGTTTTGGAGGCTATCAAGTATAAAATAACAATATGGCTGGATTCTTGCAATTTCTAGTGAGGACCTCGTTCTGGGGATATTGTAGGAAACTACATTCCTCTGTGTATGCCAATGGATTTTCTTGACAGAGGTCGGGAGCTAGGTGGGGAAGAAAGAGAGAAAGAGAGAGAGAGAATATTTTTTGAAAGGTCGTGAATTCCATTATGAGGGTTCCACTTTTATGAGTTAACTAAAACCTACTTATGTCCCCAATGTCCCACCTTTAAATACCCATCCTACTGAGAACTATGGTTTCAACATAGAATGTATCGGGAGGTCCTGAACCACACCATAACAAAGGTCATGGTGAAAGCGTTGTGTCTGTGTAGTTGACTTTAATTGGTTCTTCAGATCTACAAGTGTGGACTTTATTTGTTCCTTTTTGTGGATAAGCAAGAGAAGCTCACCAGCCAATACAGAATAGTAATGCCCAGGTTAATACCTTGAATGCATGACCTCTATTCCTTAATGCCACTCCCTGCTCTTTGGTACTCTCCTGGGAACCCTGGGGGATGAACTCCTGAACAGCGTTAAGTGTACTGCCTCAGGAAATGGCTCAGGTGGGAGATCTGAGCACAGGACAAGGGCGAAGTCAAGGTGTTATTATTGTCTTGGCAGATGCAGGTTAATGGTATCCGTATTCTTCTTTAGAAGCAGCCTTCTCTCTTTTATTATTTTTACCAGGATGTGGTAAGCATTTTCTGATGTCATCCCTTCAGGTTTAAGACTGTTAAGGTCTCCCCATAGATACAAAGCTCAGATAGCTTCATCATTCCACACTTTGATGAACAGCCTTTCCACTAAACTCTCATCAATTACCACTTGCACTGTGGCAGCTCTGTCTCTCCCACTTCTTCTATTAGGAGCACATCATGTGGAGTCTGAATGATGAAGTGACTGCAGATGTCTCATTGCCTTAATTTGATTCAAACGAGGATATCTTAACAGGGGCACCAAATGGAGAAGATCATACACCTTTGTGGGAATGGCTTCAAGTAGATATTGACTATGATTTTGAAAATTGAAGCTATTAATTTACTTTTTCTCTTTTTTGAAAAGATGATTTTATTTATTTATAAGGTGGAGTCACAGAGAGAGAGAGAGAAAGAACGAGTGAGAGAGAGAGATAAAAACTTCCATATCCTGGTTCACTCAATGGCCGCGATGCCTGACTCATGGGGTATGTCCCCTATGGGTGACAGGGGTACAAGTATTTTTGCCTGTCAGGGGCTCCTTCCCAGGCACATTCACAGCAAGCAGATTGGAAACTGAGTGTTTGGGACTTAAACAGGCACTCTGGTATGGGAGGGCAATGTTGCAAGAAGACACACATTTTAGTTCTCAAACTCAATAAACAGGTATCTATTCTTCCTTGTTAAAAATTACAAAAATTGTTAGAAAATAATTATGATCCTATACTAATTATATGAATAATAATAACAATGATATGTATCTAGATACAGACACACACATATGGTTTGACAACTTTTTTGCATATGCAAAAACCTGATATGCTAGTTGACACTTTTTCTTAATTTCACAGAAAAAAAAAATTGAGTTCCGCAGAGTGACTACCATCTTCTCAGGTATCTCAAAACTTAGCAAAGATAAAAATAATTGAAAAAAGAGCAGGATGTAGAGTCTTTCAAGTACTAGCATTTAACTCTCCCTCAGCAGAACACAATGTGGCAGTGAAAACAGACAGATTAAGAGGTCAATGCTATGGCCTTTTCCCTGTGGTTATTTTTAATAAACGTCCTGAGTTGTTAGTCATCTGTTTGCAACACAAATGAAAATCTCATATGCACTTCCTGCAATATTTGTCACTTCCTTAAAGGACAGCTGCTGGTTTGTCTGTTTACCTGAAGCTATAATTCTGAAATCATATGATAGGGTCGTTTGCTTGTTGAGAAGACTGCTAGACACTAATGGAACGTGAAGTGACTGGAGAGCTTGGACGTCTCAGTTACAGGGTGACAAGGGGCTGTGTTTGGAATTCACATGTATCAGCAGGAATTCTGAAGCTATTGACCATAGTTCTGTTCTTTTCCTTTTATCTCTCCCTCATGCTAATCTAATACATTTTTTCTCCCTAAGACAGTCAGCTCTGTGTGACACATGTCGTTTCTATCTACAAAGTTCAAATGTAAGCTTCTCCCTTATTTTAAAATGCTTATGTATTTACAGATCAAACACAATATTCAAACTATATTTGAAAAATTAATTATAGATACAGTAAGAATGATTTCAAATTAAGATGATAAAACATTCGCATCTTTCCTGAAACCAAAAGGCTAAATTTGGGGTGCGGGAACAGGAAATATATGTCTTATGTTATATAATGAAGTTGTGAACCTTTGAGAAAATCCCTTCTCTGCTTTGCCTGATTCAGGATCATTCTTTGTCTTTTTTCCTCTGTATGTGTAACAAGCCTTGACAAACTCATGGGTCTGGAAATTTTACAAAGATATTAAATCAAAAACCTTAAGATAGGAGTCTGAGTTATGGCCTAGCAGGCTAAGCCTCCGTGACAACAGCATCCCCTTATGGTGCTGGTTGAGTTCCCATCTATCCCACTTCAGATCCAGCTCCTTGCCACTGTGTCTAGAAAAGTAGCATAAGATGGATGAATTTCTTGGGATCCCATATCCACATGGGAGACTCAAATAAAGGTTGGGGCTCCTGGCTTTAGTTTGTCGCAGCCCTGGCCATATGCAGCCATGTGTGGAGTGAATCAGCAAATGGGAGGTTCTCTCTCTTGCTCTCTCTCTCTCTCTCTCTCTCTCCCCCGCTTTCCTTTTTGCTCTCTCCTCCTTCTTCTCTCCTCTCCCCCTCTTCCTCCACTTTCTGTAACTCTGGCTTTTAAATAAAAAAACATAAATCTTAAAAATAATCTTAGTTTTTATTTCTTAGATTTTTAAAAACATGCAATTTTATAAGTTGATGGATAAAGCACAGTAACAATCCTCTTTGACAGATGATGAAGTTAAGGGCTGTTTTATGATTCACTTTTTTTGAAGTTAAGAAAAGTTTAGTTTCTTTTAATTTGATGGAGAGGGAAAAAACAATCTTTTCACAAAATATGATTTTCTAAGATATTTACTGGCTGGTTGGTAGTTTAACGTAGGAGAGTGAATTTTATTTCTGTTGTGCAAGGCAGTAGGCATTCTATTCTAAAATAATATAAGGTAGAATCTAGTAGAAGACTTTTAATACCTACACAGACAGAAAAATATTGATATGCAATATTAGTAAAGCACAACCAAATTTCATTGGAGAGCAGTGTATGGCGATGTTGTGTGTTTGCTGAAACCACAGGGAAGGTTTGAATCTCAGGACATTTGAATTTTATTTTTCAGAGAAACATTAGGGTCAGGAGAAATATTTCAAAAACATGAGAAAATAAAAAAGAAGTATAGGCATAACTGCTTAAGATATTTTTAGAGACTAAGAAGCCCAGTGTCAATGACGTAGAAGGATTCCACTGTTGCATTAAGGAAACAGTAGGAGATACAATAAAAAGGCAAACGGAGACAAGAGCATAAAAGACAACTGGATAATCTGGTGACATTCACATTGTAACTTAGAGGCAAATTGGAACCCATTCATGTTTTTGAGGATGTGCAGAGTAGAATGATTGAAAAAAGATGGCAAAGAAACAACAAGGAGACCCTTGCAGTTTTCAGGCCAACAGTCAGAGGCAAAGACCTCCGAATTTGAGCACTGGTGTTGGAATGGGAGAGAAAGAGCAGATGCAGGTGACACTATGGAAGGAGAGACGGACTCACCGGCAGTACAGCTGTGACTTGAAACAAGGGAGAAGATGTTAGAGATAACAATTTCAAAGTCGCATACATTAATCAAGCCAATAGCAGAAATAGGTACTGAAAAGGGTAAGGGAGAGAGGACAGGGCACTGATGGAAGGTCTATACGTATATCTATCTGCATCTCCACATCAAACCTTGGAGTTTGAGTTTGTAGGTTAGGTGTTTGGTTTAGTGACTAAGATGCTGCTTTGCTGAAGTCCTCACTCCACTTCCAACTCTAGATTCTTGCTAATATGCACACTAGAGGACTATAAGTGATGGCTCAAGTACTACCTGGGGCCCACCCATTCTCTGGGAGGCCTGGATGGAGTTTGCAGTTCCTGACTTTGTTGTAGGTGTTACAGCCATTTGGAATGTTAGACTGCAGGTGCCTGATCCTGTCTGTCTGCTTCTCTCTCAAGTAAATATTTAAAATGTAAATTTTAAAAAATATTTTAAAAATAAAAAATGATTTGGATTTGCCTTTATGTTTTTGTATAAGATATTATAGATCGTAATGGATAAGGTTGAATCACATCTATTGGAATTCTAGCTCCAACAATAAATAAGCACCTTAATTCCCCTTAGCTTCCATCTCTTCTCATAGAATCTTGTGAAAATTCAGTGGATTAATAAATGTAGATTGTTGTTCTACAATAACTGTTGTGGAAATGTAGCTATTAACTCTGTCTATAAATCTTTTTTTAAGTATTTTTTTAATTGGAAATGGAGATTTTCAGAGAAGGAGAAACAGAAAGATCTTCCTTCCACTGGTTGGTCTACTCTAAAAGACTGCAATGGAGCTGGGGTGGTCTGAAACTAGGAGCCAGGAGCTTTTTCTGGCTGTCCCATGTGCATGTGAGGACCCGGGACATCCTCTACTTCTTTCCCAGTCTATAAGTAGGGAGCTAGATCAGAAGTGGAGCAGCTGGGACATGAACCAGTGCACACATGGGATGCCAGTGCTTACAGGTGGAGGATTATCTTGTTGAGCCCCAGAGCCAACCCCGGCTCTGTCTATAAATTTTGCATCTGTTTTTCACGATCTATAGGAAGTTGAGTCACAAATATTTCGTAACTTTTTGAGTTATAGTTTACTAATAGATGAATGAGGTTTACTTTAAATGATCTCTACTATTCTAGTTTTAAGTCACAGTTATTGATCAAGTGACAGTGGACTACTTTCCGTGTTCTAGGCACTGAACATGTTATACAGAACATTATAGAATGTGAGCCCTGCTGGCTTGGGCTTTGTGATCTGTGGGTGGGTGAGGAATAGGTAAGCAAAGATAAATTTTTTTAAAAGACAAGTACAAAATAATACATAAGCAAAGGAATTTTTGTTTCCTTGAATCTGGAGTGTGTCACACTTATAGCATGTGAGTGATCTGGGTATTTTCACTAGCCACACCTCTGAACCCCATGATTTAGAGCTTTTAGTGGAGGCTTCGTTCACCACATAGATGGCTAACTGATCATTTCAGTTTGCAGCCCTTGCCTCCACTCCACAAATGATGGCGTGAGACTGAAAGTTGTTGATCTTCCAGGGACCAGTTCCTATCCTGAAGTTATCTGGGAGCCCTCCACGAATTGAGTTCCTAACCTGAAAGATGCTCCTATCACCAAGAAAATACCAAGGAATTTAGGAGCTACGTGTAACAAGCTCCTGTTAGTGTCATCACTCAGGACCATAACAAGTATTTTAAGAGCTCTTTTTCAGGAACTGGAGGGCAAAGAGCAAATGTTACATCACAGGATGCTTCCAGCACTGTATCACATGGGGAATTATAATTGCTTTAAGAGTTCTGTGTCAGAAACTGAGGCAGAAAACAAGGAGTTACTTACTATGTCACGAATGGGAAATTCTGCATGTTTCCTGCCTACCATTTCTGTTGGGAGAAGGGAGATTCAAATGTCCTGCCTGTGCTTGCCTGTTGTTATAAGTGACTCTCCAGTGACCCATTATCTTCTCATAATTCTAAGCTGAAAAATGCCCCAAGAGATTTTTCTGGTTATCCACCCCCTCCATCCCATGGAGGTTTTATGGTTCCCGAGTGACCGTGATAGAGTCGGAAATTTATCGCTTGTCATCCTGACTTGTTCATTGTGTAATGGTACAAGTTTTGTATTTTTCGGGAAATGAAACATGAAGAAATTAGGTATGCTGTGTATCTGAATACATCAAATACTCAGACCTGTGACCTCCCCCCCGCCCCGCCACACCTCCTTTTGCAGAAAAGGGGAATTGCTGGCATGCCTAGAGCTTCCAAGCCCGAAGACCTTCTGGCTAGATCTTCAGAAGGCAACGGAGCATCAACCAAACCATCCGGAAAAGGCCATTTCAGGCTAATGAGTCCATTAAAAACATCTTGAAAACCACTCTGCTGCAGGTTCAGGCAGTGTTCCAAGTCCGATTTATTTGAAGATTGTAATAAATACACATTTTCAGAAGACACACTAGTCATGTTTGTCCTGTGACCACATTGTTCTGTATAACCTCATTTGGTGTCACATTTGTAAATGACTCATTTATTATAAAAATGGGTTCCCATTGTACGGAACTCATGGAAGGGGAAAAACGCACACTCTCACTCTTCCATCTCTATTCACAATTCCTATGATTTTTGGTCAACTTAGGGGAGAAGAATGGAAAAATTGATTTAAACCATTAACTCCTGTGATTGATAATATTTTTCTGCATATATTTGAAACTGAATCCATAATTGGCTAAATAAATAATTAGTTGTTAATATCTGACCTGTAACAATTCTGGGAACGATTATTAAGTTAGGTAAGCCCATGTTCTTGACATCTGTATTTTTATCATTTTTGACAAGGAGAACATACAAGTTCAACACTGACCAAGTGATTTAAAGTGACTTAAAGGGGACAGTGACACACATGCAGAGCCGTACTGCCACACAAATGAAGGAAGTGTAGAGGCCGGCGCAGTGGCATAGCAAACTAAGCCTCTACCTGCAATACCAGCATCCCACATGACCACTGGTTCAAGACCCAGTGGCTCCACATCTAATTCAGCTCCCTGTTAACAGCCTGGGAAAGCAGTTGAGGAGGATCCAAGTCCTCTGATGCCTGTACCGGGAAAGAGCTCCTGGCTACTGGCTTCAGACCACCTCAGCTCTCTTTCTCTGCTCTCTCTGCCTCTCTCTCCTCTCTGTGTAACTCTACCTTTCAAATAAAAATAAATAACTCTTTTTAAAAGTGTACCATAGTATAAGAAGCAGAAGCTTTGTTACAGTAGCTCCCACCCAGAAGTTCTTGCTTTGCCACATTTTTGACATTTAGATGTAGCATGTCCGTGCATATTTCTGAGTCAGTTTCAATATAAGAGGTTATATATTTATGAAGATGTCTAGCATGGTTGAATGGTTGATGGCATGTATTATATTCTTAGAAAAAAGATCACAAGCTTTCAGGAATGGTAGTAGCTAGATCTAAGTTAAGACTGTAACATTCAGGTTAAATGGCAAAGCCTAGACGAATAGAAATTCCATAAAACTCACAAATACCAATTTTTCTGAATGGGATATTAGGAATATAAAAAGAAGATGAAATAAGCAATGTGACCTGATATAGAAGAGTTAGTAACATGATCTGTTAAAAACCTTCTGGGGTCCCTGTGTGATAGCAGCACCAGCCAGTCCTCCATCTCCAAGCACCAGGATCCCATATAGGTGCCAGTTCCTTTCTGGTTGCTCTACTTCCCATCCAGCTCCCTGCTTGTAAACAGGGAAGACAGCAGAAGATGGCCCAAAGCCTTGGGACCCTGCACCCATGTGGGTTGCCCCGAGGAAGCTCTGGCTCCAGGCCTTGGATTGGCTCATTGCAGCCATTTGGGGAGTGAACCAGTGGATGGAATATATTTCTCTGTATAATCTTCTCTCCATAGATCTGCCTTTCCAATACAAATAAATATTTAAAAAATCTGGCAGTTGTTTCAGCTGCATTGTTTCACTAATTAACACTTTATTCTGTCATTGTGCGAGCATATATTCAGTTAGAAGACGAAAACCTGTTATTTCTCCTTAAATTCCAGTTTAGAATGCTTGTCTTTATAACCCATCAACCATGCTTAATTTCTACTGGACGTTAAAATGAATAGTTTCCTCATGAGTGTTCAACAATCAGAAAAATCAAATTTAAAATTCAAATGAAATCATATATATATATATAGATATACACACACACATTTTGGGATAGCATACAGAATAAGCATTGAACAAGCACATTTTTGCACATCTTGCATTATATTCTGTGATCCTAAAAGTAGTTTAGCACTTCAGAAAAGAAGATATTAAAATACAAATTAGGATGGTAACTGTGTGAAGAATTCGATATTATCAACTGTACTTCAACTGAAAAGTACCTACATGTTGAAAGGAACCAATTTAAAAATATAGATTTATTTATTTGAAAGTCAGAACAGGGGAGAGATGGAGAGACAGATAGGAGGGTCCTCCTTCCACCTTTCCACTCATCAAATGGCTGCCCCAGTGAGCTCGGGATCAGGCATGACTGTAAGAGTCAAGTGTTGCTTACTGTTTTCCCATGCAAATGGCAGGGGCACAAGTACTTTTTTTTTTTTTTTTTAATTTGAAAGTCAGAGGTACAGAGGACAGGGGAGAAACAGAGTGAGACTTCCATTCACTAGTTCTCTGTTGCAACAGTGAGGGCTGGTCCAGCCAAAGCCAGGAGCCAGGAGCTGATTCTCAGTCCCCCATACTACATGCAAACTAAATTTACAATCAACAGATTCTTTTTCGATACTTTTCCAGAAAGAAAAAATAGTATTAGAAATGATCTCAGAAAGGAAGTAGGTAATACATAGAAACCTAGAAATGGAAGTGACATGATTAAATAAAGATAAACAGGACCCTATGACATACTACTTCATTTGCGGCATCAAGTAGTAAAGCAAATATTCAGAAAACCATATCGGAGAAGATAATAAATCATCAAGGTTGAAACATTTTCAAGCCCTGTTACTTAAGAGGAGGTTAAGATAATCTGTAAGTTTCAATGATTTTGGAATAAATTTTAATTTTGAATTGAGCAGAATATGGTATTATTCATATATCTAAAAATGTTTAATGAAGAATTTCATGATAAAAATAAATTTAGCCAACTCAGATATCACAAGTTTTATACAAAGATGAACTTTCACGGTCAAGCTTTGGCGACTGTCAGGAGATTGGATGATTTAGCATTCCCCTGCCCCACCCTTCAAAAAAAAAAAACGAAAACAAAAAAGAGTAGGGTAGCATTATATGCTATTTATAAAATAATAGGAAAAAGTTACAGAGATATTAACCCATCTAGAGTTTTAGTAGGATCTTTAGAAATATTCTCACTGATGGAGTTTTGTTTTAAGGTTTGTTTTAAGGCAGTTACAGAGAGTCAACAAGACAGAGGGAGACAGGCAGAGATAGAGAGATCTCCCATCTTCTGGTTCATTCCTGGAATGGCTGCAACAGCTGGAGCTGGGCTGATCCAAAGCCAGGAGCCAAGAGCTTCTTCTAGGTCTCCTACGTGGATTACAGGAAGCCGAACATTTGTGCCGTCCTCTGCTGTTTTTCCAAGCTCTTTAGCATGGAGCTGAATGGGAAGGATAGCTGCTGCAACTTGAACCAGTACTAGTACTTGATGCCAGCACCCCAAGTGACAGCTTTACCCACTAACTCACAGCATAGAGAGAGATATTGCCTGCTTGTCAGATGTGTGGTGTGGGGTAGTTATTACAGCAGCTGCATTGAAACATTTAAGTGATTTAAAGGAAGAAAAGCACAGAATCATTTTAATGGAAACAGGAAAAGTTATATGACATACACCAATCTGTTTGTGATTGTTTTAGACAACCTTAGTTAGAAAGAAAGCAAAAAATTCTTTAACTGGAGTAAAGTTATTTGCTTGTCCTTTAGTCATATTTATTGTTTAAACATTAAAAAGCTGCTTTTTAAAAATCATAAAAGATTAAATTCCCGAATTTGATTTAATGTTACCACACTCAGTCTCTCATTTCCCTCTCTCCAACTTTCAAATAAATAAAAATTAATAAATGAAACTCCAAAAGAATATAAGCCAGCACAGAATTCTAATAATCAGAAGTGGAGAATTTAGGAACAGAATCTCAGGAGAATAATATAATTATTCTCTAAGGAAATTTTATTGACAAAGAGAAGTAAAAGTAAAAATTACAAAACATTAGCAAAATCAGAAAAGCTCGATGAGGTTGCTCCGTTGACATACAAACTTATATAGAATTTCTGTATACTGTCAAATGAAGTTGTGTAAGTCGAGATTTACAGATCTGAGAAGCGTAGTGGGTATTTGGCCTGGCAGTGAGGACAGCGGCTGGGATGTTTGCACCCCACAGTGGACAGCCTTAGTTCAGTTCCTGACTCTGGCTCTGGGTCTGATCTTCCTGCAATTTTGCACTGTGGGGACCAGCAATGGTGGATCGATGACTCAGCTGGGTTTTTCTCCCTGAGAGCTGAGATCTGCTTCACCTTCCTGGCTCTTGACCTGGGCTGTTGCAGGGCTCTGTGGAGTTAAACCAGTGTTTGGGAACTCCTTAAGTCACTCATGTCTCAATAGATTCATCAACATGTAAGAACCTTTTTATCATCAACTTCCATTTCCTCTCTGGCATTTCTGTTATTCATTTTTTACATGTTACTTGTACGTGTCTTATAAACTTGGAAATACTTAGTGATTTGCCTTGAAATGTCTGTCTTTCACAAAATTGAAAAATGAAAGTAATATTGAAAAAAAAAAAAGAAGTGTACAAAAGCAATGAAAAGTCTAAGCCATGCCTGGACATTAACCAAAGTGCATCGTATGATGTCAGCGAACTGCTTCCTTAAGCAGCATTTTTTGTTGGTATTTTGGTTTTTGAGTGTTTTCCTCCACAGGAGCCATGTCTGTTGTGGAGCATTTGGAATTTAAGGTAATCTTATTCTCCACAGAGCAGTGTCAGGTGAAGTGGCCTGGTTTCAGGGAACATTTGATTCTTCCTCCCTCTCATTTTATTCAGCCATACAACCCTCCCCCACCCCCGAAACAGCAGGAGAACATTAAGGTGTAAGAAGTTGACATTTATCTTGCAAAAACCACCAGAAAAAAAAAAATATATATATATATATCCTTAGAAATTGTCCTTCGGAAGTCTTTTCTGCTTTCGTTATCTGACTATATTCATAGTCTATGTTAAGGAATTCCACGTTAGAGATCAGAACCATCCCTTTAGGCATGAAACGATACACAACTCTTCATGAAAAAGAAGTTCAAAGTGCCAAAATTAGGATTCATGCTACTTGTGTTTCTCACTCCATCCACTTAGTTGCTTCTGATACAAGAATACCAGTTTTTCAAATCCGGTTTCTTTAAATCATCAGTAGATACTGAAGGGACATATGTAACTGGTCATTGTTCCCACGCCGCTGTGTTCAGGACATCATGACCAGGGGTGGGGTGGTGAGGAGCCAGGCTTTTTTCTACCTCCTTACATTTTAGGCCTTAGCTGATAGTCACCTCTCCAGAGAAACTGCTCTGAATCTATAGTGAAATATGGCCCCCTTCTTGTATGCCATTCTTCTCAACCACTGTGTATTTTTTACATCCTTGGAGGCATTATCACAACTCCAAATTAAAATTACATGGCTTGATTTCCCCACACTGTGGACACAAGCTCCCTCAGAACCATACTCATTCTTTTGTTTACCTGTGCGCACCCAAGGGCCAATACTCTGCCACTTCTGAACTAAGGAACAAATGAATGGGTATAACCTCCTCCTAAAATAATGAATGAAGTCATTTCAATTAAACATCCTTTCTTAAAATTCCTAAGTAAATGAAATTATTTCAATTAAATATTCTTGAAGTCGCTAAGCCAAAAATCATTTTTTATTTTGATTTTTGAGATCCTTTGTAAGAGACAAGGAAACACACAGCATTTCAGTGAGAAGATTCTGTAGGACAGATATTGTCACAGTATTAGAGTTTCCCCATTGCGAATAACAATATAAGAAAAACCTCATCAGGCAATGCTGTACCCTGCCACCTCAGGAACTTTAACAGAAAAGGATAATTCTGGTATGGATGAATATAGGACACCAGAAATCTGGGAATGGGGCATAGTGAAAGACTTCGTGTTGGGAGAAATGCAGCTTGCCTTTGTAAAACTAGCAAATTTTCATGTAGTGATTCTCTTATTTTTCTCTTAAAAAGCATTTTAAGATTGATTGTGTAAATCAGATTGTAAGTATTGATAACTATAATTCATCTGCAGTGGTTTATTTGCATTGCTAAAATGCAAATTCTATGCAGTTACCAAAGCATGGCTTATATATGACTCACAGCGAAGTTACTAATGCTTTTAGCAATCCACAAGAGAAAATGTTTAAAAGTTTTCATGCATGTTACACATAAGTTACAGTATTTCAAGTAAAATCAGAATTCAAAATGAATATAGTTTAAAAAAATCGTATACACATGTACTGACTGAAGGATCTTTGTGTGTATCTTTTGATTTTTTTCAGGAGAAGCTTTAAAATTTTCATATTTTAAATACTTATTAATATATCTGAAAACCAGGTTAATGTTGGAATCAAAGAAACCATTCATTACCAGGCCACCTTGACTTCATCAACTTTGTCATCCGTTTTGTGCCTTTATTTCTAAATACATACTGCAGGTTTAGATTATGATTTTTTTGGAAAAGATCTCTTTTGGTTTTTTTTTTTCCTGAGATAAGAAAGAAAAGAACCTTTGGAGTGTGTTTGTTAAATAGAAGCTGTCTAGAGCAGTTCCCTGATTCAGTCCAACATGTAGTATATTCACTTTCAGATCAAAGTGAGAGCATTGTGTGTGTGTGTGTGTGTATGTAAGCTTCTAATTAGGAGTGAGCAGTTGGGAAAGCCCAGGAAATGTCCTGTTACAGAGAAGGAAGCTGTGATCTTTGAATGTCAGTGCAAAGAACTTGGTCACATTACTCCTGTCCCACGTAGTGGAAAGAAGCTGTCCCACTAGAGAATCCTGGAAGCTGGCTGGATTTCAAGATGTTTTAATTCAGTTTTTTTGGCAAACGGCCTTCAAAGGAAGTCAGGGGTCAGAGCTCGATAATTGGGTATAAATACAGTCAGTGCAGTGGGCCTCAGCTCCAGTCATGCAGAACCAATTTTTAGCTTGATGATATCACGGTTGCCTATTTTTAATTAAAACATTCGTAAGGAGTTCTTCCATAATCTGCCTATTACTCCATTTTTTTTCCTTCATAAACTCAAGGTACCGATTAATGATGGTCAATGAGATGTTGCTTCATTGACTTTCTTGCCTGCCATGTTGTGGAGCACACACTTTGGGATAATATGTTTTAGCCTTTCATTTACAAGTATCTATTTTCTAATCTACCAGTCAGCTATTAAATTGCATATTATAAGTTTAACATAACTTATCAAAAAAAAATCTACTTCACTGCTACAACATAACTACATATGCAAATATTTTACATCAGGGTTTTACTAAATACTATCGTGCATTTAAATGGTTATTCTATAAATGAAAAAATCAAACCGTACTTTACACTTAAGTGTAATGTCTCATTTTAAACAATACAAATTCTTTGAAAAGGTGGTTTCTTTATATCAGTTCCATAACAAAATGTTTTTCCATTTGTAACGACGTCTTACTTGCAGCCATTGAAATTTAGAAGAATTTGAAGTGATTAAGATGATAATTCAGTACAGACTTCTTTTAACTGAAACATATGGACTTAAAGACATTCACTGGAAACTTTCAGAATAAATATAGGAGCCGTGGTAATGATTCTACTGTGCAGGCTTGTTGTGCAATTATAGTGCTTACCTTGTTTAATTAATGAATATTAATGATAGATATACAGACTTGGTAAAGGAAAAATTCATGCTATCTCAAATCCTTGAATCTGGTCATTTGGGAGATAAAACAACTTTGAAAAAGACAGGTCAAGCAAATGAACATTCTAGTAATTTATGTTGGAAAAATTCACATTTCATTTGGATACATATGAATTGTGAGGAAACCACAGGTTTACCTGGAAGATTGAATCCACACTGGCCCAAGCAGATTTTTTGCCGAACTGTTGGAGACAGAATGGAGATCGGAAGGAAGAGGTCAAGCTTGTCAGTCCGTGTGTGTATTTGCCTTGCACTTGTAGAATCCTGACATTCCAGGGTTGGAAAATGCAGATCTGCCAGCCTGTGGGAAGATATGTCAGAGCTGGTGCTGAACTGCCCTCTTTAATTCTTCCCCCCACCCACAAATTTATTTTGGATTGCATCCTGATGTGGATTTTGAAACAGAAATCTACATTTTCTTGCCTTCCCAATTATCCGTTTCACTCTGTGTGGAGGGGTTCAATAGTGAATGTGAAATTCCCTAGCAAATGAGTACGTAAACCTGCCTCCACACTTTACTTCTTAGTTCTACAAAGAAAACAGAATCAACATTAGCAAGGGGGCATTTTTCTTTCCTCCTCTTTCTGGGTTCTACTTCTTCAGCTCAGTTACAGGTGATAAAAAAAAATAATCGAATTCTGATGAAATTAAAGCCAGGGTTGCTGTTTTCAAGTATGGAAGTGGAAGATAACAAAGAATCTTCTGCCGTTTTCTCGCCCTAGCAGCCCAGCACAGCCTACAGAAAATGCTATGTATTGTTCTTGTGGTGAGCCGTAAGTGAAGACAAGGAGCTTTGGTAACTACACGGGTATAGATAAACTGCACTGGAGTTGTGAAGTTCCTATGTAGGCACGACAGTCAGAACTCACTCCACTGTGCCCGCCAACAGCGTGTTCCCATCTAGTGAGCGGCAACTGCGGGTGTGAATGGACTTTCTCAGGTTATCAGAGCCCAAGTAATAATTGTGACTTTAGGGAAAGCTGCATGCAAGCATCCAGTGATACCAGTTCTTCAGTTCTCCTGTTCTCTCTCTTAAAAAAAATATTGGAAAGGCAGAATTACAAAGAGAGAGAAGGGAAAGGAGGGGGGGAGAGAGTGAGCGTGCTTCATCAGCTGGTTCACTTCCTGAGTAGCTGCTGTGGTTGGAGCTGCTTCAGACCAAAGCCAGAAGCCCAACACTTCAGCCAGGTCTCCCACATGGGTGCAGGGGCCACAAACACTTGGGCCATCTTCCACTGCTTTCTCAGGCCATTCACAAGTGCTGGATCCCAAGCATAGTAGCTAATTGTTGATAGCATCTGTATGGGACACCAGCATTGCAGGCAGGAAGGTCTTTCCTCCCTTCTCTTGATATGGTTCCTTTATGGGTCTGTTTCTTGCAATTACTCCTTAACTGGTAGCAGAGATGCCTGCAGTACTGCAGCCTGGGTTAGCTGCCTTCTTAATGGCTACTTTTCTATAGGCAATTCCTATGTCTTTGGCCATCTTCTTTCCACTTATCAGATATCTTAGTTAATGCTATCTATCTGTGAGATTATGCTATTTGAAGTAAAAAAAAAAAAAACATAATAAGCACAGGACCTGGGTTTGACTAAACAGTTTGGTTCCAGCACCCGACGTGCTATTTTCATTTTTAGTTTCTTGGGAAACAGATCCTTCTCTCTTCCAAGAACTCCATCAGTCCTAAAATGGGCTGTCGTGCCTGCTGGAGTTGTTGTCCACCCTACACCAATTTCTGTTTCTAGAGACAAGTGTGTTTGCCCCTCCTCCCATGGCAGAGTAAACGGGGCCACAGGATATTCACAGGGAAAGAGCAGGTCCAGAGGAGAGAATATTCATAACAGGAAAAAATACAAATAGCAGGATAGCAGGCCAAGCTGCCAGTTTGATAGACTCTCCATTGAAAGTGGAGTGATGTGTGGTGATCATTTATTGTGGGGGCGGAATGAACACCCAAAGAAGGGCCAAGTGCAAGAGAAGATGTGATCATTAGAATTAGAGAAGGATCAGGGCCTCATGGAGGCAGACATGGTGCTGCTGCTGCCTGACCAAACACTGCAACTTCCAAAATTCCTAAGTCAGCCCAAGGGCATTGTGGGCTGTTATGTAACCTACATTAAGAGAATCAGAATTCTATACGAAAATTCAGAATAGTGGTCAGTGACCTTTGGCGAGAATGTTCCCTTGGAGCTGGCGTGAAGGAGCCTCCTGCACTGAAAATATCCTCTATCCTGACTAAGGTGATGGTTACTGCTGTGTGAACATATAGAGAATGCGTTCAGACTGCACAACTCAAATTTGTGCACTTTGCTGCATGCATATGGCATCTCTTTTGCATTGTTGCTAATTGACACATATACAGCAACTCTACCTGTGCAGACATAAGCCAGATTGTGTAGTAAATTACCATGGAGAGTCCCTGGGTTGCCTAGTTACAAGCTATTTGGAATCAATCGCCCCCTCCCTCCAGGAGGCATGTCTGCACCTGAGTCCAACTTTCACAGATTGCCAGATGCTAGTGGCTGACACTCCCAGACACCAGCCCCAAAAGGCAGCCTCTGAGTTTAGACTGCTTTACACTCAGTCCCAGACTATTTTTTGGCTTGCTTAAAGACAGCTCTCAAGTGATTCCACCAAAAGGGAGGAGGGCCCTTTTCAAGAACAACTTGTGCTGCATCGAGCACAGCCAGTTCCTAAATACAACAGACCAGGAGAGGCTGGGAACTCTGCATGATTTTTTTTTTTTGGACCTATGAATTCTGATATGCCTCATCTAGTGCTACCAGAGTGTTGCTCGCAATTGCCAATGTCATTATTAGCAATCAAACTTAGGCCTTAAAGGTTTCCTGGCTGGATCTGTGTGTGGTTGTGTTAGGCCAACCACGCCTTGAGATGAAACATCAGGTAGCTTAAGCAACACAAAGTGGTTTCTCAACATTAGAGAGGCTGGAAGTCCAAGAGGACTGTGTCAGCATGCTGGCTTCGCATGTGGCCTCTCTCCTTGGCTTGCAAAAGGCCACCCTCTCACTGATTCTTCACATAGCTGCCCTTCTGAGCATGTGTGCTCCTGAAGTGGTTCTCACAAATATTCATTGAAGTAGGACCCCGCACCTGCGATTCTCTATTTTTGATTCAATCACCTCTTGAAAGATGCCATCTCCAGATACTTTTATTTACTACTGGTTGCTAAAGAATCCCACCTAATCATTTTGAATGATTACACAATATAGTTTTTGGTCATCTGATTTGTTGTTACCAACTAAAACGACTCTGTAAATTACAAGGAACCTGAAAATACCTTTTATATCTCTTCTACTCATTGCTCCATTCAGTTGAGTTAGATGGCTTGTGGTATAAGCTAATTTTGATGTATATGCATGCAGACAAATTATGTTACGGAATTTAAACTTCCGAATGGTAAATCAGGGGTAAGTAGAAAATTAACATCGCATAAAATCTTGGAATTTCAGCAATGAATTTCTCTTTCCTCCATTTACAGCTGTTTGCCTTGGAAGGCACTTTAAATTTCCTCAAACACGTCGTACATAATTATGTCACTGTGCGTTTACATATGTTGTTCCCTCCGCCTAGCCTGCCAATGGCTAATCACCCACTTGCCTCTTCCGAATGCTTTTCTTGAATATGCTGTATGCCCACCTTAACTCTAGATAGGCCCAGTGGTCTTGTTTTTTAATCATTTACCTGTGTTTGTCTCTGTAGTAAATCGCGTGTTTGCTCAGGGTATAGGATCAACTTTTTTGTGTGTTTTTATACCCCTAAAACTTGTGTTAGCAAACAAAGAGGCCTCGGTGGTGTCCACTGTTGGCTTGTGCACTCCGTGTGAAAATGCTACATCCCACCCTTGTCAGAGCTCTGGGTGGGACACGGGAGTCGTGGGCACTCTGGGAAGGCCCCGAGACCAACAGGCTGTAGAGGATGGCTAGAGTGATGCCCCTAAGAAATCAACTACAGCAGACATGCAAAGATCTGTCCAAGCTCGCTGCCCACCGAGGCAGGGAAGAAACTGCCAGACTGGCTTGCTCTATTGCCTTCTTCCTGAAGATCACCCATGCTCCCTGAAGGCTCATCTGGGAATTATTATATCAACCACTTCACCTAGTACATGAATCCATACACTGGCACTCAGTCTTTTTTCATTGACCATAAGGCAGACTTATTCATAATTCTGAAAATCTTTTCAATGATTTTGGACAATAGAGATTAACTATAAGAATTCCAGGTACAAAATATTTTCTTACCAGAGTGCATGAAAATGATATGAATAGGGTCTGGCACGGTAGCCTAGTGTCTAAAGTCCTTGCCTTAAACGTGCCGGGATCCCACACGGGCTCCGGTTTGTATCCCAGTGGCCCCACTTCCCATCCAGCTCCCTGCTTGTGACCTGGGAAATCATTTGAGGATGGCCCAAAGTCTTGGGACCTTGTACCCACGTGGGAGACTCAGAAGAGGCTCCTGGTTCCTGGCTTCAGATCGGCTCAGCTCTGGCCATTTAGGCCACTTGGAGAGTGAATCAACAGATGGAAGATCTTCCTCTCTGTCTCTCTTCTCTGTATATCTGACCATCCAAAAAAAATTAATGATAAAATAAGTCTTTATAAATGACTATAGATGGGCCCAGTGTGGTAGCATAGTGGTTAAGGTCCTTGCCTTGAACACCGGGATCCCATATGGTCCCCAGTTCTAATCCCGGCTGCCTGCTTCCCATCCAGCTCCCTGCTTGTGGCCTGGGAAAGCAGTCGAGGATGGTCCAAAGCTTTGGGTCCTTGCACCCATGTGGGAGACCCTGAAGAGGCTCCTGGCTCCTGGCTTTGGATTGGCTTAGCTCTAGCTAGTGCGGCCACTTGAGGAGTGAACCATCGGATGGAAGATCTTCCTCTCTGTCTCTCCTCCTCCCTGTGTATCTGACTTTCCAAATAAAAATAAATAATCTTTTAAAAATGGATATAGACATTGTAAATTTATTCTCTCTCCTATTAAGTGACTTCAAAGTCAGTCCTCCAAACATTTTAGTCAGCCATATATTACACCAATAGTTTGGATATTGGACTCTCGTGATGTATTTAAGAAGGGGCCTATGAATTGATTTTAAACATAATAAATGCTTACATTGTATTTTATCAGAAACTAATAAAAATCTACTGGCACAATATCTGATCTGGCTATGGATAGTTACTAAATCAGTATCTTTAAATGGACAGCATTGTAAAATTGAGAAAATTTGATAGAGTTTTCCTAGTAACAGTCATATTGCGAATGCAACATAAAAGTTTGATTTTTCATTAACTATGTCATAAATATTTTCCAAGTTTTCATATTGACTTTATAATGACCTCACACATGCTGATCCCATTATTTTAATCAAATGTATGCATTTATTATTACACATTTGGTCTGGTTTGGATGATTTGCGATTATATAAACTATAGCAGTAAATATCCCCCTTCTAGTGTTATCTGTCAGGTTATAAAATAAACCATCAGGAATCAGATCTGGAAAGGAGACCCCGGGTGGTTACTCTATTAATAGTGACACCATATGGGCAGAGCCCTTCTGCCAATGGCCACGGGCAGGGTGTCAACAGGTCCGTGTTCCAGGCTTAGACACTGCAACACGTACATTGTTCCCTCCTCCCTCTGGAGTGATGTGTTACACAACCTCTTGTGGTTGTGAGGCTAGCAGCTGAGTCACAGAGCCGATGTGTCCATCCCCTGCCTTTGACTCATAACAACACCAACATGAGTCCCACAGCACTCCAGTGAGAGCTTCATCCTGGAAATGATAGGATTCCACTTCTGCAGCCAGTTGTGTCTTTCAAGAGACTGACCCCTTTGACACTGTGATTTGCCCGAGCCAGTGACCACTCTGGGTAAGGTGAAGTTTCCTTTTCTTGAAGTGTTATCACTGTCAAAGAGTAACTTACTGCAGTATCGGTGGCAGCCAGAGGCTTGGGACTGCTGTCCTTCCTGGTGGGGGGGCCAGACACAAGGTACAGGAGGGCAGGCATGGTCTGATCGCCCCTCTGCTGGTACGAACACTGCAATGGACCCACTTGCCAAGAGCAAACTGAAGCGCCACTTCTGCCACCTGTGTTCCCTCGCCATTGCCACCTGCGATGACAGGTGTGGCTAATGTTGCCAGAACCCATTCAGCTTCACAAAGATGAGATCCTGGAAACCTGTCCAAGAAACTGTAATGTAACCAGGAACAGAAAATGAACAGGATGGACAATGTCACGCCTCTGCAGTGCCCATGAGAACTGCAAGAATTTCTTTGCCAGACCCCAGGATGACTGGTGCTTTGGCTTGGCTGGTCTCTGTGCTCGTGCACATGACGGCTGGCTTTCTCACACAATGCTTCACTCTCTGCATGGCTGACTTCTGCAGCCCTTCCAGGGCTCGGCCTTCTAACCTATAGGTTTCTTAGGGTTGGATTTTGGTGAGTCATTCAAATTTAGAATACATTTTTGGAGAAAAAATAAAACTAGGTGGCTGCATCATCCCCTTCTGTTATTGGACTTTCCATATCTGTCCTACTATAGAATTTCACAGGTAATGAAAAAACCTTAAACTGAAATTGTAGATTAGCAAAAGAACAGAGCCTAAAATGAAGCAGTCTAAATAAAACAGCACGTCTCGTTTTTCATCATCTATGTTCTATTTTCCTTCCGTCATCTCACCATTTATCTAAGCCGTCTGTCCATAGTAACATACCTATGAATTCATTTAGTGGTGGGAAAGAGAGTGAGGGTGGGGATTATAAAATTAAATGGGCTGTTCGGAATGATGAAGCTACCTGGAATTATAATGCTGGCTCTAACATCTAGCATAAAATATCATGAAGTTGCATATTACATTTACAATATAGCTTGTCTGTGAAGAGAGATGGTGTGAAATGTAAACCAGGGAACCAGCTGAACTGGATTATATGCTGTGGTACAGAACCTAATTGGTTTTCCTGGGGCAGATGACTGAATCTAAATTTCTCTAATCTTGGTTCATTAGACCATAATGATGGAAGAATAATTTCTATCAACGAGGAGTGTGTCTTTCCTGGCATTCAGAGCAAAGCAGCATTATTTATAAATTAGAGGTATGCAGGTGTAAATCTGGAAGCCTCTTATTCCATCAGTATTTCAGGAGACTTCCTGATTTGCTTTGGGAAAACAAACAGGCAAACAAAAAAACCTAAAGACATGTATGGTTGTATGGTGTGACTGGTCCTTTAAAAAGTCATTCATCCATATAGCATTCATTGAATCATTCAGCCAGTCACTTGGTACTTGACATGGAAGTAGATGTAAATCGATATGTACTTAAGGCATGTGAATTGGAAGGGTGCACGTTAGACTTACCAAACTTTTGATGGAGGATTTTCTTTCAGGGTGTGAAGACAGGCACCAGTAGGCAAGATATAAATTAAAAAGTCATCTCCATGACTAGTACATTGTTGTGGTTTTTTTTCCTGAATGGAACTTTTTTAATTGGTTTATTTTGCTGTGAAATTATAACTACTTTAGCATAAATGCTGTTCTTTCCTCTCATCCTCATTCCTAGTGCAGTGAGTGAAGTTGCTTCTCCTGTTTGCATTTCTTGAGTGACTCACATGGGAGGAGGGCCAGAGCCCAGGACCTCATATGACACGTGCACCACTGTGACAAGAGGAAAAGGGAAAGAAAGCAACTTAGTGACTTTGGAATGTGTTTCTCTTTTTATAAAAATATTTTGTTTTTCCAGGTAAACCCTTCGCCAATGATCAAAAAATGGTTGTGAATTTTTACTAAGTCAATCTAGATACTTTTTCTGGATTATTCCCCCCACCTCATAACCTGTGATTCCAACATAGACTCCAACAAAACTGTCTCTTCTGGGATAATTATCTTTTATGCAGAACTGAAGAGGACAGATGGTAGAACTGACTGGTTTCCCACTCCAGCGATAGACTTGCTATCTTATCTTGGGCCGACATAGTGGGCAGCCTCCAGGGCGGCAGGATACAGGGTACAGGTTTGTAGTGTCCCCAGTTACATCCTTGACCAAATGCACTTGATTTATTTCACCATTAAAATTTTAAAAGTCTGTTTATTTTACAGGACTGATATAAACACTGCCTGGTACAAGATGAGGGCCTGGATCTCCAGTCCTCCATCATGTAAACAGCAGAGTCTGTTAAACTGAGATTTCTGCTAGGAATAATAGGGTCCATTTAAAATTACAGCTCCAGGTCCAATTTAAAGGGGCCAGAGATATTACTCAGCTGAGATCATTCGAGAGAGCTAATTTTTCAAGTTGAAAATCCTCCCTCCCTCCTTTCAGAAAGTCTTGACAACAGCAATTTAACTTCTTATAAAGCTATGTGGATTAATATTACATTTACCAATCAAAACACCTTAGAGAAAAAAAAAATTCTCTTTACTTAATAATATTCTAACTGAAAATGAGATAAATGAGTAACTGTATTTTCAGGGGAAATACTGGGGTTGGTTCTCTTTCCCATATATTTGTGGATCTGCCAGAAGGAATGGTTTCCTTCTTCAACTGCTCCATTATCACCATTTCTCAAGAATGGATCCAGTTGTACTGGACAGAATACGGCAGCTGTTCTAATGAATAACCCTAGGTTCTTAGAATTTGGCACAGTACAGATGTATTTTTCATATACACATATGCAAGGTGCCTCTCCCTCATTGGGAGACTTTCCTGTGCACAGTAGACATAGGTGCTTCTGTTCCTCCTAGGACGTATCTGCCATTTTATATCCTCCATCTCAAGTGAGGTGGGCAGATAAAAGAGACTACTGTAGGCAAAGTGGGATGCTTCATAGATTGGTCTGAAAATGGCTCAGCCACCTATTCCAAATGTGTGCAATTCCGGGAATTTTTCTTCTGCTTCCCTGGGAGAGAAGTGCCACCCAAGCTTTTGAATATGCCGTGATTATCCATCCTTCCTTTGAATGCATATTTTAAATGTCCCCACCAGTCATACAGTAGACACCAGAGACACAAGGACAAAATACCTTCCAAATTCTTGGTTCAGTGGGGAGGTTGACTTTCAAACAACTAGGGGCTAGCATAGGATGGAGGCGCTAGTGGACTACATCATACCGTGGAGGCAGACTTAACTCCTTGACCATGTGGACATTTGGCTGACGGTGTGCACATTTCCTCTCATTACTGTACCATAAGATCCTTGAGTATACAGATAGTGCTTTATTCATCTTATGTATACTCCCTACTGTGTAACATCTAGTGGTGCCTGTAAACATTCGTCACTTTGGTGAATGAGTTTCTGATAAGAAGAGTATGAACACAGACTCTCAATTCAAGAAGAATAAGAATTAGTCTTCACCACCTTTTAATAGTTCAATTTTGGTTACATGACAATGGAATCTTTTTAAAAATTCTTTTATTTCTGCTCCAAAATTTCTATGACGGTTCATCCTATAATGTTGAAATAGACTGTCTTCAAATAATTCACAATATTTAAACTTAAATTACAGTTTCCTGACTGTGTAACAAGTATTGATTTCATTAAAGCAACATGCTGGATCATTTATCTGAGCTAACATGGATCAGATTAAGTTTCAAGGCAATTATGTTATATTCCTTGGCTAGTATAGCAATTATTAGCTTAGGAATTGTTTAAAGGAAGTCAGTTTTAAAAATCTGCTACCTATTATTACATTTACTATATAATTTATTTATAAATGTGAGATGTCTGATAAAAAGTTAAAATTGCATGGGCCCACCCTTCCTTCTTTTTATTATTGAACATATTCAGTAGAAGGAAAAAAAAAATCTCAGTTTCTAAACCATTGAGCCAGATGCCATTCTTGTGTTTAGTTCAGAATCGGCAATCTGTTGTTTGCTAAATGAGTCTTATTCTAACACCAATACCAGAAGGAAACGAGTTTCTACCATTTATCATTAAGTTTCAAAGTGGCTATTCAACTTCTGTTGGAAATCTCGGGGCAAAAAAGTTTAGGAATGCGGTATCATATATCACTCACTCATAAGAAATGACTCCTTGTTTGCCAGCCTACGAAAGAAATTTGGAACCATTTAAGTCAGCAAAAGACTGGGGCATGTGTGTATTTTTGCAGATGGATGGAAAAAGAACATAAACCAAGGACAATGGGGTCTTTGCCCAGAGACCTCCCTTTATGCTGAGCATGGACTGAAAACACCTTTTCTTATAGAGATCCCTGAAACTTTGTCTGTTTAGTCTGTGCCATCATAATAAATGGCTTCACAGGATCTGGGGATCTGCTTCGGATGTGTGGTCCTCCGCTTGGTTCTGCAAGTTCTTCGGCCCAGGTTTTCTTTCCTCCTCCACTATTTCTGATGTGTTAGGCAGCAAGCAGAGACCGGTGCCTACCTTCTGTACATCAGTATGTACCAGTCAGAGCCCTTGCGGGCTTACAATTCAATATCCTGAACTGTATTTTCTTTTATTTAGAAGTTTTAAGTATGAGCATGTATGAATCTTATTATACTAATTAAATTCTGGGCCATAGTTAGATACTAACTTGCACTATGCTTCTTATTGGATCCACACAATGACCAACTGACAGGAAGCATTAAGGTATTATGTGTTGGAGGTAGTGTAGTCACATTTTAAATGGTATATGTAGGGAGGTTTTAGAAGAGATGATTAATCTGATAAGTTTCCGGAAGCACCTGTAGCTCCTGCAGGCTGCCCAGGAGCCAGTGGCCTCAGTGAAGGTGGTTAGAGATCCGTTACAGTCCTCAGTGGTGCATGATCTGCTATGGGTGCTTTATTGGAATCCAGGATTTTGCATGCTGACTGTTCATTTACTGATTAAGCAAAGCGTGTTGCCTCTTTTTCACTGGCAGGAGGTCTTTTTCCACCTGCAAGTTCTGTGCTATCTGTTCCCAGACAGGTTAAAAATATGCCTTACACCTAAGGCAATAAACCCATAAAGCATTTGAACTCATAAAAAAAAAAAGCCAATTAGGCTCACAATATAAATCAGTTTTAAAATGGTTTAGATAAATGCATGTGTGACAGATCTATTGCAGATCTGTCAGACATATTGAAGTTTGTGTAGGGGAAAGGAAGCTAGGGTGCACTCACAGTATTTAAGGCTCCTTGACAAGGAAATGACTGTCCTCAGCCACTACAGGGACATACTCAGTGGGCCCTAGGGACTCCCACAAACGTATCAGCAGCTTCTACATTCAGTCCAGTTAAGGAAGAAATCAGACATACTTTCCTCCAGTGCCTTTGATTAAAGTCTGATGATGTTTTCTGAAAAGGAACATTAAAAATCAGCATCTCTAGAGACAGACATGTTGTAATTATTATTATAAATACTTAGCATTTTTATTATCATCATTAATTACATTTTTCCTTTAAGGGCTTATCATAATCTCTAAGCCTGCTATTTGTTCATTTATCTCCTAATTATCCATGAGTAAGCAGTTTGTTCTGCATTCTTAGAAATTGATTGTTCCATGTTTGGTTCATTTTTTTTTTTGCTATTATTATACCACGAGGGAGATTGAAAACAATATGTTTTTCCTCGTTTCCTTCTGTTTCTTCTCATTTTCTTAACTCTCCTGGAATTCCCTTGCCCCACCCCCTCCCACTTCCAGCCACCCCCTGCTCACTGCGGTTATTTTCAGGAACTTGATGGTGTTTTTTGCTGTTGTTATTTTTACAAAACCCAGCGTGTCATTCCAGGAAAAGAATATTCTCTGAGTAAATACATGGGCACATTTTTACATAAAACCCTCATTTTATCATGGAAGCTATTCCAGTTTTGTTTGACTTGAGCTGTGTAGACTGGCTGTCTTTATAAAAGCAAAACTGGCCAATTGCTTCTATTCTGTTGTGTAGTTGATTTCTACTTTTCTAGCCCTATCCACTCAATGATGAAGCTAAAGGTGAAAGGAAAGGATCAAAATGGAGACGTACTTTCACTTGAAATGAATGCAGATGCTTACGGGGTTCAACCCTTTTTATTGTCTGAGGTTTGAGTAGCTCTGTTAGCATGTGCTTATCACTCAGGAATAACTGACCTGGGACCAGGTTCATTGTCTCGCTAAGGCCCTCTGTCCTTGGGTTCTCACTTTCCAGGGAAGCCAGACTGTTTCTTGGATGCAGCACCGTTCATTTTGGTGAATGCCCATGTTCTTCTCAATGTTTTGTTTTTCTCATTCTAAGCGTTGGTCATAGGAAGAGGCCTCAAGTATACTGAGAACCATTTTTGATTCTGTGAGACTCTGAAGACGGAACTGCCCAAGGTTGATCTGTGATGCTTTAATGGGGGCTATCCTGGATGGCAATGGTTTTATTTATAAGACTCTACCTAAGGGAATGTGGTAGGGTTTATTGACTTTGAAATTCACATAGCAGACCTGGAGCGATAGCCTAGGGATTAAACTCTTTCCTTGCATGCGCCAGGATCTCATATGGGCACTGGTTTGTGTCTTGGCTCCCCCTCTTCCATTCCAGCTCGCTGCTTGTTGACTGGAAAAGCAGTCAAGGACCGCCCCAAAGCCTTGGGATCCTGCAGCCATGTGGGAGACCCAAAAGAAGCTCCTGGCTCCTGGCTTCAGATGGGTTCGACTCTGGCCATTGTGACTGTGGGGAATGAACCAGCGGACAGATTTGTTTTCTCTGTCTCTTCTTCTCTCTGTAAATATGACTTTTCCAATGAAAACTAGTAAATCTTTAGAAGAAGAAATTCATGTAAAATTTGTTTTTCAATGTGTAATTGCCCTTCCCAAAATAATAAGCACTTATTCTTGTTCATTTTGAAGCTATACTTACTTACCATTGGGTAATAAAGTAGAACTCAGATGAAGGTACACAAACTCTGAAGGAAAAGTAATTCCAACATTATTGATTAGTAAATGCTCCTTATCACACAGCTCTAGTTTCCCACTGTTTAGAGACTTCTCCTTTTAAGGCTCTACATCGGCATGGGATTGATTTGCCTGAAGAAATGGCAGCACAAAGTGATATGTTTCACTTACAATGGAAGTATTAGGTGCTAATACATCATCTTTGCCTTAGTTTCTTTAAAAGAATATTGATTTTATTTTTATTTGAAAGGCAGAGTGACACAGAGAGGAGAGACAAAGAAATTTTCCAACCACTGGCTCACTGCCCAAATGGCTGCCCAAATGGCTGCAATGTCCAAAGCTGAGCCTTTCCGAAGCCATAATCTAGGAACTTGTTCTGGTTTTCCCACATGGGTTCCGGACCTTAATAATCTGAGCCATCATCCTCTATATCTCCAGACCATTAGCAGGGAGTTCAGTTGGAAGTGAAGCATCCAGGACATGAACTGGCACACATAGGGGATGCCAATGCTGTAGGCAGAGGCTTAGCCCACTAAGCCATGACACCAGCCCCATCTACCTTCTTCTTGAGAAGGCAACAGTGAACTACATGGTCAGTTTGGAATCTCTATCATCACACATACATGAGTTAACTCCATGGGCAAACTCATCTGCTCACCTGCATGGAACAAGTAACATGAGAGCCAAATACAGTTTTGTGGCTTCAAGCCGCTGTGATTTGAGTTGATTTGTTATCACAGCATAACCTGCCCCATACTGGCTGTGTGTGTGTGTGTGTGTGTGTGTGTGTGTGTGTGTGTGTGTGAACACATGTGTGTTCTCTTTTGAAGAAGCCTATGCGTCACATATGACTTTGGGAAGAATTAGCCACCCCCAGCTCCTTAACAAAAGTGTCGATAGCAGAAGCTGCGCACTGGGACAAAGATGCCATTGCTCTATCTACACTTAACATCCTCTGCAGAGAAGATTCTGGAGGCTTACCAAAGGGGCAGGACTTCCTCTTCTAGCCAAACTAGTAACAGTGACATCCAGGAAGATTGCTAAAGTTATTCACTTTGGACTCTCTGCTTTTGCCTCCAGTGAGAGACTGAAGTCTGACCAGGCACAATTCATTTGTTCTCTCTTTCTCTCTCTCTCCTCATTGCATTTCATACGACACACATTCTTAAAAAGCTGAATTTATCTTGTAATTCTTTGTACAAGTACACACATCTGTCTCCACTTTCAGACAGGTCTTTTTCAAAGGCTGGGATCACTTCCTATTATGAATTTCATTTTCACATCTAACACAAAGCTTAGCTGAATTTCACCATAGTTAAAATTCTATTTTGTGTGTCTAAGTACGTACATGGCTGTATATTATATGTTTATGTGTATAGAGACAAGACACGCGGAATAAACAGATGAGTTTTTCTGTAAAGACACTGGAATTTGGGCAACCTAGGGTGAAATTTCATCTCAAGCTTCTGTTTGTTGGCTGTGGTTTCACTTGGTTAACTAAGCAGGTTCTATGGAAACATCCCAACTACTGTTACTGACTCTATCCCGCACAGGCGCTTACGATTTCTAAGCAAATCATCCAAACTAGCATACTTACTCCTCCTGTAGTAGCTCAGGCTGACATGTGCGGACTCAAGAAGTGAGAGAAATTACGCAGAGACAATTAGAAAAATATCCTGGTGTTCCAGAAGGAACTGCAGGACTCACACTGAGGAGGAAACCCAGTAGCCTCTCATTCAGGACATTAGTTATGTGGCTATAATGAATGGGGGAGAGGAAATTCAGGGGACCCGCCATCATTACAGGGGTGTCTGGGCAGGGGACGTTTTTTCCCCACCTGTCGAGCCTCCTGGTCTGATCCTATTGAAGAAGGGGAGATAAATGGCTCTCCTTTGAAGGTGCATTAACCTTAGGTTCACTTAATGAATTACCTCTCCCAGCACGCTAACAGATACCCTGGGGCCCAAGATGAAAAATGGCCTCTCCTCTCACAGAGACGCTCCAATATGCACTGCTTCCCTCTTGCTCTCACGTGTGTTGGCTTTCGTTCTTCATCCCCTCGTTATGTATACTGAAAATATAATATCTGCTCGGTTTAAAAATAAAACTGGAAAAATCGATTCCCCGACAAGGACCAGTATTTGTTTCTTATTTTAAATAGATTCTTAACTTTAATTTTTGCCTGATTTTCTGCTTCTGCCATGCTGCATGGCAAGCTACTTCCTCTTCCAAGGTCTAGGCAATATCTTAAGGAGAGAAAGCGCAGTTAAAACGGAAGGCAATGCACAAAGGTGAGATTTGCAGTTAAATGGCCCAGTGCTCCATGGTCACCCCATAGTCCCAGAAATCTACAGGCTATTTAACTGGATGTTTTTTTCCCCTTTATTCTTTGTAGAATTTTCTCTCTAACAACGTTTGTAGCAGACATTCATTTAAATATTCATAAGTCATAATCCATCTTTGGTTTTCTCTGAAAGCAGAACCGGAGATGAAGAATTTTGGTATGGTGAAGCTAACACAGCAGCACACAACTGCCATTGAAAATAGTTTGTTAGGCACAGTTCCAAGTGAAGTTGGTTATGGGAGAGAGAAATGGGGAGACCAAGACAGAAGGAAAAGAAAGCCATTGACCTCTGGTGTCCACTCCAACCGGAGCCTCTAAGCAACTGTGCAGAAGGAACCTCAGGATTGTCCTGGACTCCAAGGGTGGTGTCGCCTCGAGAGACATTCCTGATTTTGCACTTTCTGGAGTGATCTTGCATACATAGGCAGTGGCCACGGTTTTGAGAAAGCCCTAACGCAGAGCAGCTGGTGGGTGTTGGAGGTGGAACGCCACTGGAGCATGCAAACCTGTATACCTGAGCTCTAATCGGAATCAAAAGGGACGCCAAAAGGGATCCAGTGTCACACGCCACACCATGACACTCCCATACTCAACTGATGAGCATGAAATAAGCCTACTGTTTACACATGGTCCATAACATGCTCAACGTATGGAGGAGGAGAGAAGCCACCTTATGTGGACAAATACATCCCAGGCTGGCAAGGGAAATGGCCATTCCAACTGAAAAACATCCTCTCCCAAACAGAATTCATTTTTGTCGGTTATAGACACAGACAGACAAGGAGCATCGATAGAATAAATTCTGCTCTTGCTGTTCTGAGTGTCACCTAAGGAAAGTGAAGCCCTGGCCCACGGGCAGCTGAGGAAGACGGGGTCTCTACACCATGGAGACGGCCCTCTCCCCTCTCCTGCTTTCTCTTGTTTTCCTGTTCCTTCCCTCTTTCCTTAAGCTTCCACTCCTAATTCCAGCTCTCTCTCTTTGCCTCTTCTTTTATCTCCCTAACACTCATGATTTAATCCGGAGCCTCTTCAGAATTCACCTCCCAGCACAGCTAGAGAGCTGCAACATCAGGACAGCAGCTCAAGGCTGGTGTTTTGGCAAGGTGGATCAAGCTGCCTCTTGCAATGCTGGCATTCCCCCTGGGTGCTGGATTGAGTCCCATCTAGCTCTCTCCGGGTGGCCTTAGGAAAGTAGCAGAAGATGATCCAAGTGGTCGGTTGGGCCCCTGCCACCCACATGGCCAACATGGATGAAGCTCCTGGATCCAGGCATTAGCCAGGCTTGGCTAGGCTATGGCAGATATCTGAGGAGTGACCCAGCATATTTAAGATTCTCTCAGTAACTGATTTTCGAACAAATAAGTAACAACAACAACAAAAAAAGACAGCATCTCTTTGGTGAATTACATTTCAACTCACCATTTGTTTGTAATTTTTTTTTTCAGGAATAAAGCCCAAGAGTATATCAAATCTTTCAAATTAAATTCTTTCTTCCATTCTAGTTGGCTTTATATTGAAATTGCAGCATAAGAATGGGGCAGGTCTTCAGAAGATGGATGGGTTGGAATAGATGAGCAGAGGGTACGGTTCACAGGCTACTCTCAGCACCATTGCCACCAGCTGGCATGTCTACACACCAAGTTTCAGCCTGAGACACCTCCAACCCCAGGCAACCTGTTCATCACAGGGATCCCATTATCACTGAACCGTAAACTGCATGATCAGGGCCATACATCCTGGGTTCTGCTGTCCGTTTCTCAGTCCATACATCCAGACACTGACACTCAATTATGTTGTCTCACAGTAGATCAAGTTTTACAACGGCAACAAAAGATTAAAACCGTTTTCTATTGGGGACATTTAGAGGATAAGTAGCACTGGGTTTCTTTGAGGGATCTGGAGTCAGCTGTGTGGCCATCTGGGAGAAAACCATTCAAGTGCTATTAATATTTAAAAACCTTTCGGATTTTTATAGTTTGCAACATTTCTAACAAACTGGTCTCCAAATCCACAGTGAATTTTTTGGTGTCGAAATATGCTGCTTCGCTATTTCTGAGTCTGTAAGAACAGGGGCAGAGCTGTCATCCTTGTGCTGTCTTAGTATCCTGGTTGAAAGCCAGGAGGACTGAAGGCACAGATTGGAGCGTTAGCAAGAAAGCCCCTGGATGCTAATGGAGCATGGATCTGCCTGTTGGACCACATACCTCACATCTTCTCTCACTTCTCTTCCCCCTCCTTCTGCCTCTGCACTTCTCTCGTTCTTGTCATCTTACAACCCAAAACATGCATTTAGAGATTTATTTTAGGGAAAGTCCTTTCAAAGCCACTTGGCTGATGGAGTCCCATTGCTTCTACAACAACAGTTCTTCCTTCTTGTTAAAATATATTTCAAAGAAAAAAATGATAGGTGATATACAATGATTAGAAATGTTATATGAGGGGCCAGCATGGAGGCTCAACAGGCTGATCCTCCACCCGCAGCACCGGCATCCCATATGAGCACAGGTTCTAGTCCCAGGTGTTTCACTTCTGATCCATCTCCTTGCTTATGGACTGCAATTTTAAAAGTTGACTTATTTCTAAGTTTTTAATTTTTCTTTTTAAAGCCCATCGACTGAGACAATCAACTACTGGTTTACTCCCAGCCTAGGCTGGACCAGTGCTAAAATGTGAGTCGGGAATAAAAGCTGACTGTTCAGTCTCCCGTATGGGTCCCAGGAACCCAGTTAGTGGAGTCGTGACGTCACCGAGGTGGGTGTGCATTGGCAGGAAGCTAGGGGTGCGAGCTGGAGCTGGTAATCCAGTGCAGGTACCCGGAGGTGGCTTCCAGGCACTTGTGGCTCTTCTGGATTGTCACATCCTAAACCTTGCAAGCTGTGCAGCTCCAAGTGAGCCTGTTTGTTAGAAGGCACTAATAATAGACTCACTATCCGGAGATAATTGCCACTCACATACGACGTTTGACATTCTTCCACCTTTTTTGTCTGTTTTATTTATGTTTGTATAACGGAAATCATTGTGTATACAATTATATCTTCATGTTTTCAACAAAATACTACACCATCAACATTCATCTGGGCCATTATATTTTCTTACAGGAACTATTTAATAATAGTTTGGGTGAATGGTATGGGTCTTTTTTGAACTATTTTCATTTGGAAAATTTCTTTTTTTTTTTTTAAGTTTATTGTGTAGATGCCTGTGAAATCAATTTTTGTGAATGTGACTACTGGTATTTAAAAAAAGAGACATCCCTCCCCGCCTGGCTGAGGGCCTCCCCTGTGACCCACCACATGTGCACACGGGACTGTTTGATGACGAGGTGACAGTGGCTTAGCTGAGCATCTTAAAAACGCAACTCATTTTAAAACCATTTTGAAAAAAAAAAACAATTTGAAATAGAAGGTTTATTTAAATAATATAGTAATACGATAGAATATATTTTAGCAAAGAAAAAATGAATAAATAAAAATGGAAAAATAAAGCATGCTAATTTGTTTCCCAGACTTTTTCTTTCTTCTTTCTTCCTTTATTCTTTTTTTTGTTTGTTTGTTTGTTTGTTTTGGTATGCTGTCCATGTCCTTTTAAACAGTAAATTCTAGACAAGTGTGGTTTAACCTGTGCAATACACATGCATCCATGTAGAACTCCAAATGCTCTATTGAACCTCCTGTTTGGATTCAGCTTTCTCATTTATAAAATGAGAATATTAGTAAAAACTTGGTGTGAGGGTTAGATCAGACAAGGTAGTCATATGTCCAGATTTCTCTTATGTGGCAACCATTCATTATGTGACTTTATTACGATTGATGCATTTTTAAAAATTCTTTTATTGGAAAATCAGATATACAGAGAGCAGGAGAGTCAGAGAGGAAGATCTTCCGTCCCATGATTCACTCCCCAAGTGGAGCTGCGCCAATTGGAAACGAGGAGCAAGAAGTCTCTTGGGTCTCCCATGTGGTACCTGGTCCCCAAGGCTTTGGGCTGTCCTGCACTGCTTTGCCAAGCCACAAACTTGGAGCTGGATGGGAAGCATGGCCGCTGTGACATGAACCGGCACCCATATGGGATCCTGGTGCGAGCAAGTCGAGGACTTTAGCTGCTAGGCTATGGCACCAGGCCCTCGGTTGATGGTTGATACTTCTATTGAAATTAATGTTTTCTCAAGTATCGATTACCAAAATAAGAACTTTCTGTTGATTCGCTTGAACTATTTCTAGATTAAACAGATTAACATTCTCATAGAAGTTTTTCTCATAGAAGTTCTTCCCAAGTTTCTGATTGTTATTTCAATGTGTGTTAATTTATTTTAATTATGAACCTTTGTTTTGTCAAAATGAAGTCTAAAACAGTTGTTATGGCATTATCAGAAAAGGAAGTAGCTGGAACTCCTTGAACATCCTGGAAGGGCTTTCTCATCGCCTTAATAAGCATCAAGGGACCGAAATGCGAAGGCACACAGTACCTGCTTTTCAACAGAGAAGCACACTGTCCCAAGTCACAAAAGACAGTTCCGGAAATAAAATCTCTAATGATCGCAGGTCACGTTGTGAGTCTTCTCAAATCAGAGAACTACACTTTTTTTTTTTTTCAATAAATAGCTGTTGAGGGACGAAAAGGTAGAGGAAGATTATTTTCTTATCCGAAACCTTTCTGCAAATTTGTCTTCATGTTCAGTGTGGCCCTCACAGTTTTCTGGGTTTTTTGTTGTTGTTGTTTTTTAAGCAAAGATGTTATTTCAGTAGCCTGCTCCATCATAAGTCTACTGGATTTGAAAGAAAACTAGAATAACACGAGCTTTGCTTTCACCTGGCCTTCATTACTTTGCTAGTCTGGAATTCAAGAATGACTGATTGAAATCCTGAAATTTTACAAACTGTTCTGATGACTGTATGTGCAATAAGCTAGTTTGAGTCCAGTTACCCTACCGACTTCCACCTGGTTCTATTTGCAATACCTGATCACTTCTCCCAGTTTACGCATTGTTTTAGTGGCTAAAAATGAGAAAAGGTCAAAATGTTATTAATAACTGACTATAGCATTGGGTGAAACTTTTAAATGACTCTCGTTCATCAGTGCAGTTTTAACACATTTACATTTTTGAATAGCTGAGCAAACTGTACCATTCTCCGAAAAGGAGCCTTAAGGTGGGTACGGTTTGCTTTGTTACGTGGCCATAAGGCCTAGAGAGCGTCTGAAACATGATGCTAAGTGAAGTCGTATTAACGAAATAAGGGCATCAATAGGAACACAGGCGTATGCTACTTGTTACTATTCATTACAGATTATTTCAACTCTGTATGTGAAAGAGTTGTGAAATAGCACAGTGAGCAATCAAAATTTGTAGTTCTAAGACTTCCATTTGTGCAATTTCATTGTAAGCAACCCAGCTGGTATTTGTTGAAGCTACAAGCATGCGCCGAGAAAAACAGCAACAAAACTTCTCAAACTGAAATGTTTCTTCACATACCCTGGAGACCTTATTCCAAGGCAGAAGCCAGTGTCGTGGGTGTAGAGGTTCTGAGAATCTGCATTTCTCCCCGTGTCTTGGGTGATGCCCCCTTGGCTAGAGCACCAAGCACTCTCTGAGAGACCAGGGTGTAGGAACAGGAGAGGAGCTGGGGTTGAAGTAAGTGGTCTCTGCACTGCTCATTAAACAGTGTCCTGGCCTTGATCCCTGAGGCCCTGATTTGCAGGTTCAGGTGGGTTCCCAGGATCTGTATGCCTTACGAGCTCCTCCATGTTGCTGATGGTCCTTACTGATGTGCACCCCATAATTGAAGAAGCACTAATGTGGAAGTACTCAGTCTCCCTGTTGTGTTTAAGGAAAAACAAAAGTTAATTATGGTGATTGAAACATGGCTTGGTGGAAAAATCTCTTAGACCGTCTCAAAGGGGATGGGGGTTTGCTGGCACAGGCTTGTATGAACGGCCATTTCTCTAGGACAAATAATGAATGCTGTCCCATACCCCACCAACCATATCATATCTGTAAAGTTTGGCACACGAATTTTAACTAGTTGGGTGAAGTCACTTTCAACTTTTGTAGGATTCTGAGCCAGAGTACAAATAGAAAACTTATGCCAAATTGGTAACCACTTAAAAGTTATACCCAAGGTAATAATGACCTGAATTGCTTATTATCCCAATATGTCCCTTAGCCATCCTATGAAACTATCTCAAGATTACTAATCCATGAATATCTTTCAAAATCATAATTCGGTACATGAAGGATTAAGACAAAGGACACTTATTCTCCCTAGCAAACAGCATTTTATTATTTTAATGGTCTATTCTATTGATACGGTTTTAGGTGAAAGACTTGACAAAGTAATTCATTTTTTCCCCATACCTTGCTACTTCTTTTGCTAAGTCTCCCTTCTGAAAGTGTCCATCTGCTGTGTCAGCAGTCATACAGTCCTCAACCCTTCAGACACGCATCTGCAGTCTTCTTTTGAGGCATACAATAAGAATATGGAGATATATAAAAGTGTTAACAACGGTATCAGATATTAGGATTTTACATTGAACCCTACGTCGAGTAACAGCTGGACCCCAAGTGACAAAAGTAAACTGTCTTTGCTAGTTTTCATGTGAGAACTTTAAAGTTCGGGACTCAGGGAAGGGTTCCCCATGAGCTGGGTATGGAAAAGTACTGTGAGCTTAGATCTCATCTGAGTTACTACCGCCTGATCATTCAAGGTGCTTGATACTGGAGACATGTGGACAGTTCACTCTTCTCTATGTTCGAAAACATTTCCTTATACCAAATAGGTTATTCTGAGGGCCTACCATCTTAGCTGTGTGGAGAAAATCTTGTGACAATTCTTTGAAAGCAGCCTGATGTTTCTATAAAGAATGCTTCCGCATCCCTTGAACAGCAACTTTCCCCATATCATAGTCTCCCTTGCATGAAGATCCAAACACAGTCTTCGCTCAGCAACCAATCTAGTATTCACTTGTGACATCTGACGTGGCTCAAGGTCTCTGGGCATCAGCATTGCCTTTCTTTCACTACTTGGCTTGAATTCCACTTCCATCCTGTGCGGATCACCAGGTCCTCTTGAGCTATTCCTCTGTGGAAGGAGCACCTACGTTGACCCCATAGCTTGGACATTGCGAACACTATAATTTCAAAAATAGAGCTGCATGGTGGCTAGTAGTGCAAGCATGAGATGCCAGTCTCAAGATGGCACAGAACTGTGGGAGCTGGGCTCATGAGGATTGGGACTGTACCACGCTGGCTCCTTCTCTGTCATATCAGAGCTGTGCACATTCTGGGTAACCCTCCAAACTGGTCAGCGTCTCTGAGGGTCATGTGATTCTTCTTTGCAGTGATCCATAGCAGCAATATATTTTAAAATGAAATCTGGGGCCCGGCGTGGTGGCGCAAGTGGTTAAGGTCCTCGCCTTGCACGCCCGGGATCCCATATGGGCGTCGGTTCTAGTCCCGGCAGCCCCGCTTCCCTTCCAGCTCCCTGCCTGTGGCCAGGGAAAGCAGTCGAGGACGGCCCAAAGCTTTGGGACCCTGCACCCGTGTGGGAGACCTGGAAGAGGCTCCTGGCTTCGGATCGGCATAGCACTGGCCATTGCGCTCACTTGGGGAGTGAATCATCGGACGGAAGACCTTCCTCTCTGTCTCACCTCTCTGTATATCCGCCTTTCCAATAAAAAATAATAAAAACTAAATCTTTAAAAAAAAATGAAATCTGAAATTATCGATTGATCCAGGAAGAAGCATACTGGTAAAACAAAATAAGGCATCAACAGCCAAATGACCTGTCTTGTGGAATGCTTACTACTCAAATGCGAAACGAAGCAATGTGGTAAAGCTTTGTGAATTGTAGAACTTTCTATTCTTTCGAAATTATTTTATTTTGATCACTTCGTGTCTCCAGATGGCTGCTAGCACTCCAGCCATTACTGATTTAGTGAATGCTATTGCAGACAGAGAAACAAAATGAGATCATTTTGGTTTTGTGAGATTCTACAGAACACTTGACCACATGACCGCATCTACTAGCAGAGGCTACTGGGATATTTAATGTTTTATCCCTGGTTGTAGCTAGCTTAATGAAATAACTAAATTTCTTGTTATTTAAAAGGTAGGAGAGAAAAGATATCAAAATGGAGTACTTCAGTCCTCACCACAAACTCTTTCTTTTTACTAGAGTAGCAACTAACTTCATTTTTCAAACTTCATAAACTTTTCAAATGTAATGCCACGTTTGACAGAATTCTATCCAGATATTTTTTGTATTCTAAGCACTGGAACTATGTATCTCAAATTAGCATAGTTTTCAAGCAGCAAAATAAATAAGATTTTTAAATGGGATGCACATAATGAGTCACAGAATTGTTCATGTTCAAGCTGAATTTGGGAATTTAATCAATGATTTATTTTCATAAATATTGATTTCCTTTCCTGGTTGTTTTATGAACTATGAGGGAAGGGCTGCTGTATTCAGTCTTTGTTTTGTTTTCATTTATTCACAGAGTGAAGCGGTGATTGTGGAAATTTCCTCACTATTTATATTTTAGGCTAACTTTTCAGACAATAAATTGGGTATCCGAAATGTAATTGAATTGATTGCATTGCAAAGTGGCATTTGACACTTTTCTACTTATAATCATGATACCTTTTACCCAATATCCAAAAGGCTTTTGAAAAAAATGCATTTCCATTAATTTATGTGTTAAATGCCAGAACTTATTGTTTATAACTGAGATGTACTAAATGAAGATAATTTAATCTTCTTGCCCAAAGTCAAGAGCATTAGAAGAAAATGAGCATTATGAATAAATATTAATAAAAACAAACCATTATTGCAGGATAGTTTTTCATTATTAGACTAGAAAAATGCCAGTTGAGTAAGCATAATCTACATTCACTGGACTTGTAGAATTCTATATTGAACTAAGAACCTCACCCCTTTGAAGCATCTATAACCTGTTTTACACATACATAATGATTCATAGGTATTGATTGATTCTGATATGGGATATGAGTAGAATAAATATGTTTGTGTGCATGTATGTGAACAGTATGAAATACTGTGTTTAGGGAAACAGGTTGTGTTTATCAATCAACCGTGAAGCCAATGGTCTACTTCCTGTTTCTGTCCCCAACTGTAGGTTTTATCATATTCATCATCATTTCATGGTAAGAGGAATTATTGACACATTTCGTTGTCCATGTTTCCCAACAGTTCCTGCCATGCAGCCATCACTTCTGTTTTTAACTTCTCAACTAGTTTTCACAATTTGTTGTCCTGTAAAGTAATAAATGACCCAAATTTTCTACACACTAATTAAAATTCCATTTCTCATGAATTCCTTAATCAAGTGCAAGTCATTATGTGCTTTGTTGATTCTTAAGTGCAGGGATAATTGCAATGGGCAGCATGAAAAGGCTTTGATTATTGCCTGTCGACTCTTGTGAATTCTAATAAGTCTAATTGCATAGCATCAATTCATCATCTCAGCATCACTTCTTTTTATTATTAGCTCTCTGAATTGTAATGTGCTCATAAAGAAGCGTTGTAGTATATCAGAGATGACATGGTACCTGGCCTATTGTAATTTTCAGCCCTTACCTTGTGCAACTCTTGAAATTAAAAGTTTATTACAGAGTGCCCTTTTTCTAAGACTAATTTTAAAATGCTCCTGTATGATGAAACGAATACTGTCCAATAATCTACATGTGCATTTGCCTTTGCAATAATTCCATTAAATGACTGCCAAGACCTTTTTTTGCTCAGAGTGTTCCTATAAATTCAGAACATAATGTGTTACTTAGAAAACATTTGTTAGACTTTGTTAATGAGAATTCCTGGAGGCCTTGCTCACAGTGACTCTATGCTGTTGAAAAGGCAAGGGAAAGGAAGAACATCAGCTGCATGATACGCACTCTTCCAGGCACCCCGATGATGTGACGAAAGGATCACTAGCATTTGACGTCCGAAACACCCCATACAACTAGCGTGCAAAAAAGAAGAACAGCTCTTCTGTTGAAAAGGAACTTAGATATTCCATCAATATCCAAATAAATTAATATTCCAGATGTAAGAGGTGGTGCTTATAATGATAGTTGAAAATCTGAGGACTTTCTAGGAAAGAATTATTTATTTACTTGAAAGAGTTATGGAGAGAGAGAGAGAGCTTCTACTCACTGGTTCACTTCCCAGGTGGCAGCAAGTGCCAGGGCTGTGACAGAGCGAAGCAGGAGCCAGGAGCTCTTCCAGGTCTCCCCTGTGGGTGGCAGGAGCCCAAGCACTTGGGCCACCATTTGCTGCTTTCCTCGGGCCATTGGTAGGGATCTGAGTGGAAAGTGGAATAGCCAGGTCATGGACCAGCACCCACATGGGACGTCAGCATTGAAGGTGGCTGACATTCCTATGTCACAACACCAGTCCTGGATCTGAAAAAGTATAGCCTGGAATTAAAGGAATCACTGGATTTCAATCATTTTTCAAATATTAATGTCAAGATTCTAATATATTAAGTTTATTTAATTTTTAAAGATTTATTTTATTTTATTGGAAAGTCAGATATACAGAGAGGAAGAGAAACAGAGAGCAAAATTTTCTGTCTGTTGATTCATTCCCCAAGCAGCCGAAACGGCCTGAGCTGTGCCAATCTGAAGCCAGGAACCAGGAGCCAGGAGTTTCTTCCAGGTCTCCCACGCGGATGCAGAAGCCCAAGGTTTTGGGCCATCTTCGACTGCTTTCCCAGGCCACAAGCAGGGAACTGGATGGGTCATATGGGATCTCAGTGCAAGGCAAGGACTTTAGCTGCTAGGCTATAGCGCTGGACCCAGATTCTTATACCTTAAGTTTAAATATGGTCATCACAAACAAAGCTCAAAATATCACCTAAGATTATCTCATGATATAAGAAAATGCTTTGAATAGCAACACACAACATTTGCATATTTTTGTGGAGTTTTCAGCACACAGTATGCCATGACCCAGACATGCAAATGCCAAAAGAAAAAGAAGCAGTGAAATTTGAAAAAAAAAAACAACAACTTTTCATTATATAGAGTGTGACTCCATATCAATCCAAAAATCAGAAGTAGTTGCGAATCTTTTTCCATCTGTCAAACAACTGGAAAGAAAATGTCTGTCATCTACTGCTGTGTAATAAATTATCCCCTTGCTTGGAGGCAATCAGCAACTATTTTATTAGGCATGCAGATGTGTGTGTGTGTGTGTGTGTGTGTGTGTGTGTGTGTGTAATGGAATTTCAAATGGCTTGTCTCTGCTGCACAACGTGAGGTCCGTATTGACGAAGTGCGGAGTTACTGGCTATGGAGGCTTTTTCTCCCACAGAGCTAGTGCCTGGGAAGGGATGCCTCGCTGGGTGAGCTCAGCTGGAATTGCTCAGCAGGATGCCAATCCCTGTGCTTCAGGCACCTCATGGTGTGGCACTACCTTCCAGAGGGCGCATCCCTGTAATAAATGTTGAAGGACATGGGGACTGGATTTTCACATCTTAGAACCTATTCTACGAATTCACACAGCATTGCTTCCACACATTTCCTTGGTTATAAAGAAGTCAATGCAGTCATCTGAGATTCTTGGAGACTGAATTCCTACTCCAGCTGTTGACAAACACGTGCCAAGAGCCCATTGCAGGGAGGCTAGGCGATGTCATTGTAGCCATCACAAGATGGCATAGTCCGACACAGGTGATACGTCAACTTCATGTGATGACTTGCTGGGTTATAAAGCATTTTGGAAGAAAATGGCCCCTCTCCTCTTCTCCACTGCCAGGAGCTATAACTTGTCTAAAACACCACTCCGAAGATTGCTATCATGACAGGATATCTTTGTGATATCCTCTCAGATCTGGGGTTCTTTTTGAAGAGCAGATAAACATGTTTTTATCATGTACTTTAGATTGACTTCCAATATCAAGAATAGTATAGGAACTACTTCTGCTGCGGTTTATCAGGCGAAACCTCTGCCTGCCGACCCATCACCTTGTAGGGGTCCCTGCTTATGGCCTGGAAAAGCAGCAGAGGGTGTCTCAAGTCCTTGGGTCCTTGTACCCATGTGGGAGACCCTGAAGAAACCCGTGGCTCCTGACTTCAGCTGCTCGGCTCCAGCTGTCGCGGCTATTCGAGTAATGAGTCAGCAGATGGAACATTTCTCTCTGATTGTCTCTCTTCTCTGTAACTTTACCTTTCAAATAGAAATAAATCTTTAAAAAAAAAAAGATCAAGAATACACAGCAAGTATTTAGCCTAGTATTTTAGATGCAAATTTTCCTCATCACAGTGCTTGGATTGGATGTTGGGCTCTAAGTTCTGACTCCAGTGTCCCACCCATGCAGATGCTGGGATGCTGTGTTGGTCAATGGGCTCCTGCAACATGTGTGGAAGATGTGGTTTGTGTTCCCAGCTTCTGTCTCTGGTCGTGACCCAGGCACAGTGCAGTCCTGGAGCTTTCAAAAATTGGGTAATGAATCAATGAATAGGAACCTGCTCTCTCTGTCTCTGTTTTTCCACATACCCCGCCCCTTTACACATATATATACATACATAAATTTGGTGTATATATATATATATATATATATATATATATATATATAATGAAAGAAAAACAGAAGGGAAAATATTGATCTTCAATTTGCTGTGTTGTGTGAACTTGGGAGCATAATCTATCCTTGAGTGAGAAACCGTTATTCATAAGCGCCCATTACTTATGCTGTGCTTTAAAAATCATGCATCGGAGGAGTGAAATACATGGAGATATTGCCTGCGATATTATAATTTTTCCTTTTAAACAGTTAATGTAAATGTACTTATGCACTTCAGTATGGATAGTTCCTGATGGAAAATGGCTGGACTTAACAGCTTTTCAAATTGATCATGGTGCTAAAAGCAATTTGCATTCACTAGACATACTTCAGTTCCAAATGTGGTTTGTCCTGGACATGTGGAAAACAATAGAATACCTACATGTCACGGCAGACAGAAGCAGCAAGTTGAGCTCCCTGTCGTACATCACAAGCTTGAGCACTCCTCTTACTGTGTTGCCTAATCTTGACCTTCTGTAGGTTAATAGGGCCCAATCACTTAGCTGGTTCCAAAGTGGAGAAAGTAGGTCTACCTGGTGTCCATATGGAGTGCAGTCACCATGGCATGTGGCTTAACTTGCTACACCAGCATGATAACGTTTCTTTAAAAAAAAACAGATTTATTTATTTTTATTGGAAACGCAAATATACAGAGGAGAAACAGAGAGGAAGGTCTTCCATCCGATGGTTCATTCCCAAGTGACTGCAGCGGCTAGAACTGAGCCAATCTAAAGGCAGGAGCAAGGAGCTCTTCCAGGTCTCCCATGTGGGTGCAGGGTCCCAAAGCTTTAGGCCGTTCTTGACTGCTTTCCCAGGCCTCAAGCAGGGAGCTGGATGGGAAGCAGGCGGCCGGGATTAGAAACAGCGACCATATTATGAGATCCCGGCGCATGCAAGGCGAGGACTTTAACTACTATACTATCGCACCGGGCCCTCATGTTAACATTTCTTAACATGGCAAAGGGGTGGCTTCTCCAGCCTGTGCATGCTTGAGTTGGACTCTATATGAATATGTACACGGGATACCTCTTGCACAAAAGGAATGAAAATGTTTATTTTGTTGCAAACAATTTTGAAACCCATGCATATAAGCGGTCTTCCAAAATGTCAAAGAAAATGCTTATTATGAAATAACCAAGCATGCATGGATTTTTTTTTTAATTGCACCAATGTAAGCACATCTTTCCATTTTACACAAACTTTGTGAAGCACATGCTTATCAGCACACATAAAACTTCCAAATTTTACATACTGATGAGGGAAAATAGACTTAGGGCCAAAACACACAGCATCAAAATCTTTCCACAAGGACGTGGGAAAGGATGGTAATTTTTGCACCTAACTGGCCTAATATTTTCTCATGCTCAGATGATTTGCCATGTAGTCTATTTGTGAAATAAAACATTGTGCTTCTTATGTCCAATCTTTGCAATTCTATTCCTAATGAATCACCCTGTGATCCGCTCTATAGCCACATCTATGAGCTGCGTGTCTTCTAACCATCTCTCTCACTTTTCTCCCGCTCCTTATTATGTATGACCAGCCTGGGCATTCTGAATGCTTGATCAGTGGGTAGTTTGGGCTAAACCAGCCAAGCAGGCCTTGTGAAAAACAGAAGTTACATCTGCTCTTCTGATTTGCAGGCAGGTCTGCATGTTCTGTGTTATATTCATTTGGCAAGGAGGGTAGTCACAAAGGTGTATTCCATAGGACGCTACTGGAGAAACTCAACCTAAGCCTTATTCAGTTGTATTTATAAACGTTTCCTGGACAGATTTGATGGGAGTGACAAATTCCCTCTTCCTGATCTTATGTTACATTGTTCGCTTTCATATTCTACATATTCTCTACGTAATCATTCCGATTTTAGTCTATATGCTGCCAAAGTGAGCACTGGACATAATTAATATGAATTACTTAACCATTTCATTATTCTAGCAATCATTTGTCAATACAAGTTAACTATTTTGTGCCTGAGTTTCCTAGCAAGTCCCAACACATTTTTTTAAAAATCTGTTTTCATTTGATGTTTTATTTTTAAGTGTACAATTATGTGATTTGGGTATATTTTGAGTTGCACAGTTACCACCACCACTGTTGAATCCCATATGAATGTCATTACCTTAGAAAATGTGAAAAAGAAAACAACTAGTAGTAGCTTCTCTCCGTCCCCTAGCCCCATTCTCAACAGTGATTAATCTACCTTCTGGCTCTATGGATTTATTTATTCTGGACTTGGTATACAAAAGGAGTTACATAACATATACAATTTTGTCTCTTATCTTCTTTAATCTAGCATCATGTTTAAGGTTCATTCATGATGAAGGATGTAAATACTTCACTGCTTGTTATGGTTGAATATTATTACATTGAAACTGGATAGTCTTTTGTTTAAATAACTATGAATTTAGTTTCATTAATGAGGTGATGAGCATCTGCTGGTTTCTTCCATTTGAAACCATTATAAATAATACAGCTGTCAATATTTACATCCTTGTCAATTCTCTTGCATATAATTCCAGCAGCAAAATAGGAGTCATATAGTAACAGTTTAGCGTAAGTTATAAACAATATAAAAAACATCTTGGGAAGAATGAGGCATGTTTTATCATAGAAGAAATCCAGGGTACATTATAATATGGAAAATCTTAGTTTTAAGATTTATGTATTTGAAAGGAACGGTTACATAGAGACACAGAGAGAGAGGAGGAGAGATCTTTGGTCCACTGGTTTAATCTCCAAACTGCTGCAATGATGAGAGATGCTCCAATCCTAAGCCAAGACCCAGGGGCTTTCTCCAGGTTTCCTGTGTGAGTGCAGGGACCCAAGTACTTGATGCATTTTCTGCCACTTTCTGTTCAAACCATCCAGTATCTGGATTGGAAGTGGGGGAGCCCGGAACCAAATCAGTGTCCATATGGAATGCTGGTCCAGCAGGTAGAGGCTTAACCTGTTTTGCCACAGTGCCAAGTCCTAGAAAAAGGGTTTTTTTTTTTTTTTCATTCCTCTCTAATCTCTACAATTCCTGTATTGTTTTTCTTGCCACTAACAGAAATGTGTACCATGAATCTGTCTGATGTAGGTCACAGTCTAGGGTGAAATATGACCTCATTCTTCTTTGGCCATGTCAAGGATGGTGATGATTTAAATGATTTAGAGGAAGGAAACAATATGTTTCTAGAAGTGAAAGACTTTGGCATTTCACCATCGTCTCAGAACCTATGAGCTGAGAACTAAGTGGGCACTCCAATACTGTTCTGTAGATTTCTAATCCATGACTTGAATTTTAGGCCAATAAAATGTTTGTACAGAAGGGCCTAATTTGTGTTCATGAAATTCTATAAACTGATTGCACTGGTGTTTTCTTTATGAATGCATTTCCTCCATTAAAATTATTAAAAGTTTGAAAATACAAAAAATTCTTTCATCTTATGGAAACCTTCATTTTATTCTATCAAACTCTGCCAAGCATATTAACATAATTAATTTCATTGTTATTCAGAGTCTTTACTGTATAACAATTTTAAACATACACTTGTGATTCATTTGTTACAGAGAACTATGGCTATCCTAACTGTTGGTTCATCAGAACAAACTAAACTGCTAAAATTCTATTAGTTTGTATTATTGGTATTATCTATTATGCATTCAAAATGCTGCACAGCAAGGATGCTTTGGCAAATAGCACAACTGTTTGATTTATTTCTGCTTTAAAATATTTCCAGAGAGTTAAGTTTATAACAAGGCACATAAATCTAAAATTTAGGATAAACATAAATACTCCTTCTAGTTGAAGCATTTGGTAGGATTTTTAGTCAATAACAGTTATCTGAAGCAATTCTTTAAAATTGAACTATACTCTTTTGTTAAGTGCTCAAATTTATGTTTATATATATAAAAGGTGAGTTCAAAATAAGGATGGTTTGGAACAATGTTGTCATCAGTTCTAAAAAAAAAGTTTGGTGAATCAGTTAGTACCTTGTGGTTGGGTCTGTTCTAGAACATGAAAATATGGACTATGTTCTTTTTTTCTTCTCTTTCCCCCATGCCTATATTGTATATATAGTTTCAGTTTTGCAACATATGGGTTTTTATTATTTTGGAAAAATATACTCCTACATTTTCACAATAAAAAAACAGTGAGGATCATATCCATTTCTATAATTTAGTTCTTAGCAACACTAGAGGTATATTCCTTGTTAAAATATCTACCTGCATAATTTGGTGAGTAATTTACATTATGATTTTTTGTCCTGTTTGCAAAACCTTGCCATGGAACTGATTAATTGCATTACAATAAAAATTTGATGAAAATGCATAAAATATGTACAGGGCTGCATATCAAAGTATCAGAAAAAAGTCTGAGTTTTTATATTAGGTGAATCAAAATGTATTAAGACTATTGGTTGATAAGTATTATCCTCAGCAACAAAGAGATTAATGTCCAAGGAAAATGCATGGAAGAGGAAAGGATGATATAATGAATCATCTATAAGAATGGACAAGTTAGGAAATGAGCGGGAAAGAACAACCAGAAAATAAAAATTCTCAGAAATCAAAGCAAGAGCAATAATTTCAAATGAAAGAATACATTTTGGAAAACTAATAGCTGAAAACTTATTTGGAAGAATAAATGACACATTTTGAAGCATATGATAAATGAAAACACGTAAGCGAAAAACATCAGAGCCCTCTCCCATAAATACAAATCACTCTCCCATATAGAAAGAATGGGAAATATGAAAGAGCAGTAAAACTTTGATAATTAGAAGGGAAAAATAATTTTCAGATATAAGAGAACAGACACATTGGATTTCAGAATTCCAAGTTCCCAAAATTCCTAGAGAGGAAGTGAAAATCCAGCTGGCCAACATAGGTATAAAAAATCAGACTTTTGTTTTTCTCATACTAGAATGAAATGAAGCAAAATATCAGCACTTCTGATAAAAACAAAGTCTGAACATGGTATTATTATATGAGGTTGCTTCAAAAAGTTCATGGAAAACTAGAATTAAAATGTTGATTTTATATATTAAAATATTTGTGTAGTTTTTTTGGTTAAAAAAATAATAATTCCCCATGAGCTCTCTGAAAAAACTCAATATATCAATAATACAACTTTTGGAAACAAGAACAAGCTAAGAACATTTGAAAATTCATTGACTTGCAAGATTTCTAGCCATACCATTTTTAAATTCCTCAGTAACACACAGCAACAACTTAAAAAGAGAGAGAGTTTATGAAAACAAAATCCAGCAATCCATTAAGTAGTAAAAGGAAATAAATCAGGATAATATAAATTTTGACATTATTGGTTCATATATTTAGTCATGAATCTCAATGAGGGAATAATGAAGCAATGTAAGCAAAAAAAAATATTGTCGACAAACTGATATGCTTTGTGAATACAATTATTTATTTGTATTAGCAGTGATTAATCAAGTCAGAGTTTGCATTTCGTACCTTCCAACAACCACGGGTGATGATATTTTCATATATAAAGCCTCAGCTTACTCCTCCTGATGACTTGACAAGTAGATATCATCCTGTTTGTACAGAAGAGAACAATAGCCTTCCTAGGTTCACCCGGGTGTCGAGTGGGATGTCACTGAGGTGTGAAAGCTTGTTTCCTGTTCTTTCCTGATGCATCTTGTCTAATTATAATTATCTTTTTCTGATATCTCGAGATACCGCTCTAGAACATAACAATTTCCCTCCTGATATCAAATCTGCCCATCCTTTCATTCTGTTAATTTCCTTCATCATAATGTCTTTGACTTCATGTCATATTATAGCAACCATGATCTCATTTAATAATAAAACTGAGAGGTTTTGTTCATTGGCTGACAAGAATAGTGTATTGCTAAAGAATCAGCAACCAGAGGCTATTTATTCAATTGTAGGTTTTTCTTTCCTTAAAGACCTGCTATTCATTAGTTAATTAAAAAAAATATCTTTCCATGAAACATTTTATTCTTGGCACCTGAATTACTGTGAAAAGATTTTTTGGCTTTCTTTGAGTGGTTTTACATCAATGATTTCTACTAAATAATCTTGCAGAAGCACATGTTGACCTCTTCGAATCTTCGTCTCATAATGAGTCATGTTTGAAAGGCTCAGTGATACATTCTCTCCCCTCAGTGATTCTGTCAGGCACAAAATAGGCAAAGACAGGGAAAAGTTGAAAAGGAAAAAAACTGTCTTGATGCTGGAAAGTAAGTTCCATTTGATTGACTTTTTTTTTCTTGTTAACCCTACTCCTGTTCTTGTCCCCTCCCTGCGTTTTGTTTTGACGTTGAAGAGAGGCCAGAAGGCCCAACAAGCACTATGGGAATTCAGATTCCCAACCACAATTCTGTCTCCATGTTCCTGGCTTCCTTCCTGTCGCCCAGAGTCAAGTTTCTTGAATTCAGTTTTTGATCCTTTTTCATCCTCCACCCATGATGGTGGATTCAAAACTTTTGAGCTCGTGGGTTCTTCAACTTTCACTTTCAGAGCTGCCAGTTCATTCTGTACAGTAGGACACGTGAGGAAGTAAAACCAGAGTCCTCAGTTGTACTGGAAACTCATGATTGTGAAGAATCCACGTTGGCAACACCCATAAGGTCGTCTAGGATTTTCTCTTAGCTTCTCCCACTCCTCTCTTCCCTACAAGAAGCAATTGACCCAATAGAAGTCACCTTAAACTTCCTTCGTTAACTCTTGACAAATTTTTCCAGAAATTCTACTCTATTCTCAAGAGATCAGTGGGTAGAAATGCCCTGATGACTGTGTCTAGAAAGAGGGAAGGAGTATTGCTATACATTCTAAAAGTTGAGCAAAAGACAATGATCATGTTTAGCGTAAACAACTCTTAAACATCCTTTTATCTCACCTGAAAGTGAAATTCATGAAATAACATTTTACAGCAAATCCTATACATCTAATTTTTTTATGTTTCTAATTTGTATTTTCCAAATATAAATCTTCCTTAAGAAAAATAAATGCGCAAGATCCAACTTGGAGATATACACCATGAAGGCTGGAAACAAATGAGAATATAAATATAGGCATACAGAATACATGGAGTCCAGGGCTCACTTAGGCCTTTATTTGAGGGGTAGTTTCATTACATCAAATGTCATTTTTGTAAAAGAAATAGGATGAATGATCCCATTAATTCTTGGAGAAGATATGCAGAATGTCTGTCACGTTCCATATTGTGATTGAGAGCCAACAGCAGTCTCTGAAACAAAGTAGCTTCCCTCTAAAACAAGCTGTGTGCAGATGAGGAAAATGACATATTTAGAAAAGGCACTTATTCAATTATCTCTTGCAAAAAAAGGCAAAGGAGTCAGCACACATTTTTTTGTGTGTGTGGGGGGGAAAGAATTTCATAGTTTTTTTTTTTTTTGAGAAGTGCAACGGTGCTGAACTTTGTTTTTTTATCATCTGTAGTGCAGTTGTGTGAAATCTTTGATTAGGTTCTGGTGAGTCTGTGAAAAAAAGAAACGTCTCAGTTCTATAAAGAGTGATGTTGAATAATTTGAACCAGTATAACCAGACTGCGTTGCTTGTCTGGTCTAGACTATCTATTCACCCTCTTATTTTCTCTAATCCAGTGTATCATCTCTGATTGCACTGATTATATTGGGCCAACTTTTATTTAATCATCCACAAACTCACTAATTACCCATTAAACAATTCTTCCCATAGGGTTCTTGGCTTTGTGAATAACAGCACAGACACAGCTTCGTCATGTTCCCTGCTGTGTATACATAGTCAATACATGAAGCCAGGAATTTGCATCATAACATTTCAGAATAAGAAAGAATCTCAGAACAAACACAGACACATTTCATTACCTTCAATGACAGGAAATGTCTTACTTACTCCAGCACAATCTTATTGTACTGGAGTGCTACTTCTCATGGAAGCTTCCAGAAATATTAGTGTTTAAAATTCATACTAGTGCCCAGCGTAGTAGCCTAGTGGTTAATGTTCTCATCTTGAGTGTGCTGGGATCCCATATGGGTCCCAGATCATATCCTGGCTGCTCCAGTTCCCATTCAGCTCCCTGCTTGTGACCTGGGAAAGCAGTCGAGGATGGCCCAAAGCCTTGGGACCCTGTACCTGTGTGGGAGATGCAGAAGAAGCTCCAGGTTCTTGACTTCAGATTGGCTCAGCTCTAGCCATTGTGTCCACTTGGGGAATGAACCAATGGATGAAAGATCTTTCTCTATGTAGCTCCTTCTCTCTGTAAATCTGACTTTGCAATAAAAAATAAATCTTGACAAAGAAAAAAATTTGTATTAATGATCAATCACAGGCAAAAGAGGGGAAATTAGTCCAAAATTTATTTATGTAGTGGGGTTCATGGATCCCATCTTGCAGGAAGGTAAATTCTCTTTGTATTTCATGAAATGATAGCAGTTTTCAGGTTGAGTAAAGGGATTGGGGAAAGTACCCTTTGGATGCCAGGAATGTTCTGAATTCAGAAAAAATTTCAGACATGGTCACCGAGAGTAAATGAAACAAATATACTGTGCACCTGAGACCTTGTGAGTTCTCAATAAATATTTCTCGAATAAAGGACAGAATTAATGTTTGGGGGAATGTTTGTAAGAGTGTTTCTTGCCCGGGTTTGCAATGAGGGAGATGTGGAGAAGACTGACAACACACAAGCACGCGCAGTGGCAATGCCAGCCTGTGCGTCCCCGTGTTGACCTCTCCAAACACTTCAGATCTAGCCTGGAGTCTGCATTTGTCGAATTATCCTTGCAGGAAGGACTAACAAGTCATTTATTTTCCCTGGCTGCATAGAATTTTTAAGCCTATTTTCCCCCTTCACATCTTAATAAAGTACTGGTTTTGCATCTCTGTGAAAAGGCTGCAAGTGGCCGCTGTCTCTTCAACCAGAACAAAGAACTCATTGTCATCTTCCTTGAAAAAGTCATATTGTGTATTTGGACCACCACCTCCTCTCACCCCTGCTATTGAAGGGGTAGAAATACCATGCATTTGACTCACTTCCTTTTAGGATGTGTTCTCTCAGAGTTCATTTTAAAATGATGGAATTTTACAGATAATTCAGCTTCCCACAGGCTTTCTGGGACCCCTCTCTGTTGGAAATAACACTATTGTAATGCAGATACCCCAATACCCTGTGGAATTTCAGAAACTATAAATGGCTGACCACAGGATATCCTTTTGACATGAATTTCAATCTGTGTTATTAAAAACAAATAAGGGTAAGGATCCAGTCTGAAGCAGGACAGAGTCACATGCATAAACTCAATCTTTAAACAATTATGTGAAAGAGTGAGCGGATTAAGAAATGTTCAAGGTAAACTTTGCCCATTTTTTCAAGATAGAGAAGAGTGTAACATTTTATAAATTGTGTTTAAAACCTCCCAATTCCGATGTCAATAAAGCAATACATATCATCAGCACATGGTGTCTAAAATATTACAACATATCCACATCTAAAAATAGGGTCTGCCCTCCAACTGAAACACGTCTCTGCATTCCAACACTAACAGTACGCTCTTGTGCCTTTTCGGTTTCAAAATGCTCAATGTTGTTTAGCTGTTGTGTAGTTAGACTTAACTGCAGACATCTTATTTATAGAAACCTTAGCACCAAAGAGGTAAAAGGAAGTAAACCAAAAAGTCCTTTCTGGAAGGAATAAAAGAAATAAGGGTCAACTCGTAGACTCCAAGGACACTGGGTTCGAAGCTAAGATTGTAAGTGCTCATTTATCCCAAATGTATTCAAGTAACCGGATGGCTACAGTCTATTTGGGCATGGAGACAAATCTATCATGCCACTGAAAAAGTGTATGAGAAAAAGCAAACCTGGAAACGTGCTGCGGGGTAGTATGGGCAGTGCATTCCAACAGATGTCTGTTGCAGATTGAAAAAGGAACACCTTAAAATGTAAGTTAGAAAATAAGCTTTGGAAATGTGTATATGAAACATCAACCTATAAGGAAAGAAAAGGCAGCATTTACTTTGTAAGGTTATCAGGTGGTAATTCAATTTCCTGTTAACTGAACTTCAAGTATTCTGTTTCAGGTCACAGATTGTTGGTGCTTATCAAAGAAATTGGCCAATAAGATTTGCAAATGGTAACTTTAGTGCTTGGTTTTGCTGTCCTATCTCTGGAAAAGAAAATTTAATTCCACGCATTGGTTTTCTCCTTAAAACTCATGCAATTTGAATATGATTGACAGGACCTGGCATCATTATGCAGTCAGTTAGATGGACTGATTATGCTTATGAATACAAGAGTGGAGTGAATGAAAGCAACATGTAATTGATTCTACACTTGGTCTGACTGTTCATTAACGGTTTGAATGTAGCCCAGTCACTTCACAAATGGAAAAAAAGATGAGAGGAACCTGTATGTGCCCTCTTGTTTGTTTTAAAATTCATTATGCTAATGTTTTATCAGAATGGCTTTGCTGTATTTGTTTTGCCAGCGATAAGTCTGATTGAATCTTTGTTAAGTAATCCTGCAGTTTTCAATATTTATTTGGCATTCCAATCACACATTTTTCAACTTACATTTTGGGAAATGAATGGGGACTCTTCTCTGTATTCCTTCAAGGAAAGCCTCTATGCTCTCCTCCCTTTCTCAGAGTTCAGACTAATTTCCCAGAGTAAACAGGTATACAGGAATGCAAGGGGGTTGTTTCAACCCCAAAACAAAAGAGCTGATTTATCAACTGATTGGTTTCATAAACTGATGAGCAAAACAGCTGCCATTCGTCTTGCCACATTAGACTGATGAAGCACAAAAGGCAGTGCCATCTTGTTTGTCTGTATTTCTTCAAGCGTTGCATCTGAAATTTTGATTTCATGTACAAATTAAATTCCCATTTTCTTGGCTCTCCTGGCTGGTAGAAGAAAGGATTTCAAGCTATAAAGACACTTTCCCTTTCTTGAATGTGGAAATGGACACTGGAAAAAACGTTACCATTACTAGTTTCAGAAAATTATGATGCTCATTCTGTAACAGTCATGATTTCCGTTTCCTTCATTCACAAGTTCTTGGCAATTAAAGACAAAACAAGCAAAACCAGCCTTTTATTCATTTCTGACCCATAAAAAGCAAAAGAAGTAGCAAAAATGCTGGATGTTATGCGAATAGCTAACCATAAATTCTGCGTACACAAATAGGTAGCTAAAATAATGGGCTTTATTATAAACAAGCTCTACTTTGTGTATGCAACTATATGCCATTTCTTCCATCAATGTCTGCCTAGATGTTTATTGTAAACATATCAGCATTGTGATCCTTTTTCTCCCCATTGTTTTACCATTTGGGGCACATAATTTTTCCTCCCGGGTTCATTGAACAGAGAACAGTTGACTGAATTTTCAATATTGTTTCATTCATCCTAAAAGTTGTGGACAATTACTCAAACGTTTTCTTGAGATACCCAAAATGTTTACCCCTGTATTACATTGCTACTTTAAGGTATAGAAGACTCAACTTTAATACTTAAGTTTGTGCCTTTTTTTTTCTGTATATTAATATACTTACTTGAAAGACACAGTTACAGAGAGCCAGAGAGAGATTCTATCCTTCCATCTGCTTTGTGTCCTCCAAATGGGTACAACAGCTGAAGTCAGAAGACTAAAACTGCCTCTAGGTCTCCCACATGATTGTCAGGGGCCTAAACATTTGGCCATCTTCTGCTGCTTTCCCAGGTGCATTAGCAGGGAGCTGGACCAGACCAGTTGAGCAGCCAAGACTCAAATCAGAGCCCATGTGGAATGCCAGTGTTACAGATCCATATGGGATACCTGCTATACCACGGTGTGGGTTCCCTTTCAGTAAATCTTAAAGACAAATACTAGCCATATAGGAAAGCAATGCCCTCTAATCCATCATTTAAACCATATCTTTATCTGTTTTTATTTTTTAAAGATTTACTTATATTTTTAAAGATGTATTTCTTTTTATTGCAAAGTCAGACATACAGAGAAAAGGAGAGACTGAGAGGAAGATCTTCCGTCCGATGATTCACTCCCCAAGTGACCACAACAGCAGTTGCTGTGCTGATACAAAGCCAGGAACCATGAGCTTTCTGTGGGTCTCCTGTCCTGTACGGTTGCAGGATTTCAAGGCTTTGAGCCGTCCTCGGTTGCTTTCCCGGGCCACAAGCAGGAAGCTGGATGGGAAATGGAGCTGCCAGGATTAGAACTGGCATCCATATGGGATCCTGGCGCGTTGAAGGCGAGGACTTTAGCTTCTATGCCACCTGGCAGGGACCTGTCTGTTTTTTTAAATACAAATTATTGAGAGCAATAAAAGAAAGACCCTTGTGGCCATTCTGTTAAATTTGGTGAAAATTTATCTAGTTTTGAACTGGAGTGTTCTTATATATGAAATAATGTAAGTTTGTTTCTGAAACATATATTCATTTGGAAATCTGAGAAATGAATACAGGAATACAGTTTTTAAAGTCATATATTTGGTGTTTAAATGCTGTTTAAACCCTTTTTGAGTAACTAATCCCACTATATAATTTTAATGTCAAAAATAAAAATAAAACAAGCAAGTAAATAAATTACAAAATAAAACAGGGAGCTGTGAAGTTTCCTTCCCAAACTTGCCCCATCTTTGCAGTTTCCCTCAGTCCCTGGTGGGTACCCACTGTTATTATTTGCTTGTTTAATTTTCTAGAGATGGTTTACTCACAAATAAAATAAAATGAAATATAATTTTCCTATATAAGTGGAAGGTGCTTTTTTTTAAAAAAATATTTTATACTAATAACATGTTGTACATACTCCTTGGCATTTTTAATTTTGTAATATGTCTTGGAGATCACATGTATACATGAATATCTTTTTCATCTGTTTTACAAATATACATTTCATTGCCTAAGTGAACAATCTTTAACTCATCTCCTGCTAAGTGCAATGTTGTAGTGAATGGCCCTTGTAAATACCATTTTGTATGTAAGAAAGCGCATCTTCTATAGGGTGCATTCCTAGAGATAGGACTATTGGAGCAAAAGAAACCAGCATTTGTAATTTTGATAGATACAGTTCATTCGGTATCTTTGGGGCTAGTGCCTGATTGCATTTCATTGTAAACACAGGTTGGAAAAAGTTGAGCTGTGACCAGTGTTCATTTATCTTGACATGACTGAATTAGATAACTTAAAATTTGTAGCTCAGTAGTCCTGTAGATAAAGAAATGTGCTTTAGAGCTGCAAAGGATGTTACCATTAATCAACTCCTTCTTTTAGCTTTGAGGAAAGAGAACGACTTGCTCAAGGACGCACAGTGTTCTTCCCACACCACAGAGGCAATAACTGATTATCATTAATTATCATTAACTCCTGTGTGCCATGGAACCCTTGGCTGCAGCAGAGACTGCTTCTAGTGTTGTTGCTCATAATAATATCTGCTATTTCTTGGGCCTCTCCACTTACCATGCATTGCATTGAATACCCCTATTGACATCAGCTGCCCTGGTTTTTTGTATGCTTCTTGAAAACACCCATTTAGAGATACTTTTAGCATTTTCAATGGAGTTTGCAACCATCCATCTCATGTTTATATATCACCTCACACATAGATTCCAATGTCTACTATGAAGAAGCCATCCCCGTGTTAAAGTTAAAGATAAATGATACCGCACAATACGGAAGAGATCGCAGGATCAGCCAGCAGCTGGTTTGAATTCCAGGTAAAGAAGTCGACAAGGTGACCAGGCTTTATCTGGAGCCATCGATGACTCAGGGATGAAACAGGTATCAGAAAGCAGGTCTCCTGTCTGAATTTTATCAAAAAGAACTAACGCAGTGTAGGGCAGGTATTTGTAAGTACTATGAGCAATTAAAATAATGAAGGCAATTTCCTTTCAAGCCTCATATTGATTCAGCTTCTGCTTTGAGGATCTAAGAGGTCATGACATTGCTCAGTGGTAATACTTGATCTCAGAGGCTGTAAATTTGATAGAGAGCACAAACTGTGGAGGCTGATATTTAATCTGGAAGAGTTCGGTTATTATCTGTTTATTCCCAGACATCAAAATGAAATACAGAAACGAAGACAGGCAAGGAGTAAATTTTCATATATCCTCATCTTGCATGTGCCTGGATCCCATGTGGGAGCCAGTTTGTGTCCTGGCTGCTCCACTTCCCATCCAGCTCCCTGATTGTGACCTGGGAAGGCAGTGGAGGATAGCCCAAAACTATGGAACCCTGCACACACACGGGAGACCCAGGAGAAGCTCCAGGCTCCTGGCTTTGGATCGGCTCAGCTCTGGTCACTGTGACCACTTGGAGAGTGAATCAGCGGATGGAAGATCTTCCTCTCGGTCTCTCCTCCTCTGTGTAGATCTGCTTTTCCAACAAAAGAAAATGAAATTAATTATATCATTAAAAATTATGCCTTCGAAAAAATTATATTGTCTTACTTGGTCCCATCCTTCCTTTCCATCGATGCCTTTGTGCTTTCTCTCTGCTGACTCAAGCAGGAGCATCCTTTGTGATCCCAGGTAAAGACACTTTTCCTTGATTTTCTCCAACTCCAGAATAGAGGACCAGGACCATACCCTGTGGCTCTTCTATACAGTAGGAATCAGAGAAGGAGAAAAAAACACAGACTTCTCATGCCACAACAGAAGTACAAATTGTCCCAAATTGACAAAAATCCCGATTTCTTTTGACAAGAACAGGCTTCTACCAGAAGCATTCGTGTCCTCCTGCACTCATCACTGGTTAGGGTACACTAAATGCTCAGAGAAGCCCTACCCTAAGGTAACTTGTGTGATTTAATAGGATTGCATACTCTCCTGTATTGTATACTTATATATTGCATCATTTCTTACTTTAAGGCTAGATTAATTGTGAAGTTAAATATTCATGAACTCATTAGAAATGGTTTTATGACTGTTTTCATCATACAGTATTGGCTCAAATATTGTCTGACAAGGATTTAAATGCCGTATCTGTATTAATTATTGAAACCAATGCATTGGGGTTTTTTTTTTCTCCAACTTCAAACAGTAGCTTCAACATTTAGTAGTCAATCATCAGACATTTCTCTCAGTGACTTATTTGTTATTATTCAAGTTCATGCACAATTTTAAAATGTGCTATATATATTTGTTTTACAAAGCACTTTTATAGCTTTGCTATTATTGTTGAAATTAAGTAGTACTCAATGCCATGATGCACTTAAATAGAGGAATATTAATCTTGTATCTTACTCAAGGACTATACTACTATATTAATATGGAGAAAAGTGGTGGGAAAGGAAAATGGGGGCAGAAAAAGGAGAGAGGAAAAAGGGAAATCCTTATGCTTACAAAAATGTATTACGGAAAATAATAAAAATAAACAAACGAATAAATCTTTGAAAAAGTTTTTTTTTAAAGAAATCAAATAGTACTGCTTAGCCAAATCCTTTTTGTTCATTTTGTTATATTGCAATAATATTGACTTGATTTGTTTGCTTGATCAATGTTCATTAGTTACTGTAACTTACATGAGTGAGAGGCGTTCATAGTTGAATTCGGCAATAAGACTGAGAAAGGAAATTTCTAAGACACTTTTATGTTACTGAGACTGAAATTTGAGTTGTTTCTCCTAATCTTGGTTGACTTGGAAGTGGGGACAGTCCTGTTAACATCTCTAAAGTCAAAGGTTTCATATATGTGTACAGAATAAAAGAACATACAATGCCTGGCTTTATGTGAAAAAAATAAATTTTACGTGGAAACATTATGAACTGCTCTGAGATGTTCAAATAGAGTAAAAAGTAGCTTATTAACTTGTAACTTAACATAGTGATGAACAATTTTCTCTAGCACTCATGTTAGAGGAGTGATGGGAGGTACATAAAAATGGGCAGAAATAGTTTGAAATCATTTCTCTTAGAGCTATAACTGATTGCTATAAATTGTCTTGGCATTTTGTTTTCAGAAATTTGTTCTTCATAGTACACAATGCCTCAATCGTGCCTTATTTACAGGTGAAGTTATGTCTAGCATCGAGTCTTCCTTCCCATGTCAATCCTGATGCTCATTTTGCAGGCAATTATTTCTAGATTTATTTCCCACCAAGGATTTGTCTTTTTCCAGGGTGCCAATTATGCACAACTTGCACTATCATCTGTCTCATTCGGGTCTGACCAAATGATAGAGCAATTCATCGGCAGGGAATTTCTTTTCACAATTATCACTTTTCTGGAAAATTGCCTGCATTAGGAGGATGTGTTTTATGAAATCTTTTACCAGGGAAGCATTTAATAATTCTTAAGTTGCCTGTCTCCTGACTCCAGCGTAAATACCTAACGTAAATAAAGCACCAAGTAGGACGGGAAAAGTGAGAAATGCCTTGTTTATTCCACTTCTTCTCCCCTTTGTGCTTACAGATGTCATCCATACTGTAGGACCGATCGCCAGAGGGCATATTAACGGTTCCCACAAGGAAGACCTTGCAAATTGCTATAAATCGTCGCTGAAACTGGTGAAAGAAAACAACATCCGATCAGTTGTAAGTGCTTTCATGCTCATTATTACTTATCCTTCCTCAGCCTTTATACTTTGGAAAGCAGCCTTGCCGAAGAGAGGTAAGAAAAACCATTTCCAAAATACGAAAATTAAGGATCCTAGTAAATTATGTGGCCTATTCGATGGTGTGCATCAAATATTTTCTAAATTGTTGGTGATTTCCAGGAGCTAAAACCAGGTAGTCTGTGTATGCATTTTAGAGTTCAATTTAACCTTTAGGTGTCTTATGAATGTGTGTGTATGTCTATATATGTATGTATATAACTTTGGCGATGGCTTATTTTGCAGAAATTTACTCCAAAGGTAATGCATTAGCCTGAAAGTTGCTACTTGTAGATTTACACTATTCTTCTTAAAGTTATGTACTATAGCTGCATATGCTACATGCCTTTTTAAGTTTTTTCCAGCTTAGATGGAGTTCAGAGAATGTGAATCCAATTCTCACCAGGATGGTAAAATGAAAGGAATTTTCTTTTCACGGTTTGGGGGTATTTACTCACCTGTTTTTCTTTGGCAGTATGTTCTACCCCTATTACATTTTAATTACTCTAGGAAATCTAAAAAATTGAAAATGATAGATTGTAAATATCAAATAACAATTTAATGTGACTGGAATCTCATTTTTAATTTTCACCACATCGATTATAGCCTTGTTGAAATTGTAGGGCAGGGAGATAATTAATACTTCTCTTCTTAGTATGATGAATAGACGAGAATTCCTTGGGAGTTCACAAAGAGGCTAGGTTTATAATTTGCATGAAGAAACATTGAGTTAGGTAGTACTGGATGGTGGCTGTATTGGTCCTGGGTCATTATAATCATAAAGTGTTGTTTTCACTGCAACATGGTGGGCCTGCCTAAACTAAGAAAAAATCTTATGCAAACCATTTCTACAGCTATTTTAATATCTGCATAATTAACACAGCTGGGTATTTTAAAGTTTCTGTTTGCAGTCAATGTGTAAGATCCTACTCTTAGAGGAGAAAGCTGAAATTCAAAGTGAGTGGAGCAAACTAAACTGTGAAACCAGTTGGTTAATTTTGTCCTCCAAAGGAAAGCTAAGAAAATCAAGATAGGTGTGCACATTTGGGGAATAATTAAAATGTTGTCACTACGAACTATTGATTTGAAAAAGCAATGGTCGAAAATGCTTGAAAAATGGATGTGTATAGAAGTTTCCAACTTGGAACAATGTAGATCTGGATACCTGAAGAGAACTTGCCAATGAACTCATGGAAATCTCCAAAGATTTATTTTAAAAGAAACAGATAATATAAGAACATGCCTGGTACAAAATGTGTGCCAACAACACTTTTTCCCTTTCTACCAGGAAATACTAAGGACCCTGGTTACATGCTTTGTGAACAATCTAATCTGTTGTGCTCTTTTCTTCCATAAGATAAGAAGTGGAAGAATTGTGGACTAAAGAAACTTTTATCAAATACTATTTTCATCCTGGTTAGGTGTACCTTAACATCTCTGATGACAATGCCAAAGGGTTATTCTTATGCTATTTGAATAAAATCGGCAGGCTGTGCCAAATGGAGCCCATCCCTACTTCCCTATGCTAATGAATAAAGAATAGGTGGAATACGTGTAAGGATGAGACAAAGAAATGGCCAGATAAAATAATCACCATGCTATTGCATGATTCACTGGAGTGGTCATAAAATGTCTGATTTCTTATTAGTGAGGAAAAAATAATATTTTGCCTTTATTTTTATTTTTTTCATTATCTTCCTTCTACACCTCCTTGTCTCCCTCCATTCCTTTCTTTGAAGAAGGAGTGGAGAACATCTATTTTAAATCAGGTGTCATGCTCTTGACCAACTAAATAAGGATAATGGCATAAAATATTGATTCTGGGAGAGGAGGTGAACGATTCCTAGAAACATGAGTATGACCAAGTACACATTTTCTAAGGCATATTTTAATTTTTTTGGAACTTTTAATTTATCATAACATCATGATATGTGGATAGGGATGACAAATGTATAAAGGCTGTTTATGAAGAATAAACTTATTTTAGCATAATTTGTATGCATGATCAAGAAACTTTTCATAAAGTTGTTAACATAATGCCTTAGCATTTGCCATCATGCATTATGATTTGCAATCACGGAGAGTGGTGTAGCTCTTACTGTGTCATATATTCTTAACACAGACCTTTAGAACATCTACTGCATTATTTATTGATGTTTTTAAACTACAATAAATTGTTATATTCAGTTAGTATATTCCATTTGCTTAACCAATTAAAACTGCTGATTTTTTTTCAGTTCGTAATACTATCTTATTTGTAATCATTAATAATGTAACTCTTGATATTACCAAGTTATTTCTATGTGGACCATACGACAGTGAACTACATAGTGTTTTATTGTCCAGTAGATATGTTAAATTAATTCAGTCACAATCTGTTTTAGAAATGTTGTCTAAATTGAAACCTAAAACATTTCTTATTGTTATGCCTTTTCCCTCTGTGCTATTTAACATCAACATAAAAATTAGAAAAATGGTAATTATTAAATTGGAATAACAGATATGTGAGAAAATAACCATATGGAAATATATCAAATACCATAATGTGGATGCATTTGTTTATTGTTCTGGGTCAACTACACTCTGTTGTAGCTTGTATTTTCACTGATCCAGTTTGAAAGGTTACAGTCATTCTTTCACCTGGCACCTGCAGAACTTGGTCCTCACAACTTCCTCAGTGTAGGACACATAATATGCAAAATCATGCATAAACACTGTAGTTGACTCAGAGTTGTAGGGACATATCATGTTTGTCTCTGTTTCATTGGCCAAAACCATCCATGTAGCCTTCATGAAGGTTCTTTGGGACCACAGAGGAAAGGTACAAAATATCTGTATTTAGTCTAATTCTACCAAAGGAATTCATATTTTTACTGTAAAAGAAACAAATGAAATGGCTATTTAATTATTTAATGAATATTAGCGGGGTTGGCACAACTGTTCAGTTGACTGAGTCTTCGCCTATAAGCACCAACATACAATCTGGGCACCAGTTCGAGTCCTAGTTGCCCCACTTACCATCCAGCTCCCTGCTTGTAGCCTAGAGAAGCAGCAGAAGATGATCCAAAGTCTTTGGACTTAGTACCCCCACGGGAGAATCAGAAGAAGCTCCTGGCTCCTGGCATAGGATCAGCTGCTTCTCTCTGTAAATCTGTCTCTCCAATAAAAAGTTAATGAATCTCTAAAAATAAATAAATGAATAAATAAATACTAGTAAGATCTTCCAAGATGTGGCTAGCTATCATGAGGGCATGGTGATTGCTGTCAATTATATAATACATATGCAACTCCTAACCATCCAGATGGACAAATCGTCAAAATCATCATGCCCATTGTATGATGTGAGAATATTCTGTACTTTTTATTACTTTTAAACATCTTCAGTTCCTTTTAATTTTCCTGAAATTCTGTAATTTATTAGTGATTTGTGATGGTCAAGCATTGTTCTTTCCCTGTGATTTTCTGTTAAAATGCAAATACTCCTGAGATCAGTAGATAATTAATTTCATAATAGCCTGATATGAAGGAATTTATCAGATTATTTTTCACTTTTGGGCAGGATAATTTAGAGGACGATGAGAATATGTAGCTTCTCAGCCTGGGGGAGGAGAATTCAATGAGGGTTTGATGGGAAGTGGAAAGAACCAGCAAACAGAGTAGGTTATAGTTAAATTTCAAACAGTTTGGTTAAAGGGAAATCATTTTCAAACATATGGGAGAGAAGTGTGGTGGTCACTCATTGAAATCTAGAAAGAGGGTGGAGATTGAGTGCTGGATATGTTGTGGGTATAAGTTTTCATAATGAAAATCACTCTTTTATTCATTTTAGAAAAAAATTTGCCTCGTATATAGGTCCTTCATTCATTCTTTGTGATGGCTTTTTGTCAATATCTACTTGCGTATTTGCTTTAGGTAATAAGGAAAAGAAAAATGAATTAGTAATTCTAATGCTTCTTATTACACTGGCATATATCTTCTATGAATAACTATTTGACACAGTCATATCATTATCAGGATTTTTTAATACTTATTTACTTCTGGAAAGTAGAGTGGCAAGGAGAGTGAAAAAGTCAGAATTGATTTTCCATCTTCTCTTTGACTTTGCAAATCCTTCAACATCCGGGGCCATGCTGGCAAAAGTCAGGAGCCAGGAAATTCATCTGGGTTTTCCACATGGGTAGTAGCAACCCAAATACTTGTCATCTCCCATGCACATTGGCAAGAAGCTGACTTGGAAGGAGAGATTTAAGTTAATCCTAAGAACACTTTCACCAAAAACAATTTCAGCAGAAAATAAAGCGGACCAATATTTTGTGCTACCTAGACTTAGTTTGTGCAAATTTCTTAGTCATTCCAGCTTCCTTCAAGTATAATTCAGTCACTTTCAACAACTCTGAGTTTCGTTGGTGAAAAATTCAAATGCATGCAAATTGATTTTTGGATACATGCTTAACAAATTGAGATTGTTGGTTCCAATGGAGGCAAATTATGTCGCCCAAGTGAATGACCCTAGTCCATCCATATCTCCAAGCTGGGAAATGGAATCAGTGATGGGGACTGAACTGAAACCCAGCATCTCCAAAATGGGATGGAGTGTTGCAGTCTGCATCTTATCTGATTGCCAAACACCTGCACCAATTTTGATCCCATGCTACCTGGGATACACCGATGGAAATCATGTGTATTAGTGAGAATCTCAATGAAGCTCCGAGATGAGCATGGAAGCGAAGAGCGGGAAAAGCCCTAGGGAGCAGGACTGGTAAATGAAAAGTCATGATTTGTATTCATCATCTCTAAGCACTGATAGAATGTCAACAAGTAGCATTTACTGTATCATGCTGTCTTTACACTTTTTGCTTGTGTGTGTGGAAATACTTTATAAACATTTTTTGAGAGTTAATCTTCTCTTCTATTTCTCTTTTTTTGAAATATGATCTGAAATTCCTCTGTGGTGAATTTTCTGATATCAGATTCATTTGTAGGGACATAATCCGTGACATGCCAAGAGAAGAACCACAGGAATTTCTCCCCTCCACACCACCTAAAAGGAAAAGATTCATATTTATCAACTATGTCATGTAGGCAAGTCATCTATTTTAAAGATTTATTTATTTTTATTTTTATTTAAAAGGCAGACTTTAAAGAGAGGATAGAAAGAGAGAGAAAGATCTTATATCCTCTGATTCACTCCCTGAACAGCTGCTGTCATAGCCAGAGCTCAGCCCATCTGAAGCTAGGACCTGGGAACTTCTGGGTCTTTCATATGGATATATTGACCCAAGGCTTTGGCCCATCTTACACTGCTTTCCCACATCACAAACGGGACACTGGATTGAAAGGAGAGCATCCAGGACACGAACCATTGGCCACATGGGTTGCCGGCACTGTGGTTAGAGGATTAGTCCCCTATGCCTCTGCACCAGTCCCCCAAGGAAAAATTTTAAAATGATGAAATGCACTGTACCATGTTTGACATACTTTGAATCACAATTCATGGTATGAAATAGATATTTTATTTTAAAAAATCACATTCTGGATATAAATCGTATACACATACACATATATATAATTTAAAATTTCTTTTTCCATAACTAAAATTAAAGTAAAAGTAATTAAAATTACTTTTTTCATAATTGATACATCAATGTGCTGGTTTTATGTGATTAGGCAAACCAAAATCACTATTTCCTGTGCTCCTGGGATTTTCTCAATTTTCATGCAAAATGGTTTAGTGGGGAAAAAAAGCACAACTGTAAGTTTTCAGTGGTGATACTGGGGATGATGTGGAGTGCATTGGGTCAAGCTGTCACTTGCAGTGCTGGCTTCTGATCCACTTCTTTCCTAATGTACTTAGGGAAATAATGGGAAATGGCCCCAGTTTTTCAGCCCCTGCTATGCACATGGGAGACCAAGATGGAGTTATTAACTCCTGGCTTCCACCTGACCAAATCTAGCTCTTGTGGTCAAATGAGGAGTAAACCCCTGGTTGGAAGATCTGTCTCTTTCTTCCTACCTCAAATAAATAAATGGATCTGTAAAACAAACGGAGAACTGCACCGTGCCGATACAGATCCTGGTGCTAACACTGACCCCACAGACATGGATGATGTGGCCTGCAGGAGTCATATTCTTGAGAAGTTTAACTTCTAGTGGAAAAGACGATGGGCTTGCAACTTCAGTGCTGCCTCTAGGCGCTGTGTCAATAAGCAATTTTGGAATTCTGTGTTTAATTATTTTACTGTAGGGTAGGTTTTTCACTTTAAGACATAGTCAAGTGAATCTTTTCTTATACAAGTTCCCTTCTAGGAGGGTTGCCATGGCAATGAGTCCTCAGCCTGAAGTTCTTAAATGTTGGTTTTATTTCATTATCTGAGTTTCCATTACAGGCCATATCAATCAATGTAGTGGCTTATTCAAGGAGACTTCTGCAGCTTACAAAACTGACCCTTTAATTTGGTGTCTGCTCCTCCGCCTACCCTGACATCACTGTTGCCCAGCCAACCCTTCTCAAGGGCCCTGTTGTGCATAGCCCTCTATTTGATCTTCTCTCCTACTTTCTTTTTGGGTAACCTCTTGTTCTGATTCTCACATGGTCTCATTTATAAAAGATGATGCCACATATCTGGGGCTCTCCTAGTTCAGATTTTAACAGCCAGATGACAACTGATGACATTAACACGCCCAACAACACAAGCATTTTACATGTGTGTCTCACTTTGCAGTTTACAGCAGGACATGTATATACCTCACCTCGTTTGTTATTAAAATTTTCTCCAGCTGACTGCCTGTCCTTGTTTGATTGAAACAATGAGAAAGGCCAAATCGGGACATTTTTTCCTCCTATTTTTATTTATTTATTTTTTCTGCACCCAGCCTTTTTGTAAGAGCCACTATTCAGGACTGAAATCTGTTTGTAATAATACTTGGTGGGAGTTATTATTACTGGAAGTGACCAGTGGTGCAGGATGGAGAGCAGGGATGAGGAGCAAGAAACACAACGAATGATAGTAAACTCATGAATTATGCGTGGAAACAGTTCGCACCCACACAATATACTGTAGACATTGTGTCAGAATAGTCACACCGAAGATAACCTGAGTTACAGAGATGAGATTGGTCATTTAGCTCTGGTGTATAATAAGAATAGCTTAACATTTTTGAGTCTTTAATCCACACCAGGCACTATATTACCCTATATATTACTCATTTTATCCTTAAGACAGTCTAGAGCTAAACAGTATAGTTGTGGTCCTATTGTGATGGCTCAATGGCTAAATGCTTACCTTGCTAGTGCCAGGATCCCATTTTGGCACTGGTTCTTTTTTTTTTTTTAATTAATTACATTTCATTTTATGACACAGTTTCCTTTTATGACACAGTTTCATAGGCTCTGGGATTCCCACAAGCCCTCCCTGTGCCCTCCCCCCATGGTGGATTCAACCACCTTGTTGCAGTATTACAGGTCAAATCCAGTCAAGATTCTTTCGTTGCAAGCATGTACCATGCATAGAGTCCAGCATCTTATTGTCCAGATACATTCAACGGTTTCTTGAGGAGACCATCTCTGGTCTGAAGGTTGAGCTGGCAGAATATCATCCTGACCAATTGAAAGCCCCAACATAACATCAATAACAATTTACAACATTATGGAGTTAATTGACATGGCATTGAGTAGCCAATATGGTAAAAAAAAAAAAAAATGCAGGTTCTTAACCACATCCTGTGACTACTTCATTGACATTTCAATTTTAGTTTATACACAACCAGCTTTTATATACCTTAAAATGGCTATAGGGTACTCTTCAGCTGTCTCGTGTCTATTTTCATTTTAGTATTTAGCAGTTTGTAGTGTCGAAGCATAATTTTTACTGAACTTGGCAGATTTTAGGATAGTTTAAACTGGCTTATAACTCTAACAAGGCATATGTCAACGGTTGAGAACAGTTTCAGGAGGGGTGTGGGCACTGGTTCTTGTTTGAGCTGTTTTGCTTCCCATTTAGCTCCCTGCTTATGGCCTGGGTGAGAAACAGATGATAATCCAAAGCCCTGGGCCCTTGCACACATGAAGACCAGCTGGAAGAAGTGCCTAGTTCCTGGCCTTTGATCAATTCAGCTCCTGCCATTGTGAACATTTGAAGAGTGAATTAGCAGCTGGAAGTTCTTACTCTCTGTCTCTCCTCTCTGTAAATCTGATTTGCCTTTCCAATAAAAAAATAAACTATATATATATATATATATATGGTTTTTTTTTTAAAGTACAGTTGTTTCCATTTATGGGTGGGATAATGACACAGGAATTGAGGAATTTGCCCAAAGTCTTAGCTCAGTATAAAATACAGGTAGAATTCTACTGGTCTTAGTGTGCTATCCCTTTTACCTTCCCTCTGTTGTTATGTGACTTAGGCTAGCCAGCAGATCTCAGTTGCAGGATGACCCTTTGGTGAATGGTGTGAGGATAGTTTTGGACACCAACACAGTCGTGGGATGTCACTCACATTTTGTTGGCAGGGAATGGGATGTCGCAACATCTGGACTAAGTACTCCATCCCAGATACGGTTTTAATCTCTTGCTAAACACTCATGTAAGTGAAAATCCACACCAATGACAGGAGACTTCAAAACAGAGTCTTCCCCTTTACCTTTAGCATATGTGGAACTACCATAAAAATATGGAAAGTTTATATTCAGTTTTCTTAAATCTTTGCTAAGGGTACCTGAGGAAATGCAGTCACTGGTAGCCATCAACAGCACTTGAGTCCCAATTCATTTGCACCTATTTCAGCTAGCATGTGTAGTTGTATGTTTCTTTTTCTGTTAGGATTTATTTTATTTACTTGAAAGGTAGAGTAACAGAAAATGAAAGTGAAAGAGATGTCTTTCATCAGGTGATTCCCCAATGGCCACAGTGACTGGAACTGGGTAGGATTTCCCACATGGGTGACAGGGTCCCCAAACCTTGGGCTATGTTTGCTTCTTTCCCAGTGACATTAGCAGGGAGCTGGAGCAGCCAGGACTCAACAGGGCTGCCAACATTGCAGGCAGTGGCTTTGCTAGCTGCCTAGCAATGTCATTCCCGACTGATCTTGCCTTAGGGCTGCATTGGAGGGAAATAAACATCATTATATGTTCCAGTTAGTCATGCTTAAGTCTTTGAAAACAGAATTTTACTGTAATTACATTCTTATGTCACTTGACTGATTATTGAAATTTCTTATGATGTCTTAATGTAATGTCTCCTTTGAAGCTGACCTAGAAGTATGATTTTGTGTGAAAATACTTAGACAGCAATGGCTAGAAGCGCTAGAGGAAGAATAGGAGAGAAAATCAGGAGGAAAGACAGCTTAGAAGGTCAGGGCACGTTATCAAGTAAGGTATCCCTAATGACAACTGAGGCTAGATCCTGCTGGGAATTCAGTGTGCCAGGAAGAACATTCTGGGAGTGGTCTCATCGGCAGCAGAAGGATATGGGACTGTTTAGTTTTCTATTCCATCAGTTACCCAAGGCTTTAACTCCCCAGCCTTTCTGCTCTCTGTGTGGGCTGAGAGAGAGACTGCTAGGAAGAGGCAGGTTAAGGTCATTTGCTGACTAATGCAGCAGGTAGCTCCATCCTGTAGTGGTCAATCCTCAGTAGCGATGGGTGAGTGATTGATACTTTCTGCTTCATGTATGGGGGAGAATTTGGCTATTCATAGGTGTCATTCTTAGCATAGCCATTGGGCTTAATAAATTATTTGCTGTAAAAAAGTTAAGTGTTGGTCTGACAGAGTCAAATAAAATCTATAATTTGATGATGCACTTTAATAACAAAATTACAGCAAAATAACAAAAATAGCATTAGAATCACATACTTGCATGTAGGACAACTCAAAAATTATAGTGAGTGGAGGAAATATACTGCATCATTAAAAATACTACAAACATCATTTAATTCATGCCATTACAAATTTGACTTTTGTTAAAAAAAAATAGCATTGTCCAGAAAATTTAACAGATTTAGTTATTATAGATTTGTACTGCTAGACTATCTTGATGTGCATTAATATTTTACATTCTCACACTCCTAATGAGAACTCACAAAGTAAAATGGGAAAACTACAGTGCCTGGTATCTGTCCAGTTTTCTACTTGCACTCATGTAAGTAGGTACCTTGTGGTCCATGAGAAAAATCACCTAGTTTTCAGAACTCCTGGTGTGTTTTGAAGCCATGAATAGTTTTTCACACCACAGACTGGAAGAAGAGCTTTCATTTCAGAATTTCAGTGGACTTGCGATAAAGTCTGATTTCAGGGAACAACACTTACCTGCCCTAAGCCGATTGACTTCTTTTTTCCTCCTGTGTGCTTTACCAGTTGATATGAGCGTAGTGAAGAGTATCTGTGGTGTAGAAACCTTATTTCTTGACCTGGAGTTCTGCGGGCATGTGGTGGTGCTGGTTAGAGAACAGTGGTGGCTATGTCCAGCTGGTTCCAGCATAAGTCAAGAGTCATTAATTTAAATTAAGCAGAGTTTCTATTAACAGCAAAGCTATATTCAATATGCCAAACATAGGTTGCTCAAAGCTTTTTGTTCTTTAACTCAGACACCCAAATTAGCTGCTGCTTTAAGTATAGTGTGATGCAGTGTGATATAGATGTCAAGTGGGATGGTGATGGACGTGACAGGTGTTCTAACCTGTAGACTGTGTGGAGTTATCAAAATGAGTGTAACGGTGAGCTACTGAAGAAAAAGCATCACAATATTATGTCACCTCAGTTGATTTTTTCCCCCAAGATTTCGTGTTAAACTTTCCGTCGCCATGCTAATTGCAGTTAGGAGAGTAGGATGATGGATGTGAAGCCATTAGAGAGCTCATGGGGGCAGCACTGTGGAACAGCAAGTTAAGCTGCTGCCTCGATCGCCTGCATGCTATATGAGCCTTGGTTTCAGTCCCAGATGCATCACTTCCCATCTAGCTCCCATGTAAGCCTAGGGAAGCAGCCCAAGATGTTGGTTGGTTGGTGTAGGCCACCATGCAGCTATAGTTCCAGGCTTCTGGTTATGGCCTGGCCCAGACCTGGGTCTTGTGGCCATTTGAGCTGTGATCCAGTGAATTCAAGATTGCACACCCTCACTCTTTTTCTCTCTCCATCTCTGTCTCATTTTCCTTTTTAAATAAAAAGAATTCATACAAAAGCACTTTGAAACATATGTAGTATGGAAAAACTGTGCATGGATTTCAATATTTTTTTGCTCCAAAATAAACATTTAACTTTCATTTTTCCATGAATTTTCTGAAGAACCCTTGTATATAAAATCACTGATCAAGCAGAAGACAGATCTTAGAAATAAACAACTTGATTAGGAAATTGTCTTTGATTTTATCACAGTATAAGAATTCTTTCAATTACATTTTGTTTTGAAGTGTTGGGAAATATATTTTCAACAAAATTTTACAATGACTCTTCATTTTTTTTGTAAGAGTGTCTGAAAATTTTGCTTCACCTTGTCTACAATTTGAAAGAATTATTTTTGCTAACGCTCATATTGTTCAGTTGTAAATCTATTATCAACGAATAAGAAAAACCATATTTAAAATGAAGACAAACTTAAATTTGCCTGAATTTGTCGACTTAATTATTTTCAGTCCTTTTATCAGGCTAGGGAACACTGCCAGGCAACTTATTACTGATTTCTAGGAGGAGAAATACTAGGCTAGCAACTGTCAGAGAGAGTATATTACAGTGAAATTTGTATAGAAACAATGAACAGATTTGCAATGCAAGCCTTCATCTTGAGTGCTTTATTTTTCCCTGACCTGAGCAGCAGTTATTGGATCACTGTATCGTAAGGAAATAGTCCATTCCAAACACGGACCAAAACATCTCGAGCCTGCTGTTAGATTTGAGCAACTGAGCAGTTTTGACATATATCTAGAGGGTTAATAGTCTAGAGCAAAAGCAATGGCTTTAAATTGTACATGTTTTCTCTTGCAAATGTTCAGATTTACTATTTTCTTTTTCAGAAAGCAATTTCAATGTATAGAATCTAAGTCATTTGTAAACTGCTGAACTGCTAGACCGAAGGAGCAAAAGCAAATAAAGCCAATAAAAATTTAAAAATAAAAATAAAAATATCAAAGGCAAGAAGGCTCTTTGGACTTATTTATGTGCATTTCAACAGAGCCGCAAAGAGGCTGTTGGTGTTGTGGTGGTCCTTGTTGCTCCAAAATGAATATATATCACAGATTTGTTTTAAGCCGCACTCTGGCTATCTTTGTTTATTATATATATATACGCACATAGACCTCTAAAACATGTAAAAGGTGAAATACTAACTTGTTTTGCTTTCTCAAGGAAATTGGCTAGTGTTTTATTTATAATTATGGATTATGTTCTGCATAGATAACCACCAAGATTTTTTTCTATACAAAATGAACACTTTTTCTGTGGTTTCTCCTTCTCTTCTAAGCTTGTGCTCTAGAAATTTCCTCACTGCAACTATACTAGCAGGTGAACTAGTTCATATAATGCATGAGGTCTTTTTTTTAATATAAATGATTTTCTTTTAAGGATTTATTTATTTATTTGCATGAGAGGTGATTATACGGAAAAGGAAAGGGAGAAAGAAATGGTTGTTTTTCCATCTGCTGGTGTACACTCCAAGTGGCACTCATGACTGGGGCTAGGCGGTTAAAGTCAGGAACCAGGAATTCCGTAAAGGCTTCCAACATGAGTGCAGGGGCCCAAGCATTTGGACTATTTTCCACTGCTCTTCCAGGAATGTTAGCAGGGAGCTAGATTGGAAGTGGAGCTGCAAACAATACAGCAAGTGGTCATATAGTGAGCCAGTTTTGTAGACAGTGGCTTAATCTAAAACATCCCAACAGCAGTCCCAGGAAATCTTGCTGACCAGATTAAGACCCATTATTTACATATTTTACTGAATAATGGGGAAAGAAGCCAGGAAATAAAATGAAGTAGGTTAGCACTTTTTAGCTCCGTGACAAATGAATAGGACTATCTCATTCAAACTAACACCGTGTTCATGTGCCCTTTCTCTTTGTATCAGCCCATCCTTCTTAATGGTGATTAGATTATAAAGATCTAGTTTAGGATTGAGCAAGGGAACATGTTAGAGAGTGACATCAAGGAACCAACAGTGCATAGTTGATCCATCAAAAAGACACAGGATGACTGCACATGGCTAGCAGCTGGTAAATAGCGGTGGGAAATACAGATGAAAGAAAATGAGATTCTAATGAGTATATCTAATGGAAGGTAAATTAAGGGGTGATATTGTTCTAAAGCTAACACGAGTCATGCTAGAGAATTGGCTGTACCATCCTTTTATATTTAGAGTTCTAATTCTTATATGTTCCATCCTATTTATCATAATATTTCTTGGATGCTATTACTTTAGTATTAGCATATTTGAGTACCTGATGCATTGTTCACATAACCCATCCTCTTTTCAGTTTATAAATGGATATTGTAAAATAGCACAGCAGACACATCCCAATTGTTGGTATGGAATGGAATGGCACATCAGTAAATGAATATTGCAACTGGGTGACAATGGATGGTTCTGTGAACTAAGTGAATTAACATGTGTTCCCCCCAAACTCATAAGATGACATCCTAATACCCAATGAGAGGCAAATATATTTTAAAATTTTTTCATAAAAGTAAATATTTAAAATAGAAAAGAGCATGATGAATGATAACTGTATGTAATCCTTAGGGTCTTCATGAGATGAATGAAATAATATTTATATATTTTTATATTTTATTTACCTTTATATTTTCATATTTATTTCTTAGGACACTACATATGACTTTAATTAAAGGGAACTTATCTGGACATCATGTACCAAAGGGATGTGTCTTCCCTTCAAAATTTTACATTCGGGCCCGGCGTGATGGTGTAATGGTTAAAGTCCTCGCCTTACACGCCCCGGGATCCCATATGGGCTCTGGTTCTAATCCCGGCACCTCCGCTTCCCATCCAGCTCCCTGTTTGTGGCCTGGGAAAGCAGTCGAGGATAGCCCAAAGCCTTGGGACCCTGCACCCAGGTGGGAGACCAGGAAGAACTCCTGGCTTCTGGCTTCGGATTGGCACAGCTCCAGCCGTTGTGGTCACTTGGGGAGTGAATCTTCGGATGGAAGATCTTTCTCTCTATCCTCCTCTGTGTATATCTGCCATTCCAATAAAAAAATAAATAAATGAATCTTTTTTTAAAAAAGAAAATTTTACATTGTACTGGCTGAATTTTCCATTTTTAAGAAGAGTATTTATTTATTTTTATTTGAAAGGCAAATTTGCAGAGAGAGAGAGAAAGAGAAAGAGTGCTTCCATCCATTGGTTCACTCCCCAAAGGCTGCAAAGGCCAGAGCTGAGCTGCTCTGAAGCCAGGAGTTTCTTTCAGGTCTTCCACATGTGTGCATTGACTCAAGGACTTGTGCCATGCTCCACTGCTTTCCCTGGGAATAAGCAGGGAACTGAATTGGAACTGGAGCAGCTGGGACATGAACAGGCACCCATGCGGGTTGCCAGCACATAAAGGTAGAGGATTAGCCTGGTGAACCAAGACGTCTGCCCCAAGCAATTTCCATTTTGTTAGACTGTTTCATGGTATTTCTAGATAATATGCCTTATTATTACCTTCTTGAGACCCTATGTAAATATGGGAATTTTTAACCTTATTTCTGTTATTCTTAAATATTAAAAATGCTAAGAATGTAACAAGTTAAGTTTAGGTCAAGCACACGGTAATTGCATGAAATGATAATAGCATATGAGGGAACCTCAAGAAGTTCATGGGATGTGTACATTATCTTTTAATTTCATTTTCCACAAACTTTTGTAGTGTAATAGGGTGGTTATTTACATGAAAGATCCTGAAAAGAAAGTGTATAGCAAGTATTTCCGGGGGTCAGGTTGCGTTGGACAGTCTGACGAATCTATCATAAGGCTGTCTGGAGAAACAAATGAACCAAACCACTAGAATGTCTTATAAGATAAATAAAAACAGAACCAACTACTCATGAGTTTTGTATTTTTCTTTTCTGTGTGAAAAAAATCAGATGTTGCAGATGCTACCCTAACTTTAAAAAATGGAATCAGTGATAAATGGTTAGATTGTGTTTTACAGTGTTTGCCTACCATGAGAATGATAGGTCTCACATGAATATACGGTCAGCCACATGAGTTAAGAAGCAGGTGCTGTGTTCTACTACTTAGAATGATCCCTCCATCAGGTGTAGGATTCATGAAAGACGCTGAGCTGTATTCATTCTGATACCAACAAAAATGACCACTACATACCTCAAGATGTACGTTAACTACAAAGGAAAAGATACTAACTTGTGATGGAGAAATCCATCAGACCATTTAATCAAGGGATAAGGCACTTTAGTATCACAAAGTTGATGATCTAATGGATTAAGGAGGATAGGGCATGATTGGCAGGGGGAACAGTCAACAAGGTAACTAACTGATGCTCTTCAAAAGTATATGTCGCTAGGGAAGAGACTAGGGTTGTCTATTTTTACATTACACTGATAAAGTATATTTTACAATTTTTAAAAAAGTATTCAGTGTTTCATTCCTGGGGGAAATCTGCGTGTAGTCTTCATATGTGGCTACTATTAATATGCTGCCGGATCTGTTTGGCTGGCTGATTACTGAGGATATTTTTAAGAACTGTGTCATAAAAGATACTGGCTGCGGCCAGGAAGGGGTGGGCATGCTGAGGTGCTTAGCTTTCCTCAGTGGAGGATCTGTTCTGGAGGGAGCAGACACCTGGACGCTGTCCACCAGCAGCATTCACAGAGCGACAGAACTTTTGTCTCCCAGTGCTCAGTGCACCAAGCACCAGCACGGCTGGGGTCCCTTAAGCTCAGAGTTTGTCTTGGTCCAATGCCCAGTTTACTCAACAGTTGTATGTTCTCTTTACGAAATGATTTTTTTTAAACTAAATTGCCCTAATAAAACATGAGTCAACACAGTACATTTTACTACTTTTTAAGAAAGTAAATAAAAAGGGTAAAAGTCTGTGTTTGCTGATAAGAACAGAGGCAAATAGTTGTAAAAATTTGGGAAGGAATCTGCTGAGAACGGACTCAATGCTTCCAATTTATGTGCTTATTTTTCCTCAGTTTCATTTCTATCTCGATTGCCTAGTTTACTTGCAAGAATAAAACACACATATATAGCTGACATATACCTATCTAAAATTAACATCTAATTTCAGCAACATCATGTGGTTAGTACAAAATTTGTCAGGGGAAGCGTGTTTATATTCACAGTTAGCAAATTCTATGACTCAGAACTTTGTTTACTATGTTGCAGATGGACTATGAAAAGTGAATGTGAAATGCAAAGAATCAAAACTGAAATTTATATCATGTCCAAAGTAGTTTCATTGGAAGTATTGCAAGAATCTACGGAAATGTTCTTCTACTATTTGCATACTATTATTCAGCAAAGGAATTGCTCACTCGTTGTAGTAATTATACAGATTTTGGTTATTTCACTTTTATTTTATTCATTTATATAAATGAAGAAATCAGTGAACAGTAATGTTGGAACAGTAACTTATTTGTTAATAACCTTATGGGTTCCTATATATATTTCTAAGTATATATATCTATTTAAAGAAATCATGGAAGCAATTCCTAAAATTGCTTCCAAGTTTTGGAAATAAAGATTTTTTTAAAATATGTACTTTTTTTTTTAAGATGTACTTGCTTATTTTAAAAGAGAGAGAAAGATTTCATCCCCTGGTTCAGGTCAAAGCCACAGCCAGGTTCTTCTGGATCTCCCATGTGGGTGACAGGGGCCTACAGACCTGGGCTATCTTCTGCTGCCCCTTTTCAGCCCATTAGCAGGGAGCTGGGTCAGAAGTGGAGGAGTTGGGACATGAACCTGCATATAGGACACTGACATCACAGGAGGGGTTAAGAGAGCCAAGAAGATCCACAGAGGACCCAGTTTGTTTACACATGTGCATGTGTAAACTTTTACTCTCACTTTCCTAACAGCGTTATGTGTAACAGTCACAAAGTGGAAACAACCACAGTAATTGTCAACTGATGAATGAAGAAGCAAAATGCAGTGCATCTGTGCAATGGAATGTCATCAAGAAATAAAATATAATGAAATAGTGATACATGCCACAACACTTATGGAATTTTAAAATGCTATGCTAAGTGGAATAAAGCATTCATAAGAACCTTATCTGCTGTTCCCTTCTTGTTTAAAGGCAGAGAGGGGCAAACTCTTCCCAGGGCTCTGCACAGAGGCACAACCTGAGGACACTTCATCCCCGTGTCCTTGGGACAGCACAGCGTGTATCCACAATCTGGGGGACACTTCATCTTCCCTGCCCCTCCTTCTACATCTCTAGGTTGAGGTCTCTGCAGTACTAGACAACTATGACCATCCCCCGAGGACTCTTGCCTCACCTGCAGTGCCTCAAGGCCACCCTCCCTCCTGAGTAGTCTGTGTAGCCAATCCCACAGTTTCAGCGCTCTGGGACATCTTTGTCCTCAGTTCCTCTCAGTCAGAAATGGTATGTCTTTCCTTAACACTGTCAGTTCAACTCCAGAGCTGCAGTGGCGAGGGACTTCACTGCTGGCTTCACAGGGACCTTCTCCAAAATCACCAATTCTGCTATGACCTCTCTTTTTCTTTTATCAAGCCTAAAAGTGAATGTCCATTAATGAACCTTCCCCATCCCTCTTGTCCCCCAACAATGATGCCAGCCATTGCTCAGTCCTTAATCATGAAACCTCAACCTTAAATATTTCCCATATAGGCGCTCCCTGAATAAGGACAAAGTGCATTGTTTTGCAACATACTGATCGTAAAATTGCAACACATTGGGCATTTTTTGAGCATGTTAGGATGACATGCAACAGACAACAACCAGATGACCATGAAACAAACTGGGCCCTCTGTGGACCTTCTTGGCTCTCTTACAGTAAAAGGGAAACCCTAACTTCAGAGATGTCTCATTCATTGTTAAGATTTGGGAAAGTCATATGTGTAATCTCCTTGTTAACATTTCCTGATCTCTGCATTCCTTCCATCTTCTTTTTAAATTCTAGTTTTAATATTCTGGTTTTCTTGAGTGACCAGTTTAAAAGAAAATACAATAGTTCTATCCTCATATTTCTTTTTAAATTTTGAGAAAGTGATATTTCAGCATCCAAATGCCGTTCTAAATTTTTAAATTAAAGAAGCTCCAAGTAACATTTTCCCAAATTTTACAACTACCTACCACACAGCTAATTAATTTTTCTGAATTACTACTGTTCAGTGCTGATAAGCCACAAGTACAAATTCCTCAGCTTAGAGCTTAGAGCTCAGGAATTTGTACTAAGAAGACATTAAAAAGGAAAAATAATTAGCCAGTGTTTTGTAAGAAGGGCACATTAAATGCCACTATCTAGCCCTAACCGACTTTTCAATTCAATGCATTTTTCTCAAGATCCAATCACTTCAAATGTTTAGTATTACATAGATTTTAAGTACCCTGTGAGCAAAGGGCTAGTGTGGGGATCCTTTTGATGCATCTTTCTGCTCATTATTTTCAGTAGATATATATGAGGCTTCAATTTTTTTTCATAGCTATGAACATTTAAAATATGAAATTGCATACATACGGCTAGTTAAAAAGACATTTCAATGCTGTCACAAACCAGTGTTTGAGCTTAGGTAGAAGTAGTATTTAGTTTGATTTGGTTGGTCAATCTGCATAGCTTAGGCTATGGGGACCTAACAAGTATCCTCAACATAAAGGTTCAGTGCCTGCCCATGCTGCCTGCCCATCTCGGCAGCTCTGGGTCTGCACCCAGCTCTCAGCCATCTCTCTCTGGAAGAGTCACAAGGGTAGGACAGTGAATGGAAGATTTGTAGAAATCCAGTGGGAAGCTGGACTTCAGTGTGACAGTCCCACCACCCTAAATGTCTGTTTGGACTAGAACAGTGTGGGTCAGCAGGTAAGGAGCTAGTGAAGAAAAGTGAAACCCTCCTGGAATCCACAGGCACCTCTCTGCTGATTTATACACATACGTGTAATCATTGAAAATTCCAGGTGGTAATGACGGCTGCCTAACCACTGCCTTTTAAATCTAACTTGGAAACCATGCCTGACACAGGTTGCAGCAATGCTGTTCCAGTGTAATCATGTAAGACCCAGTACAGTACCTCCTATGCACCAAATATGAAGAGGCCTGTGCAGGTGCACTCCAACCCCTGTATATTAGATTGTTTTCTGCAACTGTAACGAACTGCTTCAAACATTCTGGCGTACAAACACACATTTTTAAATTTTATTTTAGAGATCTGTAGTTCATAAATCTGAAATCGATCTTCAAGGATAAAGACAAAATCTCAGCCAGATAATATTCCTTCTGGAGACTCTAGGGGGGAGAACTGTTAGTTGTTGTTTCCAAGTTTGTTGAACATGGACAACTCTGAGATGACATTGTTTGACTTACCACACTAAGTCTGATGACCCGATGATCTATAGCAGGGGGTGCCAAAATAATAACCTCTGGATTAAATTTGTTTGATTGCTTATTTTCTGTAACTCAAGTTTTTCAAAAATAATCATGCCCATCATTTACGTAGTCTCACTGTCCGTTTTTGTATTATAATAGCCACACTGAGTGGTTGTGGCTGAGACCAAGTGCTTGCATAAACCTGTGATATTTGTAAATTCTCTTGCTTTTTACAGAGCAAATTTTCTAACACCTGGTCTGTAGATCAAAAGATTCACTTGTTGATCTCTAGTAAGAATCTAGACTGATCAGCAGATGTAACACCTTAATAACTGTATTATCTCCACATTCTTAAACATTTGTATAAATCTAAATTTTTGTAACATGAGTTGACATGACAAGAATCATTTCATTTGATTGGTGGTAAAGCAATGAACACTGGATGACAGTGTAAATTCTTGAGTTTTCTGCCTGGCTTTACCAATGGATCTTCCACCTGGGTCAGAAGCCCTTTACTATAGGTAAGGCTGTCCATTCTCTTAGGACAGAAATGTTGGTAAGTCTAAAGAACTGTTAGGGTCTAACTATCTAGATTCCCTTTCTTTAAATCCTGAATGTTGAAGTCTTTATTGTTGCTGAGTAAAAAGGAAAACAACTAGTTTACATCCCTAGCCTATTTACCATGTTTGCAATATGAATATTCAAATTTTTCACGTACCCAGGCTAAGAGTATAATTGCTAAGGATTTACAAATTCATCTTATCAGTGACTCATTTCCTTTATTTTATAATCCTATTCATGTTCTGTAATTTCATTCTCAAAAGTAACCTTACCTTCAGATTTTATAGATCTTGTCTCCAACCACGTATCCCTAAAGATGCTTTTTCCTTGGTATGCTCTGTGGGATATTAACAGTATCTTCTGTTTAAATATATTGCCATTTGGTAAGATCCAACTTGGAGGTACGCATTCTAAAATGCCTCTTCACAAGGAAGGAAGCAAGCTCACTAATTAAGCTTTCAGTGCATCATCTTAGCCATTTATGAAGCTGTGTCTAATCTCTGTGCAGCACAGGAGTAGGATTCCATCAAAGCAAGAGACGGTTGATCAAGTCATCCTCAAGTTCAGAGAATGTAACAAGTTCTATAACAATCTGCAGGAGTTCATCATACAGAAAAATGTCTGTGATCACAAATATTCTTGGTGGCTGATCAAGAGGGGAGTGATATTTGAACCCCATAGTGTCTTCAGCTTTTACTTTATTTTTGTTTTGCTTTGTTGTTTTCCAACAGCATAACAGAAAACACTAGAACTACTCAGCTGATCTGAATGAGTTTCAGCTCCATTTTTTCTAGTTCTGTTACTTGATATTCTGAGCCTCAGGTTTTTGTGGTTGTTGTTATTGTAATTTTTGTCTGTAGACTAGTTGTATTAATATTTTCTAACTCAATTACAATTTTATGTGTTAGGTGAGTTTATACATGTCAAATACTTACGAAAATGCCTGAATCTATGCATTAATTATTCCTTCATTCATCTAGGAAAGAGTGGCTTATAATTAATCACTGTGGTTCGGTGAAATTGCTATAATGATTTTTTTGCCTTGAAAAAAAAGATACAATTGATTTTACTTGAAAGAGTTACAGAGAGGGAAAGGAGAGCATGATCCTTCCCCCTGCTGGGCCATTCCTCATATGGCTGCTATAGCCAGAGCCAGTCTAAGCAGAAGCTTCCTCCAGGTCCCCCATGTAGGTACAGGGTTGCAGTGCCTGGGGTCACTTTCTGCTGCTTTTCCAGGCCATCAGCAGGGAGCTGGATCAGAACTGGAGCAGCTGGACTAGAACCGGTACCCAAATAGTATCAGGGTGCTGCAAGAAGAGATTTAGCCTGCTAGGCTACTCTGCTGGCCCTTATTTATTTATCTATTTATTTACATATTTTAATAGATATGCAAATGGCAAGTAAAGGTAAGAACAGTTAAATAATTTGCTGGGTCAGAAACATAATATTTGTAGAGCAAATGACTTTAGATTACGAGGTCCAAGCCTGTAGATTCACCTTCCATTAGTCAGACATGGATTTCCTTGAATTGTGAGCCACTTAGAAACAAAGCACAACATTCCTTTGCCATCGAAAAGCTGTTTATGGAATGAATGCAACCTGGAGCTATCGTAACTAGCTGGAGATCCTGGGAACACTCCATTCTGAACAGTCTAGTTCTCCAGAGGACTTTACATTACTTGCCAAAACTTTATAAATATCATCATTTTATGAGACATACATTTTCTACTGAATGCTCTGCACAATATATTACACATTTCTTTGTAGACATATAACATTGAACATGACTTAACAGTGCATCAGTAAGCCAATTATCTCTATAAACTTGCGTTTTGTGCTGTGCTCTGATGTAAGAAGTTCTGAGGGTTTCCTGAAAACAGGAGAAATGCTGTTGACTTGGATTGCTATGAATATTTGAGTTCCTGTACCTGACATGTTGTTTTAGATGTTCCTGTCCCTGTGCCTGCTACTTCTGGTTATTGTCACCATACCTATTTAAGCTGCCAGTCTTTCAGAAGATCACCAGAACAAAATGTTGATCAAGCAAAACCATCAGCTACAACCTGATATTTAAACCTTCGGTAGAATGGGAAATCATCAACTTGACTCTTGGAAATATTTCAGATTGAAGTGGTTAGGCAGCTATTTTTAAAATGGGATATGAATTGCTTGATTTTTAAGGTGACATCTTGCAAGGCAAGAAAGTGACTGAGATTGGCTCCAATTTCTATCAAATGAGCTCTGGGTTTGCTGAACATAGTGACGTGGGATATTCAAAACCAGCTTTGATGATCAAGTTTTTTTCTGCTAACAAGCAAGATTTTCAAGTAATTCAGTTTTAATTTACAAAAGCATACATGTGCCTGAGTGAGACATTGAGTCATTGGGTTCAGTTTTGTATGGTACGCAAATGAGAAGGTGAATTGCTTTGGTTTATTTTTGCCTTATGATTTGGTGATTGTGCTAAGGAATGGGGGATTTAGCAAATGGAACTTTAAGAGTCTATAAAAGTTAAGCAGGAGCTTCAGAAACTAAGTCACATGCGTAAGCTTCTTTTTGGGATTGTGACATTCATCTTAAAAATCAAATCAAAGACACATTTTAGCTTAATCTGCAGATGTTTTCTTACTATCTAATGCCATGTTCTCTGTATTAATGACCACACGTTAGGTATCTGTTACTCTGGGAAAGATGACATTGTAACTACCGGCAAAAGGAAATTTGAAAAGATTCTTTAAGAATTTTAAAATTGATTTAGTCACTTGCATATTTATTTGAAAAACAGAGAGACAGAGAAGATTTTCCATTTGTTGGTTCATTTCATATCTGTAACTTTTTTTTTTATTGTTGCTTACATTGTATTATGTAGTACAGTTTTATAGGCACTGGGGATTTCCCCCACCCCTCCCATACCCCTCCCCCCATGGTGGATTCCTCCACCTTGTTGCATAACCATAGTTCAAGTTCAGTTGAGATTCATTGCTTGCAAACACTTGCCTAGCATAAAGTTCAGCATCTTATTGTCCAGATAAGTTCAGTGGCCTCTTGGGGAGACCTTCTATGGTCTGAAGATAGGTCTAACAGAGTAAAGATCCGGTCAGTTAAAAGCCCCAACAAGGCCTCAGTATCAATATACAACATTATGGAATTAATTGACATAGTATTGGGTAAACAATATGTTAAAAATAATGCAAATTCCCTTCTTCGAAACATCTGGGTTGAGACAGTATCAATGACAGGTTCAAAAAGTAACAAACAACCAAACAAAAAAATTACAGGTTAAATCAAGGCAAACATGTGGTATCTAATCTTTTTTTGAGAATCCACCAGACCAAAGTCAGGACCCATCCAAGTCTCCCTCTCAGGTGGTGGAGACCCAGGTGTTGGAGTCATTGTCTGATGCTTCCAGAGGTGCATATTAGCAGAAATCAGGACTCTGGACTACAGCCTGGGACTTGAACTAGACATTCTCCAGTGTAAGCTACAGGCTTCCCGAGTGGTGTGTTCACTGCTCCACCAAGCACCTCCACCTAACAAGATTAAAAAAATTATAAGAGTAGCCCTTATGTTTGTGTTTGTTATTCTTTGATTTTTTTTTAATTTCCTATCTTATACAGCAGATCTTTTCTATTTTACATCCTCTTTAAATTTATAAAGTGATGCTACTTGGATACTTTTTTTTTTTAATCACGGCTTTAGGATGTCTACGAATACCAGGTGTACTTTGAAAAGACATTGTCTAATTCCAGAGTCATTAACCTATTGTATTACTGAAGTAAATATCCTGAAATCAACATCATGATGTACTATGGAATACAAGGTACAGTTAGTGAACAAGGGCAAGTGTGTAATTAATACTTAAAATAAGGTATGTAGTGTTTTACACTTGCAGTTAGCAACCAGGAAATAATAAAAAGGTCCGAATTGCATAGTAGCTACCAGACTGAAAGAAATGAAAGCCATTTGACCCTTATTATTTGATGCTTTCACCTGTTTGTAGTAATTTATTCTAATTGAAAAGTGAAGTATATGTTCCACCAGCAAAAAATGAAAAAAAGGAAAAAATTACGTACGGGGGTATAGGATCAAACAAGGTTGTTGAAATTGTGTTAACCAGGAATTTTCAGTGAAGTTACGTTGCAGACTTAGAGATTTATTTTGAAATGACAGAAATTCTCTAACAAATTTTGAAGCCTATCCTGGTTATTCCTATCAGTGCTTGCTCACCATTGTTGTTGTTCCCTCCAATGGTACTAGAAGTCATTGGCACCTGGCCCAGAACAAGGGTCTGTTTTCACAGAATAAAATTCTTCAGCATTTTTATACAACGAGAAGCAAGCTTTATTGTTACATTAACAATTTCTATGCTGCTAGAGTTCACGGAAACCATACTACAGAAGATGAAGCTGCTACTTCCCCTTCCTAAGTGGATTTTCCTGTTGTTGACCAGAGTGTTGCTATTAATATGTATGTCTTTTATTAAATACGAGGTCAAAAGAAACACGCCTACTTGTTACTTAGGATGTGCAACATACAAGATGAGACAGGTTTTGACCTAATTGAGGTTCTTTAGGATGAATTTTAGTCAATCCTCTTTAGTCATGCCGATGCTGACCCGAGAGACAGATGGAAGCCTTTTGGGGGCTACTGTGCAGCTTTGATTAGTTAATCTGAAATCACACAATTGAGACCCACAGCCTGCAAACAACATTTATTGAGCACATACAAAGTGCCGGGCGCCGGTGAATGGTACCTTGATTCACAGATGGAAGACTGCTGCTTTGTAAATCTTATCTGTAATTGAAAAGTAAAATGATTACTAAGTTGAACAATGTGATGGGGAATAGAAATCTAAGTGATAGGGAAAACAGTTATCGCAAAAGTGTAATTTTCAAAAAGTCGCAACTGTAACTGTCACACAGCGCAGAGCAAACATGCCAAAATATTTTGCTCTAGTCATAGATAAATGAGAGAGCCACTACGGTAACAGAATCACTTAAAGAATATTTGAGGAGCTAGATATGCACAGGGAACTTAATAAAGGAATATTCAGATTAGGTTGCTAGATCACCTACAAAACAAGTTCATTTTGCAGGACAAAAAGGCATGGTGGTGCGCACGATTATTTGGCCTTGAAATCTGTAGATGATCATGTGATGGTCTATATCTGGGACCTTCTCTAAGTATTCATCAGTGAGTTGAACAACATATGTTAGTTTATAAACAGTCCTTGGTCCCATTGCAACATGCGATGTTTATCTTATTGCCCAAGCCTCAAGTTTGGGATTTTTTTTTTTAACATATAAAAAGCAAAATTCGTGAACAACCGCACATGAGAGAAAGGAAGGACAGTGGGGTTCCATGTTAGGGAGATTTAAGTAGACAAAACTTCAGAAGTGTTTTATAAATGATGGAGAGGAAATTGCTAATAAAACAGATGTGTGTGTGTGTGTGGGAGAGGTGGTGCTGGAGGAGGGAGGGAACGGGTAGGAGGGAGGGAAAACGAGGTAATTCCCCAAAGTCATTTCATGAGCAGTTATATATATATAAGATTATGGCAGATGAGTCCCTGTGGTCTGGGATCAATATATGAGGCATTTACTTGCTATCTCTTCGCATTCACTGTGTGGTGACGGGTATTAAAAAGTCATAAAAATCAAATCATGTATGTGACGGTGACCAGTTATGAATCAGTTATTATTATTTTTAGATTTATGTCAAAAACCAGAGGTGGGGGAAGAGAAGGGGGGAAGGGAGAGAGGGGAGGGAGGGGAGAGGAGAAGAAGAGAGGAAAATGGAGGAGAGACAGGGAGAGACAAAGGAGAGAGAGAGAGAGATGAGATCCCATAAACTGGAACTGGGCAGAGCTGAAGCCTGGCATTAATAACTTAGTCCAGATAATCCTACTTGGGGAGCAAGGGCCCAGTTACTTAAGGCACCACCACCTCACAGGGTCTGGAGTCAGGAGTAGGAGGTGGGAATCAAACCGAGTGTTTCCTTGTAAGAAACTGGCTTACCCGGCATCTCAGCATCTCGAGTGCTGAGTTAAAGTCCTATACTTTGAAGCAGTTGAATTTTAAAAGGATACACTTAATGTTTAAAAAAATTGTAGGGCCTGGTGCGATAGCGTGGTGGTTCAAGTTCTCGCCTTGCACGCACCAGGATCCCATATGGTCGCCGGTTTGTATCCCAGCGGCTCTGCTTCCTATTCAGCTCCCTGCTTGTGGCCTGGAAAAGCAGTTGAGGACGGCCCTAAGTCTTGGGACCCTGCACCCGCGTGGGAGACCCGGAAGAGGCTCCTGGCTCCTGCCTTCAGATTGGCTCAGCTCCAGCCATTGCGCTCACTTGGGGAGTGAACCATCAGACAGAAGATCTTCCTCTCTGTCTCTCCTCTCTGTATATCTGCCTTTCCAATAAAAATAAATCAATCTTTAAAAAAATTTGAAGAATTTATGAAGGAACCATGAAAGACACTGAAAGCAGAAGACAAAAGAAAAAAAAAAATCTTGTCATCTCAGCGTTACAACCGAGTGGGAGCTCGGATGACGGGGCAGAAGTCTGCCTTTCTTCACCTCCATCATCTTGTTCCTCCGTCTCCTTTCTTTTTCCTTTTTCCTTTTTTTCCCCTGTCTTCCTGAACCCGGAATGAAATCTCGCAGTAATTAATCACAGTCTGTGTCTTCTAGAGCCGCATCTCCATATGCGGTGCTTTTCCTTAGGTTTCATGCGCAGAATGCAATAGAACAGAATGAAGCAACCACAGAACGGAATGGGAATTTTCCTGAAAATTTCTGATTTTAAAAATATATCGTTTCCATAGATTCACATTTCTCTTTGATATTACTTTCCTTTGGCAAAACAAGCTCACATCCAGCTATGTTTATCAACGTCAAGTCATATTTTATCAGCTGAACTTTCTCAGAGTGTAATATATTAAAGGTCATGAGGTCACTTCGAACTTTGTAGTATTGATTCGTAGCAGGTGGCAAAATATGATTATCGAGAAACCATTGGTTCTACTGTGTGAGCTGCTGTGAATACAAATTTCCAGGCCAAGCTTAAGGAATATCTAACTGTCTAAATATAAAATAAATGAGATTTTTTTTCTAGTAATCCATTTATACATGGCTTTTATTTCAGTCATTTCCCCTATCATTTCACTGCTGGTAATTGATCGTTGAATTTATAGTATCGGGCATAGATGTTTGAGAAGGTCAGTTTGGAGCTCTCATAAAATATGTACAATATTTTACTTCCCATGTGATCCTTTGGGATTAATTATGGAACAATTTAAAAAGGCCACTCTAGAATTTAATGTCATTAATAATATTGTTTGAACCCAAAATGCGATGAACGTATGTTTTACTTATTTTTAATTGTGTACTTTCACATTTTGTCAATGAGTATAATTAATAAGCAGGCTAAGTGTAATTTTCTGACTTTATCAATGGATTGAACCTTTTAAATAAAAGAACGTTGAACTTTTTCTATAATTAAAATAAAAATTCTGGGCCTTTTTTTTCTTGGACTTTCTAGATTTTTCTCCCTAGGTGATTTAAGTCCCTTGAGTCTTATAGATGAACTGTCTTGAGTTCAGCTTTTGAACAAATGGCTACCTTCTGGATGAAGTGGCTTCTGTTTGCTTGGAACGATGAGATCTAATTAGCATACACATTTTAATGATATTGCATTATGCAGCTGATTAGACCTGTGAGATTGGGGGTGAAAATCTCTTCTTTTGTTTATTGTATGCAAATCTAGCCACTTAGCTTTAATTAGACCTTGCCAGCTAGAACAATGATTTGAAATTTCGGTAGTATTAATGAGCAGTAGGCGCTGCTCATCATGATTTCTTTTAATGGCAGTGACAAAAAAAGCAATGAATGTGGCAGCCAAAAAGTGATGTCTTTGAGACCATTCTTTCCACAAGGAAGTCTCGTGTTGGCCACTATGGCTGACAGCATTTCTACCAGTGCCTTCCTATTGCCCCTGATTGTGTCTTTTTTCTTTGTGAAATCTAATGAAAGATTTATCCTTGAGTAAAAAGAAAAGCAAAACAAAAGTTAATGTTTTGAGAAGATGCAAAACCATCTTTTTGATGATTTGTGATCTGATAGTATGTCATGCTCTGTATCTCCCAAGTGAAAATCATTACATGAATGAACAATTTGATGTGATGTTCATTCAGCAATATGGCAGCACACGGGAAAAAATACCTGCAGAAATAAGTATATTAGGCTGCCTTTTACTACTACAATGAAATGCCTAAGAGAAGTTACGTGTGAAGCTACAAGATTTTTTTTTTTTTTTTTTGCTCAAACCATTGACGGTTCATAATCCATGTTTGGCCTCTCTCTGTAAAGATCCCCTGATTCCATCATGGAGTGTCAAGCCCAGCAGCATAATGCTAACAGTTTTCCAAAGGCTCCTCCTTCAGGCTCCATAAATTATATTTTCACTTCTAACCTGTTAATCATTAATCCTTAACATAAGATTTTGGAAATTAAGTCTTTAACACTTAGTTTTTGGAGGACACCCAAACAGCTCACAGAAATGAGTAAATATGTGACAAAGAAGGAGTGCCCAGAAGTGGCGATTTGATCACCTTTCGAAGTCTCCCATCTTTGTTGTCCTGCCCTGCCAGTTTTAACATTCTGCCTGAGTTTCCCTGCCCTAAGGAGAATGTACTAAAACACATTCATGCTAAACGAGTGGTAATTTATTTCCCTTTATTCTTCCGAAGCTATTTCTACCCAACATAAAACCCTGAACAGGACAAGACTTTGTTCAAGGGAACAGATACCAACTTCCGGGCATCAAATGTGGCTTGGGAGGAGAATTCCAAGTACCAATCTATTCTAGCCATCTACTTATACATGCTGCTCCACTTGGAACAAAAGTTATCCATTTTCATATATGAATTCAACCTTATTTTCAGATATCTTCAACCTTATTTTAGAGCAAGATATTATCCTGAGACTCATTTTATATGTATATAAACATACATATATTTATATCATATATACTAAATATATGTATATATTTAAACTTTAACAGTGTGCAAAACTGAAGTTGCTTCTTAATTGAAGATCTAAAAGGGACAGATTGGAAGAATGTTCCAGTTAAATTTGTACTTCCCATAACATGCAAATTGAACTTTCTTTTTCTCTTTCCCTTTGTCTTTGATTTTCTTCTTTCTTTCCATGCTACTTTCCTTCATTTTCACTTCATCCCTCTATTCTTCCTTTCTTTCCTCTCTTCTTTGATTTTTCCATTCTATCATTTCCTCTGCTTCCTTCCTTCCTTGCTTTGTTCCTTCCTTCCTTCCTTCCTTCCAGATAACTTTCCCTGAAATTTATTTCACTGAAAACAAAATAAACTACTGCAAACACTCACACCGATATTGATCTGTTTTGAATTAGGTCACTGTGTTAACACAAAGGAAAGGTTACTAGCCACCAATGTTCCAAAGGTTGATGTCTGTTTTCCCTCATTTTTGTTGTGTCTAAATTTCTGTCCCAATTTTTCAGAGTGACCCTCAGTAGCTCAGTAAATCAGCTAATAAAATGTTTTAGCATTTGCTAACATGCTCTGAGTTTGGTTCATACTTATTCAAAAGCTTTCCAGTAAGCATAATGGAGGATAGCAAAAGGCAGTTCTGACCCACTGTCTTACCAGATTTGAAAATAATACAGACTCGAGACTCGAGACTCTTACCTTAATAATTTACTTGTAAAATTGTTTGCCCTGCAGTTTCTAGACTGAGAAACATGGATATACTTGTTTTCTTTTGCCTCTTAGCAAAGTTAAAACAGCCATAAGCCAGTGTTGCAGACCATAAAAGACATAACACTAAATGGTATTTTTGGTATATTCTATTATTGTAATGTTTTAAAATCACACCTTAGGAAATAAAAAGATTATAAGTTTTCCACCGTGTTTGAGAACAGTGTGTCCTTGTGCTATTTCTCAACTGAACCATGGTGTCTTTCTAAATATTTCCATTCGAGGTGATGGATTCTTACTGAATACCAGTCATGTGACATTAATTGTGCTGATGATACCAAGTGGCTGTGCACGTAGTCAGACCAGCCGAGAAGGAGGGAGGAAATGAGCGAGGTCTCCTGTGAAGTGGGTGTAATCAGGCCGTGGCCAGCATCCCCAGCGGATCTCTTCTCCTCTCACTTAAGGAGTCACACTTACCTCTCAGACGCTCTTGCTTCTGTTATTCTCCATCTCAGTCCATTTTATGGCCATAAATTAACACTATGTCAATTCTCAGCCACTCCCTTGCTTTCGATGGATCATGATAATCTTCAGGACGAAGTTTAAATTCTGATGATTATTTTCTAATTCTACCATCAATCATATTTCTCTTCATTTCCTCAATGACCTGGTCTCCTGCTACTCTTGACTCCATTCTATACTTCTGTCTTCAGTTCTGTAGAACTACTCAGTCATCCAAATATGGTAGTCTGCTTCCAAGGTTATGCACTAAAATCAACCAGACATGCTAAACATGAATCTCTCTTCTAGCAAGCCAAAGCATGAGATTTTGTAGCTCATTCAACGTGGGAAAGAAACAGGGAGGAATTGTTCTGTGGAACCACAGACATTGAACAATTGGGATTTTATGTCCTGTGAAAGAAAGGGTTAAAAGGAAGGGACAAAAAAAAAAAAGTAAGAACTCAGTATTGAACTCAGTATTGGCATCAGCATGGAATTGTCAGACACTGGTCATTTGTTTATAAGGGTACCGATTCCAGGCAGGGCTTACTATCCTCTGCAGCTCCTTGATCTTCTCCTGTAGATTTAGAGAGTAGGTGAAAAAAAATCAAAGAACCTGTTCCCACAGGTGGGAAATAAATGTGGGGAAATTTTTCTGCAGGAGGTGAAAACGACGGTCAAGAGTGGAGAGAGAAAGGACAGTCACGGCTGTGGTTTGAATGGGAGCTTTTGGATTGTTTGATCTGTTTTCTTTGAGAAGGAGTTATCTAAGAGCAGTGCATACTGAATTATGTTGAACTGATTAAGTCTTTGGGACTGTGGGCATGGGGTAAATCCATTCTATAGTGCAAGGAGGATATGGAGTTTAAGGGTGCATTACGGTGGAGGAATTTTTTTATCTTCTAAAAGTTCCTGTGTTGGAATTTTGGTCTCCAGAATTGTTATATTAAGAAGTAGTGGGGTGTTTTAGAAGTAACACCTATTGGGAGGACGTCAATTCCACAGATGTACTGCCCTCAGAGGACATTCAGATAGTTCCACAAGATGCTTTTACAAAAGAGCAAGGCTAGATACTCATCATCTCTGGTTTCCTGTCTCATCGTGCGATCTCTCTCATCGTGCTTTGCTTTACAGAGAATTGACCATGAAAGCCTCAGCACAGCCTAAATTGATGAAGCTACACGATCTTGAACTTTCAGCCTCAAAAACTGTGTTCTAAATGAATCTGTTTTCTTTTGTAAAGCAAAGAATGAAGGACGGAAAGAAGAGGGAGGAGGGAAAGAAAATGATTTCAGAAAACTGCAGCAAAGAAAGGCTGAGCTAGAATATAAGAATCGTTAAAATTTGGTCTTGATTATAACTTTTAAGAAATATTCTTTAAAAATTGGAATTCTCAAGGGGGAAATTTGTGCACAATGGATTAAGCCACTGCTTGGGAAACCCTGTTTCATGGCTGAGCCTTTCTTGTGTGCCAAGGAAGCACCAGATGAAGGACCAAGTGTTTGGCTCCTTCCACTCGCATGGGAGAACAACATGGGAGACTGAACAACTCCAGCAGCTGCTGGTATCTAGAAAGTGAACCAGCAGAAGGAAGCTTGCTCATGCCCCTCTTTCAAATAAATAAATCTTAAAAACTAAACAAAGGCCTCCTTCCTCCCTCCCTTCCTTCCTCCTTCTCTTCTTTAGTACTTTAATGACTGTTTCTTTACATGACTAGAGAGATCTTATTGGAACATGATTCTTAAGAGTTATGAATAAGTGATGAACAAATATATGAATAAAAGACCACTTTTGCTTCAGAGTCATCACTAAGACAGCAGCAGAAATCTCCCATATGTACCATGAAAATAAATAAATAAATAAAGGCCTCCTACCATACTTTGGGGAACAGTAAGCACCAGACCATACCAAAATTACTTGGTTTTTTTCTACTTTCAGAATGTCCTCTGAATAAGCTCCCTTAAAATCCTAGAACCACAGAATTTCCATCAGTCTCTTGCAAATAGATGACAAAATTGTAAACATTCATCCCAACTCCTTTAGACTAAATGTGTGATTTGGATGGGAGCTTTATTTTGATCTTTAAGAAGTCCTGGGAGGTAAGCCTTGTTCACGTTCAGGAACCTCCCAAAGAACGTGGCCCATGACCTCCTTCCACAGACTAGGCTGGCTAAATCAGCAAGGTTCAGCCAAACTGTCTCTTCCCATAATTAAGCAAGGCTTTCCTTTGGGTTCTGCCCCACCTCATCCTCTCCTGGGCTTCTGGCCACTCATTCATTTATCACGGGCGGCATGGCCCTCAGTTGCACTGGCATGTCTCCCTGTGACTGAATAACTTTCATGTATTGTTGTTCTTATTGGAAAATACAAATTTAAAATACATTAAAATGAGCGGCTACTAATAAGTGCTGTTTGAACACAAAAGGAATTGCTTGGAATGAGATTATAGTCAAGAAGCCATAATTAGTGAAAAGATTATTCTTTCTTCTGCAAATTGTCCCCAGTGGACAATGTGTTGGGGCCATCCCCTGTCCTGTGGGGTTTGCTACAGCAGCTGTGACGAACTCACAGAGGACCTTAATGGGACTTTGTCATCCTCAGCAGGTCAATCTTAAAAAGGAAGACGCCTTCCTAAGAATGCCCCTGCCTCGTCCATATCTCTTATTTTCTGTCTACACTTTTCTGCTCTGTGCCTTACCAGCAAGGTTTCCATTTACCCCTTTAATTAATTAATCCAATATTTATTTGACACCTACTTGGCCTCCTGTGGGATAATAACACCTTAAGCTGTGATCTCATTTAAGGGAATTTGCATTTATTAAAAGACTCCGGGAGATTGAAGTGCTTTCCAACCTCCCAAAGAAGTAAATTTCCAACGGTAGGAAAACCACTGGTTGGGAGACACAGATATGGACTATAAAAATAGACCCCAGGCCAGACAGCCTAAGTCCAACTTCCCCTAAAGTTAGTGAATCTTTGCTTCAGGGTCTCATATGTGCACAGACTTGATTTTGCAACTACAGCTTCTTTTTGGCAAATAGGATTTCCACAATTGTGTAAACTGCAAATCCTACAAACTTTGGCTTTCCAAAACACACTTACCATTCATGTGGACTCCTCCCTCAGGATCTAATCACCCGGAGGCCCCACCTTATAACATTGTTGTCTTGGTGATTAAATTTCAACCCCTGTGCTTTGGGAGGACACACACATTCAGACCATAGCAGATTGCTCATCCCCCAAAAGAATCCTGAAAAGCTGTGAGATAAAAAGTGATGTCTATCCAATGAATATAATAGATCAACAAATGTTGGGAGTTTAATAAACAAATAACACATATAATGAACCTAGGTTTTTTTTTTTTCCTGGCATGTAGCATGAGTTCAATAAATAAGTGCTGAAAGAACAATTACTCTGGGGCCAGTGCAGTGACACACTGAGCAAATCTCCTGCCTACAGTGGTAGAAGCACATATGGGCACCAGTTTGAGTCCTGGCTGCTTCACTTTCAATCCATCTCCCTACCTATGACCTGGGAAAGCAACAGAGGATGGTCCAAGTACTCAGGCCCCTGTGCCTACATGGGAGACCTAGAAGAAGCTCCTGCCTCCTAACTTTGGACTGGCCCAGTTCTGGCCATTGCATCTACCTGGGGAGTGAACCAAATGACAGGCAATCTCGCTGTTGTGCTATCTTTCCCTCTCTGTAACTCAGCTTTCACATAAGTAAAATATAATCCTTAAAAAAGGGTATTATTATTTTGATGAATGAATAAATGAGTGAATGAATGAGTGGATGTGAAAGACAGTGAACCATAAATCTGTGCAGAACAAATTGCTCATGTTCTCTCCTCCACTCTTCACATATAGTTCCTGGCAAACTGGCCTCTGCCTTAAGACTAGCATTAATAGCTCAGCATGAGTGAGCCAGTCCTGCAGTAGTTAAGGCTTACTATGGTTGTGTGTGGTTCATAAACAGACTCTCATTAACATGGATACACTTACGTGGAAACACTATACTTCTATCTATAAAATCCTAGATTTCACAGTCAAGGCCTGGGATTTGTTCCCACTCCACCCACCCCTAACATTTATAATAAAGTACTGCCTAACATGGAATTATATTCTTAAGGAAAAATGAAAAACATGTTTGAGAATTCAACCCTTATTAGCATCATTTCTTTAGTAACGGTAACCATTAAACAGTTATGCATTTAACCTTTGCAATCTTTAAGTCTGCTAAGATGTCTAATTAGTTAATTACAAAAATAATTATGTGCTGAAAAAAGGAAATCAACTAGAGTGTATAAAACTGTGGTTCAAAATAAATTTCTGTATTCAAGCCTGTGGTGCTGTCCCAGTGAATTAGTATCACATGATTCATGGTGTTCATTAAAAGATTTTTCAGAAACATGGGAAAGTTTCCCAATGTCCACCCCACCTGCCTCTGGGTACATATCAAATATAATATTGATGTATCCAAATCATGGTTGAAATTACATTTTGTAATTTTTTTTTTCCTATAAAGCTATCCAAAAGATACACTTGGAGGAAAATCTTACATTAGAAGGTCAATGTTACCCTGTTATGCTTCGATCATGAGCAAACTGTTTTCTTTTTTTGCTATTTATAATGGTGTCTGCAGCATTTAGCATAGTCAAGCATGTGTTTGCCGCTAAGATCAGTGTGAAAGAACTGCTCTTTTGTTGCTCCTCAGTACTATCCATACTTATTACTGACGTTTATCCTGTAACTAATGAGAACTCAGTCAGGAAAGCACAGAACAATCAAACAACTTCTGAGAGCCGCCAAAGGCTGAAAGGGGAAACTGTTCATTTCCAGGTCGTAGTGTAGGCAATTAACTCTTCCAGTGTGAAGAATAAGAATGTCTGTGTAGGGTGCTTCAAATCAAGTGCATTTCGTGTGGAATGGTGTTTGCAATTCGCAGGCAACCTCCCCACGCAATAACCTTTACTCTGTCTCTTCCGTTCCTGTGCCTAGACCCTGTGAGCCTGTCATGGTGTTTTAGATAGGAGGCTTTTTCTCTTTGTTTATGCTTTATTTAGAAATCACTTAGAGGTGATCCTCGATATTGTTTGTGAAAGTTACACTTTTTTTTTTTAACCCAAGCTCATGCTTGATTTATAGTGCATTATGAAGTCAATGAATACCAACAAAGAAGGTGAGATTTGGGCATCAATGATCTCAAGGTGAGGACATGGAAGTTTCTTCTAACACTTAAGAATGAAAGGGGCAGTCTGGGTACCTAAGCAAGTGAATTCTTCCCTGTGCAGAATTTATTCAAGTTCTCTGAGCTTTAGTTTCTTTAAATCCTTGCATGGCCAAGTTGAGAGGGTTGAAGACAATGTTTGCCAATCACTTATCGTAGTAGTTGATTAGCACATAAGCAATGAATAAGTAGTTATTATAACAATCGCTGCACAAATGGTCTTTAGCCTTCTATTATGGGTAATGTAAGCTAATACAGTTTGAAGGGTTTAATAATGAAGACTTGCCTTGGGTGCAGCTAAGGTGTCTACCATCTCAGGAAGGAACATTTACAGGGAAAGAGTAAAGAGTTTCTATTTACATCTTTGGAAATAGGGATAAGACTAGGACAAGACACTGAGTTGCATTTGTAAAAGATGCAAATAAAATCTCCATGTCTTACATGAAAAAGTCTTGCTCAACTGAGGTTGTGTTTTTCAGCCACTCCTTCAGCAACTCAGCATGCTGAAGACTATTGTCTCTCTTCAGCAATGAACACACATGACTGGTCTTGGAACAGGCACTGTTCTTCTAGAGTTATGTTGACCTTTCTCATCTTTTCTCATCATTATAAAGACAGTAATGCTACTGGACATTCTGTTCCCCATACCATTTCTAGTTCGTTAACTACTTAAACTTAACCATCTAGATGGAACATTACCAAGAGGACTCTAGTATGAGAGACCTGATGGTAGTTCTTCTTGTCATTTCCCTGACGGTGACTTCAAACGGAGGAAGCAGGTTTCATTCCTTCATAAGCACTGCACACTTGCTGTGTGTTGGATGCCTTCCTCTATTCTGAAAAGAATTATGATCATCACAGATGTAGTCCCTACCGTATAGAGCTCAGCTTCTCCTAAGAAAGTAACTCAGAAATCAGATAATCTCAGAAAGAATACTGTAATGAAAATTGTGATTCAAAGAAAAAAATTCAGGATATTCTGACACTTAAAAAATTTATTTGCATATGTTTACTCCATGAGACATGAAAGAGAGTGGTAGATCTACTATTTGTTGTTTCACTTGCCTAGTGCCTGCAACAGCTGGGACATGGCCCAGCCAATACCAAGATCCATGGACTTAATCTGGGTCTCCCACTGTGGTGAGAGGGACCCAAGTACTTGAGCCATTACCCCTGCCTCTGATATATACAGTGACAGGAATCTGGAACTGAAAACTGACCTGGAATCAGACTCAGTCCCCGCTCACACTGGACGTGGGCATCCCAGGTGGTGATTTAACCACAGAGCCTAATAATTGCCTCTGTAATGAGTCTTTAACACAGACTTTGGCATTTTCAGAGAAGTTGGGGGAAAAATATAGAGGAATAATATTGGAGTAATATTGGATATGAGATATTGACATAGAATTTGGTCTACAGTGGTAGGATGAGGTAAGATACTTTACAGGCAGTTGAAGGAAAGGTCCTTTGGTGAGAAGTACAGATATCAATTCTAAGCTTTGAGAAAGAAAATCCAAGAGGCTCAAGTTGGAAGAATTAGGTAGAAAGCAGAAACTTACATGTGAAGTTCCTGTAGGGAGGCTATAAATGACATGTACCACCCAGATGTAGAGAAGCTGATTTAATTGGCATGCTGCTTTTGATAATTGAAAACATGGGAACAGCAGAAATCCTCCCAGATCACTCCCATGCACTGCTAGTGTCAGGGGCTTCTGAGTTAAAACCTGTAGTGCCTCGTAGCCATGGCTTTTTGTCCTAAGAACAATGGGGAATCCTTTCAAGATTTTAAGGAGAAGGCCAATTTGTGTGAGCATCATGTTTGTCTTTGAGAGCATCCTTCTGGATGAAATGTTATGGTAGATGCCCAGGGAATGCAGCAAATCTGGCTATCCACCCAATAAACAATTAGTGGTCAGTTTTTGCTAGAGTACACATCACATTAGTTGAATTTGAAGTCACGATTTAACTCACTGCTGAATAGGCTGATCTTCCTCTACAAGACCGTATGCTCCTAAGGCTTTTTTGGAGAACACACTGACTTTTTTCAGCAATTCCCAAAGGGAGGAAAGAACGTTTAGGGCAAAAGCTATACTTGGTAAAGATGGCTTGTGTTTGATGTGTGAGGTCAGGCTTGTCTTTTCATGAGTAAAAAAATATCCATCAGGTGTATGGAAATTCTTATCCAGAGACCAGGGAAAGCAAAACATCTGGGATAATGGTATGGTATTATGGATGAATTTGCAAAACATTGGGACACATCGGAAAACAAGATTCAAGGCAAGGATTCTTAGACAAAAAGTGTTTAGAAATAAACATTACTCTATAGTCTGCCCTAATTTTATTCATGCTGAGAATTCAGGAAACAGTTTGTGTCATGTGCTGTCCGCACATACCTCTACCATGGGACGAGGCCCTCTGGTGAATGTCAGAGTCGCAAATTCTCCCACGTATAATCACACTTCCTATCTGATCTGTCCACAAAATGAATATAACCTGCTACCGCAGTATTTAATTTTCAAATAATGTAAAACAGAAAATAAAAGCCCTCATGCTTGTTTCCCCCTTTTTATTTCTTTCTACTTGAATCTTTAAATACTTGTATTTTATGTTCACTTTTAACATTCAGAGCTGCAATAAATTTTCTTATCTAATTATCTTTATGCATTTATACTACTATCTGTAGAGTCTCAGTGTTTCATCATACTTCGCAACAGTAAAATTTTTTATTACAGAACAGTTTAGAAATAAAATTGGTAATAACTTAATAATATTGTTAACATTTATTTTATGTAAAACATTCCACAAAAAAATCTTTCAGATTTCTGGTCTGAGAAATCTTGTCTGCTAGCCTCCATAAATTCAAAAAAAATATTTGGGAAGTCTCTTCTAGTCCAGATACTATACATCACCTTAAAAATGTTAAAAAGAAAAATTCTTGCCCTCTGGGATGGTTAATTGTACTGTGACCTGGATTGAACTGTTAAGAAATATTTCATTTGCCTTATTCTGATGCTTAGCCTCATGTATATCAGGCTTTTCTGGTTTTTCATGCACTTTGAAAGAGATGATATTTGTTATTCTTGAATTTGGTTGGTTCTTTGCTTAAAAGACATTATCAGTCCTCATTGTCATCATCATCTGTAATACTGTCACAAGTATCAATTATTATTTCTAGAAAAGATTGATTCCAGACCATTTTTATACTGAAAAATATATATATATATATATATGTTCTCAGAGAGCAGAGGTATTGGGGGTTTGCCATAGCAGTTAACCTATAAATTCCCAAGTTTTCAATGCTGGATATATTTGAACAACACAATGTTTATTTTTAAATTACTGCAAGTTGTATATTGATTGATCAGTTTAAGTCTTTATAGACATCACAGGTCTGGGATCATTGTACAAAATGGGGCTACATTGCTCGTCACCTACATCGCATTTCAGTATGCCTGACCCCAGTTCCCAACCCAGCAGGGTTGGAACATTCTGATCTTAGCCAGGCCTAGGGTTTTTTTTTTTTTTCCTTTAGATTTTCTTGTTTGTATTGAAATGTGAGATATGCAGCGATCTTCCATCCACTGATTCATTCCCCAAGTGACTCCAACAGACTGACCCGAGCCATTTCTTAGCCAGGTGCCAGAAATTTCTTTCGGGTCTCCCACATGGGTTCAGGGTCCCAAGGCTTTGGGCCGTTCTCTACTGCTTTCTCAGGCCACAAGCAGGGAGCTGGATGGGAAGTCTGCTAGGAATGGAACTGGCACCTAAATGGGATATGGGTTCATGCAGGGTGATGACTTTAGCCGCTAGGCTACTGCACTGGGCCCCATAGGGCTGGTTTTGACTGTTCCAGGCATTTAGGGACCGTGTCAGCAGGTGGGAGATTTCTCTGCATGATAAATACGGCAAATAAACATTTTTTTTGAAAGCAATATTCTCATGGAATTCAAATAAATAATCACCACCAGGAGTATTGTTTTGCTTGTGAACGTACATTTAGCTTTTCTGATCAATTTCTGATCGACAGTCAATAAATTTGAAAAAAATGCAGCTTTATTTATTCTTAAAGACTGATGCTACATTATTAATTGTTGTGTAATCATTGCACAGTGATTTGGACGCGGCCGTCAATTTTGTGTTCTTTGAAGTTAGACGGCGGCCTTAACTCCCAGCCTGGGGATGGGCGAGCAAGCAGCCACTCCCGGCAGCCCTACTTTCTTACAAATCCCTGGAAGTTTCTGAATTGCCTTTCCAAACGTCAGTTGAATAATTGCAAAGAAGGCAGCAGTGAGGGTCCAAAATGCAACCTCTCTGTTCATGACTTGGGACTGTTTAGAAGTTTTCCCCACCCTGCAGGAAGACCCAAGCACAAGCTGTGAAGAAGCAGAAGAAATACGGCTTAAAGTCTCTCATAGTCCCTGCCTTCAAGGAAGGAAATCTCCAGTATTCATCACAGATAGACAAAACAACAAAACAAAAAAGCCCTTTAAGCTCCTTTTATTATCACTGACCGAAATAGAATCTCATTTCATCAGAGATAATACTTGTATCTACTCTGTGCCAGACGCCTTTCCCTACATTGAATGCTCTCTGAAAGAGACAGGTGTTAGGCAGCTAGGTCAGGGTCACAAGTTTGGAAGCCACGCCTCTTCTCCCGGTGTAATGATTTTTTTGGCTATCAGAGTGTCAGTGGACGCTTACCCATGATCACCTGGGACCCGGGGCGGGCCGAGGTTGCGTTTTTGCATAGCCACGCCCCTTGCAGCCCGTGAGGAGGCGGGGCTTGCCGTCGCTGGAGGGCCTGGCTGTGCACTTCCAGGCTTCCGCCTCAGCTTGCTCCTCAGCAGTTCCCGCCCTTGGCCTCTCAAGCACCCGCTAGCTGTCCTGCTTCCCGGGAAGACGGACGGAAAGAAGGTAGCAAGCGCCCCCTCTAACCTCTTCCCTTCCCCTTCCTGGCTCGCTGTCCGTGAACTTGGCCCTCTTCCGTTTGTAACCCTCGGCCTCTGAAAACCTCACGGCTTTCTTAAAGGCCGTGTCAGTGCCGCCGCTGAAAATGCGTTAGGAGTAAGAAACAAGAACCTGGGAAATACACATTAGGCCCACACCTAGGCCACAACAAAGGGACCTGAAAGTTGGAGATGAAAAGTGACTTTCTAATGACACTAGCAAGTACGGCGTTAAACAGCAAGGCTGGCAAGGATCGCGATTCGGCCTTCCTCCCGAGACACTTTTGCGTGTGCTCATTTGTCCCAGTGAATCCGACTGACACATAGTTCTTCCTGTCGCGCGTGTCAGGGCTAGAGGCAGCCAGTGCGCCTTCCCCAGGTAGGACGGCATTCACGCTCAAGCTGGGCCTGGTGTGGCTTTAGTGGTCCCTTTCCCAGCAGGAGTCTTCCTTCCTCATCCTTTGCTCGTGAACTTGACCTTAAGTCAGTCACAGATCCCTTAAGTACAAGAAATGGACAAAAATCTTTGTTCTCCGGGACTGTGTAACCTCCAACGCAGCACAGCACACACACTCTTAAGAATTCCGAAAGGCAGTTTGCATTTTTAGCTTTCATGTCACTAAAGTATTTCAGTACAGCTTACTGTCACCAGGACTCTGGTGTTTTACATACACACACGCGCGTTTGTTACTATTCCAAGGATTTTACTGGTCCACTTTATATTCTTCCCAAATGTTCTCATAAAGCACAATTCAGTTTATTTCTGCCAAGTTCCCTAATTTGTCCTTACAGAGTGACTTTGGCAAGTTGGAACACAGAACAAAGATCTACCATCTCCCTGCTGCCCTCCCTCCATTCTCTCTTGCCAGAGATGTCGGGAGTTTATGGAATGCAAACCAAATCGTTAGAGACCCAATGCCATTGACTTCTCAGATTCTAGACTGCCTTTCATGGGACTTCCTTGTCCCTGGTCTGTGGCATCAGAGGGCTTACTGGACACACCAAGCCTCGAGGACCAGCCCAGGCCTTCTCAACCAGAATGTGCATTTTAGCAAGAACAGCAGCACATGTTAAACTCCAGAGTTTGAGAAACACCAGTCCTTATTTCGGGAGCCATCTCAGTAGGTGGGCAAGCTGTTCGGCCTCCCTTGATGTACCGCTGACCTCTGTTCACCCATCTCCCACGTTACTCAAGATTAAAACCTCCCGTGGCAACACCAGTCCTCCGGTCAGAAAGATTTCACTTATGTTGCTGATGAATGGAGTAAGAGGGGACTTTTATCCAGGTTTTTTTTTTTTTTTTGACAAAGAGCTATCACAGGAATCTTCTGGGGACTTCAAGGAAATCTTTCCTGATGGCTTCTCATATAATAAGTCACCTAGGAAGATGTAGTTTCTTTTCTACCACCAGACATTATGGTGTCTTAAGCCTTCGGAAATGAGGGCAGCCATCTCACAGTCAGCATGGAAGGTTTTGGGCTCAGACCTAATTTGCCGAACATGGCAGGAAGTAAATATTGCTTACGCTGCCCCGTCTTAGATTTGCTTGTATTTTGAGATAACAGATTTTATTTAAATGTTTAAACTAGCTCATTTGGGATGTTACTTGCATCCAAAAGGATTCCTTTGATAGCAATTATATTCTTCTGGTGATCACCATGTTAAATGAAATAGTATTAGCAAGTTGCATGTGTGTTTTGAGTATATAATATTCAATGGTAGCTACTTCACTGAGATTTAATGGCAATTATTTTTGATGCTGGGATTTTGAATGAATCAAGGGGAAGCTTATAGAAAATGAAGTATGGTGTGTCACATTTTGAGAAAGGTTTGCTAATAGCATCAGCTTTGGTCTTCTTCTTTTATTTTTATTACCAGTGTAGCAAAATAGCATCCAAAAGCTGAAACTGGCAATAACAATCACTGCATATTCTTTTAATAACTTATTGTGGTTTTATCTAATAGGCCTCCTGATAATAACTTCATTTACAATGGGTATATGTTCCTTGCTATTTTCCTTTTGTCTTATACATTTGGAAATCATGTATCTTCTTAAAGGTGAATCTTAGCTTATAGAAAGTTGAGAGTGACACATGGTTCATATTGGATGGAGATGCAAGTGAATTTTGTAACGTGAAAGATACTCTCAAAAACAGTTCCTTAGAGCAACAGCCAGTTTTTATCTGTCCTAGCAGTCTAACTCCACAACTCTTTCAGTGCCAGTAGATGCTCAGTCTCTTAAATCTTCTTTGAACTGGGTATGTCACCATGCTGTTACCTTCATTGATTAGTTAAATAAAATTTTTGGCATGTGTTCACGATATGTTTATATGAGATGGAGGTGTTTAGATTTTGAAAAGTATGCTTCAATCCTAAGCTTCCAATTTCATTGGTGAACTTTGCAGGCCAATTTGATAATAATTAGGGATTATTGCATGCATTAACATATCATCAGCTGGAAATTTTATTGCTTTTAGGTATATTGCCAAAAACTAAATGTTCTTACTAATTTCAAATAGCCTTAGATGTGATATCATGGTATCTCTGGATGTAAACAAAAGCGCACTGATCATGTATCCAGGTTGAAATTTTGAATTTGTTAATAAGTTATTCTGGAAAGTCAGTGAGTTCCTTTAGGAGGCGTTCTTTATTACTCTTTCCCTTTAATTTTTATTTTCTAGTTGCAAGGCAGAGAAACAAAGGTCAAAGAGATATCTTCCATCTGTTGGTTCATTACCCAAATGCTTAAAACAGCTAGTGTTGGGCAAGGTTGAAACCAGGAACCCAGAACTGGGTGGAATTTATACAAATATTCAAGCATTCACTGTTGGTTCTCAGAATCAGCATTAGCAAGAACCTGGATCAGAAGTGGAGCCTGGCCACTCTGACATAAAATACAAATTTCCACTCCTAACTCTTCAGTTTTTTTAAAAAAAATACTTTAGTATATAGTACTTAGTACGAAGTGTTTAGTATATAGGTGGATTCAAGTGGCTAAGACAGGTGACATGTGAAGGAAAAAGAAAGAAGGCGGAAATACATTTACAAATGACAAATTTAAATGATTAATATGATGTCAGTAATTATTTTAGTAACCTTTCAATATCTGCCCTATAATTTCCAATCCAATTTCTTCACTACCCACAACCCTTTCACCTGCATAGAAAGAAGTAATATATTTTTCTTAGAAAACAAAATGTTAAATTCAGCTATATTCTAAAATGCTGTGATAGAAGGAAGAGAAGCAAAGACCAGGAAGGAGAAGAGAAGTTTTTCAGGGTTTTTGAGAGAAAAGCATCAGAGTGTTAGGATTGCAAGGTGAAAGAAAATTTAAGAAAAAAAAAATAGTGAGTAAGGTATGAGACCTGTTATAGGTTCTATAAGAAAAAGTTGAGTATAGAATCCAGTTACTGCAGAATTACTTTATAACTATGACTGAGCCATAATTTTTTAATAAAAAATATTTAGAAACTAGCAGCATGGTGCTCCATGTTTATTATGTCATGAATTTATTGAGCAAATATTTGAGCACTAATTATATGTTATATATATATATATGTATATATATATATATATGTTATAGAGTCTGAGAATGTACACAAAGGCAAAAATTTTATCCTCCAAGAACTAAAACCCTCACCAGAGGTGTGGAGGAAAGCAGAAAATAAAGAAATAAACTAGAATTTGTCTTATGTGCTGCTAGAGATAAGAGCTGTGAAGACATAAAAGGAGCTGAACAGGTTGGAGAGACTAATGGTTACCAGTCTACAGAGTGAAATGAAACAGGCCTACAGGTTGGAAACTGTGGATTTTATGCTAACCAGGCAGACAAAATTCATTACATCAGGACACCTCTAAATGGTCACCAAATTCAATGAAAGTATCTTTGGGTTGGGCTCTGATGGTTAGTTAATCTTCCAGTATTTGCAACCTTCAGAAATGAGTTCTGCAACTAAGTATCTTTGATAGAATTATTACACTCAGACATATTTTTGAGGGTGGGCATTGCTTAGAGATACATATTACAGACAAGAGCATCACTGTGGACTCTGTCTAAAAGAACTATTTTTCATTTAGAAGGAGAAAGACGTTTTGATGACATTTTCCTAGTCTCCATTTGTATGGTTCCATTGAATACTCTTACACCATGCTTGCTCATCAGGGAAACCAAATGAGAAGCAATCCTCTTTTATCAGCTTAGACCTTCTTTGTCAAGACAGGATAATTTTTCTATAAATTTAACTTAAGGAGAAGGAAGCATAACTCACTTTCAAGGTCATTAAAGGGAATTTAAAAACTGAGATCCTATAAATAAAACTTTAAAATGCTAAGCCAACTAGCAGCAAGAGACAAATCTATTTTCCCACTAGATATTGCATAGATGTGCTTTGTCAATTAACTTTGTTTTTTTGACTGTGAACAAAATGTGAATGTTGTGAGTAAATGATAGCTCTAATGATGCTTTCCAATACTGTGTTCCGTGTCACCATGGCTTCTTAACAAAGATGTTAAATCATTAGGAGTCATATTTCATGATAATTAACCACAAATTGGGTAATATTACCACTTTTCATTTGGCATGAAATGATGAGGGAGAACCACAGGGTTTATAAGAGGTACATGGCAAAGGACAGAGTGACTTAATGTATGTATATAAATCTTATCAAACCACCTATTGGACGGCACTTTATGATGGGCATAAATTTCCATTGACTCTGTGCTAGTGATGGGCAGTGAAGTCTGCAGTGGAAGCAAAAAGTCGAGATGGGGAGCTACCCTAGAGCATAGAGGAGGCCCCAGTGGGTTTCTTTTCCTCTCTTACTTGTCCTTTGTAGCAACGGTTAAGTAGATCCCAGTTCTTGCTTAAATTTTAAATAAATAATGCACCCTTATTAATTCTTTTGTTAAATGTGCTGTATTATGAAGTATGCAATGATGCTTTTATAATTAAGTGGCAATTAGTAATTGCCATTTAAATTACCATTCTGCCTGTGTTTTCTTGAACTTCTTGAAATGCTTAGCACGATCATTCAAGATTTTGTTTTAGGGTAATGACAGATGAAAAGCCTTTTGTGTTATATTGTAAATATTTTTATACCAACTTGCTAATGGAGAGATTGGTGTATGGGATGGAAAGGGTAATGACAAAGTTAGGGGACTTGATTCGATTTGTATCGCTTTTGCTAATTAATTTTGAATTTGACCGCTGTGCTAGTCAAGGTCTTTCCTGTTATGAGTGATTAAAATTCAACCCAAAGTAGCTTAAAACAAGGAAAGGACCATGTTGACTCATAGAGTTCAAATTGCAAAGACTTCATTCAGGGCTCTCAAGAACAAGTTGTCCTGACTGAACAGTCTGAGCCATTTCTCCATGTCTCAGCTTGGCTTTCCTCACTACCTGCAACATGGTGGGCAAGGCGACAGCTGCTGACTCACTGCTCTGGATGGCCGGGGATCCTAGAGGACCTTAATGGTTAGTTTCAGGTGTCAACTTGACCTGTGAAGGGAAACATAGATAGCTTGCCAACTGTGAATTCTGGTTATCTCTGTGAATCTCTCTCCAGGAGAGATTGGTGCACTGATGTAGGAAGACTCACCAAATAAGGGAAGCTACTGTTCCAACATAACTTGGATTAAAATATTTCCTTATTCTGGAGCTGGAATACCCATCATGTGCCTTTGGAATCGTAAGCCTTTGAACTCCTGAACTCAACACCCTCAATGCTCAGGCCTTCGGACTGGAACCAAACTAAATTCTGACTTCCTTGGTTCTCCAGCTTGCTGAAGGCAGATTGTGTGGTTTCTTATATCAATAATCATGGGAGGTGTTTCCTCTCAATAATACCTCCTTATCTGTCTGCCTGTCTATCTTCTGTTTACCCATCATGTTGGTATTGCATTTTTCTGCACAATCTTGACTGCTACAATGATGGGGACATTTAATTTTATTTTTCATTAAAATAGACACTAAGGCTCTGATTGATCATACTTGGGCCAGCTTCACATTTTACAACTAAGATCTGAATCTGTGAACAGAAAATATCATTTGTGAGCTGGCCAGGTCTGAGGCTTCCAAGGTACGAGTGTTGAGTCACATGGTCTGAACAGAACGAGTGTGAAGTTGGGAAGGAATTGTTTTCTGACAGAGGGAGTATCGCTCTGGTCAAGTGGCAGTGATCGGCTGCTTGACGTTATTCAGTCTCCTCTAGAATTTTAACTTAGATAGTAAGGAGGTCATGTAAGTAACATACAAAACAAAAGGACAAAGATGGGCATTGGGCATAGTGGTTAAGGTAAAATTTAGGATGTCTGAATCATACATCAGAGGGCCTGGAAGGAAGCCATGGTCCTACTTTTAAATCCATCTTCCTGCTGATGTAATAAACCCTTATCGACAACAGGTGAAGTCTCAAGTATTTGGGTTCCTGCCGCCCATATAGGAGACCTGGCTGCAGTCTGTTCCAGCCTTGACTGTGGAAGACGTTTGGATGGTGAACAAGCAGGTGGAAGATGCCTGTCTCTGTCGTCTGCTTTTAAATATGTACACTAATAATAATTATAAAAAAAAAACTCAGTGAGATAATGTGTTCAAAGTTTGTGACCTCCCTAGAGAGGAATCTTCCAGATTTGGCAGTCAAGGAAGCTTTTAAATAAGCAGTTTAGACTGATGTTTGATTTCTACTTAATGAAAACAGCATAGATGGATGCCTTAGAAAATGGTGCACATGAGGGCTGGAGTAGTTGCCACTTCACAATGGAGCAATCATAAAGAGCAAGGGAAGTGACTGACAATGGAGCTAAACAGTCGCCCGAGACAGAGCTTCACAAAGCCTCCCTTGTCAATCAAATGGGGCTGTGTTATTTTCTTTTTCTGTGAATTAGGGCAATTGGTCAGAGGACTAATATATGTCGAATCTGTACGCTACAAAGAGCACTCATGAGGGTATGGAGGATTACTCAAAAGATTTTTCAACTTGGAACAGTGTGCCTAGTAACATGTGATTGTAAGCTACACAACTCAAAGCTCTCACTCACCACTCCCTCTCATGCATTTGGATATTGGGTGGAAGCCTGCTCTGCCCTGGGGTCTGTGCTACGACAGTATCTAAGAAAGTGACAATGAAGATAAGAAAAAGGGGACACATGTGAAAGCAATTGAGAAAAGAGTAACTGATTTAATGTCATGTGCTTACGATAAGGAATAGATATAACGTGTGCTGATTTCCAGCTTGAGCTGAGCCAGTCTCCGAATCTTTCACATCACGTGATCACAACACAAGTGGGAAGCCTTGCTTGGCTACTCTAAGGATGAAATGAAATAATACAAATACAAAAAGAGTTTGTAAACTTTGAAATGTGAAATGAAGGCAAGGATTTATTTTAAACAAATATTTGCAGGTAATCTCTGTAATTGCTTTGGATTCCATAAGGCTGCAATTTTCTCCTCCGCAAGAAGTACCTGTTTGACAGAATAAATTAGACCAGATCTCTCTAGTTGAAATAAGCATTATTTATCTTGAAGTGCAAGTTTTAATTTCCCTCCCTCCTTCGCTGAAGTGCAAGTTTTTACCCATCTCATTTTTCTATGTTCAGTTTTTTTCTTTCATAATTCCAGTTTTCAGATTCAGGGAGGGGACAAATGTAAAAAGCCAGTTGCCTTTCCCGTAAAATTCCACACTGCATGCTTGGGCAACAATGGTTTTGTTTAAAGCTGATTCACTAGGATTTCATAACAGACACTATTGTATGGGTATAATAACTGTTTAGTGAGGTTCTTTATGAGACATGCAGGCTTATGGATCCATAATTTGCATTCATTGCAAACATTGTAACAACTTCCTTTGAGCCGTTAAAAAGAAGGTATTGAAAGGCTGTTAAGGATGCCACAGAGCAGTGAAATAATAACAGGTTCATTTATTGGAGAAAATACTAGCAAGATAGAAGCCAACATTACAAATCTGGGTCTCGTCTGCTCCATAATCACATTTTACTTTCTCCAGCCTCACTACACAAAAGGAAAGACAGTCATTGAAGCAGGACAAAGGTTCAAAAATCATATTGCCATTCATTCGTCCAGCTGGCCACCTACTTATCCACTCGTTCATTTCAATTCCTAGGTGCTGGGGCAGATGCTTAAGTAGCATGTTGACTCTACAGAGTCTAATTGAGGGAAAAACAGACACGTAACATATATTACAATGGAATGACAATGTGCAATGATAAGTTAATGCACAGCATTTTGGATGGTGATGAGAAGCATGGTAGTGGAATGAAGAAACAGTTGCTGGAAAGAGAAGCAGAAACAAGGCCATTCCAAAAGTCAAAATTATAAGTGAGCGTTGTACTGCAAATAAAGTTGTAGATCTGGGCTCCCTGGGAGACTGATGCTGGTGAACTCCATCAGCTAGCCTTTTTGTTTCCAGTTTCAGAATTTCTGATTTAAATACAAACTAAGAAAAATGCATAGTTGCTCTACCAGGTGCCTGTTGTAAAGATCCAAATAGATCCCAAAAGGCTTGAGAGATGAAAACTAATGAGAATTACCAGTTATGGCATTGTAGAATGCCAGTAGGATGCCCTTTGTGGTTACCTAGAGGGGGCAAGATAATATATTTCGCATACCTAAATCATCTCTCAATATCTGGCATGCAGTAGACCTTTATCCACTGGTAGGTTACTGGAAATAAATGGAATTAACAGAAGAAAAATATTAATTGCACTGTAATTCTTTTTAAAAAATTGTATTTTCCTCTATTACTTAATTCAATTTTGTCCCATGTCTGCAATATGTATTCATTTGAACAAATTAAAAAGAAATTCAAATTTATTAAAAAAATCCTGTCAGGCTTTCTCTTGCAGGTGCACAGGAAATGAAGTATTATTCTCAGTTTATCAAAAATAATGGCAGTTTCATGAGCATAAAAGGAAAATCTTATTGAAGACATGGTTGCACCTGGTATATGTCAAAAATTAATTTCTAATCTCATATATTTATATTTGAAACACTTGTTTAAAAATTAGTACAGTAGAATACTTATGAATTGCATAGTATCAGTTTGATTACCACTAGAAATAATCACATTGCTAAGAGTCAAATAAAACCATAATGGTTTTATAAGCAGCCAAATGAAGTCAAAGGGTTTGTTAAAAAAAAAAAAAAAAAAAACCAACATTGCAGTGGTCCTTGGATTAAGTACCAGGTCTCCCGGGTCTAAGTAGCTTATGACTGTTATTCATATCACAATTTAAACAATTTGGATGATTTTAACAATCTAGGTGAAAATTTCTACTCTTATACTCCTGAATTGTATGTTCATAAGCAAGTTAATTATTTAAACTCTAAAATGAGGGTAAGGGTGACATGTGTCACATGTAGCTATTATAAGAATAGAATGACGCAGTGGTCACAAAGGTGTCCATAGCATCTCTCCCCCATTGTGGTTGGCAAATGAAGTGCGAGTTGTTGGAGTTCTGTGGCATGTCTGCCTTTATTACTTGTGCACTGCTTTTTGTGTCTTCTCAACTTTCTATGTTCTGATCTATTCTTTCCCACACAGCACACACATAAGATAACTTTTGCAGGTATAATTCTTCAGACTCCACATGGCTGCCTTAGTGTGCACCACACCTGCTCTGACGCATGTTGAGACTTCTTACCACCAACTTTTCACATCCACTGCAAGAGGTTCCCAGTGCTTTTTCCTATCATTTTCATATCAGGTTTTCTGACAGAACATATTCTCAAATAGGACAATCTCTCTCTTTCTCTCTCACTCTCTTTCTCTCTTTCTCTCTCTCTCCCCTTATTGGAAAGGTAGATTTATGAGGACATGAAGCAGAGACAGAGAAAAAGATTGTCCATCTGCTTCAGAGAAAAAGGTTGTCCATCTGCTTGGTCACTCCCCAAATGGCTGCAACCACCAAAGCTGAACTGATCCTAAGCTAGGAGCCAGTAGATTCTTTCAGGCCTCTCACATGGGCTTGGAGCCATCCTCCACTGCTTTCCCGGGCCACAAACAAGGAGCTGGATGAGAAATGGAACAGCTGGAATACAAATTGGCACCCATATAGGCTCCTAGGCCCCTGGTGCTTAGAAGTGGAGGATTAGCCAATCGAGCCATCACAACGGTCCAGGAAAAGCTGTTTCCTAACAACCCACCTGAACTGCAGTAAGGAGCAGATGTATTATTTTAACTGGCTTTTAAATAAGCATTGCCTATTTCCATGCCTGCGTGGGAGCCAATATCTTAAGTCTTCAACAGCAGAAAACTGGAATCATGTAAACCACCTCTAACTGGCCAGTGAACTCATGGAAAAAACAAAACAAACAAAGAAACGAACAAAAACAGGCAAAAAAAACTTATTAATAATGAGAGAAACACAAGTAAAAATTATAAGTGTCTGAGAAATGGGATAATTTATTATATTCCTCTCTATAGCTTTATTTCATAGCAAGAAAAAAAAATGCTTTGCCTTTCCTTTCCTCTTGCGTGCCCAGTTTGTTAAAATGGGAATGAGAAAAGGAATGTATTTTGCATTTAAAAACCGATTCTGATTTGGGAGCGAAGAGTAGATTGAAGGAAGGCTGTCTTTGTACAAGTAAGTGAAAAACAATAATAGAAAGAGGCATTTGCTGTTATGCAATCCCAGTGAATGAAAGGATCTGAGTAATTGTCATCAAAGGCCACCAATATCATCAACAAATAAAACCTACCAGACATTAGCATTTCTTACATATTGCCTTTTAAATTGTAGTTAGCTGTCTACTCCTTCACTTAAAAAAATTGAATCTAAATCTGATCAACCATTTAAATGTAGTCAACAATTATAGGAAATTTAGAGAGGAATCAGATGTGTAAAACACATTACAGGACAAACAAATTCCCTCCTGGGAAAGATCTGACTACACGATCCAGCTTCAATAACAATGTCTAAATTAGAAGAGAAAGAGTGAAAAGGATATGGGAGCTGCGATGCTCGGAAAGGACATTTTAAAGACATAGATCTGGGCCCAACGTTGTGGCTTAGTGGCTAAAGTCCTTACCTTGCACATGCTGGGATCCCATATGGGCACCTGTTTGTACCCTGGATGATCCAGTTCCCATCCAGCTCCCTGCTTGTGGTTTGGGAAAGCAGTGGAGGACAGCCCAAAGTTTTGGCACCCTGTCCCCTCTACCCATGTGGGAGACACAGAAAAGGCTCCTGGCTTCAGATTGGCTCAGCCACGACCGTTGCGGCCACTTGGAGAGTAAATCTCCTCACTGTACATCTGACCTTTCAATAAAAATAAATAAAAATCTTAAAAAAATAATGAAAGACGTGAATCTTCAGGAACAACCAAACATGATTCTGCTTTATGTCTACAGAGCTATTCCACGGGATTATTCCCTATATTTACTTATTTTGGCTTTCATAATTATGTTTCTCATAATTAAAACCAATATACATGAAAGGCCTACCAATAGCATCTAATCATAATTGATATTTGCATTTTGTTTCACACATACAAACAATGGATAAAATTTATCAATTTGTGTAATATAATTTGAACCTTACCTAGCTGTTTAATGATTGTAAGGAACTGTTCTTTACTCCTTTAAGATGTGTTGCTGGCATACTGTTCATTGCCCTCCATATCCCTAAAATAAGAGAAAGATTTGTCATCGTTGAGAAGCTTATACTAGAGATATTTGTCTGCAATTTGTTTGAAAACACGTAGGAGGAAGGGAGGTAGGTAGAAACAAACACAACATTCTCTCTAATTGTGTACATGTTGAAAACATTCTACCTTGAAATTTGAAACACAGAGAAGCAGTTCTGGATTGCTTTGCCCACTCCGACAATCCAGGCAGAAGCAGGGAATGCCTGTATTCATCAGTCACCAGTGGACTGGACCTCAGTGGAACCCCTCACACAGGGCGTTTTGAAGGGTCATATTCTGGCCTCATAAGACTGTCACTACCAAGACTGGAAGGGAATTTAGCTCTTTCTGGTTCCAAAGAAGAAGATCTCATTTATTTTTTTTGCAGCGTTATCAGAAAATGCTTTGCAGCAAATAAATGGCAACTCTGTAAGTGGATGCTAATGAAATTTTAATGAATTTGAGGTGCTGGCACAGTATATCCCTGCAGAGCTCAATTTAAAAAACAAAAAAAAAGGGAGAGAATTTCAGCATTAAAGCTGAAAGCTAACAGATGAAAACATCAGCAGGAAGAGCCCTAAGGAAGGTAGCCTCCATTGGGGTGACCATTTTTCCTAGTGTAGGCAAGTTTTTGGCCTTTATTTGTCATGTCTGCTGGAGGCCTTGTAAGCACCATGGTCGGAAATCCTGTGGGTTGGCATGCTTGATGTCTTAACCAGGAGAAGGAACCTATGAATTCTGCGCTCATTCTTTACTGCGTCTGAAATGAAGGCCCTGCTTCTATGTTCACTGTAGATTGTTTCCTTTTGTCCTTCTCAGTAGTCTGTGAACTCTAACTCAGGGAAGGGCTATGGGGAGAATTACGGTGCTGATACACTCACCCAAATCAATGTGGAGTATTCTTTTGCTACACACAGATGGACTTTGGTGCTGGGTCCAGGATACCTGAGTCAATTTCAGAATCCAGTTGTTGCAGCCGCCTTGTGTTTTCAAAGAGAAAGATGTATATCTTAAAATCCAAAAGCTGTCCACATTTACATCCTGTCTTTTCTTTTTTAATTAAGCATACCACAGAAATTGATAGACTTTGCCAGAATTGAGGGCTGTATACTAGAACAATGTGGGGGAAAGAATTTTGCTGCTTTGACAAACACATGGCAGGGGGTGGGGTCGAAATCATTTTTAAAAGTCATCTTTAACTGACTGGATGTTTCTCATTTACTTTTGGATTCCACTGTCTCTATGCATTCCCTCAACCCATTGCAACCTTGGACTACACCCCTTCCAGACTGTTTATGGTGCCCCGTGGCTTTGAAATGCATTTTCCATGAGAGAACAATTTCCCACTTTCACTGTGCTAAGACAATGGTGTGCATTGTTAAAGACTTTGACTTTGTCAGAAGAAAATAGTAATTCCTCATTGACAGCTCCCAGTGACTGAAAGTATAATCAAAGTCAATGCATTATTAATGACTCTTCTTTTTAATGACTTAATCACAGCATGAAATGCTTTCTTAAACATTTTATTTTATATAATTTTTCCTCTTGGAAAAGCCTACCCCAAAATTACAAGAACACACTTGCTGAGTAAAACCAGAAACTTTGTGCTGGAGAGTCTCCGAGCCAAGTGGTCCATCAGAGAGGTGGCCAGACTGATCCCTGATTGATTTCCTCCGACAAGTGGGGAACTGGTAAAGAGTTCCACTAGATCTGGTTCCCCAAGAACACAGATTATGAAACAGGCTTTGAAGTCTGAGAGCCTTGCCTGCTCCGCCTTTATCACTTTATTAATGATGTGAAAACCCTTCTGAAGCTCAGTTGCTTGCTGTGTAGAATGAGACCAGTGATCCTCAAGCCTAGAGACTGTATGAACAATATATTATGTATTAGTACATCCAGAGAACATGTGAGAGCCTTCTAAACAGGGAGAGAGTATGAATTTGATACCAATTACATTAATTTGCTCATAATTGGTATTGGCAATATGGCAGTGTGGGTTGCCTGGAGCCAGGAGATAGGAGCCAGATCTCAGATCAGGTCTCCCTTTAGGTAGGCCCAGAGACATCAGGTAAGCTACGCCAGTTCACACAGCTATTGAAGGGATACAGTGAGAATTTGAATTCAAACTCTCATAATTAAACATTCTGACTCAAAACCTATCACGTACTATGTATGAAAATAATGAATGAGACTACCACTGTGTCATTGCTACTAACTGCAAGTGATAGATTAAGAAACTGGACTGTACTATAGCCAGAGCTTATTCTTCTGTTATTGTTATTTTATTTAATTTTATTATTATTTATTTTACATATATTTTATTGGCAAGTTAGATTTACAGAGAGAAGAAGAAACGGAAAGATCTGCCGTCTGTGCTCACTCTACAAGTGGCCGCAATGGTCAGAGCTGAGCAGATCAGAACCACGAGCCAGGAAGTTCTACTGGGTCTCCTATGTGGGTACAGGATCTCAAGGCTTTGGGCCATCCTCTACTGCTTCCCCTGGCCTCAGGAAGGGAGCTGGATGAGAAGTGGATAGCCACAACATGAACTAGCACCCATATTGGATCTTGGAAAATACAAAACAAGGATTTATTACTAGGCTGTAGTGCCATGCCTATGTTCTTTGGTTATTTTTGCTAACAATGTTTCTTCAGAGACAGGAGCAGATGTCTTGATCTGTTTTCCATTGCTGCAACAAACCCAACTCTAGGTAATGTACAATTGAGTGAGATCTATTCAGCTCACAGTTTTAGAGTCTGAATGTTTGATTTTGGGTGGCTCCATTCGTTCAGTCTCTAGAGAAGGTCTTACAGCAGGTGGCATCTGTTTTGGAAGCACAGCTGGAAGAGGTCATGTGGTAATAGAGGAAGCCAGAGAGATTCAGGTTCACTCATTCCCTGCTTCTCACAGCAGCAATCCCCATTGACCTCTAATCACCTTACCTCATTCACTCTCCTTTAAAACATCCCACCACATCGAGGACCAGCTTCCAGTAATAGAGTCTTTGGGAGACAAGCAAAATTCAAGCAAGATAGCCAGCTGTTAGTGTATAGGAATGTGTGTGTGTGTGTGTGTGTGTGTGCGCGCGCGCACATACATCCAGTTAAATCGTATCCTCATTTATTTGCATCCTTAATAGGGTAGTTTCCAACCTCCAGTGTGAAAGTATCTCAAGAGTCATTATTTAGAAATGCAGTTACTTATAAAACAAAACAGTCAGGGTCATTTAAAATCTCTTAGGCAGAGAGCATTTAAGTTTTCTTGTTTCTGGCTCCCAGTAACAAATCTTCATTAAATCTTAAATGCTGCATAAACAAAGCATGGACAGATTGCAAGTGCTTCCTAACACAACAAAGAGAGATTACAGTTTTGCAGATAGGAACAGACCCCGAGGAAGTAATTTTAAGACCCATCGTATTTTTCATGTATTTTTGCATCTGTAAATCAATTTGTTCCAGAGAAATCAACCTTGCCAAAAACATGCATTTATGTTTAATGGTGTCTGGACCAGGATTTACACTTCTGTGATCATCTATATTATCATCAACACAACGCAATCAATAGTATCTTCACCAAGTCATATTCCTTCTGATGTTTTTCTGTATATTTCATACCTGCCTATACAGAAGAAAGGAGTAATTACAGAGAAAAAGCAACAGCACATGTACTTGGACATATTTCAAGATTCAGTTCTTTCTCTTCTGTGTCTAGACATGAATGAGACAGAAAGTATTCAAAGATGATCTAGACTAAGGCATGTAGGGTGCAGGTACCAAGGCCTTATCAATGAGAAAAAAGGGAGCCTTGAATAGTAAAGAGTAGTTACTCTTTGTGACAGGTCTTAGATTTTTTTTTTTAAGATATCTCTTCTGGCCCTTTCTGTCTGTGACATGGCTCACTCTTCACTTGGCAGAGTCCACTATAACAACATTCCTCTTAAATAGTTTCCCATGTTGGATGGTTAATCTAATGGTTATGATGTTCTTGACCCACATTGGAGTATCTAATTTGCTGAATCCCACTCCAGTTCCTAATTTAAGCATCGTATTTATGCTGACCCTGGGAACCAGTAGTGGTAGAGCAAGTGACTGAGTTTTGGCCAAGCCTGTGTGAGACTTGGGCCGAGTTCATGGCTTGGTTTTCACCTGACTTAGTCCCAACCGGTGGGCTGATGGGGAGCAGAGCTAACAGGTACGTGCTCCCTGTCTGTTTCTATCTTGCTGCTTCTGAAAATGTAACTTCATGTCATCTCAGCCAAAGTACAGTGATAATTATTAACTTTTTAATGTAGAGTATATACTGTGGTTTACAGCCTTTACTGAGTTTAAGGCCTTTGCTTTTGGATGCACAGAGCTCTAGTTAGTTGAAACCTCCAGATATTTGTCATTCATATTTAGCCTTTGCAAAGATGCTCATTATTTCAAACTTGGTTTCAAATTTAGTTGCCTACCAAATCCCTGGGGAAGTTTTAGAAACAGTGTTTACCGTGGCCCATTGCTGGAGATAGCGAATTAATTAGTCTAGGGTATGACATGGATTAGGTATTTTTAAAAACAGATTTCTTTATTTAAAAGGCAATGTTAGAGGGAGAGGGAGAGACGGAGAGATACATCCTCCATGTACTCGCTAAACTCCCAAATAACAGCAAAGGACATTGCTAGGTCAAGCCAATGCCAGGAGCCCAAAATTTTATCCAGGGCTCTCACATGGGTCCAAGGGCTCAAGTACTTGGGTCCTTTTCCACTGATTTTCCCAGGCTCATTAGCAAGGAGCTAGATCGGGGTGGAGGTGCCACAATATTAACTGGAACCAGTACAGGATGTTAGCATGTCAGGTGGTAGTATAACCTGCTTTACCACAATGTTGATCCCTAAGATTTCTTTGAAACGAATTTAAAATTTATTTACTTGAGAGAATGAGAGAGAGAGAGAGAGAGAGAGAGAGAGAGAGAGAGAAAACCTTTTATTTACTGGTTTACTCCATAATGGTCACAAAAGCCAGGGCAAAGCCAGGCTGAGGCCAAGAGGTCTCCCGCATGAGAAGCCTGGGGCTCTGGAACTTGGTCCCTCATCTTCTGCCTCCCCAGGCATACTAGTAGGAAACCGGATCATGAGCAGAGTAGCTGAGTCTCAAACTGCCACTCTGACATGGGATGCTGATATCACAAGAGGTGGCGTCTCCTGAAGCACCACCTCACAGTCTCTGGTGGAGGGTTTCGTGAAAGGTCTCCACGTGATTCTAACAAGTAGCCCAGTGTGATATCCACTGTACTCACCTTTCAACTCAAAATCCCTGGCACTGGCATCACTTGGGAGCTTACAGGAAATGCAGATACTTGGGCCCAACCCAGACCTCTTGCCTCTGATTGCGTTTTTTAAAACTGGCCAGATGCCCTATAGATACTTAGAAATGTATTAGTCTAATTTTAATTGAAGTAGTTGAAATTTTAAAAATAACTTTTGGTTTATTAATTTGAAAGGCAGAGAGAGAGAGTATGTCAGTCCATCTGTTGGTTCACTTCTCAACTTGCCACAATGGCCAGTGCTATGCTAGGTCAAAGCCTAAAGCCAGGAGCTGCATCCCTTGTGGTGGCAGGAGCCCAAGTGCCTAAGGCAGCCTCTGGGTCTTTTCTGGTGGGTATTGGCAGGGAGCAGGGTCAGAATTCAGTAGCTAGCAAGTGATGGCTTAATTGCACCATAACACAAGCCTCAGAGACTTCAGTTTTTATCAAATCCTGTTTTTTCCTGAAAGTTCAGTAATGAACTATAGTCCCATCAGTAAGTGTAGCTCTGTAAGTTAAATGGGTTGGGGCACAGTCAAATATTGGAGTTAAGGCTGGTTATTCACAATTTGGTATTAGTATCAAACACTGAGTCGGGTGGGTCTAATTGTTCAGTCCTCTCTACTTCTGATTCTGAAACTGGGTAGACATCAGATGGAGAATAAGAACATAGTTGAATCTCTTCTGGCAAAGCAGTATTTGGAAATGCAAGGAATTTGGATCGGAGACTAAAATGCATTCACCTATTCCTTGCCCTTGAATGATTTTCTCCTTCCCACTCCCTGCCTCCCCAGCTGGCTATTCTGCAGAGAAGCTAGAAGACAGTGGTTTTTTCCTTGGGGAGTGGGGAGGTCCTGCTCTGATAAACCTGCCCACATTCTGGCAGCACGAGTGAAGAGAACACGCTCCACTTCATTGCAGTTGCAGCGCGACGAGAGGTAGCAAAATGGCAGCCAGCTGAGCAGGTGCAGTGACCCTCTCTCTCAATGCACTGACCTGCTGAGTCACTCCTTCCACTGGGAGGAAGAGCATCTCCTTTCCTGGCAGCTGTTTTTATTTTAGGAGCTCAGGTGGAAACCTAATGGCAGGATATGAATCATTTCCCACATCCCTTTTGGTTGATTACCACCAGGGAACAGCTATCTGGCAGGCCTACCCAGGAACACTGGTCATAATGTCTCAGAGGACAGACAAACCTGGTGAAAGCAAGGCAGGATACAGAAAGGAAGCTGGCACAGGGCTGGCAGGTGCAGAGAATGAGAGGGCATCTCAGAAAGGACCTCGTAGTCAAGAGTTAGTAATCACACTGACTCTAAATGATGGTTGCTCTTAGTGTCTTCTACTTAAGGACTTGGGATTTCTTTTTCTTCAGGTGTCTTGACTTTTAGACAGGTCACCACAGGTATCTTTTGGTGACATTTAGGGGACTGATCTGGGACCCACTGTGAAGATAAAATTCTACCCATGTTCAGATCTCTTAGTTAACATTGCCTCAGTAGGAGCAGGCATTTCGTCTAATGGTTGAGATGCTTGCATTCCCTGTTGGAATTTTCTGATTCAATATCTGCTGTTGACTCTGTCTGCCTATTAATACAGACTCAGAGAGTCAATGGTGATTGCTCAAGTAATTGGGTTCCTGTCACCCCTACGGGAAACCCAGAGGCTGGCTTCAGTCTTGATTGAGGACTGGCAATTCTTGGAATTTGTGGAGTAAACCAAGACAGGGCATCACTTTTTCTTCCTCTCTCCCTTTCAAATAAATAAATGATTTATAGAAGCATTCTAGAAGATAGTATCATATTTACATGTAACCTATGCATATCCTTCTGTATATTTTATCTCATCTCTGTGTTACTTATAGTATCTAGTACAATGTAAATATCATGCAAATAATTTATTTGGAAGAATTACAAAGAGAGGAAGACATGCACTTACACACACAAAGAGAGAGAGAGAGAGAGAGAGAGAGAGAAAGAAAATATCTTCCATCCACTGGTTCATTGCCCAAGTGGCTGCAATGCCTAAGGCTGGGCTAAACTAAAGCCATGAGTCTGGAGTCTAGTGCTTCTTCTGTATCCTCCATGGCAGTACAGGAGCCCAAGCTTGGTTTGTCTCCCACTGCTTTCCTAGGCACATTAGCAGGGAGCTGGGTCAGAAGCAGAACATCCCCTGAGTTTAGAACAGGAGCTCAAATGGGATGCCAACATCACAGGTGGCACTTTCACCCCACAATACTGCAGTGCTGACCCCTTGAAGAATTCTTACAAAAACACTTTTAGGGTAAAATGACAAGCAAATAATGCTTGTATATGTTTTACACAGGTGCCAACATTGTTCTGAAATCTGAAACTACATGTTACTTGACTCCATAGATGTAGAAGATTGACTGTACTTAAAAAAATCTTATCACTGGATAGGAGTTACTATGGGATGATAAACTGGCCTCTTAGGATCTGTGACTACACTGGTATCTCCATTTGGTATCTTGAAATTTCAAGAATACTTCTAGAATATTTGTGGAAAATGGCATTAAAGGATAATTTTGGTGCAATTAACAAATGTTATATATATATATATTTTAATATGTGTTTTCTTTGAACTTTTACAAATTAATTTTTGTTGTTTATTTCAAAGACAGAGCAAGAGTGAGAGTGAGAGAGAATGGGAGAGAGAGAGAGAGAGAAAAGAGAATTTATCAGTTAGTTCACTCACCAAATGCTTACAACAGCCAGGATTGATCTAGGCCAAAGCCTAGAATCTGGGATTCAGCTGGATTCCCCATCTGGCATGAACAAATTGAGTCATCATCACCTGTTTCCCCCCAGGTGCACATTAGCAGGAAGCTGGATCCAAGGCAGAGGGTGGGTCCCCTCCACCCCTCCCCCAGGCACTTAGGTATGGGACACTGTCATCCCACGTGACAGCTTTTTGAGCTTTTGGAAGTCTCTTCATCCGTCTCTTAAAGACCCTGCACAGTCCAGGGGAGAAAGTACAGCTCCCCCCTCCCACTATTCTGCAACCTTCTCTTTCTCCTATTTTCCATCCCTTTTCTTCAGCGATGGCTATGCTGGGTCTTTCTTAAACTCCGTGAAAGTACGACAATAGAGAAATTTCAACAGCAGCGCCCAACATAAAACACACAAATGTAACACAAGAAAAAGCCAAATCTTGGCTTGTATTTCTTCAGCCAGCCAAACCCATAATCTGCTTATTGTCCAAATTCCCCTCGAGTGTTGTCAACCCTCACAGACACCAAACATTTCCGCACCACGCCCTTGCTCTGCCTCTGCAGCCATCTGGTTATTCCCCAAGTGCTCTTTCAAAGGGTGCATGTGGCCTCCTCATTGCCAAATCCCAAAACCTTTTGCTGGAGTTTACAAATGTAAATTCTTTCTGAGGGCATTTAACATTATTGACTGTGTTTCTCTTTTTTACCCCCTTCAGTGGTCCAACTTATGGACTTTACAATCATGTCTGAGCTGGTATCCTGACTGCACTACTTGTAATGTGACCTTGGGCCAATAAGCCACACAAACACATATACACATCTTCCAGAAGCACATAGGACATACTTACACATGCATGGTTTTTTGTTTTCCCTTTATAGAAAGGGGATTGTATTTCATATTCTTCCCTGCTTCTTGCCTTACTTATTTAACAGTTCATTGTCGAAATCCCTCCAAATGAGCTGGTACAGAAATAAAATTACTCTTTTAAATAGTATGAGTGTACCAGAAATTATTCAGTCGTTCCTTTATTGATGGATATTCCATTTCATTTTCTACTATGTGCCAGTGATTTCATATTAAGGCACAGATTCCCATTTGAGGATTTGCTGGATCAAAAGGCATGTGTATATTTAATTTACATTTAGCATGTATATATAATTTTAATAGATGTTGCCAGATGGCCTAAAAAAAAATCACAGTACCATTTCATGTTTCACTGGAAGTGTTTGAGTGGTTCTTACTGAAAGTATTGTAGTCTCTTTTTTTTTTGCTACAGACAGAGGGACACACATAACATGCAGGTATCTTTCATCTGCTGTCACACTTTTTCTTCAGATGGTCACAAAGACCTGTGCTGACAGGCCAGAGCCAGGAGTTTCACCTAGGTTTTCCATATGGGTGCCAGGGACCAGAACCCTCAAATAATCTTTCGCTATTTTTCCCCAGGCCATTAACTGGTAGCTGGGTGAGAAATACAGTAGCTAGGACACAACACAAGCCTGGCCCCTATAAGCTTTTCTTAATTATCACAAACCTGATGGATTTCCTCTATTTCTTTAGTAAATAGGTTTGCTAAGGGATATTTGTTAGCTAATTGGATATAAAATTTAAAAACTATATTTATTTGAAAAGCAAAGTGACACACAAAGAAGAAGAGAGAGACAGACAGACATGTTTGTCATGTTCATTCATTTCCCAGATGACTACAAAATCTCTGGAGCCCGGAATCTGGATCTTTGGGTCTCCCTTTCTGAGGGATGGGTCCATGTACTTGAGACCGCATCTGCCATCTTCCAGACACATTAGAGAGAAGCTGGATTCAGAAGAGAAGGTGTCACACTACCTCAGGGCCTCCAGTACCCGGTATTGGATGCAGGTGTCCCAAGGCATGGGCATTGCATCTGTGAAGCTGGATATTGATTTAACTTTTTCTCAGGCTACTTACCTTCTTTGCTTGAGCTGCCTCCAAGGTTTTATGAAGGTTTCATACAAAATATTTATGTGACAACTTTGCGCAAAGTCTGGTACAAATGAACTGCTTGCTAAGTGATGACTAGTTAATTGTTCTGAATTTTCTTTTGCTTACCTTGTTCACCTCCACACTCGTATAGGTGTATATCTCCAAAATGCTACCGTAAAATGTCTTCTCCTTGAACTTGGCATTTTGTTTCTCTCTCTGAACAATTGCAATTGCTTCCAAAATTTCAACTTTACAGAGTGTTCCACTGAGAGAGGAATTTGGACCTCTAATGCTGGATTTATTTCAAGTTCAAAATCAACAGTTTCAATAACACCATAACCTCCAACACAAGCAGCCTTAGTCTCCTAAGATGAGAATCATCTTTTCCCACGTTTACTCCTGTGTTCCTAAAAACACTCTTTCCTTCTAGACCTTTGAACCCAGGCTCTCAAGGACATGATGCTGCCTTGCCTTAGGCATTCTTTTCTGTAGACTTTGTAACTAGCTCCTTTTACTGTCTGCTCTCAATGACAGTTTAAAAACTGAGGTAATTAGTCCTTTCCTTGCCAACTTACAACTTTTTTTGTTTCTCCAGGGAAAATCTTGTAGAACAGTGGATTTAAGTCATTCCTTCAAGACTGTGTATCAATCCTTCTCTTAGAGATTAATGCTCACATTGGCTCTGGAAGACACTGTGCAGATTCCTTCAGACACTCTTTTTTCCTGCTGAAATGATTTTCTCCTTCACCAATGCACCAGGCTTGGGCACACTAGTGTTTTTGATCTTCTGGACCAGAAGTTCCCCATCCTCAAATTGAATTATCTTCTGTACTAACAATTATTCTGCACTAATGATTATTATATAACAGTCATATACAGAATAACGTAAACTATTCTTCTTTCATCTTTAGATTCCATGATTCTTGAAAGAATATGCTCTTTGCTGGTACTTGTATTCTTCCTTGTTGTGTTTCTTCTGCTGTGTATCATATATTCTTCTTCCTTTGACTTTTTTTGGAATAATAAAATGTAATTTAAATATATGACTGGAGTTGAATATTGGAGAAAAAAATGGAACCTACCTGAAGAAGGAAAGTCTTGCAGAGGTGGCAAGTGAACATGTGTTGTCCTAGTGGACAGACATTTACCAATCGGTGCACTATACACAGCTGGCTTCTATTGAGAGATGAAGGAATGTCATGGGGATGAGATCTGCATTCTTGGGTGGTACCATGAATGGAAATGAGGTATGACTTCTCTTGATCTAGTGCAAGCTGTAATCCTTCCCATAGACATTAATGACATGATCTTTGCGAGTGTCTGAATTTCCAACCACTGCACTCTCTCTGTGATCCTATGCGAGTCATTGACTTTTGGGTTCTTTGTCTTACAGTCTCATATTCACATCTATAGTCATTTCACTCCATTCATTTACCACGGATTCTTTTCTGCATTGTTTTTTTTCTTCAATGGACATTATGCTTTAAAATTTAATTCAAGAAGCCATGTGCCTATTGAACATTGCTTTGTTTACTTACACCATCCTCTTTTCCAAACTCAATTCAGATTTTAACCAATAGTCCATAATTATCTGAGTCCCAATACAAATAGGAAATCCTATGTATTTCTGTTTTGCTCATTTTGCTAACAGCAAAGAAGTTAAAAAGTACACCAATGACTTAGCACAACTTGTTGCTGGTGGCCGCCAAGTTCTGTTTGATCTTAGAATGATTGCATGTTCAGTGAAGTTAGCTTGATATGAGATGAGCTTTCAGTTAACAACGGCTGGATCCACAAGCTAGTAGCTCTGACAGTTTCTTTGATTGCATTAACAGCTATTACCTTGCTGATATCTATTTATCTGTCTGACTGTATGAGACATTTTCACTAGTATGTGTGTCCTTATCATGAATGTGTGAATAATAATTGTTATTAAAATGTCAAAAGAAACAACCACAGACAGTAATACATGTAATACATATAGTAATACATTTCCCATTCCTATTCCATTGCCAATTCCCAACTATCACCTAACTATGTTGAAAATAGTTGTCTAATTTTCACTTAGACATATTTAAAGGAATTGATTTGTAAATATTTAAAGCAGTTGAAAACATGCAATAGATTCAATTGTTCCATTTGCTCTTTTCCCCATATTTGACAATGTGAATTGGATATCCATGCATTCTAGTACGTTTTGATCAGCCCTGTTCATCTTAATTGTTTCCTAACATTCTAATGAAAGATTATCACAAAGTATTTAGCTGGTTTCCTGATGGGGGACATTTAGGTTGTTTCTTGCTCTCTTTTTTGGTTTAACAGTGATTAAAAACAGTGGAGGTAAAATAGCTATTGCATGAAAGAATGTCTGGCTGAAACACTAACTCCTCGTAGGTATTTCAGAGTTGAATGCACTTACATGAATGCAGTTCAATTTCTCAGAAATGGCAGTCTGATCTTGGGTATCGTGTTACTCTTTGCAGTCATAAACACAGTAACTCTATTCCAACTGCTTGCTATGTGATGAGCGAAGTATTAAGCATTTTACATGAGTTGTTTCAGACATGTACAGGCCAAATAATTTGTTTGAGGCCACATAGGGTCTTCAGTGTCATAACTAGGATTTGAACATACACAGTCCCGTGTAGAAGCTAGATTGTTCACTTTGATGGCAAAGGACAGGAGACCCCTCTAAGGTCTGTCTGCATCCTCAGCTCCCCACACACATGAGCAGTGCAGCCAGAGGAGAAAGCAGTCTCCTGTGTCCTAATGCAAGAGTGAAATTAGGGCCACGCTGTTTCCCCAAGGCTTGGTAGGAGCAGCAAAGCACTCACCTGTTACTGTTTTGGAACCACAGAATATGTTCAATTGAACCAGTCTGTGGAGATCTGGGGCAACATTGATATCCGTGCAGAAATCTGGCCTGTTGTAGGAAACCTGTGTTGGGTGCCCAGGAGGTACACTTGCCAAGGAACACTTGTGTGATTGTGGTCTTCTCCATTAGAGAATGAAGCTTGTGCCACTTGGCCTATGAACAACGTTTGTATTTTAAAACAATTCAAACATGCAGAAAAGGATCAAACAGGATAAAAAGAATTATCTCCATGTATTGCCCATATACAATTCCCAAATGTTAACATTTCCCTGTTTGCCTTCTTATTTTCCATCCCTTCATTTCTTGCACACACAGTTATGTGTATGTGTGTGTGTGTGTGCTTGTTATATATTATTATATTAATTACTTTTGCTTTTAAACTGTTGAGAATAAGACAGGGAATAAAAGCCACAATTCTCCTTTAACCCCAAATATTTAATTATTATCTTCATAAACCAATGACATTTTCTTATATACCCATAGTGTAATTATTACTATGAGGAAGCTAATGTCAGTAACAGTGCTATTATCTTGTCTCTGTATCTGATTAAAATTTTGTTAACTGTCCTACTAATGACTTCAATAATAAAATATTTTCTCTGGTCTGGAATCAAATCAGAGAGAACACATTCTATATATTGATATCATTTATTTCATCTTTCTAAAACCTAGAAAACTCTGCCAGTCTTTTTTTCTTTATGATTTTGAATTTTGGGGTGAATATTTATTTTCTGGAATGTCCTTAATTTTGGTTTCTCTGGTATTTTCTCAAGGTTAGATCCAAGTTATGTGGTTTTGCTAGGAATATCTCCAAATGATGCTGCTTTCTGTTTGGTGCATAATCACAGAAGCACACGTTCCCTTGTCTCGTTGCTGATGTTGCTAATGTACAGATGAGGATGAGTTCTGCCAGGTTTTCCCTTATAAATTATTATTTTCCTTCTGTCCATAACATATGTTTTTGGAGAAATATTTGAACGCATGTAAAAAGTCTGCTCTTATCAAATACTTTACTGAATAATTTTATTAGCAGTGGATGGTTTTTATCTGAAATATTATTTCTAGTTTGGCTGCCAAAAAAGAAATGCCGAGGTTCTTATTTTTGCAATTTTTGGTAGCAGGTGAGGTATTTTTTGTAAATACTAAAATTTTTTTTATTATTTATTCACTTCAATACCATTTTGATAAGATGGGACTATTGGTAGTTTTTAGCTGTGAGATTAAAGGTAAACTTGTAGGAAACTATGCTTTATAGAATCTGTTTCTTTAATTCCAAGTGACACTTTTGCTTTATGAAGAAACTGCTCAAACTTCCGCATTTTAAAAATGAAGGTCATTAAAATTGAAATTTACACTCTTTCAAAGGCTTATTTATAGCTGAGGTGCACTTACTTGCCAAATATCCAAAATTTAAGTACAAGGAAGCTGACCAGCTGAATGCCATGACTGTTTTCAAGGAGACTTATTTAGAAATAGGGCAAGCAGTTCACATTGGCTGTAAAATTGATCCTGAAGATTTGCACATGTAACTAACTGTGGCTCCCAACATGGGGTGCATGACCCCCACTCAGATCTCAGCAGTAGTCCCCCTCAAGTCTTCAGGAAGGCACTGTCATTTTAAGTCGTAACAACACGGGTAGGGTTCCTTAATGCTTCATCATTCTCCCTGGAGTTTGAGAAGTTATATGCTAAACATTTTGTTTTAACTCACAAGCCTCTTCTCATTGCCTGTTGTAGGGTGAGGTAGCTGTCATTTCTCTGCCCTGTAAGAAGCAAAGTGGTAGCATACACATTCATTGAAATGGATCAAGATTTCTATATAACTGACTGTTCTTTACTGTACACCAAGATGCAGAATTATGGGAAATGCCTTGTGTGTACCAATGAAAGTATGCAGCTGTTTTCCAGACACATTCTTACAGATCAAGCACATGACCAAAAGCAATGTGGAAAGTAGGAAGAATAGAACCTGCTTCACTCATCACAGCCTACTGAGAAAATTTACAGCCATCTGCAGTAAGGAAAATGAAGTGCGTGTTTGAGGGTATCACATCGAACTGCTGCCTCCCCCAGTTCTAGCATTGCTGGTAGTTGACACTGATCATCATGTTTGCTGAGTAACAGGAATTGTTTCCTGCTGCTTTTCTTCATGAAGCACTCAAAGATCTGACACCTTTCCCCAGTAAGACTAAGTACTCTATAATTCGATGGATTTATTAGTGAATGGGTGATTTAATATTTATGTTGTTTTGACTTAGAATTAAGAGCTATGCTTTAGGTTAGGAATATAATAACAGATGACAGTAGCAATACTGTTCATATAATACAATGAAGTCATGAACGAGAAAGTGTATCTCGCTGGCGAAATAAGGGAGGGAATCAAAGTAAACAAATAGTTGTACTGGTATCACACAGTACTCACCAAAATGAGAGGATAGGATCTTCGGGCAGTTCATAAAGCATGTGGGACAGGATAGAGGCATGTGGAGGTATCACATATTCAGGCAAAAGCAGAAAGTGCAATATGGCTTAAACTGATGACATTTGGGGTGCCTGAAAGCAGTAGCAACTGTTAAGAAGAACAGGGACTCAGAATCCAGACTAACTTGGGTTCAGTGTTATTTCTGTGTTTGCTAGTGTGATATAGCCATATTATGTATTCTTCCTAAGCTTATGTTATTTCCTATGTAAAATTAGGATCATATGTAGTTCTCAGAGGATTAAAAATTCAGTGAGGGGCCAGACACCGTAGCCTAGCAGCTAAAGTCCTTGCCTTGAATGCACCGGGATCCCATATTGGCACAAGTTCTAATCTCAGCAGCTCCGCTTCCCATCCAGCTCCCTGCCTGTGGCCTGGGATAGCAGTTGGGGATGGTCCTAAGTATTGGGACCCTGCATTCATGTGGGAGACCCAGAAGAAGCTCCTGGCTCCTGGCCTCTTATTGGCACAGTTCCTGCCGTTGCGGCTGCTTGGGGAGTGGATGATCAGATGGAAGATCTTCCTCTCTGTTTCTCTTCCTCTCTGTATATCTGACTTTCCAATAAAAACAAAATAAATCTTAAGTGTGGAAGGTTACAGGGTGCTTGGAAAAAGTGAGTTTTTGGTCACACTCCATTTCCCTGATGTGGTGTAGAGGTAACAAGAGTGAACTAGTAAGGTTAGCAGTAGAGTTTGAACCCAATATGGAAGTTCTAAAATGTATTTATAAGGAGTATGCATTTCATGCTGTGTGATCATATTTCTTTAAACAACTCAAATTCATCTCCAGCTCCAAAATTTCACTCATTTGGTCTCATTCCAACCAAAATAAGTTCCATTTTCTTGAATGCTGCCAATCACAGCTAAATGTATATCTAGTGGCTGAATAAAGAGATTTACTTAGGAGCAGGACTATAATAAGAAAATCACTGTAATAAGCATATCACAAATACAAACTTCTTTCTGGAAGTGTTGATAAGCATTCACGAACCGAGGGGTGAAAAAATGCCTGTTGCCTTATATACACATACATGAACTTAAAGGACAGAGCTGTGTTAGAGAAGTTGGGTTAGATCCCAGTGACTCCAGGATCTTGCAGAAACAAAAAGATCCTCAGATAAGGCAAAGGCTAAATGCCATCAACCAGAAAGGCTTTGGTGAATGTCAGTCCCCCGAGCCCGCCCTCCGGACAGCACAAAGGAACTCTCAGCACAGAACAGAAGGCTAACTGTCACGATTTCACTCTGTAATATATTCCAGGAGAACTTCCATGTCGTTGATGTGACCAAAAGTATTTGGCAGGAAATAATGGAATATTTTGATAAATAGTGGCCAATATGGTTTCACTTTCTATATGCTTTATTGCCCAATAAAAGATATGAGATATATCCAAAGCACAAAGGGGAAAAGCAATAAAGCATTAAGACAAATACTTGGAAGGAAATGATAACAATATAGGTAGCAAATCAAATCCATAATTTCAAATGATATTATGCATACTTTAGGATACATGTTGAAAACTATACAATAATGATGAACTGGCAGTATTAACAGTAAAAGGATGGCATAATTTCAAAGATGGGTAGAGTGGTAATGGTTAATAGCAAAAACAAAAACAGGATATATCTCAAAGAATACCCATTGCAGGAAATTAAAGAAAAATGTTTAAACATAGGTGGAGTTGTATGTAACCATTCAAAATTATGATTTGGAAAGAAACTTTTGGTGTTCAAGGAAAATACCATCAACTTTTACAAAAACTAATAAACAGAAATGAAGATGAAGCAATTGCATGCAAGAAAAGATATTCAAAGTGTAACAAAGAAAAATATGCAAGCAGTGGGGATATTTGAAATATTTATGAAGAAGACCTACAATCATGTATGCCATAAATATACTTTTATCTGTTCATAACAGTATATGCACATACTCAAATTTCTGAGAAAAACGTAGAAATCTGAATATGGGGTATACTTAATTTTAGTTAACAATTTGAAAAACGGAGAGGGTTAAGAGATAAGAAACAAAGATAAATAAGAGGACAGTATGTGCTCCCATCTTCTGGTTGACTCTTTAAACAGCCACAATGACTAGGGTAACCAAACTTTAATGTCGTTTTCCACATGCGTGACAGGAGCCTGTCCAGTTGCTTGAGCCTTTACTTGCTTTCTCCGAGGGTACACAGTAGTAGGAAAACTGGAATCAGTATCTAGAGCAAGAAATCAAACTGAGGTACTACAGTGTGGGACCAGGGCATGCTAACTAGCATATTAACCACCAGTACAATGCTCATATCTAATTTAGATTTTTTTGAAATCCTCTTATAGAGGTTTGATAAAGCATGTCCGTAGGTAAAATAATGCAATGCCTGATATTTGTTTCAGAAGCAATCTGTGTTCTAAAGTCTGAGAGAGGACAGTCTTATTATTTTTGCTTAAAAACATGTATGTATTTTCATACTTCTGAGAAAATTGAGAAATATTTAGTTATAATAATCATTAACTTATTAAGAAAGGATGGTGGTTTTTTTTTTGTTTTAATGACTTGAGCATCAGAGAGACTAAGAGACAGAGAGAGAAATGAAAGGAGAGGGCCCCTAGCTCTCATCTGTTGGCTCACAACTGAAATAAATGCAGGTGTAGAAATCTAGATCTAAACACATAGCTATTATGTGAAATTCAGTCACTAAAGTCAGTTTCTTTTTGAACTAATGTGGGATCCCTCCTAGAGCTCTTACCTTCTCCAGGTTTTTTCTTTTCTTTTTTTTTTTTTTTTTTTGCAAGATGAAAATGTCAAAGAGTGTGGCATATAAAGGTGTTTAGTATGCTCCATTAGGAGGAGTGGGGTTGCGGGAGCTTGGGGTAGATAAATGAATGTAAGTGTGTATGTTGGGTTGGTTATAGTGGATATTCTAAAACTCAGATTCATGGATTGCCCCAGAATTAATTTGGGCAGGCCAATAGATATTTATTATTATGCAAGTGTATTTATTATTAGCCATGATACCATTTTGTATGTATAGGGATTCTTCCCTCTCTCTCCCTTCATCGTCATTTTCCATCCCACCATTTTCTCCTGACTTATCACAGTCTTTTAGTCCTTTAGTAACAGTTACAAATTTAGCTTTCTACTATCAAAAGAATGATATGGTAGGTGTAGGGAAAGGTGGAAAACATATTATCTTACTATGCAGGTATACTTACATTTATCACAGGGATTCCTACTTTTCTTCAAGAGTAGAGAAGTATACTACAATGTAACTTCACTTCCCAGCATACTAGTCTCTGTTGTAGAGTTCATCTGCAAAAACATATGTATATATCTGATTATCTATGCTTATTTATTTTGTACTGTGCATAAAGGATGTCTTAATGCAAAAATCAATATATTTTTAATCATACTTTGAAAATTAACTGTTCCTTTTATGACCACAGTTCTGCAAACCTGTCCCATATTATGATTCACTTATTTGGAGATGGATATTAATTATTATCTGTGACACATTTCTCAGAGTGTTAACAATTAATAGCTCATTGTGTTGCCAAGAGCAATAGAATAATAGAATGCCTTAGAATCTATTAAATTTTTGCCCAGTATTATGTCAAGAAGTGTAGATTGCGTTGTTGGTAAATATGGGGGATAAGAGAACTTGAGTGACTTGTTCCTGTCAGAAACATTGAGACAGGCTATAAGCATGATAAGAGTAACTTTGTCAGAATTCTGAAAAACAATCAGCTTTCGACAACAGCAATATAAAAGAATGTTCAATCAAATTAAAGGAAAAAAAAAACTAGAAAATCTTCAGAGTATTTGAATAGATCTTTCCTCCAGGAAATGTTAAGCGGAGTCGGTTAGGCCAAAATGAAAGGTCATTAGGCAGTAGGTTGATATTATGTGTACGAATAAAAATTTGTTGTAAGCCTATCTATATAGATAAATACAAAACTCATTAATGTTATATTTTTGATTTTTTTAGCTTCTGCAATTTGTGTTTTTTATAGGATTTAATGTTCAGTTATATAAAATTGATAAATATGTATTAATAGAAATAGTGTATAAAGAAACAGTTTATGACAGTAACCACATTACAAAGGCTTTTTACCTGTATTAGACTTTTTATGTTATTAAAATCAAGCTGGTATTAATTTAGAATAGATTGTAACATATAACCACTAAAAAATAGGTTTTTAAAATGCAAGCACACAAAATTAGAAAAGAGTAAAAGGAGCATTCTGCATAAGATACTCCAAAGAAAGCAGTAATGAAGAAAACAAGCAGCCAAAAAGAATTAAGATATACAGAAAACAAAATTAGAGTGACAGCATTAAGTCATTCTTTATCAATAATTATTGTAACGTATTATTGCAGTTGGTATACATGCGGGTTAAGTTTCCAAAAAGGCACAGTTGATCAAAATAGAAGAAAAAATATTATCTCATAGACTCACTTTAGATACAGACACATTTAGATTCAAAGTGAAACCAGCTGTATATCAATAAAAATATTTCATTTTAAATAGTAAGCAAATGGGGAAGATATACTTGTCAGACATGCTGACTTTAAGAATTTCCGTAAGAAACAAGGACATCATATATTTATTACTAAAGAGTCCATTATTTTATTAAAATTTTATTTCTGCATTTGAAAAGCAAAGGGAGAGTGAGAGCAATAAAGAAAGGGGTCTGCCACTCACTAGTTCACTGCAACCCACCTGGGAGACACAAAGTTCCAGTCTCCAGGCTTACCAGCCCCCTACATTTGGAGAATGAAGCAACCAGCAGGTGGAAGTGTCTCTCTTTTTCTCTCTCTCTCTTTCTTTCTCATTCTCTTTTCTCAGTACATGGGCCTTTCAAATCAATCTTTTAAGTATAACGATATTTAATCAGTGAACCAATTTTCACTTTTGGAAAACAAGATAAGCAAACCTAATGTAAAGTCAGGATAATATAAGAAGTAATAACTGTTAAAGCAGATAAATAAAAAAAGGAAAAAAAAGAGAAGAAACATCTTAGCGATCTTGGTAGGGGTTATCTACTGAAAAACCTCTACCAAAAAAAAAAAAAAAACAAACAGCACAAAGTCTGTCTCGCCTTACCACCTGTGTCAAGAGATTTGTCAGAAATATCCCACATTGGTTATGAAGGCTGCGGAGTCCAAGATTTGGAGAAACAAGAGGGCTGGACACAAGGATCATTCAGTAAAACATCTGTCCATGTAATACGCCACTGTACCAGCACAAGTAAATAGTGAGCATTTCAACTGATGTGGCGAAAGCACTTGGCAAAATCAGTCATGATAAAAACGCACAAAGAGAGAGAATTAAAGAAGTTTTCTTAATATGTTCAAATATTTTTAGGAAAGACTCATAATTAATTATCAGGATCGACTGTAAGACAGAACATTTTTCTTTATGATCAAGAACAAGACTGGAATGCTTGCTTTTCATAATATATCTAGCATTGCAATGGAAATGATATGTAGAAAATATAGGCAAGGAAAATAAATGAGAAGCGTTGTAACTGGAAAGGAAGAAGCAACTATCTCTAATTACAGATAATCTGATTCTAAATTTTGAAAACTAAAAAAATCCACAAGGAAAAAAGCTGCTGGTCTTAATGTATGAATTCAGAATAGTTACAGGGTACTAGAGCTGTGTGCAAATGTAGTTGTGCTCTGTATACCAATAGTGAAGAGGCTGAAAATGAAACTTAGGAAACAATTTTACTTAAAACAATGTACACTGGAAACTAAGAAGTGTTACTGGAGGCAATTAAAGGTTATATAGATGAGCAATATCTCATGTTTATGCACTGGAAGACAATATTGTTAAGATGGCAGTATGACTCAAAACCATCCACAGGCTCAAATGTCCATTGCTCATTTTTCAGAAAGAGATAAATCAATTTTCAAATGTAAAAGGGAATTCAAGGTATCCTGATTCACCAAAACAATATTGAAAAGGAACCATGTTGATGAACTCAGAATTTCCCTTCTCTAGATGTACTATAAAGCTATTTCAATGAAAGGACTATAGAACTTGCGTGGAGGAAGATACCTAAAACAATGGATTGAAACAGAGTTAAAAAAAAAAAAAAGAAACACCCAAATATCTATGACTAACTAATTTTTACAAGAGTGTCAGTATTCAACGATGAAGAGAACAATCTCTGACATATGGTGCTGGCACATCTGCATATCAAGGTTTAGATGTAAAACAATGAAAGTTAGGTTCCTGCCCTGCACTGCATTAACTAAATGAAAATTTAATGAAAAAAATCTTAATGATCTGTGCTTTGATAACATATTCTTATGTATGATAATAAAGACGTAAGCAACAAAAAATTAGATCTTGCTGAAATTAAGCTCTTTTTCCCATTGGAGAACATAATAACACACAGAATGAGAAAGATTATAAGTAGCACATCTGATGAGTCCATGTAAATATATTTTTTAAAAAGCACTTAATTTCAACAAGAAAAAAAAAAGAATCGTATTTCAGTGGGCAAAGGTTTTAAATACATTTCACCAAAGATAGAGTGCAAGTGTCCAATGAGAACCTGAAAACATACTTTTTTTTTAATTGGAAAGTCAGATATACAGAGAGGAGAGACAGAGAGGAAGATCTTTCGTCTGATGATTCCCTCCCCAAGAGGCCACAATGGCTGGAGCTGAGCCAATCCAAAGCCAGGAGCCAGGAGTTTCTTCCTGGTCTCCTAAACTGGTGCAGGATCCCAAGGCCAGCCTTGACTGCTTTTTTAGGCCACAAGCAGGAAGCTGGATGGGAAGTGGGGCTTCCAGGATTAGAACCAGCGCCCAAATGGGATCCTGGTGTGTGCAAGGTTAAGGACTTTAGCTGCTAGGCTACCGTGCTGGGCCCTTAGTGGTATGGGTTTCTCTTGGGGGTAATAAAATGCATACAAAATAGACTTGGAATTGCACATTTTGGATGTGCAAAAAATTATTGAATTGTTCACTCAAAAATATTTACGTATATCTTTGAATCTTATCTCAGTTAAAACATGTGTCTTCCTTGATTTGTATTTTGTTTGGCAGAATACTGGTCTGAGGGATCTGATGTTAGGGTCCGAGAGAGCTGGTATCCAAGTTTCAATTCCTTTATTTTATCCATTTGATAAGTTATTTAAAAAGTCACTATAAAAATTGATGCAAGGATTACTGGAGGGAAATACTACATCAGCAAACATCTCCAAATATAGATGTATATTGTTTAAAACAGCAAATGTATCCTTCTTTCTAATATCGTAGTCCATTGTGAGTATTCATGAGGAGAAAAACATCCCTGACCAGCAGGACCCATTTGCTAGGTTCTTGAAATATTATCCAGTCAATCAGCAAATCGAGGAAGATACAGCAGATAAGTCATGGGAAATCATTATTAGATGGTTTAAATAGTGGGATAAATCACTTTCCCCCAACCATACACAGTATCTTCACCATGCCTGGTTAGAAACTTCCTGAAATGTATGTTTCAGGAATGAAATTTTTAAAAAAATTAGAAATTAAACTTTGAAGCATAATGTGTATGAATTTTCTAGTTCAGTGTATGATAAAAGTAGGCTCTCAATAAGTACTATCTCCCCCTTGTTCGGTGTTAAGGAATCTTCCACAGCTTCTGGAACAATGTGTCCAAATGCAGTGCCGGCCTGGAGAAGGATCTTTAATTGTGGTCCTATGGCAGAGCTTGTAAGTGTGGCTGCAGGCAGAATTCTTTCTAGATCTCAGCCCATTTACTCTTTTCTTCTTTGTAGCTTGGGTTTGGCTGTTGGTACGCTTTGGTTTCCCAATGTCATCTTTGGAATTTTCTCTGATTGGGCAGTTTACTGATCTCTATCTGCCATCTGACATAGTCTGCATTTTGCAAACCATCCCTACTCCTTAGCACAACATATTTACTTCAAAACTCATTTTCCTTCACTCCCAGTCCTATCTCAAAGACTTAAGCACCTTAAGTTATCCTTGATATGATTCCTAAAATGTCTATATCTTCCTGTGTCTTATAATTAGCTTACCTGATTGTTAAAGAAATCCTCTAAGAATTATTTTTTACAGAGACCATCTGGTAAGGCAAATTAATCACCAAAAATGTTAATCAGATTAATGGCTAATGAAATGTCCTCCTTGATTGCACTAGCCATAGATTGTAAAGTGTTTGTTATGTTCATTAATTTTTATAAAGACATTGGGAAAACATTGTGGTTTTTTTCCATTATTGAAAAATGTGAATCAATTTGCATTTAAGATGTATGTATTTTGTGATTTTATACAAGTATACTGCCCCATGTCAGATGCATTCATTCCATCAAGGCATTATGCATGATCTCAGAAATTCAGGGGCTGAAATTTATTGTACCCTGGTGTTAGTTTCATAGTGTCAATTTCTTCAAATATTTTTGTGGAACTTTTAGATATAAGAGTTTTCTTTTAATACACAAGACAATTGCCAGCGGATTCAACTCAATCAATGATAACAGGTGGGTTTCATTGTATATTCCATTGGACTGACAGTTACTGCTTTGCACATATTATTAGGAATAGTTTGGCATCTATGTATGTGCAGAAATATTTACTATGTGTCTGGTATAGACTGAGCATAGTGAAAGTGGGGTGGTTAGAAATTGAGTCATAAAGAGTAAAACAACATTTTTGTGGAAAATGGAAATGTGACTTTTTTTATAAAAAGAAAAAGGTTTATTTATTTTTATTGGAAAGCCAGATATAGAGACAAGAGGAGAGACAGAGAGGAAGATCTTCCGTCCGATGATTTACTCCCCAAGTGAGCACAGTGGCCAGTGCTATGCCGATCCAAAGCCAGGAGCCTCTTCTGGGTCTCCCACACAGCTGCAGGGTCCCAAAGCTTTGGGCCATCCTCGACTGCTTTCCCAGGCCACAAGCGGGGAGCTGGATGGGAAGCGGGGCCACCAGGATTAGAATTGGCGCTCCTATGGGATCCCGGTGGGTTCAAGGTGAGGACTTCAGCCGCTAGGCCACCACGCTGGGCCCTGAAAATAGAAATGTGAGTTTTAAAGTGAGGAAAAGTTGATCAAGTTCAAGCTAACTTTAGGAAGATATCAATTTGTTTTTGGAAACTCCTTGCTCCAAGGTAATTAAGTGAAAGAATACTTCAAAGTCAAAATACTTCCCTACCTTTTATTTAAGTTAATTATTTATTTATAGAAATGAGTGAACACTTTTAATCAAAGTAAATTAGATTTTATGGATGGTCTGTCCGTTGCTTGTGGCTACATATTTGTGCAGAGTATGAATCACATTTGCCTTTCATTTAGTGACAGACTGATTTTATAGTTGCATCAAACCTCAGGAATCTTCTGCTTTATGCTTAGATCAAAATATTATATAACTGAATCATAGATAATGTGTGCATGTTAGGATTGTATTCTGTGATTTTATGAAGCTATTTAGAAAAAATTAGGCTTTGGCATTAAGGAAAGACTTTTTTTTCTAGGAAATTAGGTCTCAGCTCTAGTCCTGCTTTCCTGCAGTGAGCACCTGTGCGGTGTCTGGGTCTCTCCATGATCCCCAGTGATGTCAACTGTGGGACAACAGACTGATACTCAGTCTTCATCTCGAGTGATGCTGCATGTTGATGCTGACACTTTGCTGATTTTACACTAGTAAAAATGTACAGTAAATTGCCTTAGCCACTCATTGAGTGCAAGCAGGCAGTAATTGGTGGATCCCTCACTCTATTTCTTCTTGTCAAACAACAAAAATGATTTTTTTTTTTTAGCAGCTTGGAACCTTTGTTACTGACTTTGTTACTGTCACTGACAGATGGATTTTTGACAAGACCATTGGCTTGCAATAATATTTCACTCTCAAAAGTAAAGTCTATAATACATAAAGGAGCAAACATTTGATATTCAAAATTTTCAATGAAATGCACTTAATCTGTCAACGTTGAAGTCAGAACTTTTCAGACTTGATTTTGCTTCTCATGAATACTGCATTTGTATAAGTGTTGAAATTCATATGTATTTTCAATCTAAGCAGTCTGAAATGGAATTAATGTCAACCCCACCAATTGCTAGTCCTTTTAAAAGTATTTCTTATCTTGTTGAATGATTCCTCAATGCCAAGCCGTATGCCATCATAGATTTCTTTCCCTGCATCCCACTATCATCAAACATTCTACCCAATTGATTCAGTCAAGTCTGTTGATCCTGTGTCTATGTATTTTCATCATATGTACCCATATCGTGGCCCACATTTTAATCGCATCATTCTCCTTCATGTGGCCTCATTGGAACCGGCAGAGTGTAGAAAGCAATATAGAACTGCGTGTCCAAGTTTCATGCATGTGTTGTGCATGCCTCAGGTTTGTTCAAAAGTCTACCTGGACGGGGTTTTAGAAATCTTTTTGTGTTATGCACGCTTGTGTTTCTTTTGTTTAGCGTTACTAGGGACGAATTATACACAATGCGTTGCTCTAGTGCTCCAGGAGATAACTATTTTTACTGGAGTACATTTAATTGCTCTAAAATACCATGCTACAAATTGATAAATGTATTCATAAAAGTTCCCTTTTTCTTTTGTTTAAAAAAAACACATATTTACTGGCATGCATACACTTTATATACTTACATGCAATTTTTACATTGAGGTGTCATGAACCTATATGCAAAGATTTACCTATAACTTGAATTTAACCTCCTCATACTTTATCTTTGATTTTATATGAATCATCTGATATTCAGTATCGAACTATGTCTTGCTTTCTCTCTGGAATCAGCCCCAAACACTTCTCAATCCAATCATTTTCCTTTGAACACTTTATGCTGTTTGCTGTTATATAAACTGAGCAATAAATCACTATTGGACCCTGTTTCTATGTTGTCCAATTGGTCATCCGGATATTGAGGGCCAAAATTGAAAGTCTGTTCTCCTGAACCTATACCACTGTTGTGCTATCATATTAACTGATATTAACAGGGCACAAAAGGCTCCTAGGGAGACACTGGTGGTTTCCTAAAAGAATGTTTTTGCCCTTGGATTTTTTTTTTATTGTATTGTATTTTTTATTGCAAAATCAGATATACAGAGAGGAGGAGAGACAGAGAGGAAGATCTTCCGTCCGATGATTCACTCCCTATGTGACCGCAATAGCTGGAGCTGCGCCTATCCAGGAGATTGCTATGGGTCTCCCAGGAAGATGTAGGGTTCTTCGACTGCTTTCCCAGGCCACAATCAGGGAGCTGGTTGGAAAGCAGGACTGCCAGGATTAGCACCAGCACCCATATGGGATCCCAGCGCTTTCAAGGCAAGGACTTTAGCTGCTAGGCCGCCACGCAGGGCCGCTCTTGGAATTTTTTAATAAATCCTGCGTTCAGTTGTTAATCACAACAGATGAAGGAAAGGCGGTGTTGAACTTGAGCCACAATTACAGGATCCAGTAGCTGAATCCCTGGCTGAACAAACCTGAAGGTAACACGAACAAGTCTTTTTAGTGCACTCTTAAAAGAAGAATTAGCTATTTCCCACATTGCCATGCCTGATGTTTCTTACAAAGCATATTCAAAGTTGTCCTTAAAGAATTGTTTCTCCCCACATGGAAAGGAACATTCATAAGACTTTCTTTCCAGGTAGACAAATCGTACATCCACTGGCTTATTAGTAAAATATTTGCTCATTTTGTACTAATAGCAGAGGTATGACAAACCATTTGCAGCCTTAGAAACTCTCAACTATCGTTAATAGTGAAGGATCAGGGTGTGACGACACAGCACTGTTCCCCCCATCAGTGCTTGTTCAGTAGCTCTGAATAGCTCTGTGTCTACTACCCATCTGAAGCTTGCAAATCTGAACATTTGGCCCCAGAAAGTGACTTTCTGAGGCAAGAGCACACAGGTTCTTCGTTACGAAATGAAAATTCCCAAACTGTGCCATAACAAAGTCTCCAAGCATTTCTGCATGTGGTCATGGTTTATTAATATTTAGGCCTCTCTGTTATGTTAAATTCTTTTTTGAGCTTGAAATTTGGTTTATCCTTTTGTTCTCATTTTTTTATGTGAGGTGGCATTGGGGTAGGCTTTCAAGGCAGATCTGGGAGAGCAAGTGTTAAGTTCTAAACTGGTGCTCAGTAACTTTCATGTTGAAATATGCCACTGCTTAACAGATGATGGCTGGGCTGTGGACAGCCATGCCCCAGGAGAGAAGAGGTGTTTGTTCCTGAATCTAATCAAGCCATGGCCTGTCTGTGTCCTGCCTGATGGGGTATAATCACTTGTATCATTCATGGCGTGTCTTTCATTAATCAGAGCTAGTGCAGGTAACAAGGGAACAGGGGTTTCATTAGCGTGACATATGGCGAGGTGCTTTGACTTTTGGGTGTTTTGAAAAATGTTTTCAGCATTTGTCCCAATCATACAAGGCTGCTTGATGACTTAGATTCTAGCGGTTCATGTCTCCCCAATTTTCTTCATAGTACAGTCAGGGACCACAAGACATTTCACTCAAGAGTAAATTTCTCAATGGCTGGGACTGGGCCAAATGAAACCCAGGAGCCAAGAAAAAAAAAAAAAGAGTAGATTTCTGGGACAACATTGTGGCTTAGTGGGTAAAACCCTTGACTGCAACATGGGCATCACATACAGGCATTAGTCTGTGTCATGGATGTTCTACTTCCAGTTAGCTCCCTTCTAACGGCCTGGGAAAAGCAATGGAGGATGATCCAAGTACTTTGGCCCCTGACATTCTTGTGGAATGCCCGTACGGGGCTCCTGATTTCAGGCCTAAGCACGACTGGCGTGGCCATCTAGGGAGTGAACCAGCAGATGGAAGATCTGTTTTTCTCTGTTAATCTTTCAAACAAACTGATAGATAAATCTTTTTTTTTAAATAGTATATTGCATATACATAATAGCACCTCCCCATAAGACAGTCCTAGATTCAGTTCCAGACTACTGACTTCAGCCTAATCCAGCCCAGGCTGCTGTGGTGGGAAAGAAGCAATGGATGGGAATCCCTACCTTGCCAATGAACAAAAAACAGCTTAAAAACAGATTTTCATGGTAATGGAAGTTATATATACATACATGTATATAATATGTATAATATATATGTATATATGCATATAATATGTATGTTCATATATATATACATACATAGTATATATAACTGGGCCATATACATATGTATGTGTGTCTATATATATCTCCTGGGCCCTACCGTAGGCTCCGAACCTGTAGAAGTTCTTCGATGGAGCCGATCAAACATGCAGAAGGACTTCTCTCCATCCGGAAAAGAAATATGCCCCATGGAAGGTACAGGTGAGGGAGTGGGCAATTTAGAGGAAGGCCATATGGCAAATACTCAGCTCATTCTGAAACTATGAAAAATATAGAAATATAGAACAATTTGCTATTTCAGGTTAAATTTCCAGGGAACCCATACTGATGTGAGATGATCACAGCCAGGAGAAAAAAAAAAGATCAAGAAGGCAAGCTAATTCAGAACCCTGCCACTGTGACTCTGTTTCACAGGGTGGAAGGGAAAGACCTCGTTTGAGCTTCTGACTAAGGGATTAAAGGGATCAAATTCAAAGGGGGCTGTTAAATCACCCTGTGTGATATTGTTGAATCATCAGGCTTTACAAGCTCAGAAGGCACCCCAAGTTTAGAGTCACAAAATAAAATTACTCTTCCCAGCAAGTTTCCTCCTGCCCCGAAGTAAATTTCTCTGATGGGCTCGTGTGTCTTCTGCCTCTGATGATCTGCTACCCGTGGCTCATGGAAAAGCTGCTGCGTGAACCGCTGTCGTTTTCTTTTCTTTGAATGTGGAGGCAAAATATTTCAGCTTTGATGCTATACAGGAAAAGAGAATCATGATGTCTCCTTAATGCGAAAACCAAAGCAAGGTGGTTAATATTTAATTATCTAAACCAGATGCAGTAACGTTTGGGAAATTGCTCATAAGTTTGGGACAGGGTTAAAGTTGACTTATACTTGTCCACAACCTTTCAAATATACTTTACTTATTTTACAGAAGCTTACATAAATAATTGAAGAGATCTGCTTATTAAAAATTAAGTGGATTTGTAACAGAGAATACTTTGCAATATTTGTTCACTATAGATTTTATCTTTAATTTTTAAATGCCTGTTCTCTTCAGTATGATGAAGTCCACTCGGGTGAATTATGAATGAACCACAAGTGGGCTAAAGTTGCTGTGATTATTTCATAAATCAGACTCTACTCTTTATGCCTTCATCCTCTACCTCATTTTTTAAATATGCAGTGCAGTGTTTTAAAGGAAATGCTTGGTTTCCTACAAATACCTTTGAAATTTTAAAATTAGAAAAACAAAACAAAATAACTTAGGTTAATAATAACAGGTGTAATTGTAACTTTGGTTGTGGCGTTGGAAATTGGAAATTGGAAATTGGAAATTGGGAAAGAATGAACTGACGGAGTAGCAACACTTCGTTGCTGTTGACACAGGCATCTCATCTTTGAGTTAAGACAATATTTTAACGTTTCATTTGTATGCAAAATGGCAAATTTGCGCTTGCTGCTAAAGCAATGAATTATTTAATATAGCTGGATAAATATGTTCATATCATTTGAAAACTGCTCATAATAAAATAATGCTTATGTTCTTTCAGCTTAATCAATCTAAAGCTTCTATTTGCTCTAGATCTATAATTCTATACACTTGGAAAAAAGAAGATCTTATGCTCTAATAATTTAGCACAAGTAACATTTGTCCTAAGGTATGAAACAGAGATTCGAATTTGGGCCTACACAGGTCAGTATTAAAATTAAAATGTCTGCAGCGCATGCATATGGTTAATTTATAATTAAGCAAAAATGAGCTTTAGGGTCTGGTGTGATAGCTTTGCGGCTAAAGTCCTCGCCTTGCACGTGCCAGGATCTCATATGGACACCTGTTCATGTCCTGGTGGCCCTGCTTCCCACCCAGCTCCCTGCTTGTGGTCTGGGAAAGCAGTAGAGGATGGCCCAAAGTCTTGGGACCCTGCACTTGCATGGGAGACCTGACCTCCTGGCTCAGATCAGCTCAACTCTGGCCACTTCAGCTGCTGCTTGGGTAGTGAATCAATGGACAGATCTTCCTCTTTGTCTCTCTGCCTCTGTATATCTGGCTTTCCAATAAAAATAAATAAATTTTTTTTTAAACGAGCTTTAAATATAAGTTTCCTAATACAGAGTAACAGAGTATTCATGTTTTCACTAAGAAGTGGATGGCTTCCATCAGCGGATATTTGACTTGAGTACCATTATTGTTCTCATTATTGTTGTTTTGTAACTTAGTGTTTTTTTCCCTTTTTATAAATTCAAACTAATTTATTTGAAAGGCAGAACTACACAGAGAGAGAGCAACCAGCCTTCCATTTGCTCCCACATGGGCACAACAGCCAAGGGGAAGCCAGACTTTAGGAGTTTCTTGTGGGTCTCTCGTGTGGGTACAGGGGCCCATCGACTTGGGCCATCTTCTGCTTCTTTCCCAGGCCCGTTAGCCAGGTGCTGGATTAGAAGTGGAGTAGTCGGACTCAATTCAGCACCCATATATAATCTTGGCACTGCAGACAGGCGCTTCACCACTATGCCACAATGCGGACTCCCGTCCGCCCATCCCCACCTCCCTTTTTTTCCCTGTCTTTTGATTTGGTCAGTCTTTCAGCTCTCCCTTGCTGTGACGTGCTTCTCTTCTGTGTTTGTGAAAGGTAGCATCTGTCCATGACACTTTTTTATGAATAGTTAGATCACTTTCCTGAGGAGAAAGGACCGACACTATTCCTTTCTCTTCTTCCCTCCGTTCCTTCCTCCTTTCCTTCCTTCCTCCCTCCCTCCCTTCTTTTCTCCCTCCCTCTTTCCTTCCCTTTCTTCCTCCCTCCCTCCCTCTTTCCCTCCCTTCCTTCCTTCCCCACAGTACCTCGGTCCATTAGCAAGAGTTAGGCTTCCAATGAAGTGAGGAGAGTGAGAAAAATGGCTTTTGCAGTGATGAGAGTCTCAGCTTCTCCCTCTGAATCCTACCTCAGTTAGGTAGCCTAACACCACTCATGTGTGGTTTAGGTATTTCAGCTCAAGGGCAGGATGCTCTTCAGGGTTGAGTAATATGGGCTAATGTAGAAGCACAGAGGAATAAAAAGCTATTCCTCTTGAGCCACAGGTCTTAAAATGTACTTGTCACACCAGCACCATCAGCATCAATATTTCACTCTCCCCACAATCCAGGAGGAGTGGGAGGTTCCCATATGGCCTTGGTCTCAGCGGTTCATGTTTAAGAAGCTCTCCAGCTGATCCCGATGCATGTCTCAGCTGGCAGACCCTGTGCTTTGGAGGGTACTCAGCCTCTTCTCTGCCCTTTCTCCAACTGGAGAGCTAGCAAGCACTTGCATCTTTCCTTTCTTCGAAGGGGAATATTTCCTTGAAGACTTTTCTCTGATTAAATCCCAACTCCGTCAGTTAAATCAGGTGCCTGGCCCCAGTCCGTTAGGGCTTAGTTTTGTCATGTACAAAATGGTGATTAAAATAGCAGCAGTGACTTCATATGGGATAATACAAGCTTAAGTTAGTTAATTTATATAAAAGGTATGGAGCAGTGTTCAATATCCATTAGTTATCACTGCTGTATGCAGTGTATTGTCTTCATGATGCTTAGAAAAAAAATTAGCCCCAGAATCTCTGTGCTTCGGAAATTACTTTTTAGTTACTGGTTTGATTTCTTTGCTCAGAAAAAAAATGGTTTCTGAGACTGGACCACACGGGTCACATATAAAAGAGATTTTTGTAAGAAAAACATATTTCCAATTAGAACAAGCTTAAAAGACCTTTAGAGTCCAAGACAAATGACTTGTTCTGATATGCAATGGTTTTCTGTGTTTTCAGTTATTCTCTCTGCTGCAATTCTTTGACAAGTTCATCTCGAAACAGAAGTACATGAATTCTCTGTCCCTAGTTCTCTCATTACCTCGGGTCTTCTCGCTTCCTGGCAGATGGATTTTTCATTTTCAAATTGACATCGTAAAGATGACAAATAATTTTTTTCCCTGTGTACAGGTTTTAGAATATAACTGCCTCAGACCTTGAGAAAATGAACAATTTTCTATGGAGTTTTATTCCACCCCAGTAGTGCAGTTTCTTTGGCCAAGAAGCTCATTTTCACTCACCAAAACATACTATTCTTTGTGAACTCCTCTTGTTAGTAACTGGAAAAATGGTCAAAGATTATGTCACATGCTCTGTGGAAACAGCATGATATTGGGAGCCAGATGACAAGGATCTGATTCTGCTTTGAATGAACTGTTTTGATTCAAGAAAGCCATTTTTCCTGTTGGATCAAGTTCATCACTTAGGTAGGTTTTCCCATTGAGATACTACTATCTCCTCACAGGGAAAATCAACTGGAAAAACTGTAACTGTTAAGCATGAACTTCAAAGAATCCTTAAAATGATCATTATTTAAAGCTAGTTTTTTTTTAATGCGTGCTAAATAACATTTATTTACTGCCTGTAAGCAGCTGGGTACTACTGAAAACCTTACCTATTCAATACAGTAGTACTTCAAAAATTCATGGGGCACAATGGAGTCGATGGATGAATTTATTTTGGTGCTTCCAATATGTGAAATGTGTGCAAAGTTCTCTTGTGTTTTGCATAGTTTTTGAATACCCAAATATTTATATTGGTTTTCAAAACAATATCCGAAATTATTGCAATGCATTTAACTCCCATTTATGTTGCTTGTACAACATACAAAATTATTGAAAATTCACTAATTAAAAAATTAGTGAATAAAATTTAGAAAATACAGTTTTCTTAACTTGTGTTTAAGCATTTAAACACAATCAGAAACATTACCACGTTTCAACTGAAAGTAAGAGAAATGTTTGACACAAACTGATTTAAGGAATGAGGGTATTTTTTGCCCTTCGTACCTGGAAGTCTAGACAGACAGTGGGTTCTTCCGTGTTTTTGTCTGTGCTGTTGCAGTCTACACCTTACCTGGCTGGCATTACAGAAGTCTCCCTGTGCTATTAGATTTCTAACTCTTCTGGAAAAGCTCCTAAGCTCTTGGTTTCCAGAGAGGAAAATCAGGATTGGAGAGATTCACAAAGCCAGCGAAACATAAAACAGAAGTCTCATCGCTTCACTCAGTCCCTGTTTAGGAAACAAACCTGGCTCATGACAGAAACAGTGACTAGACGGTTGGAATTTATGATGAGATTGCTTGTTCTTTGCATTTGTTAGAACTAAATGTTAATAATTTCTCCCTCACACACACACAAGATCACATCCTTCGGGAATGTTAGGTTTCAGTCCAGAGAGAGACATGTTACAAGGTTGTTCCCAATATAGTTCCAAGTTATTATTATATATTATGTATGAACAGATTTGTGCCTCCATTATAGTAATAAGCTTTTGTTGTCTAATTTTCTGTTGAAATATTGGTGAGTTCTCTATTGTGCTAATGTGATTTTTCTTTTTATTATTGTTACTATGGGAAAGGGCATATTTTGGTTTTGCTTTGTTTTTTGTAAATATATATATGAGTGTGTATATATATTCTAAAGGAAGACAGAAGGAGGAAGATGGAGTGAGTCAGACAGAAAATATAGAGACTTGCTGGTTTAGTAACAAAAAAAAAAAATAGCCAGGGCCTGGGCCAGATCAAAGCCAGGTATAAGAAACTCTGTAACTCCATCTTGTTCCCCCAGACAGACAGTGGGCTGTAATCCACTGCCTTCCCAGATGTGTTAGTAGGAGGCTAGATCATAAGCAGAGAAGTTAGGTCTTAAACCTTCACAGTGACTTAACCTGCTGTGCCCCAATTTACCTTTCTTTATGAAAACTTTTCTTTTTAGATTGCATACAAAAATGTAGTTCCTACTAAGGCAAGTAAATATCAAGTACAAGAATGCAAAGACAACGTTCCTAACAATTTGTTTTAAAGGGATTCTTGGCTATGGTCATTATTAATCCCAGATGCCTAGAATCACAACTTTTTTTTTTAAATTGTAATACTCCTCTTTGAAACGTTTGCTAACACAGGGAAAACAAACAAAAGAACATTGTGTAAGAGGTTGAAATGAGGCTGTTGGGAACACAAGAGTTGTTCATGGCAACCCTAAACACCTTTGCAACTGTGGCTCTCACCAGTCACACGTTGGATGCCATTCTCCCTTGTCCACCATTGTTCACACTAAACTGGTCTATTTTCATTTTCTACTGAATGCCTTGCACTTTGCAGCCTCTAGTTCTTTACTCATAAATTGTCCTTCAGTAAGAATACTTTCTTCTAACAGCTCTATCTCAACCTCACCCGTCTGTCAACGTGGTGAAAATACGAGCTACTGATACACTGTCAGTCAAGTCTAGGTTAGACAGACCCAAGTGCAGTTGGCTTTGGTACATCCTGAGTACTAGTTCAACATTCTTCTTTGTAAATTTAAGCATGGGCTTATACTTACAAGTTTAAATCTTGACTTCACTGTTTTTAGAAAAAAAGATTGCGTGCAGAAGCCTCCCTGTTTTGCAAGTCAATTCCATTTCCCACACACCCAGCTCCAGCTCCGTGCCTTTACATAAAACTTGATAGGTGGGCTCAGTAAATGTATTAACTTACTGTAAATAGGAACAGAGCATATTAGTGCCTGCATTTTACAATAAGAATAAAATTTTGGTTCACAAAGAGAAGATTACAAGCTTGGACTCTGCATACATAAAAATACAAAATGACAGATGTGGAGTTGTTGGCCCCACACACACGCTCCCCTCTTCTGGCTCATCAAGCCCTTTTCTGACTATGCCTGCTTGTCTCTTTCTGTTTCACCCTCATATAGGGCAGAAAAGATTTCCTTTTCTAACAAAAGTTTCTCTAGGCTTCCCTCTGCCCTTTCAACGTGTCTGTATATTTTTCTTCTTAGAAGTTTTCGGAAGAATTCAGTGACATTTCAAAAGGTTTGCATCTTCCCGGTTAAACTTCGGCCTCTCTGCATTCAGATTGGATCTCTGAGCGCCTGCCTAGATTTGCAAGTTCAGCTGTCAGCATGGCCCCTGCCTCCCAGCCTGGCACTTTGCCTCTCTTGCAGTCAATTTATCCTTCTAACCTTAATGGTGCTATTTTGAAAAGTTGATTTTCAGTAGGTTATTTTGATAAATTCCCAAGATAGTGCATGCGTGTGTGTGTATGTGTGTGTGTACGCACACATGAACGCAATTTATGGTTTGTAGGTAGACGTGTCTTTTACCAATTTCACAACCAGTGTGAGAGAATTTGAGGAGCTGTACACGACTGTTTCCTTGAGTAAGAGAATTCAGATTCAACACAGCTGTATTTACTTTGACGCTTGTCTTCAGCTTCGTTTTCTGTTTTTTTATTTGTTTTTTCTTCTTTCAGAACCATCCATATTAGATCCTGAACTTTATTCTCTCAGCCTTCTATATTAGTAGATAGTTTTGTATTTGGGAAATCATGAGACTACTGAATAGATCCAAAAACTCTTTAATGAATTTTTAAAAATTATGAAATATTAAGTGCCTTCAAACATAAAGCAGAGGGCCGGTACAGAGTACAGAGCCTCTGCGTGCAGGGCCAACAGCCAGTATGAGGAGCACTGATCCCACTGCCAGCTACTTCCTGCCGAATCAGCTCCCTGCTACTGTGCCTGGGAAAGCGCTAAGGAAGGACCCAGGTTCTTGAACCCCAGCACTACTGTGGGAGACTAGAAGGAAGCCCCTAGCTCCTAGCGTCAAACTGGCCCAGCTCTGGCTTTTGTAGCCATTTAGAGAGGGAACCAGCAGATGGAAATTTTCTCTCTTTGTCTTTCCTTCTCTTTGTAAATGTGCCTTTTAAGTAAAAAAATACATCATTTAAAAAATTACTCAAGTTAAGGTTTTAGAAATTTATTTTGTATGTGAAAGCAGTCTTTATTTTCTCTCTCCCTCTTTTTTTTTTTCCATGAAGAAAGCAAGTAGAACTTGGAATAGTTCTCAATAATTCCTTAGAAGAAAGGCAAGTAACGTTAGAGTAGTCTGAGATGGAGCAAACGATGGGTCTGATCTCAGAATGACTCATGCATAGTTGAGATTCATACAGGAAGTTTAGCAGTCAGTAGAGGAAGTGATGTGGTGTAATTTTAAGGCTTCTTAAGTTTTTTTTTTCCTTTAAATCTTTCTTAATGTCTCCATGAAGTTTTTATTATTTAAATCATTGAATAAGAATTACATATGTTTATTGTCTACGATATAGTGTTTTGAAATATGTGTTCTCTGTGGAATGGCTTAATTGAGCTAATTAACATAAATGTGAGTTGCTTTGTGGCAAACATGTATTATGAAAAATTTATATGAATTTTAAAATGTTTCTGTACTAAAATAAGCTTATCATTTAATTTCACTTTCTGTACACGTTGAGGTCTCATCATGTGTTACTTCACTTATGATGGGAATATTTAAAATTTACTGTCAGTGATTTCCAAGAATAAAATGATGGTCACTACGCAATGATGCTGTAACAGTAGATTTTAAAAAATGAGAGTAGTTTGAAAAACAGGAGTCTTCATCAAGCCTCAATGTTATAGATGTTGCAGCCAAGTTTCTAGGACCTAAAGAAGCAAAGATTTTGACCTTCTTATGAATGACTTAAACATTACTTTTTTTTGAGATAAATAGAGCTGTTTAATGTGATTTGACTATAGCTGAACTGATTTTCATTGAACTCTACTGATAGGGTCAGACAGGTTATATTTGTGTTTCGTTATTGTTGAGAAGTGTTCATCAGACTAGGATAAATTTAAGATTAATTATGTTACTGTACGATATTGGCCTTGGGACAGGTAAACGGTGGCCTTTATGTTTTTTTACTTGTTTTATTTTTAATGTATGTTCGCTCGTTAGCTAAGATATTTATCCTGATAACATTTTCTCTCCCTCTCTTTTCTACACACAAAAATAAAAATCTAACTAAGATGTAATAATACAAGTATAATTTTTATTCTACCTGTTATGACTTACAGAACAGCACATATGTACTGTATTGTTTCCATCATGTGTCTTTCCTCTCTTTGCATCTCCTTTATGTTTTCCCTTCATATATTGTTTTCTCTTCCTGAAGAGTGTACGGAATTTTATTTTTTTGTCTTTACTGCCTCTCCTACTCCCAAGGCCACCTCTTCGAAGGACTCAACAAATGTGGCTGAATCACTAGCAGAGTTTTTGCAAAATGTCTGGGATTTCTTTACTCCTCGGATCTTCATATTCCACAAACAGCAGAGATGAGGATGGGAAAACCAAAGCTCAAGTCAGTGATAGCCACAACTGCCATTTATCAGTGATTTAATGTGTGCCTGGCATTTTTTCTAAAAAAATTTCAAGTATTTAATTGTCCAGATAACTCCGTGCATTATTGATTTTTAGTATGCCCATTTTTGTGATGAGGGAACAAAGGTCTGAATTCTTCTAGTGCAAGGTGAAGCCTGGTTTGTGGGCCCAGAGGCTTAGCTTTCAGAATTGCAGTTCTGGTCCTGGCGCAATAGCCTAGTGGCTAAAGTCATCATTTTCTATGTGCCAGCATCACATATGGGTACTGCTTCACTTCCCTTCAAGCTCCCTGATTGTGGCCTGGGAAAGCAATAGAGGATGCCCACGGCTTTGAAACCCTGCACCTGCGTGGGAAACGCAGAAGAAGCTCTTGGATTCTGGTTTCAGATAGGCTCAACTCTACCTGTTGTGGCCACTCGGGGAGTGAACCAGTGGATGGAAGATCTTTATCTCTCCTCTCTGTAAATCTGACTTTCCAACAAAAGATAAATATATCTTTTTTTAAAAAGGAATTTCAGTTCTTAATCACTCTGCTACATAGTAGCTTACAGGAGCATGTACATCGCCCTTTTGCAAACTGTGATTGCAAACACCAGCATTATGTTTCTTCTGAAAATATCAGACGAGTCTTTCAGTTTATTAACACAATGCTCACAATTTACCTGATTTTTTTTGGAATGATACATTCTGTATCTTTGGAACATTTCATTCAGCAGTCATTGATGTTTGTTCATATCAACAATTGCTTTATTGGCTCCTTCAAATAAGCCTATGTCATCTATTAAAGCTGAGCTCTAGCATATAGTATTAGAAGGAAAGATGCTGAAGAATCTACACTTTGATAAAAGAAACTTAGAAATATTTTAAGTATGTGTAATACACGGATGTAAGTAAGGCTCAGTAGAGAGATAAGTAGTTGTTGAATTCATTTTCTGATACAAAGGCAATAAGTAAATAGTAGTGCTGGAGTTCATCTTTTTTTTTTTGTTTGTTTGTTTAATTTCTACTTTAAAATCTGAGTTACAGAGAGCGATGGAGAGACAGCGAGAGAAGCAGAGATTCCCCCATCTGCTGGTTCACTCCCCAGATGATTGCAATGACCAGAGATGAGATGACCTGAAGCAGGGAGCCAGAAGCTTCTTTGGGGTCTCTCACCTGAGTGCCAGATCCCAAGCACTTGAGCTCTCCTCTACTGCTTTCCCAGGTTATAAGCAGAAAGCTGGGTCACAAATGGAACACCTGGGACACAAACAGGTGCCCGTGTGGGATGATTGCAGCACAGGTCAGAAGATTAGACTGCTGTACCACTGTACCAGCTCCTGTACGATTCATTTAACGTTGGTTAGTATGGGCTTGTGTGCACTCTGGTGTTTAGGTTATGTTTTTAACATAAGTTGGCAAAGATGAAAGTATTGGCAGGTGGGTTGCAGCTTTGGCAATTTTTACTCTAAGAAGTGAAGCAACAAAGCACGAAACAACAAAATATTTGACTCCTTGGCTGGTAAGTTATCAGCCCCAGAAGTTGCTGATCATCTAGGCTGCTGGCTGCTTGCCTGCTGTAGGGCAGATGGAAGAACTGGCTGCTAAATCGTCTCTAGCACTTGAAACCCAGCATGATTAGGAATCCTGAACATGGCTGGGAAAATATTCCTGTAGTAACTTATCTTGTACTTACTGAATTTGCATAGCCCAAGAGAGATCTGTTTTGTTGAGATGACGCTGAGCAAACTCATGCTTCTAGGCCAATTTATAATACTATGATTATTTTTGAGTATTATTTGAACCAGTGTCTGTTTATGACACACTTAGAAAATTACTTGGAAATATTCATTTTCTGATCCAAAGATTATTCACTCTAGTTCTGCTGGCAATGCTGAAGTTAAACATAACTACATATCATGCTGTTATTTGGCCTAATTCTGTGATTAAAAAAAAAGAATATATTTTGTTATTTCTTTTTCACAGCAACATAGTTTTAATAATACAAAGGTGAGTGGATTATTGGCTGGTCTTGTAGCCACAGAGAAATGAAATCATGGTAGGAGAGTCAGCATGGCCTCACTGGGTCCCATTATCTTAATAAAAAATAACTAGAATTCAGAGTTAGATTTCTCACTCCACATTGACAACCTTAAAGTTGCCCTTTCCTTTGGGTAGACCCATATTCTGTTAGTGAATTTTGATGAGAGTGCCACTGTTCCCTGCTTGGGTTTCCAAAATTCACAGTCCTGGGAATGATGCAGTGGCATACACACTGACTTGGTAGATAGAAGATTGGGAATCAGCATCGAATGTCCCAGAGGTTTTCCCTGCAATTACTTAGGGAAGCCCTGCCTCCCTACAGAAGGTATCTTTCTAGAATCTGACTTTTTATGTATTTCTATCACATTGATTTTGTTCATGGATTAGACTAAATGATAGCTGAAAATTCTGACGCTCCTCAGGCCTGTTCCTTCCCCACCCCACCCTCACTCGTTCTGTTTTTATGGTCTTGCTTGAAAACTCATTGTTTAAATTTTGCTTTCATGAAATCAAAATTATTTTGTATTCCTGATGTGCAAAAACATTAAAAAAAAAGACCTTGAGAATGAGAAAAGAAAATCTTGAATTATTACTTTACAAAAGGTGGGCTCCTTTTATAGATATGTAACTACTGGACCCACTTTTAAACCACATCATAGAAGTCATTCACACCCACTCTCATCTATATTTTTGAGGGTTCATAAAATGGTTAGGAAAGTATTGACAAATAGTACATATTGAATATATGATTTGTTTTTTAATGACTTAATGTTTACTGTTTCTACTAAAATTAATGTTCTCCTCATGAAAACACTAGTGTCAATTCATATGATAACTGATGTTGCTTAAAAGTTCATTAACTTACTAACAAGATAATGATAGCAATTATTATCTTCATTTTGTGTTACTCATATGAGTTCAAGGCTGTGCCGCCAGATCATGTGTTAAGTGCAACAAGATAGTAGAATAAGAGATCTCCATAGAGTTGGCTACACTTGGGCATCATGATGGCCAAAGTGTTGCCTCGTGGGTGGCCACTGAAGGAATTTTCTTTTTTAAATGATGGCTTTGTCTTCTGTTAAGAAAAGTACGAACCTGTAAATGGTGTGTGTTTGAGGACACTTACCAAGGACATTTCTATAATTTATTATACCATCCTTCACTCATGCTCTTTGTGTTTTTGTCTTCCCTAGTATTTACTGTTGGATATTCACTGAAAACCAGGAAAAGGAAGGAGAAATGTAGAGGCATTTATAATGAAGACATTAAGACTGATTGACTGGGCAGGGCACAGTAGCCTAGTAGCTAAAGTCCTTGTTTTGCATGCACTGGGATGACATGTGGGCTCTGGTTCATTTCCTGGCAGCCTTGCTTCCCATCCATCTCCCTGCTTATGGCCTGGGAAAGCAGTCAAGGATGACCCAAAGCTTTAGGACCCTGCACCCATGTCGGAGACCCAGAAGAAGCTCCTAGCTCCTGGCTTCGAATCGGTGCAGCTCTGGCCATTGCAGCCGCTTGGGGAGTGAATCATTGGATGGAAGGTCTCCCCCTCTATCTTTCCTTATCTCTGTATATCTGAATTTCCAAGAAAAAATTTAAAAAATCTAAAAAAGAAAAAGACTACTTGACAGTTTGATGTGCCCGAAAGTAATAGATCTCTTACATCCCAATGTAAATCAATAGAAACATATATATTATTTTTTTCAAAATTGTGGTGAACACTTAACTTTCTAGAAATACACCTTTGTACAGATCAAAACAAATTGTGGAGGTTTAACAACTGGTAAATTACTTCCAGAAAACAGAGCAATGTTTCACAACATAGAGTTTGTGGGTCCCATGAGACCCAAGAGGCATCTATCTAAAATTAGGGTCTATTGGATGTTACAGTCAGTGTTTAGGGACTGGGGTGGCATTTGGAGTGAAATACCTAGAGTACTAAGCACCTCCTTGGTAGGGACTTGAATCTGAGACAATTCCTGAGTCAACGGAGTGCTGTGTGGTGGGGACAAGCCAGTGCTATGATTTAAGTCTTTAATTTCTGTGAGGCTACAGCCAAGGATATCTGATTGAATTGCAAATAGCAGAGGACTAAATCACTTTTACATAGTGAAAATGTGATTTTAATCATTAACGGGATTAATCAGAAAGCAAGAAAAATGTGGTGACAGCAAGGGGAGTTTGTGAAGGAGGAGAATTTTATTGGTGATGCGGGAATTTATGTGTGAATTTGGAAATAATTTTCTGTCATGCACCCTCCTCTTGACATAGAGGAGTGGAGGTCTGCTCACCTTAGTATTTCCTGGTGAAGTTACTATCCCCTCATTTAATGTATGCTTATATTTTCTTCATCTGTGTTTCATGTATTTTGTTACTGACCTCTCTTGAAAGGATGTTGGATGGCTTCAATCTTTAATGATTATGAAGTGATTTGGCACCAGAAAATAGTGCTTTGGTGCTAACACAGATGTCCCTAGAAGTTCCAGATTCCCAGGTTCAAAGCAAAGGGCATGTTGTCAGGATTTCTTTCAGGGCCCAGAGCAGCCAGGCTTGTCACTCACATCAGGGTGGATTCGGGTCATACGTTTGGAAGTATATCTAATGCAGCTTGACTTGTGTGTGCTTCCCTTACAACATTCTTTTGACATTCTGTGTGTTCATTTGTTGGAGCATTCTAAGCCCTTTTGTAACCAAAGAAAATCAAAGTGCCTACTGCAAGCATTTTTCAAAACTGGTATCATCCTGATTGAGAATAAAAATGGATCAAATGAAAAAAGGTATTAGAGAAGCATGCCTATCATCCTTGCTTGGCCATGTGGAAATGCATCCATGTACTCATTAGGACATGGAATGTATCTAATAATTGAACAGTGATGTCCTGTTGCTCCACCCAATCCAAAGTTGGCCCTCCAATAACATCACAGAGGAGAAAACAGAGACCATGGAAATAAGCATTCTATCCAATTAGTGCCAAGACTGGAGACCAGGTATATTGCTTTCTAGTTTAGTACTTCCATGTCTGTGAGTATTCTAAGATCATTTCTGGGAAGAGGTTCAAGTGGCTTTATCAAGCATTAATTATTTTTAAAAGAAATTGAGTTTTCACTCAAAGCTCTCAATACAACTGTTGTTCATGAAGCTAAATGTCCATGCATTTAGAACATGAAGAAGATTAATCACAACATCTGTTGTGTTACCCAACTACAAGATTTACTTCTGTCATCTACTTGGCTTAATAAGAATTAAACCTCCCTTCCCTCTAGTTTGCATGTTTCCTTCAACTGTGGCTTTTTATAAATTGAGGCTGGTATGCAAGTGACCATTAATGTGTGCATAATTCAAGAGATTTTCCCAGGTCTGAAATACTCAAATAATACCAGAAATTCGCCATTTTATATTGCAAACATAGATCCAACCTCAGTGAGCAATACCCAACTCTAATTCCTGATCCTTTTCTTTCTTAATCCTCCTTCTCCCCCAATGCCAGTTGTCTGGCCACTTTTAGGTTCTTAACTCTAGTCTGTTTGCTAAATCTTGATCATATCTTTGTTATACCATCCAATCTATGTGTGTTGCTAACTGAGACCTACCCAGCTTAGGAAGCATGGTGGGAACAGATGGGAGGGATGCAATTCCTTTTTATATTTACAGTTCTGGGTGATGGATAAGGCCAGAAAAAGATCTTTTAGGCTGCAAGGTTGAAGTCAAGCATCATATTGTTATGAGGTGTTTAAGAGAGCAGTTAGGAGTTTGCCTGCTCAAATGTGATAGCAACAGGGAGCAATTTGGCCTAAGCCTCAGCTTCCAGTTTACTTTGTGTAGAAAGTTTTTAAAAAATAAAGTTTCTCTCAAAAAGCTTCAGCCTTTAAAATGTGTTTGTGCTAACCAGACTCACAGAGAAATGAATTGTGACCATGTGTGCCCTTTTACTCAAATGTAATGCAATCTGTACAGATTTGAAGCCACAATAGCCCATTTTTAGTGTTAATTTGTCCAAAATATGATTGGAGCATAATTTAGTGAGTTATTTAACCCATTCCATAATAGACTCCAAAGAATTACCCCTATTCCTGTATGTGGTGACCTCACATGTCTCCATCAGTTATGTCGCTATAAACTGGGAAGCTAATAAATAACAGAAACTTTTTGTTTATGGTTCTGGAGGTTGGAAGTCTGAGAACATATGCCAGTATGATCGAGTTCTTGTAAAAAATGTCCTTCCCAGTTGCAGACTGCTGATTTTTCATTTTAAACACACATGGTAGAAAAAAAAATTGGACTTATTTCCTGAGGTCACTTTTATAAGGGTACTAACTTAATTTATAAGGATGCTTTATCTAAAATGTCATCTAATTCTAACCACTTCCAAAAGATCACATTTTCTAATAATACTGCTTGGAGGTTAGAATTTCAAAATATGAATTTTGGAGAAACAAAAACATTCAGTCCACAACACTCTGTAATTTGCTAGAGTTTGTATGTCATTTCATCTTTTCTTTCCAGTTTGTTTATTTACATCTTTATCTGAAAGGTAGAGATAGAAATAAAGTAAGAGGGAAGTAGGGAGTTACATAGACGATTGACTGATTGATTGATTGATTGATTGATCTCCCATCTACTGTTAGATGGCAGTTACATGAGCTGGAACTTGAACAGGGCCCTCTAACATGGGATGCAAACCTCCCAACTGGCATGCTAACCACTGTGGCAAATGTCTGCCTCCCCCAAGATTCTTGTTTTCACTAGTGAACAAAATAGCTAATGATCCTCGAGTTAGTGATTCTTCAGCTCTTGTTGTAAGCCTATTATAATATTAATTCCATTAAGAATGGGATCAGCTAGTGAATGTTCGTTTTTACTTCAGCTAAGTGGTATGCATGAATCACAACTGGCTCCTTTTGTCCATATCTGCTTTGTTCTAGATAAGTTCTATCCAATTGAAGTTCCAGTGCTGGTGAAAATAGTGTCTGTACTGTTCACTGTAGTTATCCACTAGACATATATTGCATTGAGAACTTCAAAGTCCTTAGAGTTTGTTTACTTTATTAATTTGAATCTAAAATCTAGTAACTGCAAAGTTCACAAATTTTTATTTGCATCAAATTAGGCAAGGTTCCTTCCATTTTTCCTGGATGGAACACTGGCTGGCCCATGAAGTGGGAAGCCGACTTCCTCTGCTCTTTCTAGGGAAGGAATGGGGAGGAGAAGTAGCATATGTTCTTGTCATCTTTAGTGATTGATATCTTTCCTTGAGGTTATTTAGAAGAAAGAAACTTGGAAAATGCTTCAACGTTACATATTGGCCTAAGCCTCAGCTTATATATTATATATAATATATATATATTATATTATATATATATAATTCCTATCAAGGTGGATCAAACTACCAGTAGTTACTTCTATGCATTATAATTGTTTCAAGCTTTAATTTCATGTCACCATCACAATGAAGTCTGGCAGTTGTGGAATCCAGTCTCCAGGGAATCTGTGGCACATAACTTCAGCCGTAAATCTCTGGGACTGAGAAGCCAGCAGTTAGACCTGAGTGGAAAAAGCAGGTTTGGGCAGCTCAGTGCATGGCCGTGTGTTAGAGGGGAAAGTAAGCGTTTAGATTAGAAGAACCCTGAGGAGTCATTTCAGTTCTTTGGTGATTCTATTCTGGGTCATTTTAAATGCTTTCAAGGCCACAAGTAATTTGCAACATGCAGCTCTTGACATACTTGCCATTATTTCTCAAAAATCTTTTGGTTCACCTGAATTCTTGTTCTGGTTGCGCGATTAATATAGCCTTACTGGCCAAGACATTTAACACCTCTTGACTTGAGTTCTTTCACATATCAAAGGATTCAGTTAGAGTACATCAGTTCCAAAGGATTTTTTTTTCCTGAATAAAACTGTATTTATTTGTTAGAGATGGGAAAATATTTTTCAATTTATTTTATACTCAATTGATTCTTATCTAGGTTGATGAAGGAATGAGAGATGGGAGGTCCTCATGGATGTGGTTATATTTTGAGAAGCCATTTTCAGGATTTTATAAATTAATATTCTAAAAATTAAAATGCAAATCATTTACTGAATTCCTGGATGTATTTTCCCATGGCACAAGTAATCAGTCCCTTCTATGCTGTGACCAATTTATTTAAGATAGTAATCTCTTTCCCTATACTCTGGTATGCTGGTATGTGTTGCTTCTCTTCCTATATCCTTTGCTCCCCAGTCATAATCACTTCAATACACTATAAACTGTATTTGTTTTATTGTCTTACCACTCTTAAGTAAAATGCAGTTATCATTTAAGAATAAAATTCTGGGCCCAGGGTGGTGGCCTAGTAGCTAAAGTCCTTGCCTTGAAAAGTGTTGGGATCCCATATGGGCACAGGTTCTAATCCCGGTGGTCCTGCTTCCCATCCAGCTCTCTTCTTGTGGCTTGGGAAAGCAGTCGAGATGGCCCAAAGCCTTGGGACTCTGCATCCATGTAGGAGACCCAGAAGAGTTCCCTGTCTCCTGGCTTGAGATTGTTGCAGCTCTGGTCTTTGCGGTCACTAGGGGAATGAATCATTGGATGGCAGATCTTCCTCTTTGTCTCTCCTCCTTTCTCTATATATCTGACTTTGCAATAAAAATAAATAAATCTTAAGAATAAGATTCTGTTTCTGTTATTGCTAGTAATACATCTTCAAGTTAAATTATTACATGCAGAAATATTATCTATGTGCATGCTGAATGAAAGAATGAGTCAATCTTTTAGACTGCAAGCCAGATAGGGGGCATCTTCTGTGATAACTTTTCAGCAATTTCCTAGGGAGTCTGGCAGAGCTTACCAAGTACCTACCTGTCTCATTTTCTCTTCTTCCTTGGGATCCAACTGTACTACTTTTCCCATCCATAATTTGAACATGTTTATTCCAATAAAATATGAATAAAAGTATAAGAATAAAACTTCCAGGTCAGGTCCATGAGCACCTGACTTCATGGTTCCTCATTCTTTCTGCCTAAAATTGATCTGGATGAAGCCGGTTACCAGGATAGGCATTAGCCCTGGGTTGAAGGTAGAGTAGGTGGGTTGAAGGTGGTAAGTGCCCTGGGAAGAAGGTTGGAAGCCCTGAGAAGAGCCCCCCACCTGGGAACATTATCCTTCCTCATAAACACAAAACTGGGTTTTTAATGTGGACGTTACTGTAACAATTCTAGAAATGTGTGTGCGTTGTTAAGGTTCTGAGATTGGATCTATTGCAGCAGCAGATAAAGCTTATTTCACCTTCAGCATCATTTTCTTAATCATAGTCCAATGTATCAGTTTGAGGAAAAAGCACCTCAAAGACAGAGGAAAGACACCTGCTCATGTGCTAACTGGTATATTTTCATTTTTTTAAATGGATTAATTTTTTCAGGAGAGAAGCATTCAGCTCTGGAGAATCTTAGACTGTATCTATTTTTTCTTAACTTGACATTTACATTCTTTCAAAATCCACCCAACACGTTATGTTGTAGAAACAGTTTAGATTAATTGAATGTTCATGTCAACGCTCATTTCAGTAGTGTTCACGGGAGAAACCGCCCCCCAAATCATGTTTCTTTTTTCTTCAGCTGATTTTCTATAGGTGTTTCCTTTTTTGTTTGCTGAGGTATTTACTGTTTGTCTCTGCTAGGTGGAAGGTAACTTAGGGGCCATATACTACCTCAGTAAGCAGGGACACTTGTCCTTCCACTTTTTCTTTCCCATGCAGTGTTGGAATTTGTAGTTTTAGTGATATCTTTCTTAGGAGACACATCAAGGAAAAACATGGCTAATTAATACGTTAGCATTTTGCTAAGAGAAAAAGCTTTCTAGGGTTTTTTTTTTTTTTCTGCTCTTGTGCTGGGTATTTTCTTAGAGTGACCTCGTCTTGGCTGGATGAGAGATTTAATGGCAGATTTAGTTCTCTTCAGGGTCTGACTCCATTCTTCAACTAGGGACAAGGTCCCAGCTGCTGACAGATGAGAGTCTGCTGTGGTCCGCTTGTCCATGTGCATGAAGAGAGTTGATACAGTGACCATTGCATGATATTTTCATTCTAGATTTTAAGAAGTATATTCAAATAAAAATATGGTGATGCTGATTTTGATGAACTTGAAGTTTAGTTGCCAGAGTGCTTAGACAGAGCAGTGGTGGGAGTGTCTTTTGGCCACCAGAAACTTTCCATTCCTTTATTTTAGCCTATGTTCCCATGTCATTATTGTTTTGGCTACTGGTTTTCAGTAAGGCTGCTAAGACTGTATGCTGATATTCATTACCGTCCTGTAAAATCTCATTTATTTCAGGATAATAGGGCTGGAGACAGGAAGAAAGTACTAGAGATTAGCTGTGTTTGTGGTTAACTTTCCATTGTGATTTTTAAAATTGAATTGCAGATGAACTCCCCTAAATAGAGTCACATTTTGGTTCTTAGCTGAATGGTGGTGGTAAATGGGAGGAAGTGATGAGTGGAAAAGGAAAGCCAGCTTGATATTAAATATTCCAATAACCTTTAATCACAAATGCAAATTGATGTTTACTCAGATGGGAAATTAAAAATTTTCAATCTCATGTGGGATCACAAATTAGGATTTGAACGTGATGCATATTAATTTGAATATGTACTTATCACAATACTGTGAAATAAGTTTACTTAATTGCATATTATTCCAGAAGCCTTCTTTTGAAATCTGCATGTAATTGTGGGCAGCTTGTTAAAATATTCTTATGTATCAAAACTGATATTCTGGAGAATTCCAAATGGTTTTATTGAAACTTTTTACAGATTCTTGACATCATGGAGAAATCAAGGTTTACAATGGTTAAGAATGTTATTATTTACATTTCTGTTCTATCACACTATTTGGTAATAATTTTTTCCTCCATTTGCTTCATGTATCAACTACAATAAATTTCTAATGTCATTTTTCATTTTTTTACTTTCATTTTTTTATGAATGTAACATTTGCAATAATAAGATTAACGGTATGTTAATGTGAAATTCTTGACTAAATTAGAGGAGTTGGGGTTTATCTATCTGTGGTGGGGTCAGTATTGGCTCCTGTTCTTGACTCTTGCCTTGAGTGCTGGGCTCCTGTTCCCCTTGGTGATGGTCCTCATGGTTCCTCTAGGCGACTGTATGTGCATGCATGTCTGTTTATATATCTCTTGAACTGTTATTTTGTACTAAGGTCGTCTTATATCAGAGAAAACATGTTTTATTTGTCCTTTTGGGATTGCCTTATTTCACTGAGCATAATGGTCTCTATTTAGGACTGTTTTGTTATAAATAATAGAATTTCTTTCTTTTGAACGGCTGAGCAGTATTCCACAGAGTAGATTCTTTATTAAAGAGAGGGAAGAGAGAGAAAAAGAGAGATGCTCTATCCCCTGATTCACTCTCCAAATGGCTGTGGCAGCAGGGTCTGGGTCAAGAAAAGGCAAGAGCTTCATCTGTATCTCCCTTGTGGATGGCAGCACCCAAGCCTCCAGGTGCCTCCAGGTGCCTCCAGGTGCCTCCAGGTGCCTCCATCTGCTACATTCCCAGGTGCATTAGTAAGAAGCTGTAGCAGCAGTGGAGCAGCTGGGACTTGTGCCAATGCCCACCTGGGATATTGACACCACACATGGCAACTAAACTGGCTGCACCACATAAATTCAAATATAGATATAATGTAAATAATATGTTTATAAAAATAATAATGCTTGATTTTGCTCTGCATTTGTGCTGTGAGAAGTTAAGGAGTGCAGACACTGCCATTGAGTGGGCATTATAAGTAATCTGTCCTCACCTGAATTTCATCCATGGTGTTGACTAACTGTTCTCCAACAATATTCTTATTAATATTTAAAAATGTTTTCAGCATTTTTTAAAGATTACTGTATATATATATATATATATATTTCAAGAGACACAAATTACTTTAAGATTATCTTAGGGGCCAGCTCTGTGGTGTTTCAGAGCTACCATCTGTGGAACCAGCAGCCCATATGGGTGCCCTTTCAAATCTTAGCTGCTCTGCCTCGACCCAGCTCTCAGCTAATGGGCCTGGGAAGGTAGTAGAAGATGGCCTGTGAGAGAGATCCACAAGAAGCTGCTGGTTCCGGCTTCAAACTGGCCAAACATAAGCCATAAGTCTATCTGGGGTGAATCAGCAGAAGTCGCAGATGGAATTTGTGTGTGTGTCCCTCTGTACTTACCTATGTCCCTCAAATAAATGTTTTTACTTTAATTTTTTTTTTTTTAGATTATCTTAATTGCTTGGGTTGCCATAGCAAAATATCATGGGCTGACTGGCTTGAAATACAGAGATATTTTTCTAGTTCTAAAGGAAATGTAAGCTCTTGATGCTAGCAGTCAGCTGTCGGAAGGACTATCTTTTTGAACTGCAGGTGTATTACTTCTCATGATGCTTTTGTGTGGTCCAAGGAGAGTGCTCTCACGTGTCTTCCTTTTATGAGATCATTATTTCCATCATGAGGGTCCCATACTCATGGCTTAATGAATTCTTATTACTCCACAATGGCCCTATTATTCTATCCTATACTTCTTTGAGACCAACTTTATCTTCCACATTTAAGTGAATCATGGGAAATTTTCTTTTCCGAGCCTGAGTAATTTTATGTAACATAATGCTCTCCAGGCCTATGTATATGACTAAAAATATTTATGTTACTGCAAATGACAGAAGTTTATGTTTTATGACTGAATAATATCTCATTATTCATACACATGGACACGCTGTGTTTTCTTCCATATTTATCTGTTAATGGGGCGCCTAGTTTTTCCCATTTCTTGATTCATGTGAGTTCTTCTGCAGTAAACATATGAGTACAGAAGCCGCTTTAGCATACTGATTTCACTTCCTGTGTATATATATATACACAGTATTAGGACAGACGGATCATACATTAAACTCCATTTTTAGATTTTTTTTTTTGAGATAGCACCATATTGTTACCAATAATGGCTATACTAATGCAAATTAGAACTCCCTTTTCCCCACAGCTTCACCTCCTTTTGTTATTTTTTTTTTGTCTTTTTGATAATAGCCAGGAACCTCTTTCGGGTCTCCCTCGTGGTGCAGGGTCCCAAGGCTCTGGGCCATCCTTGACTGTCCTCTCATGCCACAGGCAGGATGCTGGATGGGAAGTGGGGCTGCCAGGACCTGAATCAGTGCCCACATGGCGTCCTGGCACATGCAAGATGAGGACTTCAGTCACTTGGTCATGGTGCTGGGCTCAGAATACAATCTTAATTCAGTACTATAATTTGTTTGCTAGCATTTATTGAGATTTTTTTTTTGCATCTACGACCATCATGTGGATTGGTCCATAGTTTTACCTTTCCTTCTTGTGTTCTTGTGTAGTTTTGAGTTATACTGGCCATGTGGATTGAGTTTGGAAGGATTCCCTCACTTTCAGTACCAAGGAATGGTTTCAGAAGATTTGGTATTAATTCTTCTTTATAGTTGACAGTATTCAGCAGTGACACCATCCAGTCTGGGGGTTTTGTTGTTCTTGTTGTGAGCTGTTTTATTAGTGCTTCATTCTCATTACCTCTTATTGTTCTGTTTAGATTTTGAAAGAATGTAAACGTCAAGTTAAGAAAAAATAGATACAGTCTAAGATTCTCCAGAGCCGAATGCTTCAGTTCATGGCTTTGGTGGTGAGACTCTTGAGACCAGATTAGTATTTCTAAGAGTGGATTAAGACTCAAGGGACTGGGTTTGTTATCTCAAGACTGAGTTGTAAAGTGGCGCAGCCTCTGCGCTCTCCCATCCTCCTCTCCTTTCTCCGCCGTGTGTTAGTAGCTGTTGCCCATACTAAGAAGCCGAGCAGATGTGGTGCCATGAGCATGCACCTCCAGTACTGCGACACGAAATGAATCTCCCTGCTCTGTAAATGCCCTGACCGCGGAGATTCTTTTATAAGCAACAGAAAATGGACTGCAGTCAAACTTATTGCCCATACTAAGATTATTTTATCAAGTTGGAGACACTACCCTTTATATTTAGTTTTTTGAAGGTGTTTTTAAAAGATTTAAAAATTGTGTCTTATTTGAAGTTGTCAGAGACAGAGAGAGACAACGAGAGACTATGCGAGTTGAGCTAACTGCTGGTTTACATCTCAAGTGGTTGCAACAGCTGAGTCTGAGCCCAAGTGAAATCAGGAGCCTGGAACTCCATCAAGGTTACCAATATAGGTTGCAGGGGCTCACTTTCTATTACATTCAAAAACATATCAGCAGGAAGCAGCCGGGATGCAAACTAGTACTCATATGGACTGCCTGCATCCCCGGAAGTGGCGTAAGTCCTTTAATACAGCACCAACCCTAACACAGTAATGGATATGGAAAGCTCTCAGTTTCTTTTTAATGCATTGGTGTTTTTTTCCTTCTAGTCTATTAATATATTGATTACATTAGCTCAAAATAATATTGTTGATATTTATTGAATTGCTTATTAGAAATTAGTCTTGCATAATAAATACCTGTTTTATGTTATCAACTAAATTGCTGCATTCATCTGGAAGGAATATATGTAAAAAAGATATTCAGCTGCAGAACTGATACAGTGCAAATGGAGAAAAAGAAAATGGAAAAAAAAACCAGACACATCCACTCAAGGAGAGAGAAAATAAAGAAGAGAGAGCCCATGCCCGAGCCGCAGGAATGAAATGCAGTGGTACACAGCTGAGCTGGCTTACATGTTATTCAGCTGCATGACTCCCTTCATGTCATTTTCTCCTTTGCTTATTGTCCATTGCCACCTGTTTTATGTTTGTAAAGTTGGGTCCTCCCTAACTTGAAAGATCCCAGGGCATCCCAGATATATGAAACAAATTTCCATTTAGGGACACATGAAAACATGAACCAGTGTGCAGACAGAGCTATCTAGAAAGAGAGAGAGGTGAGGGTAGAGCCAGTAAGAAGGCAAAGAAGGAAAGAGTATCACCTACACGTAAACCTGCGCATGATGAAATAAGGATATATAAAACTTTTTGGAGAAAGTTTGAAAGCACACAGTGATGATATGTTATCTCTGCAAAATGGTGCCATGAATAGGTGGCCAAAGTGATGGATTGAGAAGCATTCTCACTCCATCAGTTTTCACCAACTACAGGGAAGAAGACAGTGCCCATTGATGTTGATCCTAAAATCCAGCTGTGTGGCGAGTCATTTGACTCTCACTATACACACCCAGCTGCAGGCAAACAGCCTGCCATCCAGCCCTGACCTGTCTGCCATGCATGGATTATATTACTGCAAGAGGAAGAGAAAGAAATATGGAGCCACAGATTCATTTGGGAGCAATAAAAGCTCAAATTTAGTGTAATATAAATAAATGCTGTAGAGATGGAAGGCAAGATGAATTATCATTATTAGCCAGTATTTTTATTGCACTTTATATTTTGCAAACGGCCTCGCAGTCCAGTATAATGTAGCTGCGGGGGTGCTAGAGAATGGAAATATCACAGACTGCAAAGAATAGCAGTGAGCAAATCCATTAATTATAGTCCCCTTACATTTTTATTTCTGATTGTTCACAGAAACTAACCTGTGTTGCTTTCTTTTTACAGTGGGGAATTTTTTAGGGAAGGGGTGGGTGGTAACTTAGTAATCAATAACATAATTTTACTGGGCGTGTTTAAATTACTTTGGTTTTAAATTTCCCATGAAAAACTTAACTTCATGGGAATACACGACTGCACGGAATGCAAGCAGGAGATGTGGGTTAACGGCAGACATTTTATCCATACATTCTTTCTAAACCAGTGACCAGCATGGCTTTCGTGATGGCTCTTATTATTCTTTAGGGATTTCCAGACGTTTTTATAACTGCTGCCTCTCCCAACCCTCCCCTCCCCCCACTCCGCTCCTTAAATAAGCTTGGAATGCCACTGCTCTGGTGGATTTGAAAGCCTTGTGTGTTGGCCATCTGTTCCGTTTACTGCTATGTGCGTGTACTCTGAAGCTTCCTGCCCATTGTTCCTGTGAACTCACCCCTACTCCTCCGCACATGTGCCTTGTTGCTTTGTAAGGATCCAGGTGTGCCCCCTCTGTCCTGCCCGCTGTAAAAACTGTCTGATTTACGAGGCCTCCAGTGTGGGGGAACTGGTTTCCCATGGCCCTGCTGTTGTGTTCTGGTCATCCAATTGAAGTCAAGACTTCATTCTCAACATGAGGAGAATTCAAGAATTTCTGTAGGTTTTTTTTTTTTTTTAAATATATAATAGCAAAGTAACCACTAAGCTACAAGTAGTATGAATGGTTTCTCAGAACTTCTTTTCTTCCGCCCTTTGTCACCATGCGTATCTGCATGCTGCCCACTCAGTTTGTAGTGAGACAGGTGGAGCGGGCGGCCAGGACTCGCCCAGCGCTCAGCGGTGCCTTTAATCAGCAAACAGACCTCTTCCCAGGCATCCTCACGTGAAGGGAAATTTCAAGAGCTTTGCCTGTAATACTAAAACCTAGTGTAGACAGTGTGACATAAAATTGTGTGATCTATAAAATGTGTTTGATCCAATTTGTTTTCTTTAACATTCTAGTAGCTGTAGAGCAGAAAAAAGGAGGTCTCAAGTGAGTCATGAGCGAGAAGTTAAAAAAAAAAACCTCACCAAGTTTAATCTGTTCTCAGCTGTTTTACTGACAAAGGAAAAAAGAAATTCAACAGTGCATTTGTTGGAAAGAATCACATTTTACTCTGATTAAGAATATGCTGAGACTTGCTTTTTACAACAAGTTCATAATTGTACCACACATCAGTTTTTAAATAACTAGGAAAAAATGTTCTATACTTTTAAATTGTTCTTTGAGGGTCAAAAATTTAATACAGATGTTTTAAATCAAACTTAGGGCTCTTGAGGGGAATATAGTTATTTTCTGAATATTGAAAAAAATCTATGAAAAGATGGTGCAATAAGCAAACAAAACAAAACATGTTCCTTGTTCAATAAGTAATAAAATCAGAACATTTATTTACGGACTTTAAAATTTCAAGCCTTTTCAGTAAAAATATTGGAAGAAAAATTTCATTAATAACCAACAAGGTTTTTGAGTTCATACCTTTTTTTTCAATATTATTTGTTATTTGAAAGACAAAGATACAGAAAGAAAAGGAGAGAGATGGTCCACCTGCTCTTTCATTTCCCCAATGGCTGCAGAGGTGGCCGCTGGGTTGATCTGAAGTTTCTGTGTCTGCCTGGAGTGGGGCAGGAACCCAGGGCTAGCTTCCGCTGCATTCCCAGGCACAGTAGCAGAAATGGATCCCAAGTGGAGCAGTCAGCCGTCAAAAGTGTGCTCCTATGGGATGGCCAACCTGAGTGCAGGTAGTGGCTTTACCTGCTAAGCCCTGGTGCCAGCTTACACTAACATTGAATTACATCAAAATAGAGGTGTTTTTTTTTTTGACATTTGATGAGGAAAATTATGTATCTTTAATGAGAGCAAGTTCACCACACAATGAAACATAGAACCAAGCTATAGTTTTAATTACAACAAAGTAATCTGAAGCCTCATTAACTAAAACAAAACAAAACAAAACACCTTTGATTTGTCCCAGGAAATGGAATATAAGGCAAAATAATTGAAATACCAAGGCAGAAAAAGCAATTGTTAACGTTAAGGAGGCAAATTCTTTACTTGAAATTCAAGCGGGAGCTACTCATGCAATATAGATGTAACAGACAGTGGTGGGGACAGAAAAAGATGCACATAGACAAGATATTGTTTTGTTTGTTTTTTGCTTTTGTTTGCTTTAATGTGAACTATCTCTGCACAGAAAATCGATCTATATACTCCAGAATATTTTCCAAGTTTGGCTACTTTATGTATACATTGAGCCCTCATTTAAGATAGTATAAAACTGAGCCCTGTGCGATGGCTCAGTGGCTAAATCCTCACCTTGTAAGCGTCAGGATCCCATTTGGGTGCCGGTTCATGTCCCAGCTGCTCCACTTCCATTGCAGCTCCCCGCTTGTGGCCTGGAAAAGGAGTTGAAGATGACCCAAAAGCTTAGGATCCCTGTGTGGGAAACCCAGAAGAAGCTCCTAGTTCCTGGCTTCAGATCTGCTTAACTCTAGCTATTGCATCCACTTAGGGAATGAGCCAGTGGAGGAAGATATTTCTCTCTGTCTTTCTTTCATTCTGTAAATCTGATCTCTCTTTCCAATAAAAATAAATGTCTTAAAAAAAAAGTAGCATAAACCTTGACTTTATGGATGCTTTCAATATCATTCTTTGAGTATCATTTTTTTTCCTGCCAGCATTATAACCATTTATTTCAGGAAATTCCACCATGTTTTTTACCTAATACTTTCCTGGCTTAAATAACATAGTAAAAAAATATTGAACTTAAAGTTCTGTATTATTATTATTATTATTGACAGAGAGAGCAAGCAAATAAAGGGCGAAAACTGTCTCGCTAATTAACTTTTTAAATGTCCTCAACATCTGGGGCAGGACTGAGACTTGGTGGTGTCAAAACGAGGATCCTGAAACTCAATGAAAGTGTCTCATGTGGGAGGCAGGAGCCCCCATCACTGCTTACTGCTAGTACCTGCATTGCTAGGAAGGCTTCAGGAGCAGAGGTGGTTATTGGATCTGGGGACTCCACCAATGAATGTGGGAGGCTTATCAAGCTGGCCGAGTGTCTGCCATTGACACATAAAAAACATGAATTGGTATTCTCAGTACCTTGCTGCCCCATTGCTCTTATAGGATTGGCTGGCAAGTAGTCATGAAAAAACATTTTGCACATAGTGTATGTCTATGTTCCAGGTATGCCCGTGTTCCAGGTTTGTTGTCTAATCCTGACACACGGCCCCATCTGTTTAGTATGTTCTGCTTGTTTGGGGATGCCTAACTCATTTAAATTTTAAATAATCATGTGAATAATTGTAAGCAAATTTTTAGGTCTGAAGCTTAACTTATTTTGAATGATTTCATTATAGTGAATTTTCTCAAGTGTCAAATCATATGGAATATTATTTTTAGTTTTACTTTATTATTTTCTACAAAGGTATCCATTTATAGAGCTATTAAATATTTAGTAACCTAAGAATTTTGCTTTGGGCCTGGTGTGGTGGCCTAGCGGCTGAAGTCCTCACCTTGAACGTGCCAGGATCCCATGTGAGTGTAGGTTCCAGCAGCCCCGCTTCCCATCTAGCTCCCTGCTTGTGGCCTGGGAAAGCAGTGCAGGACAGTCGAAAGCCTTGGGACCCTTCACCCATATGGGAAACCCAGAAGAAGCTCCTGGCTTCAGATCGGCTCAGCTCTGGTCATTGTGGCCGCTTGGGGAGTGAATCAATGAACGGAAGATCTTCCTCTCTGTATATCTGACTTTGCAATAAAAATAAATAAATCTTTAAGAAAAAAAGAATTTGGCTTTATGAAAAAAAATTTAAAACTTTACTAGAAAAGTCTAATGTGCTTGTGAATACTTAACTATTAAGTGAATAGAAATCCAGGATCTTTTAAGATTAGCAAAATTTTTAAATTTAAATTCTTATTCCATTGTGGAATTACCTGATTACAGAACCGTAAAAGTAAAGATTATAAATTGTGGATGCAAAGTATTTGATATTTTCTGATATTATTTTTTACTTTACCTTAATTCTCATGCATTAAAATAGTGCACTGTATATATCAGAATTATTTTCACTATTACTACATATCATAGATTGTGCTGAGAAAATAAATATTCTTATCAGTTGTGTGTCATTTTTTTTTTTCGATTTTCTGAGGTCTAAGTTCTTTTTCTAAAATGTCACATTGGATTTGAAGTAATCACTTTCGTCTTCATTTGTTTCCAGAATATTTTTCTAACCTCAGGTTTTCTTCTAGGCAGAGTACCACAAAACACATTTATCATGACATGTTGTAAAGAATACTAGAATTGTTTCCTTTAAAGATTTATTTTTATTATTTTGTTATTGGATAGGCGGATGTACAGAGAGGAGAGACAGAGAGGAAGATCTTCCGTCCGATGATTCACTCCCCAAGTGAGTGCAACGGCCGATGCTATGCCGATCCCAAGCCAGGAGCCTCTTCCGGGTCTCCCACGCGGGTGCAGGTTCCCAAAGCTTTGGGCTGTCCTCGACTGCTTTCCCAGGCCACAAGCAGGGAGCTGGAAGGGAAGCGGGGCTGCCGGGATTAGAACCGGCGCCCATATGGGATCCCAGGTGTGCAAGGCGAGGACCTTTAACCACTTGCGCCACCGCGCCGGGCCCAAGAATACTAGAATTGTAAGGTGAAATTTCTAAAGGGGAGGGAAAAGCATATTAAGTTGATAAAACAGTCTTAAACTCAATTTTTCAAAATGTGGTTGCCAGACCATCAGCATCCTCAGCAGTGGACACCTTATTAGAAATGCGTCATCTCGGACCCGTCCCCAGATCTGAAACACCACAGGATCTCCCACACAGAGCAGTTCCCAAGGCCTTGGGCCTTCCTAGACTGCTTTCCCAGGCCACAGGTAGGGAGCCAGATGGGAAGTGGAGCAGCTGAAACATGAACCAGCACCCATATAGGATGTCAGCATCACAGTAAGCAGGGTTATTAGCTGTTTAAGCCACCATGCCATCCCCTAGCTGCTCCTCATAACTTATTAATGCCAAGATTTCATTAAACTTCAGGACACGTTCTGAACCAGGAGAATGTGGTACCAAAGGCTGCAACACAAGTGGAAGTGTCTGGACTTGGTTTATCCAGATATGAGACTGTGAAGCATCTGTTTTGTGTTCCATTAAATACATGCTGCAGTGCTCTGTCAGAGTGTAGCAGAGTATCTCATTGCTTGCTGAATCAATGCATCTTTGTCATCCTCCAATACTTGTCTGCCCAGCATACCTCATGTGCAAGTAGAGTGAGAAAATGTGTTGTTATAATGGCTTTTGTGTAGTCAAGATGGACGTGAGGGCTTCTGTTTTCCACAGTATCATGTTAGAGAAGATAACATATCTGAGTAAAAAAAATAAATATTGATGTTCAGCGAACAGATTCTAGCTGCAAGGGTTTTAGCGCATTTGGACTAAAGATTTATTATCCAACAACAAAAAAGAAAACAACTAGGTTACAAAATGAGAAGATAAAAATAATTAAAAGAAAAATTAGAAATAATTATCTTTGTGCTGTAATATTGCAAGTTGAATTAGTTGGCTATTATTTGTTGTTGGCTCAAGGGTTAATTGATGTAGATTTCTGACAGTTTAATGATAGTGATCAAATTGTGTGAATTTCATTCAAGTATCTATAGTTAGCAAACTCCATTGGTAGCTCTCTTTAGTCCTTTAGCAAAAATTATATATATATATATTTTGGGGGGGGACAGTGTTATTTTTATCCCAATAAGAAAGTCTTGATTTGTGTATGTTTCATCTCTACATGTCTCTTATCCTGTGTGCTTAAATTACAAAGAAATTCCAGGGCTGAAATGAGCATGAAGTTGTTTGGCAAGCTGAGATTACACAGTTACAAAACCTTTGGTAGATGATATCTATAAATAGAGGCGTCTAATGTGGAAAACACTGCGAGCAATATAAAGAGAGCTTTTTCCAGAAGAAGTGGAGAAGAGGAAAGCTTACAGCATTGACTTAAAAGATTGTAATTAGAATTAGGTTCCGATAATTAGGTCCCAGTAGACTGAGCTCAGACTTTCTTTTTCCTGAAACAAACAAAACACAAATGAATGTAGGATGTCATTTTTGCTGGAGCGAAAATAGAAATGGAGTTTAAATAAAGATGGTACAGCAAAATGAGGTATTTTAATTCTTGCACCTGGAATCATTTCATAATTAAATGCAAATTAATTCTAAAAATCTCTGACCTCTGTTTTGCTGATTGCAGCCTAAATTCACTCATATTGGTTTTTAGGAAAAGAGCTGCGCATTAAGGTGAAATTAGTGTATCTACCGTGAGAATTCATAATAAAGCTCAATGTTTGGCTCAATGGCTGGATGATTTCACATTTCTCTTATCAAGAAGATCAAACAGCAAGGATAAATACTTGGGATGAATAGATAGTAAAGTCATTATGGTTATCTAAAATCATTCTTTGGTTTATAATTTTATATTTCCTTCACCAGTGAGCTGTTACAGAATATTTACTTACTGTAGAATACTTAGGTCTACATTTCCAAAAGAAGTGAAACTAGATTCTTCCTTTCAGCTTTGAAAGATGAGAATCTGGTGGTGGTGGGGAGGGCTGGCACCATGGCCCAACAATCTAATCCTCTGCTCTGTGGTGTTGGCATCCCATATGAACACACGTACCTGTCCCAGGTGCCCCAATTTCTGATCTAGTTCTCTGCTTGTGGCCTGGGAAAGCAGCGGAGGATGGCTAAAAGCCTTGGGCCCTGCATCCATGTGGGAGACCCAGAAGAGGCTCCTGGCACCTGACTTTGGATGAGCTTCACCCTGTCTGTTGCGACTGTTTGGGGAGTGGGTTGAAGGTCTCTCTATCTCGCTGAAAATCTGCCTTTCAAGTGAAAGAGGTATATTTTAAAAACAAACAAAAAAAATAGAAATTTGAACTTCATTATCATTTATTGAAAACAAGACAGATTCTAATTGTAGTGTCATGAAATGTTTAAATAATAGCTAAAACTCTATAAAGGGAATTGGTGAAGGGACTTTAGGTCTCTGAAGCTTACTGCCTATTGTGCTTCATTTCCTCAACATGCTAGTGACTAGTATGAATATCACTTTATCTGGCAAAACAAAAATTGGGGTGTCATTAAAGGTATACATTGCAAAAATTTACAATTGATACAAATTACAAGGTCAGTGGCAAATTCAGTGATATAAGTCTGCCAGCTAATGTACAAGACGAGAATGAGTATTTTTGATCTCATAAATATAAATATCTTGTTGATACTGTCATTCCTTTTCTGAAAAAAAATTGAAATTATTTGCATTAAGACTGTATTGATTTTGTTTTTTTAAATTTTTGAAATAGATATGGGAAATCAGAACCTATATGATGCCCCATCCCATAAAAACTAAAAGCAGAAAGAAAAGCATAAGGCCAGATGATCATCAAGAGACTTATACTTTATTTTAGTTTTCATAAAGGCTTTGGACATTTAGGGGCAAAAGCAGTTAGTTCGCATGCCCGTGTTGTCTTACATTTGACAGTAAATGCTGTATAAGATAGGTATTTCCGCGGCTTCCTAATACGCAGTGCAGGAAACTTTCAGTGTGCGCTGTTGACTCCCAAACATGGGTTGCCTGGTTCCAGTAATTCCTCGGCTATTTGTAAATCTTTCAATGCCATTATATTATTCGTAAGCATGCAAAACCAACCCAACCACACCAGCAAAACACTGCAAAACATTAGTGCCCCCCCTTTTTTTTTTCACTGCTTAGAATGCTTCTTAATATTGGAAACCTTAGTAGAGAGTGGAGTAGAATTGCTTGGTGTCTGGCTAGGCTCCTCATTCCAGCTTATGTTTCAATTCAGATATTAAATGTACCTTTCAAAGCTAGTGTCCCTGGAGTTTTTCCAGAAGGATCATTGGTAACATTCATGGAAGGACCAGAGTGATTACCTGGAGCTCCTTTGCTCCAAACAGGCTAGCCTCTCCCTGTTTTGCAGTGTTGGCTTGTATTTTGTTTTGTTTCCAAACAGTGTTCCCTGTGCAAACAGTCTGATAATCGCTGGGTGGAGACCACCAACAGTGCTATATGGATGGGAATTTGTTGGTGGTAACATTTTTGAAGCCTCTTACTAGGGCGTACTAACACAAATTGATGAAGTTTTCAAAATGTTAGGGAGCCCCTGAAATTAAAACAATATTTTTTTCTGATTTATATGAGATTTATTGAGAGGGATGGTCAACAGTTTTCTTTAGTTCTTGGACTATCATTAAATTTCTGGAAAGAATACAGAATTAAAAAAAAACTATGGTTAATGTTAATCAATTATCTCAGAAAAATGTATGATATAATAAGGAAAATTGATCAGTTTTTAAGTTCAAACTACATTTCTGATTTCTTGCTCAAATGTAACTATTCCACTTATTTGGTGCATATTATTTATATTTCTGCATTTTTCTAAATGCACAGAGATTTCCACTAAAATGTGTTATATGAATCATATGATTCAGAATATTGTCATAGGTGTTTTATAGCAGATATTATTGGCCACTTTGTTTTCTCATGTGATAGTGTATCTTTTATTTCTCTGTTGATACATACAGATTCTGGTTCATTCATTTTAATTATGAATGCCATCCCAGCTTATGAACATGTCACATTTAATCAATCCACTTCATCTCCATGGAAATATATTGCAGTAGTTTCTAGTCACTCAACATGACAAGCATCCTGACAGGGGACATCCTTATACAGGTTTTCAAATGTTGATTTGTGCCAGACATATAACTAGAAGTATATTTGCCACTCACAGAGTGTATACTTCTTCAACTGTATTCATAAAAGTCAAGTTTTATCCAAAATGTCTGTTGACCTATGTTGTATGAGGTCTTATGTTTTTCTGCAGCCTACAGTGAATATATTCAGACTTTAACTTTTTTTGCTTGCATGAGTATAAAACAGCCACCATCACTGCTTTAATATGCATTTTATACATTACTAATAAGCGTGAATATATTTTCAACTGGCTGTCCATTGAGTTTTTTCTTCCATGAATTTCCCTAGCTTTGCACAATTTTGTTACCCCTGAACATTTAATGTCTTTGTCTTATTGCATTCTTTATATTCAGTACAATCCCTACATTACAGCAACAGCCAGAGCTAAACCAAGTGGCAGTCAGGAGCCAGAAGCTTCTTCCAGGCCTCCATGTAGTAGCAGGAGCCTTCCACTCTTTTTTTTTTTTTTTTTTTTTTTTAGATTTATTTATTTTTATTGCAAACTCACATATACAGAGAGAAGCAGAGACAGAGAGGAAGATCTTCCCGTTCGTTGATTCACTCCCCAAGTGGCTGCAACGGCCAGAGCTGAGCCAATAGAAAGCCTTTTCTGGGTTTCCCATGTGGGTGCAGGGTCCCAAAGCTTTGGGCCATCCTCGACTGCTTTCCTAGGCCACAGGCAGGGAGCTGGATGGGAAGCGGGGCTGCTGGGATTAGAATTGGGCCCATATGGGATTCTGGTGCATTCAAGGTGAGGACTTCAGCTGCTAGACTTTGGTGCCAGACCCCACTCTTTTTCCCAGGTCATTAGGAGGGAACTGGATTGGGAGTGAAGCCTTTGGGATATGAATGGGCACCCATACGGAACACTGGTGTCAGGCAGCAGTTTTACCTGCCATACCGCAATGCTGGCACCAACAGTAATATCCTTTAAGAACACAATCAATATAAAAAACATAAGTTATCTGACATTATTCTCATACTGATGCTTCAAAATTCAGTGTACACTTGATAACACATCACAGTTTGAACTACATATATTTCAATTACTTAGTAGCCACATATAGCTAATGCCTATCTTATTGGAAAGGTCAGCCAAGGACAAAATATTCACTAAGTCTCCTTTTTTCATGAACATTACAAACTAATAATTATTAGAATTAATTCTTATATTACCCCATTGTCTGTGCTGTACAAACTTTATTCCAGGATCCAGTTACTGATGGTTGCAGAGGTACAGCCCTAGGTTCCATGTCCCGTGAGTGAACACAATTAACTGTTTAGGAAGAGGATTATTTTTCCACTTGGGTGGGAACAAAAATGATCAGCAATAGTGAAGAAAATGTTCTCCTACTGCCAGTTCGTCTGTCCAGCCACTCACTTAACATGTACTGAGAGCCTCCATTTCAACAGCCGAAATTCTGCGTGGTAGACTCCTGCCTTCAGGAAATCCATGGGATTTTGCAGGGGGATGGCATAAACAGAAATGATTAGAAATAAGAAATAAGTAAACTCATGAATCACTTGTAGATAATTCAAATCTACTGAAACCAAGTGGTCCAGTCAATGAACATTGCTTATTTATGTGATAAATTGTTAGCATGTTTCTGGGTATCTTTTAATTTATTTTTTTAAAAAATTCATTTATTTTACTTGAATGTCACAGTTACAGAAAGAAGGAAAGACAGAAATCTTAAACCCCCTAACTCAGTCACCAATAGCTGCAATGGCTAGAACTGGCCTGGACTGATGGTGGAAACCAGGAGCTTCTTCTGGCTCTCACATGTGGGTTCATGGGCCCATGGCTTTGGGCCATCCTCTGCTTTCCCAGGTCATTAGTAGGGAGCTACTGGGACTCAAAGCCATATGGGAAGCTGGTGCTGCAAGTCGAGGACTAGCTTGCTACACCACCATGTAGACACATTTTAGCGTTTGTTATCATTTACATGTATGTGCTCTAACTCCGTTTTGATGTGTGTGAATTTGCTTTTTTGAACTCTGTTACAGTATGTGTTGTCATTTTCTATTTCTCTTGTCCTGTTTTACCAAAGAAGAAGTCTAAAATCTTTCTTGAATTTTGGAAAGTACGTGATCTTGATTGTCTTTCTCCATTTTCTCTATTATTTATTCTTGTAGGAACTGCTGATAGAATCCAGGCATTCTTAAAAGAAATATTTTAAAAAATATGTATTCACTAATGTAACAGTTTTCAAGAATATTGTTGTGACATTTCCTGACTTCCAGATTTTTTTTTAAATTTCCTTTTTTATTTTTTAAGATTTTAATTTTTATTGGAAAGACAGATCAAATTTACAGAGACAATGAGATACAGAGAGAGATAGCTAACATCTGCTGCTTCACTCTGTAAATGGCTTCAATGGCCAGAGCTGAGCCGATCCAAAGCCAGGAGCCAATAGCCTGCCCCCAGTCTCCCACGCAGGTAGAGGGTCCCATGGACTTGGATCGTCCTCTACTGCCTCGTTAGGCCATAAGCAAGGGGCTGGATTGGAAGCGGAGCAGCCAAGACATTAACTAGTGCTCTTAGGGGATCCCGTTATTTCCACAACCATACCCAACCTACTCTCAACCACAATTGTGCTTTATAAATCTTCTCACATTTGCCTTCTACTTAAGTTTCAATTGAAAAGAAGGGAGATTGTAAGTTACTGGGGAGCAAGTTTTTTCCTGAATTCGTACATCTTTCTTACCTAAGTTTATTTATTAGGACATTACAGATAGCTCATATCATTCATCTTTGGAAATAATACTCCCCAAATAATAGAGTATCATGAGTCTTGAGCATGGATGGGATATTTCCAATTCCATTTTTAAAATATATCCTCTCTCCTTACATAAACATACATAAATACATGTAGATACAGAATTGTACTTACAAATATCAGACATTCTACTCAAGAAACTGGTTTAGCTACTCATTACTCACTTTTACTGCTAATTGTAATAAGAACAATAATAAAAGATACATTGTTTGCCTTGAGCAGATTACCTATCATGTAAAACACACAGCTGCTTCGTAAGAATACACAACAGAAATCAAAACAATGGCACATTGACCAGGATGGATTGGTTTGGCAGAAGTTACTCACAACTTAAAGGAAGGGATTTGTTTGTTTATGAAATGGATTGAAGTTTGAACAGCTTCCGTAATTCTCTGCCTTCACTTCTAGTTTGGAATGTATGCCAGTCTTTAATTGCATTTGTATATATGGTTCTACTGTCTATATGAATCGTTCATCTTGATGTCAGTATATTTATTGAGAAAGTCACTCTGCAAGTGCTTCCCAACTTATCATTATGTAAAATCTGTTGGTCTACTCAGTAGCATAACATTCCCTGGCATAATACAGTTATGTAGATTACAGATACACTCATGGGATAGCTAGGACTTGGAACTAGATGATAACACCGTTGATCTGAAACAACAAGGTGAAGAAAATGAATCCTTCCTTGTGTTATGTTGTGGTTTAATTGGAGGAGCTCCAAGAAAGACTCAGGTGTTGCAATTGTGTGGTAATTTGGTCAGGCAGCTGCTAATTACAAATCAGGAGTGATGAAAACCTTGGGAAAAATAGCACTATGCCAAGATTCACCCATTGCAGAGCCAGAATCTGTGCCAAATAATAATTTGTGAGGTTATTAAAAAGGACTACTATTGTAAAGGTGCCTAGGGCAGGATGACTGTCAGCTTCAGAAAACTGAATTAACCAGAAGTTGATCAGAGTTAGCTTTCTGTTTTTCATTTCTTTCTGTAAATGGAAAATAAAATGTGGAGAGAAGTTGTTAAAATCAGAGGGAAATGGGGCTGCCTCTTTTTGTAAACCTATGGCATAATGAGTACAAACTCATTTTCAGATTTTAGCTCATTTAACTTAATTCTCACAATGCTGTGAGGCTGACATTAGGCATAGTTTATACATAATAAAACTGTGCCTCAGAAAGGCCCATGCATTTCTCAACACTCCAGAGCTAATAACCATTCAAACCCAGGTACATGTTTTTTTAAAGAGGCTGGTTATTTCACTCATGCCATTAGTAATAATGAATATAATTGTAAGTATCATTTCAATGCTATCTTCATACTGTACTTTTAATATTATCCATTTTAATTGGGAACTTTCCCCAGACCATATGGCTGATGTTTATTGGACGTTTCTGGCATGTTTTATATTTTTGGTTAATGAATGGGTAAGTGATAACCAGTAATTGTTATTGATACTTTCTGCTGGATTTTTGTGTCGTGGCCTTGAATGTTTTGGTTTAGGAAATAATGAGTGGAAGACAGACTAACAGGGTATTGGAATATTAGTTAATTTTATGGCTCTTTTGCTGCCTATATACCTAGACCTGCTTCTCAAGTGTAATGCAATTGGAAAGAAGGAGAAATAGACAGAGGAAGGAGTTTGGACCTTCCATATCTCTGGAACTGATTGGATGTCCCAAGATGGAACAAAGGGACAGGGACTTGTTTCTATATTCATCTGTGACTGAGTGTGTGGCTTCTCAGAGAAGATAGAGCAATTTGGGGTGAAGTGGCTTTCTTGAGCCAAAGGAATACCCAAAGATGGATGATGGCTGACGCCTGTCCACAAGCAGCTTCCCTAGCAGCAATGGGACTGCATTCTTGAATCCCTGTTTAAGATTCCTATTGGTTTGTAACAGGGTGGCATAGACCTAGCAGCCTAAACAGTACATACACATTTCACATTTTCTGCAGGTAACAAGACCAGGCATAATTAAGCAGAGTCTTGTTTACCGCTGTTGCCAAAATATTGATTAGGATTTGATTTTCTTCTACAAGCCTGGCTAAAGAAAGGCCCTCAATACTCATTCAGACTGTTGTCCGAGTTCGTTTTCTTGGAGCTGTAGGACTGAGGACAGCTCGCTTCTCTAAAGCCAGCCAGGGGAGAGAGATACCAGAGACACCCTGTTATTCACACATGCCCAGTAACAGGGGTAAAATTACAAAAGGGAAGGAATCACATCAAGTGGAGATCCACCTGCAAAATCTGTCCATTACAGAAAGGATTGGGAGTTCTATGTGATCCAGCACTATGACCACAAAACCCAGATGCATCAACTCCACGTGACACAGTGGTAAAGTTTCTTTAAACAAGCTGAGACAGATCTGGGAACAAATGATGTAAGTTATCACTGTATTGATTTGATTAAGAAATGAAAAAAAAAATCAGAGCAGCTAATAGATGGTCCAGAATTTACTACTGGAAAAAAGTAAAGAAATTTAATCAAGACAGTTAACTTTGATGCCAGTATTTTCAATGAAGGTCTTTTTCTTTGTTTTCTGTTACTAACAGTGCTTGTCAGAAAATTATTTTTCACATATCTAGTGTTTTCTACATAATGCTACAAAAATTACTTTTCTCCAGAAAAATGACAAATTGTAGAATTACAAACATTAGCACTAAATAAGACCTTTGGGACTCATCTATTTCACAGACGAGGAAATTATAAAACACAGAAATGCATTTGCTAGTTCAAAGTCAGACAATAGAAATATAGATTGCCTGCCTTCTAGGTCAGTAATGTACTGACTCTAAGGAAACCGCTGATTTTCTATTGTGTTATAGTTATTTTAAAAATAATTATGTACTTAGAGAGAGAGAGAGAGAATGCAAGCATGCAACCTCCTGTCTTTTGGTTTGCTATCCAGAAAACCATGGCTTGGGTGAGTCCAAGTTAAGAGCTGGGAATTAAATCTGTGTTTATCTCACAGATAGCAGTTTCCCTAATTCTTGGGCCACCAGTTGCTGCCTTACCAAGTACACATGAGAGACAGCTGAAATCAGGAAACACCCCAACTGGGGATGCCTCTGGGCCAAGTACTTGTCTAATTCTTGTTCCTATTTATCTTGAAGAGCATTGCATTTGAACAATTCTCTTTTGAAAACTGTCTTTGCTAGGAAGTTCCAGACTAGCATTTTTCCCCCTAGTCACTTGCTTCCACAAGGAAAAAAAAAAAAAAAACCACTAAAAGCCTGAGTGCAAAAGAGAGAAGGGAGGAGACAGGGAAAGTATGTTTTGCTGCATTTTCAGCCATTCATCTACTGGTAGAAAGTTATACGCTCTGATAAAACTGAAAAGTGAAATCCGAAGACGTTTTAACTCATGGCTTATTTTCATTATGAAGGAATGAGGGCTTCTTGTTTATGTTTCATTTCTCACATACCCCATGTGTGAGTTGGAATGTTTAATCCATTGTAGTGACATCGTAGAAAATGCCCATCTCAAACATGTTTCTATACTTGGGAACATTTTCATGAATATACTGTCCTCCTGAATAAAGAAAGGAGCGCTATCCTCTCTGATTTCAGAGTGGGGCACAGTGTTTTTCATTGAAATGTTTTATATACAATAGAATCAGTAGCTTTGAAGGATAGTGGGGAGCCCAGCACACAGCACCCTTGGTCACTGATGACAACAGCAGGGACCTGAAGATGAGCGTGGTAGGAATTTAGGGGGGCAGAAGAATGGCTGATGCAGAGAACCAGCGGAAGGCAGCTTTGGCAGTGGAGGCATGAGGAAGTGATTGCAGGTTAGAGTGATGGTGAGGAAGGACAAGGGAGGAGGAAGTGCCAGCGAAGCCTTACAGGAAGACTTGAGATGACTTATAACTGACTGAACATATGGGCACAGTGATCCTGATTCTTACAGTGTACCTTGCGCTTATATATGATCTATTTATTTGTATTCCAATAAAACCTATTATAGCATCCATTGAATTTTTATATAGTTTCTTTTGCCTTGAGAAGATAATTGATCTCTGAAAGAAAGAAATAAACCATGGCAGGGCATGTTCTTGCAAGCCAAACGCGTATTTATCACCAAGATAATGACACATGATCACTTCCCCACTTAGTAAAATCTTTATGATAAGTGATTTATATATTCAGAAGTTGCAGTGCAAATAAAACTCAAACACAACAGTTCTGCACAACACACGTCAGGGAGAAAGCAGTGCTCTCTGCTAAGTGCTCTGCTGCCACTGAGCTCTGTAAGTCCCAAATCAGTCCTCATAAATTTAAGAAAACCATTTTACGCCACAGTATACTAGTAGAACCAATGTATTTTAGAAACTGAATTCTAATTATTTTATTTTTCATATGAAGAGTTATGGTTATAGGAGAATACTATTACAAATACTATTACAAAAATAGTATTTACAATAGTAAATACAAGTACTGTTACAAATACTATTATTGTAAGCTATGATCGTGTGATATTTTATGTTTGTAAGTTGTAAGACTGTTGCATATCCTTCATTTTTACTCTATGGGGTTATGTCACAAAGCTTGTGTGAAACTGTGGGTTTGAAAATGTGTCAAAATTCACTTATGTCTTATTTTGCAAGCATTTTTCGTGTTCATACAACCATATACAAATCTGACACTTGGGCATGGCTGACATGGTATTTGCTATGCGCAATGTGGCATTTCCACTTGGGGCTATCTTGGCATTTTCTAAGGATATTAAACAGAATGTTTTTTTTTTTCCTTTTGCCACTGACACCTGTTTTAACCACAGATGACCAAATTTCAGCAAATGACACTACCTTCATTTGATTGCTCAAGCTTCAGTGCTGGGCATCATGCTCATTTCTTACTTTTTCTCATATTCCAAATTCAATTAATCTGCAGCCTTTTTTTTTTTTCAACTTTGCCTGGAGAATCCATGTCCAGGTTTCCACTTCTGTTTGTGTCCACAATATCCTTCTTTGTTATCAGTAGCTTTTGTTCAGATTTCTGCAAGAGAATGTCAGCTAACAGGTCACTTTCCACTCTTACTTCCCTCTACCCTATTCACCAGATAACTTGATGAAGAATATTTAAAGGCATTGAGTAGATTGTCTCACTACAAGGGCGTCTTGTTACATATGAGTAAAATGCAAACAAGGTTCAGTGGCCACAAACCTCTGTTTGTGCTGGCCCAGTCTCTCCTTCTATTCTATATTTACTCCAATATTCACCATATTCAGGATACACTGGAAAAAATGTTGAATGTATTCTCTTGCAAGCTCTGATTTCACCCTTCCCTAAAATTTCCATTAATCTTCGCGTAATTAGCTATTTCTAGTCAATCAAGTCCCAAGTAGAAGATTATGTCATTAATGAGGTCTTTCCTGACAAACTATTTTAAATATTATTATGGCATCATTTTGAAAAACTCTGTGAAGAACACTTACAACTATATGAAGTTGTCTTAGGCATCTGCTTTTGGCATTTGGGTGGATGACTGCAAAATTTCCTCATTCATGTAGGGAAAATTGAGGATTAAAAGAAATTGAAGATTTAGAAATAATATAAGGTGAATTTTTTAGGACTCATTGGAATTGACTCAAAATCAATTTAACTTATAAATTCCTAAAGCAAAGATAATAAATATGGAAAACTCATGACTTCTAATTATGTCATTATATTTCCTGTAATAGTGTGTTTCTCATTACTTTAACTAAAATGCCCAAGAAGCATTTCTTTAGAAATGAAAGGGTTTATTTTAACTTATAATCAGAAGGTATAAGATTGCACAGCCTCTTGGTTTAGCATCTGATGGAAGCTGGTCATAGCAGGTGCAATGGCATAATCCAAGCATGAGAGAGAACCCAGGCCACTCTTTAATTTGAGCAATCAAATGTCCTATAAGAAGCAGTCTCCAAGGACATGACTATAAAGACCCAAAGAGTTCCTATTGGGTGGAGCCTTTAAGGTGCAAATCTCCATCCTTAACCTATCAATGATTGGTTGACATTATGAGATCAGAGTTTAAACTTCTGGGGATACAAATATGGTCTAACTCATCATGCTTTCACTATTATCTATATCTGAACTCACTGTATAAGGGAAATATTAATCACATGTTGTCTATTACTTCAGACATGTTACCAACACTGCTGTGTATATGTAGCAGGGGTGGTGGTGGGCATTACATTGTGCTGGAAATTAGCCACTGTGGGATTTTTTACATCAAGAAATTATCAACTCATTTAAAAAAAATGATTATCATTATAGATTAGGGCTTGATTTATTGTTGGTTTTTTACTTCCAGTTTAGAGACCAGTTGAGAGCATGTTAGTATAGAATATTAAGTGTTCTGTTTAGAGCTTTAAGTTATAAATGTCACCCAAAGTGAAGAAATATTCTTCCAATTTTCTGAAATTCTTACCCAATACAAAAATGTGACATCACTGAGAACAAGTGAAGTGCTGATATATTTCATTGTTTCATTTTTAAAAGACATTTTCATTGGAAAAGCAAATTTATGGAGAGGAGAGATAGAGAAATCTTGCATCCACTGGTTCATTCCCCCAAAATGGCTGGAGCTGAGCCAATGAGAAGCCAGGAGCCAGGAGCCAGGAGCTTCATCTGGGTCTTGAAAGTGGGTGCAGTGTCCCAAGCATTTGGGTCATCTTTCACTTCTTTCCCAGTTCATAAGCATGTTGCTGGATGGGAAGTGGAGCAAGCAGGACACAAGCCAGCATGCATATGAGATGCTGTCATCACAGGGAGGAGGACTAATCTGCTGAGCCATCATACCTGCCCCTGTTTCACTTGTATATTACTCATCAATATAAATAAAAACATTACCCAGTATCAAGCTCAGCATCACAGATATAGTCACGAGTAAAGAGTATAAATGCAAATGTTAGTAGAAATCAATGAACTAATTCTGATCATTTTTTGTATAATATGAATAGTTTTAATAAAGTTTATAATAAACTTATGAATGAATAAATATATAGATATGTATATATATATATATACACTCACATTTATGCATACACGCATGAACTTTTGGGGAGGGATAACTCTTGATAAAACATTTAGTAACACATTATTGTAATAGAGCCACTGTCTTTCTAAAAGGACACAAATTGCTCCTTTTTTCACATTAAGTCAAGAAAAGGTCACTTAAGACCACTTGAGAAAGCATAGACTAACTGCCCCACAGTTGGAGCAGTGGGCCACCATGAATTAGTGTGTTTACTTGGAAACTCTACAAGGTGAAAGCTAGGTTTTGTTGGATGCTGTAAGAAGCAAAGCTTTAGTCCCATACCATCAAGCACGGTGATGTGGAGGCAAAGTTGAAGTTAATGGTTCTTGTGGAGCAGATGTGAGCTTCACATGAAACAGATTTGGCAGGGGTCAATTTTCATCTGTATTAGTCTGCTTTTTGCTGTTACAACAAACTCTGTGAGGCTGTATGCTTATGAACAGTGGAATTTTTTGTTTTGTTTTGTTAGCTCACAGTTTTGGAGGATGAAAGTTCTCAGTCACATCAACACATCTGTCTCAGCTGAGGACTTTCTGTATTATAGTAGTGGGAGACATCTACAGAGGAAGTCTCAAGGTTACAGAGGTCGTCAGAGACTGGGCAGGGGAGACTCTTGCTCTTTGGAAACTTGCTCTCAAGAACTCACCCACAAGACCACCGTTCATCTCATTTGAGGACAGATGATACCCTCTTCTAGGTGCTCCTCTCACTATTTTTCAATATTGTCTGTCCAGGGACCAGGTTTCCAGTCCATGAACCCTTGATGCAAACCCTGTATCTAAACCATGGGCAGATCCTTACAGGGAGCCTACCCTGAGGACTAAAATGAATGGATTCAAAAAATCTAGAAATGACTCCTAAATTTCTAGTGCCCAATAGGCAGATTTCTAAATATGTGTTACTAACATGAAACTGAGGTTAGCATCCCTCATTCAGAAATGGGGAAATCTTTAATAGGCTCAGAAAAGAAGGGATCAGCATGGGATCCCTTTAAGAGGAAGGTTTATTGCCAGTCTGCGAGGGTAGTAGTCGCATTACTATTCTTTTGCTGCATTTTCTCAAACCTGTTAGCAGGCTAACAAGTTGAGGGAAGAGAATGAGAACAATTTGGAGAAAAAGAAGACAAAAAAGGGGAGAGACATGCATTCACTTTCCTCACTTTCTCCCTCCCTAGCAACAAATTTCCCATCCCCCAATGTGTCTGACAAGATAAGAAAGATTGCTCAACTTTTAATCAAGTTCATATTTAGATGTTGAGACCAGATACCTGAGGATCCTAGTGGGACACAGATCCCAGCCAATGAACTGAAGGAGACGCTGGAAGACAAAAAGCAGATTGCCTTATGGAGAAACCCAATCAATCATGCTTGGTCAATGAACCATGTATATTTATTTCCCTGTAAATTAATCGTTTTGCTGGAGCAGGACCAAGAAACAGAGCAGGCTTTCAGTGACTGTTTGTTGAAGGAACGCATGTACAAATCAGTGAGGCTACCTGGCCCTTCTTTCAGCACTTGATAAAGATGGCTCAAAGCAGCTGTATGTGAAGCAATCCAAGAGTTTGCAGAAAATGGAATTCAAGGACACGTTCACTTTTGTGCAAATATTTTTGTGAAATCCATGCATAGAGAGATCTCAAAAAAAATTGTGAGATATTGTGAAAAATCCATATGGACTTGAAAATGTTTTTGCACTAAAGTAAATCCTATGGTTTAGTTGCATTTCCCATGAACTTATTTTTCTATGAAGTGTCCTTGTGTATCATTGACTTTTCAGAGTATTTTGTTTGGAAATAAAGAAACACACACATGAACAGAGGGAGAGAGAAGAGAGAGAGAGAGAGAGAGAGAGAGAGAGAGAGAGAGAGAGAGAGAGAGCACAGCAGACCCTGTTCACTCTTAGATTGCCAGGGAAACTCACTTCACAACAGCCAGGAGCTGAGAACTCAATCCAGATCTCGCACATATGTGTCAGGGCCCCATCACTGAGCATCACCTGCTGCCTGCCAGTGTATATATTTACAGGAAGTTGGAGTGGAGATCGAAACTTCAAAGCCCAATACTTCCAGTGGAATGTGGGCATTTCACATAACAGCCTAACCACTGCACCAAACACCTGTGCCACTTTCTATAAACTGCTTTTAATACGTATTTTCTTGGATGGGAAGACAAGAAAGAATGAAAAGATTCAATGTTCAATCATTAGAAGAAAGAGGACAAACATGATTGGTTTTGAAGGAGTCACTTTCATGTTGGAAACTGATTTACACAGAAACACACACAACATACACCCAAATGGCATGTGTAGTCCATAATTTGAATAGCATACAAATTCTGTGAAAAAAAGACGTGGAAAATAGCTCAGGAGTAAAGATGTGTAAAGAGTATGAAGTTTCCTAAAACTAAAAGCAAAGAAAAAATGAGGAGAGGACCCAGCGCAGTAGCCTAGTCCCTGAAGTCCTTGCCTTGCATGCACTGCCATTACCTGCGGACACTGGTTCATATCCCAAATGCTCCACTTCTCATCCAGCTGCCTGCTTGTGGCCTGGGAAAGCAGTTGAGGGATCCTGTACATGCGTGGGAGACCCAGAAGTTCTTGGCTCCTGGCTTCAGATTGGCTCAGCTCCAGCAGTTGGTGGATATTTGGGGAGTGAACCAGCAGACAGAAGATCTCTTTCTATGTCTCTGTTTCTCTTGGCAAATCTTTCCAATAAAAATAAATAAATCTTTTTTTTGTTAAAGAGCATAAATGTAGAGCTGTCCAAGAGTATTTAGGACCAAATAAGACATGAGAGATAACTGAGCTTGACAACTGACTTGTAAGCCTTTATGCTCATCTGTACCTCTCCCTAAAATTCCGAAAGAAGGTAGTCAAAGCTAAAGCTGCTTAGGATCTGCATCTAACTGAGAAGTCTACAAGGTAGGAGCTTAGTTTCAGCAGGATGAAGGATAAGCTGCTTCTTGGCAAGATACATTTTTTGAGCTAAAATTTAAATACAGACTTTTGGAAATAATTTAATGATACATCTTGAGAAACATTCAGCTCAAATATTTTTCAAAAAATTCCCAGACACTAAACCCATTAAATCCCAAATTACAACATCTGTGAGTATTTTCAAAAATGTAGTGTTTATTTCAGAATTACCATGGATAATAAATTTATTTCTTGATTTAAGTCTCTCTGTATATCCTATGTAGAGTATTAGGAGACATAATGGGTTCAGGATATAACTGGTAAGAAGAAAGTTGTAATTCTCATCAGAGTGAGGCAGTGTTGCCTGTGAGGTATGGAGTACTTTCAGTAAGCCAGATGTTGCATATTTAAGCCTTGCGGCAGCCTTGAAAAGAACTGTTTTCCTCTGCTTGCAAGACATAGATATATTAAAGTTTTCCCTTATTCCCTCAATTAGGATTTGGAATTGTAAACACAGGTGGAACACACCTTAGAGTGTAGGCTCTTCACAACAACACTTGCTTCCCAGTAAGGATTTCAATTTTATAATAACATGATGTTCCTTTTTGATTTAATGCTATTAAGGGGTATAATGGATGAGATTGATCATATTGTGTTGTCTTCCATAAGCATCAAGCAATTGGATTTCCTCGTTCCTATTATTTTTAGGTCTCTGTATTACAGACTTTCAACATTGATCTACAGGGAAGCTTCTATTTTTGGTTGTTATGGTGTGCTTCTCTGAAGCAAAATACCATGTGTGCTGCCTTGAAAACAATTGATAAGTTTCATATTGATGAAACATTTTGTTTTGGATGTCATCTATCTGTTCGTCAGAAGAGGAATCATAACAGTATGTTGGCTTTTACAATCCAAGGCATTCTCTTCATTGGATTTTCTTTTATTAATGCTTCTCTACTTTAATTCTGATCTCAAAGTGTGGCCATTAATTAATGCAGGGAACAACTCAAGCATTTCTGTTTGGTAATGGGAAATCTGGTAAATGGTTTATACTCCTGCTTTGTCGAAAGTACTAATTTTTCAAGACTGCATGGCAGCATAATGACACTCCATCAATTCTGTGTGTTCAGCCACATGTAGAATAGAGACTCTGGGACTGGGTGACCTTCTTAATAAGATGTTGGCTTGGTCTCAGCACCGTGGCTTCAACTCAGTTCTTAATGGACATTAATCCAGAGTGTATAACCTTCCAGCTAGCACAGTTCATTATTTATATATTTTCTTCTGGAAAGGTTCAAGACAGAGCCAAGATTATTTCTTTTGATTCTAAGATGATTAACTCAGATTTAATTAAAAGTATTTCTAACTAACCCCATGAAAGCTCTTGAGACTGGGACCTCTTGAATGCAAAGACTGCACCTGATGACCCTTGATATATATATTAAAGAATTACTTCAGGTAACTCAGCCTTCCACCAAGCAAATATCCATTCAGCTCCTACTGTATTATCCTACTATAATCCTAATGTTAATAAAACATTCTGTCAACTTTTGGGACAGGACTTCCAATGACGTAAAAATTGTATGTTTACATAATACCTTTCAGATCACAACCAGCACAACTTTACAAATCAGATACAAAATATGATTTTTTGGGGCCACATTCATCTCTGTCCTTGGCAAGGTTTTGCTAACAGTGAGATAAACCAGACATATTCAGTGCCCAGTCTTTCCTGCATTCTGGCAGACAGACCAGGAGCCCTTCTGAAACTAGGAGAGTAAACTGAATTTTCAGGAGGCAAAATAGGACATCTCTTTTAGCTTGGTTTTTCACGTGACAAGTTTTCATGAAGTGATAAGAGCATGAGGACATTATCAAATGCCTGACTCAGAATGAAGTACTACAACGACATCCAGAGTTCATTAATCAACAGGGCCTTGGGAGTCATCAACAAGGCAGGTCATTTCCCAGGCACACAATGGTTGGGGTTAGGTGTTTGGAGTGGAGAGTCAAGGCAGAGAGGAATCTTCACGTGAACAGTCAAGTCCATGCAAATACCCGGAATACAGAGAATCTACTGAAATATATATGTTTAAATTTTACAAGATAAAAATTTAACCTCTTACAGAATGAAGGTCAGTACATTTTAAAATAACATATACTATTCTTTGGCCTGAAACCATGGATCACGCTTTCCTAAAAATATATCCATTTGTCTTTATCATGAAATATGTGAAATTGTTTCAAAACAGTGTCCTAGAGAAAGCCTGAGGCACAGTCATATTTAAACCCTGTGAATACTGAGTGACATGATAGCATAATTTAATGTGGTCTGGATTATTTGAGCAAACCATGGGGATATACTTGTCTATTTATTTTCCTACATGTTCTTGACATTACTGTCTAAAGACTACTCTGAGACTTGTCCTAATGTCCTCTTGAGAATGGATACAAGTACTAACATAAATTATTAACTTTTCCCTGGACAGGTCCATTAATATTCTGTGAATTATTATGGCTTTATTTGTTTCCCATCAGTTATTCTTGGTCTCTTTCCATTACAGAGAAATCTACTCTTGCTTAAATTTATACGTTACAGTGAATTCAGCCAACTGTTCTTTGAATCTATTTAATCCTAAAATTATTTCTTTAAGTAAATTTTCATGTATTCTCAGGAGCCTCTTTTCCTGAAAATGCCAAAGAGAAACTTCCTTTAATTGGACATAAAATAACAGTTCTTAGACTTGGGTTTTCTATAAATGACAGTCTGTTCTGTAAGGTGACTGGGTCACGAGAGCCAGAATCTTTCATGGTTTTTGAAAGCTGATACTTGAGAGTCTAAAATGCTGCTTTGTTTCAGTCCCTCTGACAGCTATTAAGATGTTGAGATTCCAAAGGTGAATACCTCATGCAAGGAGGTGACAACTCTTAGAATTTGATCAGGAAAGTGTGCATGAAGCAACAAATCATCAGCGTTGTTTTTCCTTTTGTAATATCCTAGGTGAGATTATCCTAAGTAAAATAAATTAAAAAGCAGAGTGGCCTTTCACTGTAGTGATTCAGATGTCATTTACAATGCCCATGCACCACACCAGGGTACACCTGTTTGACTATTCCAGGATTTGGTTCCCACTCCAGCGTCTGCTGCCTGCACTTGAGAGACAGCAGTGATGAATCAAGTAGCTGGGTTCCTGGAAGCACTGGGGGAGAGCTGGACGGCTTTCTGGGTTCTGGCCTTCAGGCCTAACTGTTGTGAGCAGTTTGGCAGTGAACCAGCAAATGGCATAACTCCTCCTCTGTGCTTGTGTGTGCATGTGTGTGTGTGTGTGTGTGTAGGTGTATGTATGTATGTGTGTGTGTCTTCCCCTTTTGTAACTTCTCAGAGAAATTAAAGGTTTTGAAAAGCAAAATGTGTTATTACATGTCACAGTCATTGGCAGAAACACTAGACCCCCACCAACTTTGCCCTGAGCTCTCTTGTGGGATCCTAAAGAATAATCCATGTTACAATAGTAATATATATTACTTCTTTTTTTTCTATATTGTTATATTCTGCTTCATGTGAATTTCAGAATTTTAAGGTTTGGAGACATCTTAAAAAAATAATTTTGTAGAACTCATTCCCTTTAAAGATAATGAAAATGAGAATCAGAGAAGGTAAGTTACCAGGCAAGGTCAGACCACTTGTAGCAATACAACTTTTAAGAGACCATTTGGGAAATACCGTTAGGATTTCAATGGAGTCGCTAAAAATTCTACTGAGATATTCAGGATTGGGTGTTGTGCGACCGATCCTGAGCTGCTGGCTTCAAATCCGCTGAAAATCCCCTGATGCTATAATAACTTTGCCAATACCTACACGATCATTTGTGACCCTTGGAAATGTGTTGTGCCCTAGTCACTCCCTGTAAAGGTGGCGGGTTTAGTATCAGAACACGGTCAGTTCCTTCCTGAGGTGGACCTACCACAGTGTCCCTTCCTCCTCCCTTTGGTTAACAAAAGTGGTACTTCAGGCATATTGACCAAATCATTGGAAAATCAATTGCTATTTATTTGAACTGGAAAAAGAAATAGTTTGGAAAGTGTTTAATGTATGCCTCATAACATCTGTTCTTTTAAAGTCCCTGTAATCTTTAATCCTTGGCTGACTCGTCTGTGGCTCCTGACAGAAAACCTCATTTTCAGATCCTCTTGCCCCTGCTATCCTTCCAAATGAAATCATTAAAGGGAACGGGAAAGAAAGCTTTCAGCACAGTAAGATAGGGGAAAATCAGCCCAACTCTGATTAGAGGAAAGCCTGTTTCTCTCAGTAATCAAAATTCACAGTAAGTGTGAAGAAAACAAAGCCAAACTGGCAGAAATAATACAGTTAGACTTAAGAAAGACTTAGAATACAGTCATTTCTCATAAAAATGTTATTAGGAAGGAAATCTGATGACTGGGAGGTGAGAAGCTAATTCTAGCCAGTAGCTGAGCCTTAAGTCACTTGGCTTTCTGCCGTTTCTGAAAGGTCACCTCAATCCATCACCAATTTCACTTTCTTCTCCTTCTCTTCCCCCCCTCTTCCCCGTATTCTTCTCTTTCTCCTCCAGCTGCCTCCATCCCTCTTTCTTTCTTCTCTCGCTCCTTCTGTCTTTGCATTTCTCTGATTATTCTTCCCTGCCTTTCATTTTTCTGCTTTCGTTCTGCCGTTTTTTTCTTTCATTCTCTTTCTCTGTTTCATATTTTCTTTTCCTGTCTCCAGTTCGTCCTCAGTGTTGTGCCTGAATCCCATCATTTGGTCATTTTGTTCTCCTCTCTCCTTCTTTTCCTTTCCTTACTTCTACTAAGACTTTTTTTTTAATCTTTTCATTAATTCCATGCTTTATACTAAGTCCTGGGGATGTAATTGCACGACATAAAGAAGCCCTAGACTCAGACCTTGCAGGCAAAAGCAACTCACAATAATATTAACAATGCGTATTACACAGTAAATCTTAGGGATGTTTAAAACATTATCAGATAAATCTCTCTAATTGAACCCAAACTGGGTTGAACTTAGGAAAACATGATATCAAAATTGTGTCCTGAGAAAAGTTAATACTAAGCTATGAAGATGGGACTTGCATTCGTGAGATGGGAGAGGAAAGCCTGAAGAGGGAAAGAGGAGATTCCTGCCAGGGCGTTAATGTGTGAAAGCAATAGGAGAAGCAGAGAAGCACCTTCAAGATGCAAATCACTGAAATTGCTTGTTTTGTTTTGTTTACCAGTTCTTATGTTGCTCTGTTTCCCTGAACTGCAGTGAATGCCTTAGATATGAAATCGTAGTCTTAGTCTCTAAATGTGTAGTGCATTCTCACAGATGTGGTAGGTTTGTTATGTGAAATTTGAATTTCAGATAAATAAAACATATTTTCAGAATGCTCATGCAATATTTTATGTAGTTTTATGTTTTAAAAAAACCCCACTATCCACTAATTATTTGAAATTCAAATAACTGTGTTGTATTTAATTGTTCCATGGCAACCTTCAGTACCAAGCACAGGGTACTTGCAGTAAGTTTAGTGAATGGAGCACTGAGTAGACCAAAGGTAGGCAGTGAATCCACTTGATAAGAAATGTTTATCAGTCTTTGGTAGTTGTTGAAACCACTGAGCAGTGAAATTCAAGAACAATGAACAAAGTGAAATAAAATTAGGTATGGATCCCTAAGGGGCAATTAGGGTTAAGGGAAAACATGGGAAGTAGCATGTCCAGGGATAAATTTATTCATGGCAAGTAGATTTTGAAAAGGTGTTGGTATATAAACGAAGGGGGTGCTTGTATTTCACAAAGGAGAAGATAGTCAACAGTGGCAAAATCTTAGAGAAGCCAGTGGGATGCAAATGTACATGGATGTTTGCTTTCTTCTTCGTACTTTATTTTTAATTTTATAGTACAATTTCATAGGACCTGGGATTTCCCTTATGCCATCCCAAAATCCTCCACCCAACTGATTCCTACCATATTATAATAATATAGTCCTTCATAAGCAGTTATGAGTCCATCAGTCTGCTATTTAAGTGTGTCCTGACATTATCGGTACAGACAATGGCAGATAGTCCAGCATCCTACTGTCAAGATATATCCAAAAGTTTCATTGGGAGTCCATCTTTGAAAGCTGAGGTGCCTACTGCATTGCATCTTCAAATCTGGTTATGATAGCCTCTATTATGCAGTTACTATACATTCCCTTAAATGTGAAGCTATAAAATCAAATCAACAGCAGGAATGCATTAAAAAAATATTTATAGCACCATGGAGTTAAGTATCATGCTACTGAATAACCAAAATGTCAATGAAGAAATGAAAAGGAAAACGCAAAAGCTTCTTGGACAAAATGATCCTGCTGTGTGATCTATGAGTTAGTGAAGAATAATAAGAGAAAAACTTTTTTAAAGAAATAAAAATGTTTTCAAAACGCATGTGTTGCAGCAGAAACAGTGTTGAAAGGGTTATTGATAGTATAATTTGCATGAAGTTTGCCTTGTATCAGAGACGACATATGCTATTTGTGCTTTTGGGATTGACTTATTTCACTGAACATATTGGTGTCTAATTGGGACCATTTGGTTGCAAATAATGTAATTTCATTCTTTTTAATGGCTGAGTAGTATTCCATGGAGTAGATTTATCAAGGTTCCTTTTTTATTTAAGATTTTTTTTATTGGAAAGTCAGATATACAGAAAAGAGGAGAAACAGAGAGGAAGATCGCCTGTTTGTTCACTCCCACAGGGGCAAAGTCAAGAGCCAGGAGCTCCTTCTGGGTCTCCCACATGGATGCCAGGTCGCCAGGGTTAGGCTGTCCATAGCTGCTTTCCCAGGCCACAAGCAGGAAGCTGGAAAGGAAGTGGAGCAGCCAGGATACAAACTGGTACATCATAACAACATCTGTTGGCATGAGTGTGGGGACAAAGGTTACCCTGTTCCACTGTTGGTGGGCATGTAGGCTAATGCAACAATTATGAAAGTCAGCATGCAGTGTGCTAAGAGACATGTATGACCCAGCCATTGCACTTCTGGTATTATGTCCAAAGGAAGTGATATCTACGTATGAGAAAATTATGTTCTGTCCTATGTTTATAATCCACAATAGTGAAGACCATGGAAATGATCTAGATGTCCATCAGATGAGGAGTGGATAAAGAAACCGTTTTATACCTTCTCCATGGAACACTGCTCAGCCTCTTAAAAGAATGAAATCCTACCATTTGCAACAAAATGGTCCCAACTTGCTTCAACTCAGTGAAATGAGCTAGTTTCTTAAGGAAAAATAAACTATGTTCTATTTTGAGGAAACCTTTATGCAAAATACAAGGTAAATTGATATGTAGGCAAATATGTAAATATAGATATTCTCCTAGATGAATTGCATCATATAGATGATGGTTTAAGCAACTGGGTCCCTGGCTGAGTTCAGGTCTCCCAGCTTCAGCTCTGCTCAGCTCCAGCTACTGTTGGCATTCATGGAATGAATCAGTTAGCACATTCTCTCACTCTCACTCCCTTTTCTTTTCCTCTCCCTCCCTCTCTCCCACTAAAATAAGTCAGTTTAGAGTGTAAAAAGTTGTAGAAGTAGAGACAAAACTGTATTCATCTTTCAAGAACCCAGGGTCATCAAATTTAGCAAATAAACTCAGGGTATCTAGCTCAATTTGAATTTCAGATAAACAATGAAGGAAAGTATAGCTCTCTCTGGAGAAAAGACAGAAATCATTCAAAGGTGAGAAGATGCAGGTTGAAATTTATGCATGGAGAAGGAGGGAGCGGAGGGAAGAGTGAGGATGGAGGACTCGTTACAGAAAGCAGAGGAAGTCAGCTCTAAGCTCACTGTCCCTCCTCTGAAACCACTGGAGTCTGACATATTCTAAAATTAGAACTTTTCTTAGACAAGTAATGCAGCACACATTTTCTATTAACACCCCTTTGAGGGTTTCATGGAAAGCTCATAATTGAATGTATTACCTTTTTTACATAGAAAGGTAACACATGGATATTTTTACAAATTAGTATACAGAATATAAAATAGTTTAATTTCAGTTTAGACTTGATTTCTCCACCAACAAGTTATATTAAAAAGAAAAAAAAACCTGCTTTGATTTTCAGAGCTTTTCAAATTTTGCAATTGATAATAAAGCAATAATAATATACTCATTTCTAGCTTTGGCCCTGGGGAGGATGAAGCAATAACATTAATTATCTCATAAATGCATGACAATCAAAAATAAAACTGTTCTTTCCCAGTCTGCTACAGAGAGTTCAGTATTGCTCGAAATGTTCCTGAGGTTGACTTGTTCTTGTAAAATCCACGCAAAGCATGGAGGCATAAAATTACTTTAAACTAAAGAAGGATTTTTGGATTGGGAAGTGATGAAAACAAGAAGGAATAGTCATCGTAGCGAAAGACAAGAGAGGAGACAAAAACTGAGTGATCCCAGAGAAGTTTGCTTTTTATGAGACCAGTGGCATGGAGTCAAAGAGGAAAGAAACTGGATCAGGGACCAGTTCTGTGTGAAATACTGAGAGAGAATCAGAAGGAGAAAGGAGATCTTAAAAGAGGGTATGTTACACATGAAAAATATGTGTAACATATTTTTGCTTCCCTTTTGGAAATGTAAGGCAATAAAATATGGGATTTCTTTTAATTATCTTTTGAAAAGAGTCAGCCCCAGGCCTCTATGGCTTCTTTATTCTAAAATATTTTTGGGTCCCCATACTTTACCCAGATTATGTTTGAATGTATCTCAGGTGCCAGACTAGCCTATGAGGTCACCTAATTTTATGTGGGCTATAAATTTACATGGAGGAGAGGCAGTGGAGGTACAAAACGAAAAGAATGAAAACAAAAGCAGACAGGAAAAGAAGTAAAAGAGAGACTCAAAAGGCATATTATTGTTATGATTACTCTTAAAATCCCCAAAGGACTATTTTATGGCTGGTGCATGGTAAGAAATGACTCCTTCCCCAGGGCACTATGAGAGTGATGTCTGTTACCGATGAAACAAGTGAATCTCCCCTGTGTTGAACTATTAGATGCTCAGAACAGTTAAGAGCAGTTGCAGCTCAGGCCTTCCTCAGTCAGAAGAGCTGTGTAGGCTAAAGTAGAATAGGTTCTGGTTGGAGAAGTGCAATTGCTTACTTGATCAGGGTGGCCATCAGCATTCAATGATGGGTCTCAGATGGCCAGAATTACATTGGGGTGGGGGGTGGAAGCCTCAGAAACTTGGGGAATCGGCTATTTGCCAACCAACGAAGAAAGAAACTGGTGTTTCAATCACCAATGAGTGTCCAATCAATGATTAGCCCTGTCTTTCTGGAGGATCAGGGCAATATTTTAGCCCCAGTTCTCTGGTACTGGCAACTCCTTCCAGACCTTAAAGTGTCATGCATGAGATAAAGTTGCTGTCTTGTACTCTCACTCTCATTCTGTCCATACAGAGTGCTCTCCTCCTCTTTTCGGGCATGGTTCTCCATGTATTCAAGTAAGAAATGAGTATTCAATACAGTTAGGTCACCTATTGAGCTACGGTTCCACCACCCCACCCCAAAGACAGAAGGAGGCAAGAATAAAAGTGGCTGTGAATATTTGTGTCTGAGCTTCAAAGGGAGATGTATGCTAGAAATCCAAGGGCAAACTGAAATTGCTTCTCCATTGAGCAGCATAATTTAGTCTCTGAAGAATGGTAGTGGAAAATTTCAGGTGCATGGGTTGTGGTCTTGGAACTAGTGAGAATTATAGCAAATTCTGCATATGTTACAGTGTTTGACAGCCTCATGTAGGCTCTCTTAACTATAATTCAGTTAGCACCCTGTGCCTTATCTGTATCATCCCAGCCACATCGGCCTTAGCAGGTGTTTGTAAACATCACACATTGCCACCACACAGCCTTGGTACCAGCTGCTCTTTCCTTTCAAAAGATGCCTCTTCTAGACCACCTCATGACCTGATCCTTTTGTCAGTCAAGTCTCAGCTCAAATGCCAGTATTGTTGTAGGAGCCAAGCTCCTCCACTCAACCACCCAAATCCAATCCTTCAAGTTCTCTCTTCTTTCATTCTTCTGATAGTCATTACTATCTGTAATAATGTTGGTTGTGCATTGCTCCTTTGATGTTTAAATAAAATACAGTATACATTCTTTGAGAAGTGACACATCACAATCTTTAAAATCTGGAAGATTGCTTGTCACATAGTGGATGGTGAATATTCATTTGTTCCAGAGTAAATGCAAATAGTGGGAATCACTGGTACTTAACTATGCTTGAGTTAAATGGCTCTCTGTGCCTTTCCCTTCATTCATATGTAAAATTTGTGGATAGGAATACCTTACAAAATGTTCTGTGTTTTAGCAATCACTAGAAAATCTACTGAAACACAACTTTTTCATAACTTCCAGAAAGTTCTACATATTTTATAGAACCAGAAGCAAGACATTTGGAAAAGGCATCATTTGGAAATATGCCCCTAATGACCTGGCCATATACATCCAACCTTTTATAAACCAGACTTATTTAAGTCAGGAAAGTGAAAAATAGGAGTACACTAGCAGATCTATCATTGCACTTACTGTGCTGTGCTAGCTCACTGATGTTTGGTTTATGTGGGAGATGGAGATGATACTGATGTCCCTGATGATACTGGTACGGGATTCCCGGATATCCTGGCAGAAGGGGAGGGTTCAGTACCCCATCACTTCATCACAACAGTGAGGAATGATGTGAGAACAGGCTGAGACACCTAATAAAATAGTTAGAGGTAACTTGAGAAGTTAATGGCAGATGAAGTCTATGAAAGTAAGTAAAAGTGAACCAACAAATGTAGGGCTGGATCCGCTGAAGGACTCCTGCCAACATATGGGTTTGGGTGATCATTCTAATGTTTTAAAAGTGACCCTAGGAATCCTTCCAGACAGGCAGAAACATCTGCTCATTCACTGCATGTGTTTTGGTGTGTTGCCTTTTAAAAAGCTAAATATTTAATGGCAATAAAAGAATGAGAAAGCAGTAGTCCTGGAGATGCAGTTATGCTCTGGAATTTGATGATTTTGTTATGTCACAGCTAAATTCGTATTTTTAGTTAGGATATTTAAAGATATTATTTATTTTGAGGGAAAGACAGATACATAGAGGAGAGACAGAAAAATCTTCCATCCTCTGGCTCACTCCCCAAATGGAGCTCTTCTGGGTCACCCACCGGATGTAGGGTCCTAAGAACTTGGGCCATCCTCCACTACTTTCCAGGGCCATAAGCACAGAGCTGGGTAAGAAATAGAGCAGCCAGGACAGGAACCAGCACCCATATGGGATGCCGATGCTGGCAGGCATAAGGTTAGTCAGTTGAGCCATTGTGCCAGCCCCCAAAGTTAGGATTTCTAAGCTTTTACACAGGTGCTTGTAGTCATGTACAAAGCAAGGACAAGGCTTTCAGAGCTGGTGCTGACATTGTCATGTTCCGTGGATGTCTCTAAGCACTCACTTCTGCCACAGGTTCGATGGCAATTAAGAAAAAGGATTTTAGAGGGATTTCAGAGGAGTCACCAGTCTTCCATTAATCCTCAATGTCCATTTTTACTATGTTCTTTTCTGATCCTTTTGCATTTTTAAATTCTTAGCTTACGTGATCTCTTGTTGGGAACTACATTCATTTGTCTAAGCTTCTGTGTGTGAAAAGTGGAAGGGCCATTAACACCTCTATGATTTAGGCTCCTATATCCAAGGACTTCAATTTATGAAAGTTACTGATAAGTAAAAGAAAAAAAAAGAGAATTGAACTTCCATGCTAACTTCTGATAATGAACAAAACAGAACAAAGCCCAAAGGCTATCAAACTATTGTTCAGAGTAAGTAAATCCCCAAACTGCTTAAATCACAGACTCAATTTGTTGGTCCTGGGGTTTCTTTTTTGTTTGTTTTAAGTAATGGGAAATACAGAAATTATGAAAGAGATATTACTGATGGTACATTGTATTATTTTAACTTTGACAAATTCAGACAATTCACACAGGGTTGGTTATAATCATTAAGGCTGTTGTAAGATGTACATCACTAGGAGTTTTTATTACTTAGAAGAAATACAAGAAAATATCTTTTTTATGTTTAGGGGAAAAAGGCCATATTGCAGTTAGTTTGGCTTGAGCTCACTAATGTCTAATTATTCACCATCATTGACTTTTATTATGATTACTTTTCTAATAGCTGATATTAATATTCACTGTTTGAATATGTTCCCTATTAGTATAAAGAAAGGCCAATAATGTGACACTAATATCTTATCTCATGTGATTTATTATTTAAATTTATATATGACTCTTGGTTGCTGTATTTTTAGTGTTCACATTTCAACATTCTTATTCTTTTCAATTTTGCATTGTATATTTTTTCAGTTTACCTCATGGCTGTCTCTTGAGTAGATAATAAAGCATGGTCATGCCTGCTTACCAATAGGATAACTGAAGATTCAGAGATCTTAAAGCCATGTACCTAATATTTTAAAGTTCATAAGTTTCAGGTTTTTGCTGCCTTCCTTTCTCGTTCCCACTCTTTGTTCTGTCTTCCTGTGATACTTCTGCACCTTTTCCCCCTATTCTATTACCTTTCTCTTCCACTCTGGTTTTCTTTTTTCTTCCCTGCCTACTTTGTCCTTTTCTCTCTCTTCTCCATTCTTTTTTCCTTCTAAAAAATATACTACCAAAAAGCAAGTTTCAACTATTTTACCAGAAGAACTCACACCAGGTCGAATGACCATATGAGTACACATTCAAGGTAGATGCTCCCTGGCGTGCGTCTTCCCTGACTCTCAGTTCAGAGTCCAAGCCTATGACAGCATGGCTGGACACGCACTAGGTGAACTCTTGTCCCCTTGCCTCTGATCTCTCTCTTGTTTGGGAGAAAGGACTCCTGTCGGAGTTCCCTCTAACTGCCCCGTGATTCTGTGGCAGGGGTGAATCCTGGATCACTGATGCTGACATGAAGCAGAAGAGTGGGGTGGCTTCTGGCCAGTAGGCTGATGATCCCGCTCTTCTGGTTGCTATAGCATGTATTGTTTTCTAAGACCGACTGGAATGTGTGTGTAACTGCTAAACCACAGAGGACAGAGGGTGAAGCCTGCCCATCTAAAGTTTCACTCATCCTTGTCTCCTTCTTGATTCCCTCTCCAGACTTTTCCATTCCTGTTAGGTGTCATCAGTCTCCTTGTCACCTAGGCTCAAAGTATCAAAGTTATCTTTGGCTCTTCTGTTTTCCTTCCCTAGTCAGCCCCATAAATGGTTCCTTTATTATGTTTGAGCAATCCATCTTCTGGGGCCCTTATCCCTGACTAACCACTCCTCTGACTATAAAGGTTTTAGTCTTCCTTTTGCCCTGTCTCTAGATTTTCTTCCTCAGTCTCATTCCAAAGTCCACTGTTAGTTTCATCAGTGATGCTGGCAAAATTGCTTTTCGTTCTAAATCCTATTGTGGGTTTCTATTAGGTAATGAACATAATAAAAAACGATCAGCCTGGAATATATGATCTTTTGTAATCTTTTAACCTGTTAGAACCAACCATTTTCTAATAATATATGGTAGCCATTTTCTTGCTCTCAAAGCGTTTAATCTCCAAGCTTCATTATTAAGATTCTCCATGTCAGTAGTATGCTCGAGCCTCCTCTTCTCCGGTGTGTGAACTTGACTGCCTCCCATCCATGTACTTGTGCACACACATTCACCTATGATCTGCTCTTCATCTTACTTTCCACAATCATAAATTTCTGATAACATTTTGATAAATATTATCCAATGATAAATATAACACTCTAGCATTTCTGAGATAACTGTCTATGGGAAATAACTTACCATGTCTCCACTCAAAGAATTTTGTCAGTAAACACAGAGGGGAGAATCTTGAGTCAGGTCAGCTGTTTGTGCAATAGAGCAAAGGTCATTGTAATATGTATTTAATACCAAAATATGAAATTAATTCTGAAACAGATTATCTCCTTGAGCTGCCTCCATCTATTCTAAGAAGGAATAAACCAAATGGCCATAAGCTACATCTGTTTGATCTGGCTTGGAGGCCAGTGCAGCAGCTTGGCCCTTCAATAAGGGCCCTTCCATTACTTATTTCCCAAATTCCGATAGACAATTCCGCCCACCAGCTTTCTATGGCCTCATAGTTTCCATCTCTTTCCCAGAAGATGAGCTTCTTAGAGAGTTAAGTCAACAAAGACATCTTACGTTATTCCTGCCAGCACATTCTGATATATTTTTTTTAAAGATGAAGGTGCTAGATAAAACAGCAATCCCCTGAGGTACCTACAGTTTTTCAATGTAAGTAGCTTTGAAAGAATGCTTTTTGCACATTGGGGTTGCTTTAAAGAACATTAGCTCAGATCATCAAAGGCCAAATTCATTCACAGAGCATCTCAACTGTGTATTCTGTTGTAATACTTTATTGAATTTCTTTCAAATACTGAAATGCTTCTTAAAGTTATCTCATCTACCTCCTGGTGACATGCTCTGGTCTATTTTCTCCACCTTTGATACAGAAACTTGAAAGTCCACTTCAGGTTAAGCTCATTGAGTGTTTTGTAGGATAGAGGCCAAAGTTACATCTCTTTAGAGTCAAGAAAAAGAATAGAATTTGCTAACACCCAATTAAAGAGTGAATGCTCTACAAAATATTGCATGTTCTTTAAGTGAATACTAATTACTTGTTCCCCGTCTTTTTCCCTCCTTTGGATGGCCAAAACAGAAAGGAGTGGTAAATGAGAGGTAAATGAAAGGCACTGTCTTTGCCCTGTGATGTGACTGCCTAGCAAAATTATACAGAAAACCTAATCATTATTCATCATTGACTATTATCCCACACATGCCAATTTATACCACATCTACCCTCACCAGCTGTGCCACAATGGGTAACGCGGCACATTATCCATTTTTTGTCATTTTTCTTTTCCTAAGGCAAAAATTAGTCATTTTTCTATCTTGAATTTTTTTTTGTCTGAAATTCTATTTAGTCCTTCATTATTTAATGTAAGGATCAGCAGACTGTATCAGTAAAGATCTAGATAGCGAAAAGTAGTAAACAATGTCAGCTTTATAGACAGCAAGTTTGTCTCAACTACTCAAACTGCTGTTATGAATGAAGTAGACATAGATCATTCATAAACATATGGGCCTAGTTGTGCTCCCAGAAAACTTTACTTACAGAGACCAGAGGTAGATTGTTATTTGTGGTCTCCATGCCACCAATTTTAACTCATAAAATATTTCCGATATTCTCAGGACCATGCTTGATTCAGGGAAAACTGAGGAACAGAGCTTTCTTCCTGCCTCAATGTATGAGTAAATTCATGTAGTTCATATCTGCAGAAACCAGGCTAGCTTTCACAGTAATCTCTGGTCTATGTCTCTGCAGCTTTTTTCTCTGATGCTATCACAGGGAACAGTGTTGTTCACTCTATTATGCTATCCAGAGGGCCTTGGCATGATGGAAATTTTCTTCCATTCATCTCTGATAACAGCTTGCCAACTCTCACTGTATAGTCTTCAGCTAGCCAGTAAAATGTATATTGAGAAGTAAATCATTGTCAGTATCTTAACTTGTTTAGCCTCCAGGAAAACTGATACCTTAAAAGAGGATATTCTCATTCCATAGGTAGCCACCTCAACTTGTAAAATTCCTGGAAGATGACAGAGGAGAGCTTTCTGTGAAACAAGTTTCATGATGCTGTCTCAATTTCACGTGGAAATGACCACAGATTGCTTCCCATGCTTAGTGTAGAAAACCAACTTGTATTGGGTCAGCATCCCATCGGCACTGTCCTAAGAACTTTATAAGTTTACTTGGAGCTCCCTAATAGCCCTGTCAAGTGAGTGCCCTTATTGAATATTTTCATTTTATATACAAGCAAACTGTGGGTAAGAGAAGCTTGAAAGCCTGGTACAAGCCATAAAACTAAAACTGAAATGTAAGATAGTTTTTGACCATAAATAACACCCAGCTTAGCACTCAAACTATTAAGACGCAAATCTCTAAACAAGGGAGAATTGAGTTCTGTGAGAAGAAACATTAGCAATTGTCTAATTTTACTTTCAGAACAAGGAAACTAAGGCTCTGAGGGTGTCACAGAAATGACAAAATAGCTGCCAACTATTGGAAATAAAATTACCCTAACTATGTTTCTATTTTGTTTTATTTGTTTTTGTTTGTTTTAATTTTTTTTAGTACCACATAGCCTCTTGACAAAATAGCAATAAAGAGAACATGAATTCATTAGAAAATTATTCCTTCCTGCTGAGACATTAGTCTGAGAAAGTCTATAACGTCTGCTTCCACTCATCATTAATCAGTGGGCCTACTGGGGGCACTTCATTGGCCTTCATTCACTGGGTGTTTGTGTCTTCCCCAGGCAGGCCTACACAAGGTGCGTTACTGAATGGAATAACAAAACAGTACATTCTTTTACTTAAATGTCGCGTCTAAGTATCGATGACTGACAGTGCTTCCTCTGACTTTCCCAAAGGGTAGTTCTAAGCCCTGACAAAGCAGCCTAAGTGCAAAAGACAGCAGCTTTATGAAGAATGTAAAGAATTTTCCAGTCAGATGACTCAAAGCTGTCTTTCCTGAACAGTCTACATTTGGTAGCAAATTCCAGTGAATTAGAGTAACAACTGGGAATACATTGATTGTTCAATTAAGCACAGGCATAATTGTAAAAAAAAAAAAAAGCCATCACATTTTAAGACCTTATGCTTGAATGTTTATTTTGGATGCTATTTTAGCCTTTTGAATTTTTTATTGATTTTTAAAAATATTTGAATTTATGGTACAATTCCACAGGTTCCAGGAATTCCCTATCCATCCCCAAATTCCTACCCCTGATTAATTTTCCCCAAGTTATTACAATAGTATAGTCCTTCATAAATAATCGTAAGTCCATCACTCTGTTATTTAAGTCTTTATTTAAGTGTTATTTATTAACTTATTAAATGGACATTTAACAATTCTTATGCCTATATTTTCATAGTTTTTAAAAGTCAAAGTGGATCTTAGAAGTGAAATAAGACTAAGCATTTCATACAGTCTTGAGATATAAGAAACTGATATAAGAAACTGCCATAAAACTAATGTAAATTCACAATCTCAATTTGTACATGATGTTGGGGATTTTCCTCCCACTGTCTTCTCATAAAGTTTGGTTTACACATAACAAGAATTAAACAGCAGGGATAACTTTGCCAACTCCACTGCTGGCATCATTTTCTCTGAAAAGAAAAACATGTACAGAAAAATTATTTGTCCCTTTCATATGTAAACTGTATGTCAAATTATATATATAAACGCCAGCCCCCATGGTCAGTCTTTTATTATTATTATTATTATTATTATTATTATTATTATTGGAAAGATTTACAGAGAAAAGGAGAGATAAAGAAAAAGGTCCTCCATCCACTGGCCCACTCTCCAAGCAGCCACAATAGCCAGAGCTGAGCCATTCCAAAGCCAGGAGCCAGGAGCCTCTCCTAGATCTCCCAGTTGGCTGCAGGACCCTGAGGCCCTGAACCAACCTCTACTTCCCTCCAGGACATAAGCAGGGAACTGGATGGGAAATGGAACAGCCAAATACCAGTTGGGACCCACATGGCATCCCAGTGCATACAAGTGAGGACTCTAACCACCAGGCTACCTGTCTAGGCCCCTACAAGGCTAGGCCACTGTCATGTTTTTTTATATGTGCCAATTTAGTAAACTTAAAGAAAGACTACAACTTCTTCCCACAAAAAGTTGCAGAGCGCAGAGCTATAGCTCATTGCCAATAAGAAAGATAATTTAATTCTTGGTGGTACCAACTGATCAAGAGCAAAAGAAAACCGAATAATCTGGAAATTTGGAATGCGGTTGTACAAATTGATTGACTTGTCACTCAAGCAGGATGGCTATTGATTGCCCGCCTAACACATCCCTTCTTGACTCTTGGAGATTAGTACTCCAATCTTCATTGTGATTTGTTTAGATTTTAAGTGTTCCATTACTTTGCAGTGTTATTACACAACTGTATGGTTAACTCATATTATTGTTGATTTTTGGAGAAGCAATTGAGGTACAGGAAATATTTCACAAAAGATGCCAATAAATGTAAACCTCAGTAATATATGCTAACAAAATGACACAGCTGGGATTTGAACCCGGGTCTTCTAAATGCAACAAGAATGTTCCTTTGACTATCAAGCTAACCCCCTTAGTGATGAGTGGACAGGTAGAATTGAAATGATATTATCATATTAACAGTATGGATATATTTTTATGAAGATCTGACTGAATGGGTTTTGGTGTCAATTATTAATAAGCTTAATTTTATAAGTATTTTTAAATTTTATAAGTATTCCTGAATTCACTCATCAGGATTTGGTACATCATATTACATAGTAACCCCAGCATTATGGGAGAAGTTATTTTATCCTGGGCCTGGATTCATTATAATCTCTAGACCAATCAGATTTTATGAAGCAGGGAACTGGTAGTCAGATATAAAATGTGCAATCTGAATTGTCATCACTGTTTGTAAAAGGGTGTTCTCAATACTCCTCCGTATCCTAGACCATGCACTCTGCTCTCACCCACATGATTTGCCAAGGTTTCAGGACATAAAACGTGGCTGCTCTTCAAAAGCAGGTGTCAGACGCAGACACACTGCACACTACCCTGCTGGCACCCCTGTGATGCTTTCCAAAGTAGAAAAGTAAGCCTGACCCCAGAGTCTCACTCTGTGGACAGTCTGTCTGTCATAGACTGCTAGTCTGTTTTTTTCTGCTCTGCTCTCCTGAGCATTTCCTGAGCATTCTCTATGTTTGGTGATGCCTGCAGAACTCCCGTGTATTTAGGGGTCATTTCCTTTGATTCACGTCTTTGATACAGCCTTTTGCACAGCTACATATCAGCTATCCAAATGTCTAAATTCCTCTTTTTCCCTCTGAACGAGAGGGATTCTAAATGAAAGGAGGCATATTAATGACCTAAGTGGTTGTTTTTGAAACTAAGGCTGACTTCATAAAACCATCCAGGATTACATTTTATTCTGACTGTCTTTGCACTGAGATATTGGATATTTAGTGTTCTTTCCACAAAAATGCACTGTTTAAGTCAAAAAAGCATCAGAGGTGGCCAGTGTTCTTTGACAGAGCATGGGTATGTGTCCTGTCTGGGCCACTTATTTTTTAAAAAAATTTAAAAAATAAATTTATTTTATTTTTGATGATGTTTACATAGTGGAGAAGGATACATGCCCATGTGGACCACTGATTAGGGTGGGGAGGATTGAGGAAGCAGGGAAAGTGGATGAGACAACAGTTTCTGATCTCCTTTTTTCTTCCTGTATCTGGGGAATGTGGGGAGACAAGGTGAAAAGGCCGTTCCCAGTAGCCAGCTGGGAATGAGGTACAGCACCCCCCATATCATCCCAGGGTACAGCATCAGTTTCCGGGAATGAGGTACAGCACCCCCCATATCATCCCAGGGTCCCCTATGTGGAGCACATTCTGCGGATACTGCTTAAGTGGTTTTGATAATTCTGATATGCCGTTGATTTCATTGCTCCAAAGTTGAGGAAATCTTTCCAAGGTCCATTGGCTGACGTAGTCCACCTTAGAGTTTGCACTTGCCCAGATACTCACTGTCAAAGCTTGGCCGGAAGAGCCCTCTATGGTACTAGATGTCTTCCTCAGGCCTCAAGGAACTGCTTCCTGTGTCCCCAATGTGCATCTGGGCATGCTGTGCTGCACAGGCTGTAACAACCTGGGAAACCCAGTTCTGATACATTATACTCCACAATCAGACCGCAGACCCTGTGATTTTTTTCCCCATGGTTGGAGTTCTGAGTCCAGTGATCCAGTTGGGGTGTCCCCAAAGCAACCTTGCCATAGGTGACCCCAGACCTGACTCCTGTGTGTGCCAGCTAGTGTAGGGTCTGGCTCAGTCTGTCCCCCACATCAGCCTACACATAAACTGGTGGTCACAGTTGCTTAAGTCAGTTCTTTCCCAGCCCCATCTCTTACACAAGTTAATGGATGCTGTGGCCCAGCCCGTCCCTGTGTGCTACACACTTGGCTCTCTCACACACCAGTAGGAACTGCAGTCTAGTTGGAGTGACTCCCCAGTAATTCCTACCAGGACAACCCTGGCCCCAGTTTCTATGCATCCTGGTGTATGCAACCAACTGGTCCAGTCTGTCCTGCATCCCATTTGGCTCTAGTATACATCAATGGGTCTTGGAGCCTAGCTTATCCAGCCCATATTCATGCTGGCAGGTGCCACTTCCTGTCCATCCAGGCCTGCCCTCAGTCCTGGTCCCCATGCTCACCAGCGGGAGCTGCAACCCATCAGAAGGGTACCAACAGTTTCCCTACCAGGCCCACTTCTTGTCCTGGATCTTGCACTTCCAAGGTGGTTCTGCAGTCTAGCGTGATAAAACTTGCCTCCAGTCCCAGCACCTGCTGTGGCAAAGCCCGAAAATAGCAGTATCTTCATACGTAGAGAGCTCAACATCAACTTGTCCTGTGTTGGACACAAAGCAGCCACATGGGGTTCGATTCATTCTTGGTGACTTGGGTAACAGGTCTGAAAGCTATTTTGTCCTTTAGCAAGACATCCAAGCCATGTTGAGCAAGGATCATCCCCGGGAACTTTTCTGCTCATTTCCTGATCAATACAATTTGGTAAAATATTTTTATAGTTAAGGTCCCTTACTCTAAGGAGATTGGATGTGATTACTCAATAGTTAAAGCCTGAGGCCAAAAATCCCATTGCAATCCTAAACCTGTCATTAGTAGCTAGGAAAATTATCCAGTCCCTCCTCTCCAAATGTGTAGAAAAGGATATTCCTTCACAGGATTTCTATGAAGATGCATTTTTAAAAAAAATAATTAGAAAGTACTTAGAATAGTAGCTATGAAGATAGAGAAATTTTAGTTACAGGATCCATTGATAAACATGTGAGTAGGGCAAAGATGAGCCAGACAGGTCAGAGACCCATGGGAAAGCATCTTAAGATGAACAGTTGAGATTCAGATTAGCCCATGAGGATGGGCGTCCCAGAAACCTTCATCTAGCAAGGGTGTACATTTCTGAATGCCAAAAGCTTCGCATTTCATAGATATAGTTTCTTTTTGAGAGAGGAAGTTGTGCCTGTGTACAACTGAAGTTTCTAAACTGTGCATCGCCTCTGCCGTTTTCATCACCTTACACTCATTTGAGGCGTTCTGTAGGTCTTAGAAACCTTCTTTGACAAGCGGAATGCAGCTCAGTAGTTCAGCAGCGGTGCAGACCTCACTGAGGTTCTGAGTCAAGAGAGATCAATGACAACTCCTGAGGTTCTCTTCAGTAAGCATTGGTGTTACTTCAAGCCTGGCTGGCTGAAGGCTCTGCAAAAGCCAGGAGAAGTTAAAGACAAACTCATCTACAGACACCCTTTCCTTTTTATAAACTGTCTAAACAGTAAGCATACTGGCTGGCAAGACTTAGAGTTATAATAAATGTAATGAAATTGCCCATTACTTGCATAATTGAGAATTATAAATATTTTAAATAATAAAATCAGGGGGAAAATCTCTATTAGTGCTCTGGGAATGTCTTGAATCTTTAAAGTCTAGAGGGATTCATGAGGTTGGCTGAATAAGAAATCTTTCCTTTCATATCTCTGAGATCAAAAGTTTTTCATGGTTGGTTCAGAAGGCTCCAGAATTGAACAGTGAATTTGTGAGAAGATGAAAGGAAGGAAGCCTAGATGACCGAGTGTAGGACTGTCTTTCTGGGAACATACATTTACGAAGTGAGGGAAGACCAAGGAAGAGAAAATGCAAAGAAAAACACTAATTTGACACTGCTTATACTCTTATGTTCTCTCTTGTTGTATATCCTCCTCTCTTCCCCCGACCCCCACAACTGGGATACTTTGATTTTTGTTTCAATTAGATAGCTCAGTCCTTGAACGTTTTAGGCTAATTCCCTAAGTATAAGGAAGATGTGCGCTATTTAAATATACTGAAAAAAATGAAAGAGCAAAAATCAAGCTTTTTATCCTGTCCTGGTCTGTTTACTGTAACTGCGATGCAATACCTGGGACTGGATTGTTTATTTAAAGAAAAGAGAGATTTATTTTGGCTCATGGTGCAAAAGGCTGAGAAGGTCAAGACATAGCACCTGCGAGGGCTTTTGCATAACTTGGGACTGTACTTATTTTAAATAATAGAATTATGAAGAAGTTGTCTACAAGTGCTTTGACTATGCGAAATCTATAAAGGCAACTTATAACACTGAGGAAGTCAGCAGGGGTGTCTGGTGCATGCAGAAGAGATGGAACATACGGGCAGCCTCACTTTGTAGCAGTTGACTCAGAAAGAACCTACTCCTATGAGAAATACATTAGTCTTTCTTAATGACCTAATCAGAACATGTAGGCCCTTCCTTTCAATATTAATATAATGGTAGTCAAATGTGTTTATCAATTTTGGAGAGGTGATAGCATTCTAAAACCGTAACAGATTCTAAGGTGGATTATATTAATAGGTTTGTAATACTAGTGCAGAGAAGCGCAAGGAGAAATAGTATTTGTTTGACTATTTTAATAAATTAGTTCTTAATATATTTATATATAAACTTGTGGTGTTCATGTATTTGTTCTTATGACCATGTTAAAAATTGTGACAAAACGTATTAGTTTTCTATGCTGTATCTACTTGGACTTCCTGTTTGATCAAGCAGCATCTGTTTTATTTTGGGCTACAAATATACCCAGATAGTTTTGTAAAAAAAGCTTGTTTTCCAGACTTCTTTTCAGGTGGGTGTGACTGTTCCTTGTGGTTCTGGAAAATATAGTCTGAGTAGAACAAATAACTGGACATTCCTACCTACATTATGGAGGATGTTCTTACTTAAAATCTATCCAATCTAAAATACCTTCACTGGAATCTAGAATAATGTTTGATCAAATATTTATGCTCCAGAGCTGATCCAAGTGGACACACAAAAGTAGCCATCACACAGTGAAGGTGAAGCTGCTGAAATGAGATAGGTATGCCGGGGAATTACCTTAATAATTACACAGAATTACCATGGGATAGAATAATTCTACTGGTATGTATGTGGAATTTTCAGATAGTTCATAGAAAAATTATATAAAGGAAAAAAAAAGTATGAATTTTCCAATATGTTCTTTCTCTTGAAATAACCTTATCTTTAAAATTCATTTTTTACAAACTTTAAAATAATTTTCATAGAATTGAGATAATTAAAGTTTACTCATATGGGACTGCTTTGTGGTATAGCATATAAAGCTGCAATGCTTGTTTTCCATAACAGTGTTTTTTTTTTTTTAATGTACTAATTGTTCCTCGTCATATCCAGTTTCCTGCTAATGGCCTGGGAAAAACAGTGGAAGATGACTCCATCATCAATGTGGGATACCCGGATGAAGCTTCAGGATTTAGTCTGGCACAGCCCCGGGCATTGTGGACACCTAGGGAGAGAACTGGCTGATGAGAGATTCTCTCTCTCTCTCAGAAGAGATAGGCAGATTTTTCTAAAAATGCACAGAAACTTGCACAGAAATAATCATAATAAAAATACAAATAACCATAATATCCAAAATGTAGGAACAATTCTAAAGCCACCAGCTAACGAACAGACAAAACACATGTGGTACATATACAAGGGGATCCATTCAGGTACCAAAGTAAACTGACACATGTTACACTATGGGTGACTTTCAAAAATATTTTAAAGTAAAAGATGTAACATACAAATTCTGCTTTTACAAGGAATATCCCAAATAGGCAATTTCATAGAGATAGAACATATACGAATATATACAAATATTCATGGTTTTGAGGTAATAAGGGAATAGAGTGAGGAGTAACTACTAATGGGTATAGAATTTCTTATTTTAGTTGTGAACGTGAAATGAAATTAGTGACTTCAATAACACAATTTTGTTAATGTATTTTGTATTTCATAATGATTCAAAGTGCTTCTGATATGTGAGCTTCATTTCAATAAAACAGACTTTTTGAGCCAGTCATGGTGCTAAGTTAGGAGAAGGCAAAAACAAATAGGAAGCTAGGGCCCCAACTCCACTCCCTTACTGCATGAAAAAGGACTTGTCCCTGAATCAGCACGCAGTATCCAGGAAGGGCAAGAAGATGCTCTCAGGTGAAGAACTACGTAGGATAAAATATCTGGCAAAGTCCTTGTGGTCTCATCTTGTTTCGTGCTTCCCTTGGGGTTTGAGTTATAATGGTATTCCATATCTGGCACCCTGCTTCCAAACAGTGACTTGGCACATGTATTCCCTTTTTGGGGGATGCCATTGCCTTATATTCTTTGCCTATTTAATTCTGCCACATCATTTGGATTTTTGTCTCACATGTCATTACCTCAGAAATAATCCCTGCCTGATATTCCTCCCATCCTGTTATCCTGCAGTTCTTCATTTCAGCTACTCTCACAAGTACATTATTTCACTGGTGTGATTTCACTGTCTTTTATTACTAGATTTTGAAATTGTTGAAAAAGATAGCCACCCTTCCTGCTTGTGCACCAGCCTTTCTTAGTAACTAGTTTACATTATGCACTGAATGTGTACCTAACGCCCAGCTGACTCAGTCAAGAGAATAGTGGCTGAATGTCTAGCCAGCCATACAAAAGGATGTAACAACAGAGACTTCTAGAAGCAGAGATCTGTTTTCTCCAGCTTTTAGAGGTCTAGTCCTTTTCACATCTGCATCCTTCTTCCCCGAAGTTTTAATCATTCAGTCATCTTATCCCTACAAGAACTCAATGAGCTACTTTGAAATAGTTGTCACTTTCAAATCACCTGCAGTGTTCGGATGAGGATGCAACATCTGAAGGGATGTGGTGCTCTGTGCAAGTGTCTAGCATTGTTCTGTTGGGTTGTTATATCATGCCCAGTGTGTTCATTCAAATACTTCATCATATTTTGCTGCCAGGTCTACAAATGTCAACAGGTAATGATTCTTGACCTCTTGGCTCAAAGATAAGCACGCTAGCAAATGAGACTAGTGGACCTTTTTTTTTTAAATAACAGGACCTTTATTATGGATTAATCATAATGTAATAATATATTTATTCTTTTTATTAGAGTCCTTGGGAAAAGGTCTTTTAATGGTGAAACATTATCTTAAAGAGTAATAAAAATCAAAGTGGGTTTTATTCCTTAATTAAAAGAAGATGATAAATTTTGCTTAGGATATTTTTAAATGTCTTCAACTTGAGTATATATGACAAGCCTATATCCTTTTGCTTTTGCACAAACTTTATTAGGCTTGGCAGGTGAACTCCAAGAAAAGACATGGCTAATAGAACTTTTGCAGAGAAGGGAAACAAATTGTCCAGAATAAACAAAACCCATGTTTATATTTAATCGATAGCAAGTGAGCAGGGGGAGGTATAACTAGCTAAAGGCACAGACCAAGCTCATTAAGCATCCTGGGCCTCTTATAAATCATGGGATGTGTTAAATCCGAAATCATTCCACACAAGAGAGCAGTTTAGGATTCTTCCCTTGCACCAGGGAAAGGCCTGGTTGGCACAGAAATCAGCAGAAGGAAGTTTGAGCAAGGATATTTTTTTCTCTGGTTATTTCTGAGCCAGTGCAATAGCCAGTATAGTTTATTTGCGTGTTTAGAGACCAAGGATCGATGCCAAATGTCGTGAACCTTAACTACTGCATCTATGGGTAGCAGATGCTGTCACTACTTTATCCTTGCTTCTCATGCTCCCCAGGATGTTAGCACCCAGTTGTGTTTTCTGAAGACTCACTACCTCTCTGGACTAGAGGATTTCTCTGGCCAATAGGATATGGCTGGCTCAAGTATGAGAAGACCAGAGATAAAGAGAATTGCCCAATTATGTATAGGAGCTTATTGATAAATACCCTTGCTAGTCCACACCAAACACACACTTAGTGTAACATAGTTCCTCAGAGCACCCCAGTAGGATTAAGCCCCAGCTGCCCACATAAGGACCATTTCATGAAGGTCCACACCACTGGGTTCTGTTTTGCTCTTGTGTCCCTCATGTTCTTCACACTGCTTTAAGGAATTATCTCTCAGAAAATAACAGTTTCAAAAATTCCACTTCATTGTATGCTTTGAGGAGAACCCAACATGAAAAACCATGAAACCGTGGGCCTTCTACTCCTACAACATGATGAAGAAGATTGAGATGGCTGGAGAGGCAGCATCTGCTGGTGATTACATCAGCATGCTTTAAAGGAAAACTGCTTGGTGAAGTGCTGACTGCCAACCACCAAGTATTCAACATTAAGCCTTAGTTTTCTCATTCATACAATGAAGTCAAAGGCAACAATTACAGCTATTGTATAAGCTACTTTCAGAATTAAATAAATAATAAAACTAATTTACCATATCTTTTGGTTCACCCAGATTCATCGATCACATAAAATGTTTTAGTTGCAGCTCTCACTGAGCAGGTATTCATTTCTTCCTTATCATCATTTTCTAATAAACACAGTTGAAAAACTCTTTGCAAAGTGTTTACCTTGTCTTATGTGTTAGATGTCATGTAGAAAACGCTCAAAGTCATCGAGATATGAGCCTAAGTTCTACCATGCCACTTAATATAAGAAGCCTGTGTCCATTTTGAAATTTTTAATTTATTATTTATTTATTTATTCATGCAGAGAGCAGGAGAGACAGAGAGGAACATCTTCCGTCAGCTGATCCACTCCTCAAGTGGTTGCAATGGCCAGAGCTGAGCTGATCCAAAGCCAGGAGCTTCTTCCAAGATTTCCACGTGGGTGCACGGTCCCAAGACCCTGGGTCATTCTCAGCTTCCCTCACCTTTCGCCCCGCCACCTCCAGGTGACAGGAAGGGAGCTGGATAGGAGTGAGGCCGCTGGTATTAGAACCAGCACCCATATGGGATCCCGGGGCGTGCAAGGCAAGGGCTCTAGCTATTAGACTCCCACACCGGGCCCCTGTGCTTATTTTTTATCCTTGAAGATGCTGAAACCAGGCTCCCACATATATGAAGAAATCACTATACATTTAATTATTTTGTAGCAGTCGAGCACACTATGTGTAATTAAATTACACATTATGATTAGAGTCATGGACTGTAAGACATGACATGTAAGAGAGAAAGTTTACTAAACAGTCAGTGTTGTCTCTTCACTTTTGACATGAGTCAACTGTGAACTTGAGAATCAGGAATGGGATTCTTCAGAGTCACACAACTAATGAATAAGAGCAAGATCTGAAGAACTCACACCCCAGAGCCCTCCAGGCCTCACAACTCAGCATTAGGACAGCTCTACATCTAAATACCTCATTAAAAAAGAGTGGAACTGGGCCCAGCACAGTAGCCTAGTGGATAAATCCTAAATTTGCCTGTGGCAGAATTCCATATGGACGCTGGTTTGTGTCCCAGGTGTTCTACTTCCCATCCAGCTACCTGCTTGTGGCCTGGGGGAGCAGTGGAAGATGGCCCAGAGCCTTGAGATCCTGCACCCACATGGAAAACCTGGAAGAAGCTCTTGACTCTTGGATCAGCTTACCGCCAGCCATTACAGTCACTTGGGGAATGAACCAGAGGACAGAAGATCTTTCTGTCTCTCTTTTCTGTGGGTCTGCTTTTCCAATAAAAATAAATGAAGTTTTTTTAAATGAATATTTTTAATTTGCCTTGAAAAATGCTTAAGCATTGTGAGGAATGAGGAAATGTATAAACACTATGTGAGATGTCCAGGAGACCACAAATGTGAAACCAATGTCATTTTGGGAGAAATATATATATATATATATGTATATATGTATATGTACATATGTATATATTTCAGCTTCTCCTATTCCATAGGCAGAATGTTAGAAACAAGTATTCTGCTTTTCACAGTTTCTGAAGCCCCGGCTTAGCCACCACTGACGGGTGATGGTCTCTGCTGTACAGAGTGAATCCTTAGACTGTTTGGCAGCATTTATTTGATTCTAGCTCATAGCCTTGGTTGTAGTCACTAGCTTATGGAAGTTTGCGCTGGCCATAGTAAAATCAAAAATACATGTTTCTCTCACAGTCCTCTCCTTTTAGTTTTTCTCTGCTTTTATCCACTGTTCCATGCTAGGCACGTCTCTTCTTTCTTTTGACCTTAAAAATGATGGAGCAAAGCACGTGAAGATCCCAGAAGTGGATCAGAGCGGTCTGCACTCAATGAAAGCTCTGCTTTCCTTGCTGCCACCAAGATCTCTGGACTCAAACCACATTAAAGGTGACCCTCTGGCCCTTCCTCTCCAGAAAAGGCAGCCAGTGTGCCACAGTAAAAATACACAAAGCATTAGCTACAGGAAAAAAATCTCTGTGGTGCCCTGACTTGTAAATATTTGTCCAAGAGTTATGTTTCTGTTTATCCCTGAGTATGGCTTGCAAAGGAAATTTGGAGAGAATACTCAAGGTGACACATTTTGGTTTGTTAAAATGGGATCGTTTTTTCTGTTCTGCTTCTCCGTGAACTTTTTTGTTTCACAGTACTACCACTTGGGGGATTGTCTTTCGTTTGATTTAATCCCAGGAAGTCTGATATTAATACATCGAATCTGTTTTCTTCTTTAACATATTGCAACTACACTTGCTAGTTAAAGCTATGATGAAACCTATTTATTTTTGTTTTATTTTAAAGCTTCTATAGAAACCACTTTCTGTAGATGACAGATCAATGGACAATTTCTGAGGATTTATAAAATAAGTCAACCTCCAATATGGAGCAAATAATACATGGTACACATCCTAAAGCTCTTCTTCATCCTTTATGGCTAAATTATAGTGACTGCGGATCAAGTTTACTTCTCTGATTTCTTACACTTATTATCTCTATGTTAGGCTGCATGGAAGATTTTCATTTTATTTTTCAATTAACTTTTCCTCTGAATTAATGATCATATAAGGTCCTAGGATTCACAGTAATTCCTCCAAACAGATGAATTGTAACATGGCAATAGAATGTAGAAATAGCAATAATGAGAAGAAGCTATTTGTGCCTCCAGGAAAATATGAGCTATAATGTTCAAAGCAAATTCACCTGTTCCAGGCTGGGTTCATCCAAAATCAGATACAGAGACTAGCAAAGTCAATGTGGTTGACATTAGGAGTGATGCTGGGATACTCTAGAATAGAGAGGTGATCATGAGAATGGATTGAAGCCAGTTATTCGTTACGGAACAGGTTAGCAGAGAAAGACTGAGTCGTCCCTCTGGCACCCCCTGGTAGTCTTCAAGGAACATGTCTCAGCTTCCTCTTCTGATCTCCATCATGTCCCCCTTCCTCACCCAGGCATTAATGTGAAATTCTTCACATGGATATATTACTGCTTACACTTCATTCAATGGCTTTCTTTTCTATATTATTTACTTATTTTCTGTAATGCAGATTTATAAGCATAGGGAGTCATCTCTCCTCCCTCTCTATAGCTCCTTGTTTTATTTGTCCCAAAGTCATTACAATGGCATAGTTATTCATGTTGACGATTTCAAGCTTTATGATATAGAAGTCTGTCCTGACATGGCAAGATCAGGAAAAGGAAGAATATAAAGTAACATAATGTTAAAGTCTAATTGTAACTAATAATGGAATCATACTATTATTTAGGAATAAAGATGTATGCTGTATGTATTTATTATTTCCAGCTGTGCTAGTCTCCTTTATTAACAGATTTCTGTAAGAATTTTCCAGGATTTACTTTACTTTCTTTTAAGATGCATTTTATTTATGTGACAGAGTTACGAAGAGGTAAGGAGAAACACAAAGAAAAATCTTCCATCTGCTGCTTCATTTCTCTAAACGGCTGGGACAGCTGGAGCTGGGTTGATCCAGAGTCAGAAGCCAGGAGTATTTTCCTGGTTTCCCACATGGGTGCAAGGTCCCAAGGACATGTGTCTTTCTCCACTGCTCTCTCGGGCCATAGGAAATGAGCTGGATTGGAAGTGGAGCAGCTGGAACATGAGTTGATGCCCATATGGCTTATAGGAGAATCCTCTGCTTGTTGTTAGTGCAGCCCATGTGGCTGCTATCCACAGTACAAATCGCACATCTGCTTTTAAAAAATATAGAAAGCAGATATTCAAAATCATCCTTCACTTCATTCCTGATTCTTGGGAAAATTTTGAACAACTGTATCCTGCTGTGAGATGTTTTATTAAATTTTCTCAAATGTCCCTGAAAACTATATTTATCCTGCAGATAACACCATAATAGCATAGATTTGAATAAAATGTACAGAAACTCTTACATATGATGTTTCACCTAGTGAAGTTAGTGTTAGAATTGTCCCCAAATTACTTAGCTAGCACACCATGTCATGATGTGTAAGTAATACAATCATTTTACGCTGTGGCTATAATTGAGTTTTGAGACTCTGTAGGGAGTTGGGAGAAATAAATGACTTAATGGTAAGCACCAATATTTACTTGCAAACTTGTTCTTCAGCGTCCAACAAATAAAGATCCTCTGAAACTCTTGGAAGGTGCATCTTAGTCATAGGAATTCAGGCATGGGAGAATTAAACTTGAGAGCTGCAAAGTCATTGAAAATGGGTGTTGGAAGATGCCCTGCTCCAGCTGCTGCTTTGGAAACTCCCGTGCTTCCTGGTAGACCTCCTGTCATCCCCTCCCTATCTTCTTCGTTGTTCTCAGTTCTCACTATATAGAGTGTGACAAAGAGTGCTTGAAGGGCTCAGATGCTAAATTGATGGTAATTAATTTTTTTGTTACTTTTCTAAAAAGTACAAGCTCTCTTGGACGAGAGCTGTAAATAACATTTTTTTTTTACAGCAATTGCATCCTATAATTTTATTTGTGTTAAAGAGACACATGAGCGACCACAGAATAGAGAACTTAAGCAAATTCAAGAGTTTTAAATTTTGCACATGCACTATATTAGAAAGAAAAGCTTGAGTGGGATGCAATAAAGAAGGCTAGAACCTGCAACATATGTAATAGAGATATTTAATATCCTTTATTTGTTGCCTTTTAACTGTACTGTCTTGTGTTGGTTATAAGTTATAACAGAATCATAGAGGCAGAACAGAATATCATCACACTGTAGATTAAAGAAAATCTTACTGATTGCAGATCATTATGCTCAGTGAAATAAGCCAATTTCTGTGTTCTCTCTGATACAAGAAAAATTTTATCCAGAATACAAAACAAAAAGATATAAAGGTAAACCATTATACACCTGTAATCTCATAAACAAATGGTATAATGGAGACTAGAGTAATGGGAAACAAAACCACAATGTACATCTCCACTCCCAAGTAAAGGAAGGCCCCCAATAAAACTGTTACATGCACCTCGATGACAAGATAGATACTAGACATTCTACCGTTGTTTATTCCTACAATGTCACGACACACACGAGGAGCAGAATGCTGGAGTTGAGACTACAGCCGAAGGACTATATTTTGTAAAAATAGGGGACTATGGAGAGTGGGGAAATGGAAGGAATGAAAGGGAAGGAAAAAGGGAAGCACTATACCTACAAAACTGCATAAACGAAAATAAGAATATAAAATAAAATAAAATAAAACCGTTGTCTAAAATGACCTCTCTTTTGATTGACTTATCCAGATTATCTCCCCAGTTTTCCCAAATTTGGAGTCTCTGCTGATCAAGACTTTGTTTTTCACCTGGAAGGTTATAACCCTCTGAAATCTTGGCACAAAACGTTGGCACCAGTGAAATTGTTGAGAGCCTTCAGGGCACCATTTCAGACCTCTTAAAGCCATGAAGTCACTCAGCGAGATCCCTAAGATCCTTTCCTTCTCCTGGGAAGCTGAAGAATTATTATGGCTAATGACTTTGCCAGTGGGTCTGGACCATGTAATTAAGATCTAAATATAACTCCATGTTCATTCTACAACTGAATTTCTTATCTGGACAAATGACCCATTTATGAAAGCCCATAAACTATCACAGGCAAGTGATTACATCCTTAAAAATCTCTCTAATAAAATGTGTTCAGAGATGGTCATTTTTGCATTGCTGATGATTTTCCAAAAATATCCTTTACCATAAGTAACTATATTATCATTCATGACAGAAGAAAAATACAGTAACGATTCATGAGCATAAATATGTTCCTTTCCTTCCATTTAATAAAAATATTTGCATTTCCTTCTGTCGTTTCAGTTTCTGGAAGTGATAGCAGAGTTAACATTACATCAATATAATTTTGCAAGCTTGTGCATTCCTGTGGAATGCAAAATGTCATGGCATTTCTTTGCGGAAATATGAAATATTTTTCGGCAAGTTTTGACCCACATGAAAATTGAGTGAGAATCAGGGTTTTGATTCTGGAAAGTTTAGAATTCTGATTGGAAATTCTGTATTGGCCAGATGACAGGAAGGAGTGGTTGTAGAGACAGTGGAAGAGAAGGAAGAGTTCCTTTTAGTTAAACACAACACAAGGGAGAAAAAAACCCATATGTGATTGGGACAAATTATTAAATAATAATGGGAATTCAAAGAACATGTAATCAAGTTTTAAAAACAATGTAAATGGACCTGCTGTGGTACTTGCACACACCAGGATCCCATACGGGTGTCAGTTTATGTCCTAGAAGACCCGCTTCCCATCCAGCTCCCTATTTGTGGCCCAAAGTCTTGGGACCCCCATGCCTGTGTGGGAGACCTGGAAGAAGCTCCAGGTTCCTGGCTTCGGGTTGGCTCAGCTTCAGTTGTTGAAACCACTTGGCAAGTGAACCAGTGGTTGGAAGATTTTTCTCTCTGTCTCTTCTCTTTGTGGATCTCCTTTTCTCTGTAAACCTGACTTTCCAGTAAAAATAAATGAATCTTTAAAAGAAAAAACAAACATTATGTGTGTGTGTGTGTGTGTGTGTGTGTGTGTGTTGGCCTTACTAATCTGTGCCTTCTCATAATGTATAACATCTTAACAGGTTTTCAGATCACAGAATCACCCACTAGACTGAAAGGGGTTCTCAGGAATCATTTTCTCTCCAATCAGGAAAGTGTACTTTCAGTTCTTCCAAGAAGGGATGCCTTGAGCCTCTGTCTTACCATCAAACTGAGCACCTGACTCCTCATCAGGCAGCACGTTTTCACGATTACGTGTGTGTGCATACTTTTCTCCCACCAATGCTAGCTAAAACTTTAGTCAGTCACTCAGCCTTAAAATTGACAACTTGTACTGGCATGAAGCCCCACTTGGAGTTTCACATATCACTGGATTATTTCTAATTATAAAAAATACTATGGGTTTATTTAATCTTTAGTCCCAGTTGGAGCTAAACTCCCTGTCATTTGCAATGCAAGAAGCCCTTATGAGACAAGGGTGAATATGGGGAAAGCCAGGAGAGGGATGGAGGTTCTCAGGCTGACTCTTACCCTTTCAGATTTAAGATCAGTAGCATTAGTGTCATCTGGATCCTTGTTTCTTAACACCAAATCTCAAGCCCTAAGTCAGACCTACAGAGAGTGTGAGTTTTAGAAGTTTTCCTTGGTGCTTTGTCTGCACGTTAGTATTTGAGAATTATTCTAGTCTAACATTTTGGAATATGTGGTGGATATGAAACCTTGAAGTGGCATGGACAAATGGAAATTAGAAAAATGTTCTATCAGGTAATATTCGAGTTTGATTTGTCATTTCCTGTGAGAAGGCAGACAAGAGTATTTATCAAGATGAGAACTGGGTATTTAAATAAGACAGTGTGAGGAAATCCAAGTTTGGAGTGAAGCCCCTGGGCTTCATTATCTGTCCTCTCTCTGTTTTATTACGAACTTGTGTGTGGATTTCCAGGATCTTCCTCTACAGGTGTCCATATATTAAGTAGAAATAATGATTCTCCCTGCGTTTCCAAGATCGGGGGTTGATGTAGTATCTTAAAACATAGATATTAAACTGGGATTCTTGTCTGGTTACTTGCTACTATAAATGTTCCCCAGATAAGGAACATGGGCAGTGTCTGGGATCCTGTTAGAAGTAATTAATTGTAGCCTGCCCCAGATCTGCTGAATTGGAATTTGATTTTTAAAAGTTGCCAGAGTGCCTGAATATATACTGAAGTTTGTGAAGCACTGGCCTGTGCCCCTTACTGAACCAGAGAACAACTCAGTCTTGAAGTTCAGATGAAGCCAGGTGAATCCTTTTAAAGGTGTTGGTAAGGGGAGCTAGAACTAAAACACTGCCAAGGGAAGTTGCAATTCTGAGTTCTCTGTACTTTTGACAGAGCACTGAAATGAAAGATAAAGTAATGTGAAGTGGGGCCTGTGGGAGTACTTATTGTTTCTGCAGTTGGATGTAAGCTTGAAAAGGAACACAGTTTACAGAATGGGGGGAACTTGGACAGCTCTTTAGGGCTGTGGGAAATAAATCTTGAGCACAGAAGTACTGTCTAATCATTGATTTCTTATGTGTCCTGCAAAGCCTCCCTCAATTATGTCAAACCTTGTCTGTTACTAATAAAACTTCTGTTTTTCATGATGAGGGATGTGTTCCACTTTGAGAGAATCCCAAAAAGAGAGAAACAGTGACATAAAGGGAAGAAGGCCAGTTGCTAGCTCCCCTCTGTGGTTCTGGAGTGATGTTCATTGGTTTAAACAGTGATCACTGGGGAGTTTGTGCATGTAACTCACCTTCTGGGCCTTGGCCTGTCAGGTATCTCTTTGAAGACTGACTCCTGTGTTGTTCTTGGTGTTCGTTGCCATAATAGACCTCAATTGATAAGCTTCTTTTCAGTGATTTATGATCCAAAATTATATATAAATAACCATTTGTATATGAATTGCAATTCTTGAGCTTAGGAAATCTGAATACAATCAATTTCCTTTTCTTTTCTTGGATTTCCTTATTTTAGTCATTCCTACAGGGTGTGTCCTTTAGACACCTCTTTCTTAGTCATTATCTCCTAATTAATTTCCTTGTTAAATATAAAGTCTGCATTAGGCTTGACTAATGTCTTCCTTTGTGACTGAAAAAAGAAGAATTTATTACCTTACATATTGATTCAAGCTGCATAATCTCTACTTATTTGTTTAAAGACCTTGTTATTCACAAACCATGCTGGAGTTTAGGGCTCATGTGACTATCAGAAGAGGTTCATATGATTTTCATAAATGTGATGTGTTTGCATATTTAGTTGGTTTGAGATGTGGCTTTACTCCCTTGGAAATCCCACTTATCCCTCTAGGTAATATCTTCAACTTTATAGTTTGAAGCTGTAGAGCATCTGGAATGAAATTTTCAGGTTTGTGGAGAGAAATATGAAATGTGGCTCTCAATGTCTGATCCAGTGCCCAGCAGTACTATAAACTGATACCTGAATGGAGATGCAAATGTTTGGGCCTTACCACAAATCTCCAAGCAATCAGGTGCATCTAATATAGAAAAATAATGGAGCATATTTCCCTTCTCTTTTTTGAGGGAAAGCCACACTTATCTTCATTTTGAGCACAGATTTAATGTTGTACAAATCTGGAAGGTAAAGCCTGGAAAGGTCTTCTTACAATGTGGACAGTGAAAAAGAATTCTTTTCTCCCAGCAGTCACTTTTCAAGGACTTGAGGAGGCTCAAGATGGATTCTTTTCCTCTCTCTTCCTTCTTCCTTAGACCTCAATAACTCTGCAGTGACAAGCGCTTATAATTTTGAATGGAGGCCTATGGTTTTGTCAGAGCTTTTCCTCTTACCTACTGTGAGACTCTTGGGAGGTTCCTCAAAATGTCTGGGGGATAGTAGTGTTAATACTACCTCATCTCATTCTCATTTGAGACAGTGAATCCCATGTGCAATCATTGTGGAAGCTGTAGCATTTATTAGGCAGAGTCCTTATTCCTGTGTGGTGAAGCTAAGGGACTCCCTCCTAATAACTAAAGCTGGGTGACACCCTAGTGATCTGTCCATCTCTGTGGTCTTTCCATAAATATTTTCTGCATGTATATTTTCTTTAGCATATTTAATCTGATATCTGAAGCTGCTGGTCTTTCAGTATATATTTGCTGAGTGCATTTTCGCTCAGTGCCTTCTGAAACTATTTAGTCTCTTAACAGACCATTAGTTGGGACTTGAGACACAAGGATGATTGAGAAAAGGTTGTGTTACTCTATCTGTACTGCCCAGCCCATTGAGTCTTAAAAAATATCAACTAATCACCCAAGCATTTGGGGCTTTGGAGCAGCCTCTTTATGAGACCATCTGTGTTTGCTGCTTTGTGGGTATTTGTTGTTAATGAGTTTTCTCCAATGTTTCCTTTGGAAGTCAGATCTTCATCTTTCTAATTAAGAGATATAGGAAGGTATGACATCGTATTAAGGAAGTCATGGATTGTCTGAAAATGTGAATACACAACTTCTGCTTGAGTTTGTTTGGCACACCTTTACATGGTACCCATTCTCTGTGAGCAAAGCACAGAACAAACAACCAGGCAGCTATTGTTTAATTGCTGGAGGGTTTTGTTTTTAGACTGAAATTAAGTCTGAGAAGTGGATGATGATCAACTCATATTGAAGTTCCTGATTGGTCAGTGCAGCCAGCTACGTTGTTTTGATTGGTCAGTGATGCCATGCTTTTCAGGGAATTTATGATGGTCATGTGGTCTCCAGTTGGTCTGGAGGTTACCTGAAGGTTGGAATTACATTTTGCCTAAACTTGGAATTCCTCTACATAAATTATCCCAGGATGACATCAGCCATCTAAGGTTCTTATCTAATTGGAAAAGCCAATGACTCCTTGAGTCTGGTGATCAGAATCTTGTTAAGTCCAACTAGATCACTTCCTTGGGTTGGTGACTTCATTTTGATTTAGGACAGGCAGAGATGCCTTGCGCTAAGGGAGATAGGCAGGAGACGGCGTCCTGCTTTTACATTATGGGGTTTCAGTTTCAAAAGGATTTGATTACTGATGCTGGTGCTGATGTTACAGGTGAAAGTTTATCTCATTGGGCCCCAATACCAGCACTGTTTGTGTGCAGCAAAAGCAAGTTCAGAATTGTGTAGGTCAGCCTGTGACTGCTACTGTGTGTGTGAGCACCAACTGCACACCTCACTGCCATACCAAAGAAAACTCCAATCCGTCCATCTTTAAGACCTTCTGTGTATAGCCCTGTGCTCCTGCAGGCATTGCTCTGGTCCCCTGTTCTTGTGTACATGGGCTCCTTGTACCATTTAGACTGTTTCTATGAGCAGGCAGATCTATCCATAAAGATGCACTTAGACCTAGCAATGGCCATGATCTGCGAGCCTTTTGATCTCAAGTGGCTAATTTGCTTCTTAGGGGTTCTGAAATGACTGACTTTTATTTCACTTTCCTTTTGGACTGTGTACCAGTTGAGTCACCTAAGGGCATCCTCATGCCTTTTTGTGCCAGAGATGCAAAATATGCCCAATTATGAGGAAAATGGAGAAGAGATCCTTAATAAAATTGGAGATTATGAAGGCCACTTAAAAATCAACATTTTTGTAACATTTTATTTGTGTAGGAACTGTTACATTGCATAGCTGATTTCCTTTTAGTTGAACAAGGTTTTTCATTTTGTTAACCTTGTCTTTTTGTTTGTTTGTTTCTTTTTTGGCTTTTTTTCTTGACCTTGGCTTCTACATAAAGTCATTTACAGGTATAAACATGTTTGATTCTTAATGCATACTTTTTTAGTTCAGTAGATTTCTAGAGAAGTGTTCTCATTTTCACGTACAAATAGTTTACCTTAAAACATTCCAATCAGCCTTAAGAACAAGTTTATTTTTGTTAGTTCCAACACTTTGCATCCTAAGAAATTCCAGGTGAAACAAATCTGTTTTTTTGTCGTTGTAGAAAATGTAAAGGTCAAAAGAAGACTGCTACTATTCATGGCTAGGTCATTGTTTTATATTCTACTGAGTCGAATAGTTATAAATATGAAAGCAGCTGACAATAAATGAATTTATGACAGCTATTTCAAAGGTAGAATGGAGAAAACAAACAAACAAAAAAATCAAATGATTGCCTTAATTAGGGTACCTGCTTCGAGCTTTCATGGTGTTCTTCAAATATTGCATTGGATATTTCCAAGTGCTCTCATTCAAAGTCTCCTATAAATGACTGTGGCTTTCAAGATGGTTAGCCTTGGTAACAAGTGGTGGTGTTTGCATTTTTAGGGCAGCTTTGGTTTTTCAAGGAGACAGCATCTTTTTGTTATATGTGGGATGGGGAAAAATGAAAGTATTGACTCTTTATGTGTGTAGAAAAAACACAAAACTATGTTGGTATATATTGAATAATTCAATAACTTACTCATTCACATCCATCTGTCCATTAATTGTTGAATTCCTGATACCATTCTAGCTGTTGGTGTTACAAAACAAGACAAAGTTTTTTTGTGGGAATTTTCATCCAGAGTTATCTACATTTAGGGAGACAATGAGCTAACAACCAACTACTTCTTAGGTGATTTTAGGAGTTATGTTAAGCAAGTTAATTGCATAGAGGGTAATTCAGTTATAGGCCAGAGGATGATCTCTTATCAGAAATCTAATGGGAGTAAGAAAAACCCCAGACAAGTTCCTGGTAAATGGAATGTTCAAGGCAGAGACGATGCCTGTTGGGTTTTTAGGTTGTTTTAGGGTTTTGTGGTTCAAAGAAGGAGAGGTAGCGATTAGCTAAAAAAGAATTCATTTTAGGGGGATCGAATGTGAGGTGCAAATAAAAAGAGAGGGAGTAAAACCTACCCAGGCCGAGAACAAGGGATTTGAAGCTAAGCATTCTTTCATTGGAGTACCAGGCTGAGTCCAGTCTTAACCAGCTTGTTGGAGGAGAGGCACAGACTGCCACAGGAAACTTGATAAGATGAGCAGGCAGGGAGAATTGCTCCTTGGTGAACTTTTCACTGTGTCCTAGCAGCTTCACGGACCCCAGGCATGGAACTTCCCAAAGCAATAAGAATTCTACTAGCCCTTAGATTATGTTTATCCAGTGTTAGCTGGCCAGGGAGTACAGTCCCAGTGTTCCAACAATAACAAAGCCAAATACCATGAACTAGGACCATACTGTGTACATTTGAAAAATAAAAGGAGGCTATTGTGGCTAAAATTTTGTGAGCAGGGCAAAATGGAAAGAAAGATGGGGAAGAAACCAGGAGACACATCATTGGGTGGCTCACATGCCAGGGCCATAGAAAGTGAATAGTCATGTCAGGTGAGGAGTGGCATTAACTTCTGTGGGCTTAGAAATGTAAACGAAGGGCCCGGCACCGAGGCCTGGTGCAGTGGCCTAGTGGCTAAAGTCCTCCCCTTGAATGCGCCAGGATCCCCTATGGACTCTGGTTCTAATCCTGGTGGTCCCATTTCCCATCCAGCTCCCTGCTTGTGGCCTGGGAAAGCAGTTGAAGGCAGTTCAAAGCCTTGGGACCTTGTACCCATGTGGGAGGCCTGGAGGAAGTTCCTGGCTCCTGGTTTTGGATCAGCACAGCACTGGCTGTTGTGCTCACTTGGGGAATGACTCATTGGATGGCAGATCTTCCTCTTTGTATATCTGACTTTGTAATAAAAATAAATAATTATTTAAAAAAAATGTAAATGAATATAGCCTTGCACAATTGCTCAGTGGCTAATCCTCCCCTTGTACTCCCATATGGATGCCAATTCAAATGTCCCAGTTGCTCCTCTTCCCATGCAGCTGCCTGCTTGTGGCCTGGGAAAGCAGTAGAGGACAATCCAAAGCCTTGGGACCCTGTACCTACATGGGAGATCTGAAAGCTCTTGGCTTCAGATGGGTTCGGCTCCATCTGTTGTTGCCAATTAAGGATTGAACCAGCGGATGCAAGATCTTTCTATGTCCCCTTCTTTGTGTGTATCTGCCTTTTGAATGAAAATAGATACATGTTTTTTTTTTAAAGAAATATAGATTAATGGAATGAAAGTAAGCCTACCATACCCTTCGCAGTTGGGTCTCAGTGAGGGGTATCCCAGTTGAAAACCAGGAGTGGAGAAGCATAGCTTTATTAGAAAATTCTCATTGCTGGCTCACAATAGCTGTCTTATTTGAGCCTTTTGTTTATGGATTGTTTGGGTAATTAAGAAATATTCAAGGCAGGAATCTTGATGCCACTTTGGGTGCTTACATCTCATATCAGAATATTTGTGCTGTGATCCTGACTCTATTTCAAATTCTAACTTCATCTGGACCTTACTTTAATTCTAATGTCTTATCCATTGCACCCTGGGAGAGCCTAGATAGATGTGTTTCCTGCCATAAAGACCACATGCTTGGACAACATGGATTGAGTTCCTAGCTTCTAACTTTTGCTTGGCCCAATTCAAGTTTTGCAAGCCTATGAGGAATGAGCCAATATGCGGAAGGAATCTCTCTCACACTCTCTGTACATGTATGTTTTAATTTTATGTATATGTCTTTCTCTGTTTTTCTGTTCCCCCTTTAAAAAGAATAAAGGTTTAAAAAATAAATTTTAAAGGCAAACCTACAGAGTAACTATTCTTTATATCAGACAATAAATAAATCGTTTAGCATTTCATTTTGTGATCTTGAATAAGTTTTTCGTAGCTTTACTCTCCTCTGTGTTTATACAAAGTAGACAGTATGTTCTTTATCATAGGCTGGCTTCAGATAATGCACATAGAACTCTTAGCTCAGTGCTTGGCAAATTGTAATAATTCAAGCACTGACAATTGTTATCACCATGCTGTCATGTCACATGTGTCAACGTAATGAAGATGCTGTGAAATTGCCTCTTTCTCTGTTATTATCCTGGAGGTATGAAAAGGGTAAGAATATGTTTTATAGTATCACAGAATTTATGTATGTAAAATTTCTTTATGTATTTGAAAGGCAGATTTATAGAGGGTCTGGGGGAGAAATACAGATTGAGAGAGAAATAGCTTCCATCCACTGATTCATTCCTTAGATGGTCAAACCAGGAGCTCAGAGCTTCTTCCAGGTCTCCCACATGGGTGCAGGAGCTCAAGAACTTGTACTGTATTCTGCTGCTTTCTCAGGTGTATTAGCAGGCAACTGGATTGGAAGTGGAGCAGCTGATTGTAGAGCTGGTATCCATAAGGGATGTTGGCATCATAGGCAGAGTCTTAACTTACCATGCTACAATGCCAGTCCAATTATCCAGTTCAACTCTTGTCTTATAAAAAAGGAAACTTAGGTGCTAAGATGATGTTCTCTCTATCTGCAGCTAGTCAATAACTCCTGTCATCTGTATATGTATCTCAGAGTCAGGCATCCCACAGTCTGAAAAATACTAAAATATACTGAATCCTGGGCAAGGAAGTGAAGAAACAACCCACTCTACAGATAACTAAAGCCTAGAATACTGAATGATAGTTTGAATGCCATTGTTTCCATGATGCACATGTTCTTACAGTCTAACTTGTTTAACTATTGGCTGTCTTCTCAGCTAGAATGTTTTATAGACCAGCCAAGTTGGGGGAAACGTCCCTGTCTGTACACGTGTCATTATTCCTAGTTGCCATTCTTCCTGGTGAACTAACAGCAATTGTAACCTCTTGATTTTTTTTTTAATTTTTTTTTTTTTGGTAACCCTTTGATTTTAAGTCCGTGAGCCATTTGAGGACAAAGTATGTGGTTTACATGATGCTTGAAACTTTTCACAGTCAATGTTGGCCTGAGCAAAGACAGAACTGGTCACAAAATCTTCCAGAAAGGGTGGTGTAAGATTGGATGAAGGGTCCTGAGCCAACAGTGGAGTCCTTGTGAAGGCTGCTTCAGAAATGCTGGTCTTGACAGCAGAAGGATTCAACTGTGGAAAAATCTTATGACTCAGTTGAATACTGATTCAGAATTACCTGTCTGAATAAAGGAAGTTTTAGGAACTAGCTAACTTTCTTTTTTTTTTTTTTAATTTTTTTTTTAGGTAAATGTACTATAAAGAGATATGCTTTAAAAATGCCAATGTATGAGAAGTGGGAATTTCAGTGGCTTTGCAATAAATTCTGAAATGATAAGGAGCCACTCTTTCTCAGCAGTTATACAAAATAACACAAAATAAAGGGTGTTTCACAAAAAGAGACAGTTTTGTCAGTTCAGTGAAATGTTGCATATAATTAAAGACAGTTAAATGGAAATTGTATCATGTAGAATGACATTACTCCTAAATAATGGAATATCTAACTATGTAAACATTAGGAAGCATGTGGATAGAACAATTGGAATATTCCAAGTTAAAATTTTTGGCAAAGGGTCCATAATATCAGAATTCGTCATTGTTCTGTTCTTGTGGCTAAGAGGGTAAGGGGAGGGGATTGTGACACTAAAGCAGCAACGCCTTCACACTGACCTGATGATCAAATCAGAAACTCCTGCCAGAGTTGCATGACCAACTTGGAAGGAATGAAATGAGAATCAGAGTTCCAGACAAACAAGTGGTGGTTATGATGCTGCCTTAGGGTCTGTTGTCTTATATTTTAAAACATTGTTAAGATCAAAATAGAGCAGATTGAGTTTTCCTTCCTTACTCTCAGATTATTAAGTCAAGGAGAGCAAATTTAAAGCCAGACTTTCAGGGGATGGGAAAGAATGATAACCTTAAGGATTTCAAGTGTATGCTTCTTGTTTTTTTTTTTTTTAAGATTTATTTATTTCTATTGAAAGGCAGATATAGAGGAGGAGAGACAGAGAGGAAGATCTTCCATCCGATGGTTCACTCCCCAAGTGACTACAATGGCTGAAGCTGAGCCAATCCAAAGCTAGGAGCCAGAAGTTCTTCCGGGTCTCCTATGTGGGTATAGGGTCCCAAGGCTTTGAACTCTCCTCGACTGCTTTCCTGGGCCACAAGCAGGGAGCTGGATGAGAAACAGGGCCACCAGGATAGGAACCGGCGACTTTATGGGATCCTGGGCATGCAAGGCGAGGACTTTAACCACCATGCTATTGTACCAGGCCCTTTTTTGTTTGTTTTTAATGTACCTGAAAGCAGAAGTATTTTTTCAGTTTATGGTCCAGTGATTACATTTTTTTTTCTCCCTAGTGAACAAGTGTATGCTGGTTTGTGGGGGAGGGGCGGGTGGGAAAGAAAACATTAAAGTCAAATGTTGTGAAACAAGTTTCTGATCGCTCCCCGCTCAGGTCTGATTAACAAATACATCTTGCTCTCAGAGTTTGCTGGAAAGAGACCCTGGAACCTAACAAATGAGCCACGGGTGCCATTCCATGAGTTCTGTGGATGACAGGTGATGGCTGAGTTAACGTGTCTTTCAAACAAACCAAGATAATTGGACTACATTTTGATGCCAACTAGTCATTCTTCCATGGGAGAAGTTTTCTGAGCAAAGTAGTTTTCTGGAATCTAACTTTGAAATCAGTAGATCTCATGCCACTCACATTGGTGACCCCATCAGATATTTATTACAGCCAAGAACAAGCAACACATTAAAAAAAGATCCTTAGTTGAGCTTACTTGCTCTCCCTTCCTCCCCGTCTCCTTCTCCCTTAAGCAATACAAAGTGATTAATGGAGGAAGCTTAGTTTAGATGAGTTATATGGAAAGCTATTTTATAGAAAATGAATGTTTTCATCATATTGTATTTCCATCTCTTTTTTAATCGTTGACTTTTTGTTTAAGTTAATGTAATAATATTACCAAAGCCATCCTCCATTACATTACCATTTGCCTTCACAGTCTAGGCAACAATGTCATTTTCAGATGAAGCTATTTGTCCTTGTTAAAACAGACAAGGCAATTGGTACATTCAGACTCAATTACTGAGCCGCATGATTGATTCCTAAGCTAGAAGTGAGAGCAGAGGTGAATGAAACTTAGCGCTCACCCTCCCTGGTGTTCTTTCTACCACTAGATCTGATGGCATAACAAGTCATGTGGCTGCAACTCAGGGAAGCAGAAGGAAATCAGTTCAGTTCCCCAGAAAGTGAACTCAGAGATAGAATCCAGGGTGTTGGATGTCTGTAGAACACCATAGGAGTCAACCTGTGGGGGAGGAGGCGAAGGTGCAGGCTGAGGGCTTGGTAGGTGCAGTTGCCCTTCAGTGTTGCACTGATTGAGCCAGGATGGACCCAACCTCGCTCTCACTTGCTTCATCAGTTATTTGGATGGCATCTTCTAGGAAGGGACAGTATCCTGAGTAAGGTAGCTGAGCAGTTGCGCATGAAGTGATTCTGAAGTTGATGGTTGAAGGCTGTCTGCTTGCACCATTAGGCCCTGGACTTTCGAGGTAGTGGTCCTCAACGAGGGGAGAGATTCTCCCTATATGATGCTCAGCAACATCTGTAAGTATTTTTGCTTGTCACTATTAGGAGGATACAATTGATATCTGGCAGGTAGTGTTCAGGGTTGTTGCTAGATATGCTAGAATGCCCAGGACAGTCCCCAAGGAGAAAGAATGACCTGATCCCCAAAATCTGAAGTCCTGCCATTGGAAAGCCCTGCTGGAAGGCAACTGGCTCTCAGAATACGGCCTGTGTTCCTTCTGCCTCTGATGCTTTGAGGCAAGTCTCATTGTTCAGCTGCTAGTGAGGAAGCATTCTCAGAACAGCAAAGCAAATTGCTCGATTTTTGAAGGACACCTGGGCAGCAGTCAGCGCAGAGCTGCTTTTTCAAAACCCTGCAGTTTCCCCTGATGAAGTTAAGAACACACCACCCTGAAATACACAACTCTGATTATTTTGGGCTAAAGACATTGCGAAAAATGCAGTTTTTTCAAGAATATTCTTGCCCTCCTTCTCAGAAGTCAGAGAGGAGATTTCTCTGTGAAATCTGCCCTCCATCTTTCAGAAGAGAAATAATCTTCAAGGATGAGAAACCGAGTCTAAGACAAAACTGTACAAGTAAATCTTCAGCTATCGCATGTCTTCCTAACCGCTTCTCTGCATTATCCACCTTAGCCAAACCCTTTTGCTTCTGGTACTTATACAATTTACTATCTTTGTCCAACTTCGTGTATGGATGTTCAACTCTAACCACCTGTTTGGGCCTCTGTTTCCTTACGAGAACTCCAATGCCACATAAAATTTGCATTATAGAAATTTCTAGTTCTCTTGATTGGTTTTTGTTAAGTTCATGCTCAATTCCAGCTGAAAGCCCATTAGGCAATAGGGGGGATTTTGCCTGCTTTGCACCTTGATGTTCTCAAACTTTATCTCTAACGCTGAGCTGGATGATGCTCCCATGGATCTCAAGCCATAAATCCATCTCTCCCCTTCTAGCTTAGAAGGCACAATGGGACTCATTTGACATTACACAAATCATAGGACTGATCTTGGATCCTCTCTTGTCTGTAGCTCATTCCTAAACCCCAGCTCTCTACTGTTAGAGACAAACTGCTTACAGTGTGCTTGCGGTTGATTTTCATACTGAGATCCCCACGTACTGGTAGTCAGGGAACGCTCATAAAGCAATGAAATATGTTCAGGACAATTTGATTTGAAGTGTTGCTTGTTCTCATCATTGAATGAATTGAAGGGTTCAAGAACATTATTTAAATCTTGGTGGTATCTGGGGCCTGGTGCAGTGGCCTAGTGGCTAAAGTCCTTACCTTGAGCATGCCCACATGGGTGTGGGTGCTGGTTCTAATCATGGCAGCCTCACTTCCCATCCAGCTCCCTGCTTGTGGCCTGGGAGGGCCATCGAGGTCGGCTCAGAGCCTTGGGACCCTGCACCCGTGTGGTCACTTGGGGAGTGAATCATCAGACGGAAGATCTTCCTCTCTGTCTCCTCCTCTCTGTGTATCTGACTTTGCAATAAAAACAAATAAATCCTTACTATCTTAATGGTATCTTAAGAACCCTGGTAATCAAAGAATTAACTCATTTTTTTAAATCACAAACTAGTGTCTTCTATGTTCTAGAAGCTATCCTCTTTATATAAATACATAGATAAATAAATAGTAGCACTTACGAGTAAATGTTTCCCCAGGAGCAGAGGAAAAGCATTTGTCACTTTGCAAATATATGATTGAGCTTAACAGAGTCAATTATTACTGTCTATAAAACAAAATCACATAAATTTGGATCATTTAAATAGAACATCATGTAAGAGCGAATAAACATATAATCTGTGAAAGTGCTGTGGAATGAGATGCAGCGCCCATTTAACCCAATGATCTAAAAGGAAAGGACTGACATTCCATTATTACTGATATTAGTTAATACGGTTTACAGCAGCGATAGTTTTCATGTTGTAACACAATGTCAGTCCCTTTTGAAGAAAGCTGTACTGTTAATTCTCCCACAATATTCCTTCCTGTATGGTAGACATTATCATGGTTATTTGCAATTGAAAAATGGATAAACCAGGAAAATTACATGAAGTAACTTTAGTGAATTTACAGAGGAGTATATTGGCAGGGGTCATTGCCACATACTTTCTACAGTGACAAAGCTTAATTTAAAATATATATTTTTATTTTTCATGCATCGTTTCAGTCAAATTCTGTGAATATTGCTAAGTAAAATGTGGTATAAATATAAGCAGTGGATATTTTAAAACTAGCCCTCAAAAGTACGAATTTTATTTATCAGAAATTTTATTGACATAACGCACAATTTAAAATATATGCTATCCCTTATTATAAGTGGCCAGTTTATGCTTATGCAGTGCTGATGTTGAACTGTACAGACATGCTGCATTGGTAGCCTAGCTGTAGCTTCAGCCACCCATGACATACATCATGCATGCTGATTGATATTTCCCGACATCAAACCACCGGTATAGCCTCATGTAGCATGGACTGGATATCAGTCTGTATGAGCAATAAACATAAATAAACACAAAAGGAAGATTTATAGTACGAAAATATGGCGAAGTAAGAAGTGTGCAGGTCTGACCTCAGGTTTTCTGCTTTGATAGAATCGACCTCATCACAGGTTAACATAACTTGTTACTATTACTGCTCAACAGATATCTCCTCGTAGATGTAGTGATTGGGCAGTTAGTTGGTTCTTAACTGCTGTTAGAGAAACAGGTAAAGAACATTTTCAGTTAATCAAATGTCTCCATTTCCAGTGTCTCCTACTCCAACTTCTAGCTCCAAGTATGTAAATAGAGGATATTTCTTGTCAAGCAAAATAAATGTCAACATAGATGATACCAGACAGAATCATTCCTTTAAAATTTATTGTTATTTTTTGTGGTTTATTCACAGGCATTTCCCTGCATTTCAACAGGCATTTATGGTAAGTGATCTAGCTTTTTATGATGTTTGCATTTATTTTCCTGTTAAATGGGGTCAGCAGGGAGGTTAACTGGAAAGATTAAAGGTACCTTGATGAATGTATTTTGTTGTGATTTAAAGAGACTAAAAATTCAGGTCAAATCTCATGAAGTAAACTGAAGAGGTGATTTGGATTCTATGTTCTTGAATTTTGTTGTGTTGGACATCATCCAGACTGATTTGATTATTGCATTGTGGCTTCAGGTCTTTTCTTTAGAAATGTATAAAAGTAGGATTGACCTCTAATACTGTTTCCTTTAATAAAATCAAACTTTCTCTCAGAAAAAGCATAATATTTATTATTTGAAGGATTTCTGACACAAGTAGATTATAGTTATCATGGATGCCCCTAACTAAAAATTATGTATGTAAAAATCAGAAAATTTGTAAATTTATTACCATGGTGGAGAGCTGCCTAGGTTGATATAAAAATTGAACATGTATGTTTTTAAATTTTATTTTGGCATTTCCTATGAAGATATTTACAATCATAAATAGAAAATGCAGTTCTGAATCCAGTTAAGCAAGGAAGGATATGGTCACACTATTGAACATTTTCACGCATGTCTGTTTCCTTCTGGTTTCCACTACAATCTCTTCTCTATAAAATCAGAATGGATGATGGGTTGGAGAGAACTAAAAGGCTTTTTGCACAGCTTTCCACATTGTGGGTATTATTTCTGTCTCACAAATGGCCAGTTGGCAATCTTAAATATTTGATTCAAGGAAGCATTATGTGCAAAATTTCATTGGTAAAAAGTCCAGAGCCTTATTTAATCTTTTGTAGAGTCAAACTGAACTCCAACGCAGGGACAGTTTTCATTTGGAGACTATTCTTATGTTGCAGTCTTGGTACTTCTTGACAGAAACGAGCACACAAAACTCCATTGCCTGAACGAATACTGAGCACGTAGTTTTCTTGTACATTACCTTTTCCAATTGTTGACATCTGTTTTGCATCTGATAATCTTATGGTAATGTACAAAGAGCTTCACAAGGAGAATTTCTCTAACATGGCTTAATAGGAACAGGGAGGGTAGCAGAGAAGCAAAGTAAAAGAAGGTCAAGAGTGACCACAGAATCAAGGGTTTCAAAGCAGAGAGTAACAAGTAAAGCAGTTATAAAGGGAATTGTGGTCAATTTTAACCCCAATGGATAGACATTTCTTCCTAGAGTGTGATATTGCCTAAAATGTACAGTGGCTGGCTCAGTGTCCTGTTATGCTGAGTGAGAGGAAAATATTACATGGCCTGATAGCGCATGAATTGAGTGAACCATCCTGGCTGGCTCAAAGCATATGATTCTGAAATATCAACTACTCATCTCTTACTCCACTATGATTGGCTAAATTTAAAAAAGCAAGAATGATAACTCAGAGTTCAAGTGTCATATCACCTTTGGTTAGCTCCACTGAGAAGTGAGGCCAAAGTGTACTTTTAAGTTTCTGATTTCTTATATTGAAAACATTGAGTTAGCTTAGAGTCCATTCAGCATTATGTGATACGAAAATTATTTCATATGTCCCTGTGAGGCTGAAATTTTCTTATCAATCTTCAGTTGTTTCCCCAAACCAATAGATTTTAGACCAGTTGTTTTCTTGTTCTTATTTAAAGTCCTGCTGTTCATCTTGCAATAATAAGATCAGGTTTGCTTTTATTTTGATAGGATTTTGTATATTTAAAGATAATGGCATAGGGAAGAAGCAGCCAGAAAGCAAGCAGAGCATCAGTGCTTTTGTTATAAGTTGCACTAGAATGGATTTAGGGCAAGTTTTCACAACAACTTCTTGGTTCCACTCCCTGATCTTATTCTGCATGGCAAACCTTGGTAAATTAATTTTCTAAAATCCCATCCGGTATATTTTTCCAACAACATGCGAAGAAAGCTCCCCACTTAGCATTTTGTTAGTGTGCAAATGTTTCTGTTTGAAGGAACACAAATGTGTTTTGTAAAAGCATTCTGAAACTGAAAATTTGTGAGCAGGGCAGTATCTACTCAGACCAAAGCAACATGGAAACTTAGAATGTATAGTGCCCATGTGAACAATATCTACTTCATTGAAGGAAGAAAAAAATTGTTTGTGATGTTTATGATCCATGAATCAATGATCAGTCAGGAACATGAAGATCACCTGGCTGGCCATGAAGTCCTGCCCTGATTCTCCAACTATGTCCTAAATCTAGCCTACTCTCCAGCAACTCTGATTTTTTTCAGGCAAATGCTTGCTTTGAATTTACATAAACTATACTTGTATGGTGCACAAAAACCAGGATAGCCAGAGTGCTACCAGAACAATATTGTGAGTATTAGGGAACTTTGTTTTGAAAAAGTTTGGTTGTTGCCAGGATGGTCTCCTCCCAGCAGGATGTGAATGGTTTAATTTCATGGAAACTCAATTATCACTACCATGCTGAGTGTGCAGCACAGTCCAGAACTTTGGGAATCCTCAAATTCATATTTGAGACTGACAGTGTCCCCACTTCTCATTCCTGTGGGGGCAAACACAGTGAAACAACAAACCAAGCTGAACCTTCCCATGAGACACAGACTGAAGAGTGTGCACCCCCTGACTGCACCTCACCTGTGGTAGAAGCACCAAGGAAGTAGGCTCGTCCTTCTCTGAAGTGCCTTGAAAAAGGATCCAGACCTTTCCAGTCTGCCTTTGAACAGCTGCGTGGCTGCTGCAGTGCAGTTTTTCTAGGAAGCTTCCACAGGGCACAGACCGCCTGCTTATGCTCAGAATGAAAAGCCACATCTAGTAAAACACCAAAGAAAGACCTGTGTTACTTTTGGAAAAATAGATCCAGATGAGGCTTAGAGGGGCTTTTAAGCCTCCAGATTGCTGTTAGAAAATCTGAATTGGCCTCTACACCAGTCTCCAAGGGACAGATCTGAACTTCCCTGATGGGCACTGCAGACCCAATGCTTGCCTCCTGTCCTCTGAGCCCGGTGTCGACACTTTGGTGCTAATACATTTAACAAAGGATGCTAGACATGATACATGGCAATGGAATTTTTACAGAGAAGTGAATGGCTAAAGCAATCTCAGCCCACTTTATGAGAGTTAATAAAGTTAACAGAAATGAAGTCCAGGCAGAAAATGGTATCCCTTGAGTACTCGAAAATTGGAAAAATGTTGTCTTCGGAGAAAAAGAGAA